>NC_090292.1:28479621-29127746 GCF_037392515.1 Haliotis asinina
TGTTCAATATGTGAAGCCCATTTTGTGTGTCCATTGACCTGATATTGCTAGAATATTGCTGAAAGAGGTGTAGACCCTAGTTGAATGGCTGGAGTAAGTGAATGAGTTTAGTTTTATGCCACTTTTAGCAATATTCCTGTAATATCATGGCAGGGGACACCAGAAATGTGTTTCACACATTGTATCCATATGGGGAATCGAACCAGGGTCTGCAGCATGACGAATGAGCGCTTTTACCACCAGGCTATCATCCCTTTGCCCTTGTGTCCCTAGATGACTTGACTGGACCATGGAGGTGCATCATAATGCTGTACATTGTCGATGTTCCCTCATTGTAGCAATCACAGGATTGTTTAGTCTGGACTCTATAATTTACAGAAGAAAGGTCTGCTTCCAGATTTTTTTATTTTGATTTTTTTTTCAGAAAAACAACTGTTAAAAGTAGTTATAATGGTCTTGCCTGTTGTAAATATTGGTAACAGTTCCTCCCGTTCTGCCATTCCAAATAATATTTATATAACAAAACCTTTACTAGAGGACTGACAAAAGTAACAAAAGGCCCCATAATTAAGGATAATATGTAGGTTTGAACGACTTAGTGTTGCCTCTGTTAATCTGCCGAAGAAAGAATATGGGGAAACGGAAGGAGTCTTTCAAAATGTTTTGTAAATATGTCATTAGAAGTGGTCCGTCCTTGTTTAATGCATTGCAACTGATCAAAGGGTATACTTGTAAATAAGTCATCATTGATCTCAGTTTTTCGTGCATGGCTATAACATATTAACGACTATTTTGTTTTAATGTAAATGTACATAAACTTTACAGTGCATTGAGCTCTTTGTAGTATTTTGAGCTGACAATCTTATTTTAATAAAAGCCTAAATCCTTACCTTTTGTCCTGTTACTGTGTCTTGACATCAAGAACAATGTACAATCAATGTACCTTAGCAACACTAGCTAAATAACAAACTATGGCTTGTGGAGTGAGTGAGTATGGTTTTACTTCGCTTTTAGCAGTGTCTCAGCAACATCACAGGGCCGGACACCAGAAATGGGCTTCAAACATTGTACCTGTATGTGAAATCAAACCCGGGTCCTCGGCGTGATGAGCGAACGCTTTTACCACTAGGCTACCCAATGGGTTATGGTGAGTGAGTTTAGTTTAACGCTTTACTCAGCCATATTCCTGCGGTGGCGGTCTGTAAATAATCGAGTTTGGACCAGACAATCCAGTGATCAACGGCATGAGCATCGATCTGCACAATTGGGAACCGATGACGTGTCAACCAAGTCAGCGAGCCTGACCACCCGATGCCGTTAGTCGCCTCTTACGACAAGCATAGTCGCCTTTTATGGCAAGCATGGGTTGCTGAAGGCCTATTCTACCCCGGGTTCTTCACGGGTCGGAAATGCAGAATATGTCACTGGGTTATGGAGGAAAATAAAGCTGGTTCCTCGTTAGTGGCATGATTTTAATATTTCAGCAAATTTCTCGTTATTTCATCGATTATTTTGTGATTGTTCAAATATGTTCCTGATATTTCATCTTATTTGATTCTTCAAGCCTTCCAAAAACTGATATTTTGACACAACTGTAAGTGTCCTTTTAAAAAATTTGGAATTTAATTGAAAATGATCGAGAAAATATACATCCGAGATCATACATTACTGTTTGACAAGTATCAAACGAGCCACGACCTGACAAAATAATGACCCCAATCTGTGTATTTGAGAACACCCTCCAGAACATTCTATTTGAAACACGGGGGGAAACAGGTTGTCATGTAAATATTGAAAAGTTCAATTTCCTCGTGTGAATCGTGTCGTGATGTTGTTTTGCTGATGTAGCCGAATTTCCTTGGTCTGGCTCTGGGCTGCTGCTCAAGACGACAGGACACAATGGTGGTGAGATGATAAGCGTTATTTGCTGGAGAATGAAGCTGTTCTAGAGCTAAGCCTGGGAAATGGACAAGATGTTTCCTGTTTAACAGCTTTTGGAGTCTTAAATATTTAATCAAATAAATAATTTTAAATATTTAATAGTTTCAGATATCACAGTTTACAATATATTTATTACTATCTGAGACATGTTATTGATTAAAATAGGTTAAAGATATTACACTGTGGACAAAGGTAGGCACATGGTTTCAGCTATGTTGGAAATTTACACTAATTTTATAAATAATACATTTAACTCAATTTGAAAATTATCAAGTCACTCACTCACACTTGAAATATATGACCCGTGAAGGTCCCGGGGTAGAAGAGGCCTTCAGTAACCCTTGCTTGCCATAAAAAGGCGACTATGCTTGTCGTAAGAGGCGACTAACGGGATCGAGTGGTCAGGCTCGCTGACTTGGTTGACACATGTCATCGGTTCCCAGTTGTGCAGATTGATGCTCATGTTGTTGATCACTGGATTGTCTGGTCCAGACCCGATTATTTACAGACCGCCACCATATAGCTGGAATGTTGCTGAGTGCGGCGTAAAACTGAACTCACTCACTCACTCACTTGAAATATTACCACAGCTAGTAGTAGTCTCGTTAGTACGATGTTGGCCAGCAGTTTTAAGTGAGATATCACTCTGTTCATAATCCACAGGAACTGACGCTGAGAAATCGAATCTTATCAGCATGAGGTGGAGACTGACAGATGTCAGTTGTGTGAAGGTGGATACTTTGTTCGACGTGGTGGTGTGTCATGGTGCCCTCCGCCGTGATATTGCCAGCGAGTTGAGATAAATAATACAATTTGCCGTTTGAGATTGACATACAAAGATCGAGGGAAAGACTGCTTTGGGCAGTTGAGTTGGGTATTGGCGCTATACAAATACTAGCATGATAATAAACATTGTTGAAAACGACAGAACACTCACTGTTCATTATAGCTCTACGCCGATCTGTAAATAATTAAGTCTGGACCAGACAATCCTGAGATCAACAGCATGGCCATCAATCTACGCATTTTGGGATACGATGACATGTGTCACTCCAGTCAGCGAGCCTGGCCACCCAATTCGAGTCAGTCGCCTTTTACGACAAGCACAGTCGCCTTTTACGACAAGCATGGATTGCCGAAGACCAGTCCTAATCCAGGTCTTCTCCGGTCCGGTCTTCTCGGGTCCACTCTTTATAAGGCTTGTGTACTAGCATATTGATTAGATTCATTCGTATGACACAAAAAGAAAATTGATATATAATATATAAATATTGGTTGCAACATTGCACAGCTGCTCAGGTCACCGGATGAGCTGAATGTGCAGCACTTGCTCCATTTTATGGCTAACAGAGATATACTCTTCATAAAAAGAACCGCACAAACGTTTTCCGCAGTTCAGTTCGATATATAATCGTGAGAGCAATCGTCATTAAGATAATCCGAATCCCGTCGATGATGTCGTGGTTGTTATGCATTTGGCGCAAACGCGTCCCACAATGTGTTTATAAACGTATGTCATAAGACATAAGACATAAGTGTGTGTGTGTGTGTAGAGGAGGAGGGGGCGGGGGGGGGGGGGGGGGGGGGGGGGAGGGGGGTTGTGTGCATGTAACATGTATCATATTTGGGATTACACTTTCTTAGTAAAGTACACATTCTAGTACTATTTTGTTTGAGTCCCATTCTAGATGCGAACCCACACGCTCAGAGTCGGGCACCTAATCGCCAGCACACAGAGTCAGGCACCTAGTCCCCTCAGCCACCGCGACTTCCACAGTAATGGAAGTTGGACATCTGGTTGTCTAGACTGCGTACTTTGTGTACCCCTCTGATAAGTGTACGTTACATTATAGTCTAGTACGTTTTTGGTTGGGTCCCATCCAGGATTAATGGCTTAGCGGGATAGGCGGCTGACTTTGTGAGCTGGCCTGATTCTGAGGGTGTGGGCTTGAATCACGCATGACCCTTGAACGTCCGGGATAGAATGGGCCTTCAGCAACCAATACTTGTCATAAAAGGCGACTATGCTTGCTGTAAGAGGCGACTAACGGGATTGGGTGGTCAAGCTCGCTGACTTTGTTGACACATATCATCGGTTCCCAATTGTGCAAATCGATGCTCATGTTGTTGATCACTGGATTATCTGGTCCAGACTCGATTATTTACAGACCGCCGTCATATAGCTGTAATATTGCTGAGTGCGTCGTAAAACTAAACTCACTCACTCACTCAGCGTCCTTCCATGACCTTCCAAATCGTATGATCTGAAGGCGATCGTGCATATTTGGCATGACTTGATCGATGCCAGTGACACCGATACACATGTTCGTCCGTGTGTCGAATTTCCTTCATCTCTGATCGAGCTTACGGTTCCTTATATTATATACCTTTCTGTTCCTTCCATTTTTTCAAATATGTCGGTAACATCTGATCCAATTTTAAGTGTCTTTTGATATCAAATATATCACCAGGGGTTCATAAAGTTACAAAAAACGAGTTTGCCGAGGTGGCTTTCGGGTTGCTTTTTTCAAAGAGCGTTGAGATTTTATTTATCATCAAAAATCACTCTGCATTAGTTTTAAATAACAATGTATATCTCTGAACACGGTTCTGCCGTGAGGCATGTAGGGCATCGATCTCACAGCATTGTGACGTCATCAAGTTAATGACGTCATAGCATTGTCAGGGAATTGTACAAAATCTGTCAAAATGATGTCTCCTAGGTGAGATCAGTTTGGGACCATTGGGACTGATTTAGGCAATGCTACTTTAGCTGCCTCCTGACGATGCACGTGCAACATGTGTTGACAGATGGATCATCACCGTTGAGCAAATGAAAATATGCTGGGCAAAAACGCAACACTGGGAGAAATGCATTCAGTTGAAAACGGGTAGTTTAGGCTCATTACATCCGTAAGCCAGATTTATCCACGAGCATCACACTTTGCTCTATATGGGTATGTTTCGGACACAAAGTATTCAAAGTTTCTTTGTGGAGCATATTATCGCCAGTAGGGCAAATTGTCTCGCCCAACGGCGGGATATTGTAGCAATCTCATGACAAAAAATCAGATAAGAATAGTTACCTCATGTGTCTTGATACCTGCTGCTGTGCTTTCATTTATTTACAACACTTAACACATGACTTATGATGAAACGCGAATATCTTCGCCCGTGGAGCAATTTCATGCACCCGTGTGTGAGAATATTTTAATTACGCTATAAATAAACGCGGCACATTCAGTTTCCAGCATGAAGTTATCACGTGTTCACAGTATGTATACAAATTGAGTTTGTGAGCATTTAATTACTTTCGATATTGATTCATTTTGTCAATACCAGATGATACTTGAACAACGCCTGTCAACAGATTTAAAGTCCGACTCTCCACGAACAGACGACATCTATCGCTTGCAAGCGTAATACGCATTCGTAATGTAAGTATATATATATATGTTTTAACTATATGTACTTACACTTTGAAAAACATATTTTCTTGTAAACGGTGAAATTTAAGTTGTATTGGATTGAAGCTTTTCCTTTGACAAGAGAGCACAATCCCGATCACAATACACGATGCATGCGGTCACTCTCCAAGTGATATTGTGTAGTCATGATTTCAGAAGTAGAAAACTTTGTCTAAAATACAGAAGTTCTCTTAGCGCTAAGATAGTCATGAGTGCCATTCACTAACATTAACTTTCGACTATCTTAGCTCTAGAGAGCTTCGAAAATATAGACCCAGGTAGCCTAGTGGTTGAAATGTTCTTTCGGCACAATGAATGGTCGCGTTCTATTCCCACCTAAATACAATGTGTGAAGCCCATTTGATCCCCAGAAACAAGCAAATCTACGGAAAAACGCTTCACCCTTAAACGGCCTTTTTAAAGAGTGTTAGTAATAGTGGAAGTACCTAAAAATACAGGACTGTTGTATGGTGACTTGGGGCGGTGGGGTAGCTTGATGGTTACAGCGTCTGCTCGTCACGCCGAAGACCCGTGTTCGACTCCCCACATGGATATAATGTGTGAAGCCCATCTCTGGTCTCACCCGCCATGATATATCTGGAACATTGCTAAAGGCGGCATAACACTAAACTCAATCACTCACTAATCAGCCATCTAACCCACTCAGCCACTGCATATAGCCTCACTCAGTTCAGTTAAGTTCTTATATTACAATTGTTTTAATTCCTTTGCCGACAGCTTTCTAGAATCTGATTTTATGCAGCAAGATGTTTTTAAAAAAATGGCCACGGTATGAGTGAAATACTATCTATGTGTCTGAACAACTTACCTCATGATCACTGATAATAACAAGGGCGCCTTTGACAAACTGAACTACAAATAGTGGTCCTTTTGAGTTCGTTATAAACGTAGCTTCTGTGCTTAACCCCTTGCCTTCCTTGTAAAGGCTTGTAAAGCGGGAAAAAATATAATTTAAAAAATCGAACCACATTTGGGAGAGAATGTTAAAAAAAACATTTTCAAGCTTTATAAGTAAACGACTCCCAAATGCTATCTGACGTTTCAGTGCCAGGTGGCTACATTGTTATGCGATTTGGCGATGTTCTGATGACGTCAGAGCTCGTTTGAAGAACATTCGGGACGTTCAGTGTAAAGACTCGCCATACTAGGCGACGTGGCGTCATTTCCATTGTGTATCATGCTATTTCAGTGCAGCATTAGTAATTTTCACGAAGAGGGTTTAGAATGGATCGTTGTCAAATTTGACAGGCAAATTTGAAATCATCTCTGCTCAATGTCATTTCAGTTTTCCGACCACTATTTAACTAAAGACATCACATTTATCAACTCACCTACGGTTCCACAATGCACAATCCCATGGGCCGCCATGTTGAAGGTGTTCACGGCACTGAACGTATGTTGATTAAATTTTTGTCATTCGATAAATAAGCAACGGAAAATTAAGCAGAAATTAGAAATAATAAGAAAGATGATTCCTCACTAATGTGTAAATTTTGACTTGGGTCTTATCATTATGTCCATTAAATTATTTATGCTACACTGAAATAATACGTAAGTCAATGGAAATTACGTCAAGTGGCCCAATATAACTGGCACGGGTCTGTATATTGCAGTCCATTCTTGGCAACCGCTTGTTGTTGTTGATTGTAACTAACAGCCAAACTCGCGTCTTGGATTTACGCCATGGAGCAATATTCCAGAGACAGGCATGTGGAATGGGTTTCAGACATTCTACCCATGGTTGGAATCGAAACCGGTACATCGGCGTAACGAGCAAGCACTTTATCCACATGCCGCCCTAGTCTAACATGAGGATGATCAGTTTCAGGTGATGCTGTTTAAAAAACGCAAAGGTTTATACTTAGAATTCGAAGAACACAAGGAAGCAAACGACTTGTCGGCATCTTCATAAGGAAATGTCAGCCACGCTGGCCAAGGAATAGGCCCTTGAGTGAATCACGGAAGGTACAGCCAATCACGGATACCTCGAGAGGTAAATCAGATCATGAACACAGTGTTTTTCGTATAAGCGGAACTGAGCACACTGGAAACGACCTGTGAACCTCTGGAACAATTGTACCCCTTTTATATATCCACGATTTGACTCGCAAGTCTTTGCTTTGTTCTGTCTTTGACTGAAACCATGAAAATTAAAAAGCTCTTCCTTGTCTTCGGCGCTCTACTTATAAACCTAACAATGCTGATAATAGTTTTAAGTAGACTGAGCCATTTGAACCTGCACATTGTCAAATTACAACACGCTTTCACCCCTGACAACGAAAACAGTTTCGACAATGAGATTGATAAAATAATGTCTTCATATAATATACAAACGAACACGACATGCCTTTTTAACTTCTCATTTTCTGACACAACGATCAACAAAGTGTTGACAAGATGGCGGACTGCCAAACCTCAAGAGAAGATGTTGACAATATCATTGAAAGGTCGCCTAGGAAACCACATGTTTCAATATGCCTCCCTCTTGGGAATCGCTTTCTTGTCGGGAAGAGTTCCGGTTTTGGAAAACTCTTTAACAACCCAAAGTCTTACCACACTCTTCAACATATCCTTCATAGGAAATGTCAAGAAAGAGGACATGATACGTTTCGATGAGACGAACTATGCGTCATATGACTGCCAGCTATACAACCTGTCTGATTCGAATATCGAGATAAAGGGGTACATGCAATCGTGGAAGTACTTCTACTCTATCAGAGCTATAATCAGAAAAGAGTTTACGTTCGTTCAAAAATACAAGGATCTCAGTGCTCAATGTTTCCAGAAATACACAGGTCAGTATGGAAACAGAACGGTCGTAGGGTTTCATGTACGAAGGACAGACATGATCCGGGACTGGAAGCTTGGCTACACATCGGCCCCTTTGTCCTACATGCTCAAAGCTATGAGACACATGAAGACCAAGTTTCGTGATCCCATTTTTCTTATTGCAACCGATGACAAAAGATGGTGCAGGGAAAATCTACAGTTCCCGGATGTTGTTCTAATGGACAACACAAATCCTTATTTGGACTTTGCGACCTTGACTTTGTGTGATCACATGATCGTGACAGTGGGGACTTTTGGGTGGTGGGTCGCGTGGCTGGGTAATGGATATACCGTGTACTACAAAGATTACCCCAGAGCCGGTTCTTGGCTTGCCTCTCATTTCACTGACGATGATTACTTCATGCCAGATTGGGTGCCACTTGGTGCTTGAACTGGATTTGCTCTTGTCTGAGAAGGAATCAAGTTTGGTTACCCTGGAAACAATCAGAACAAAACCAGTGATGGATACATGGCCCAAACCATCACTCATCGTGAGGTGACAGTATCTTTAGACTGGTACTCTGCCTATGCTACGCTCAGCAAGCTAGCAAGCTGGCTACACAAAGTGCAGCGAGAGCGCAGCGCGGAATAGGGCAGGGGAACCAGTCTACAGTATCTTGCGTATAAACTTTGACTTTCCATGGATAACGATAACACACGTCATCTATATGGTGGAACATAAAAGAGTTATTATCCATACAGTGAAACATAACCGAGTACATAAAAATCATATGTTGCACAATTGTAATAAACCCTAAAACGAATTTCATTGGTCAGTTATCTGACCATGACCTCCATGACCCCAATGGAATGTGGAACTACTTCTTTTCATTCATAACTTTTTACTACAAATTTACTACGAATGTTCAGTCTCGCTACTACGAGAACAAACCAATGAAATGCTATCAAATACAAAACGTTACAAACAGAAACAAAACGTTACAAACAGAAACAAAAAACTGTTCACACACCGTGTTTATTGATATGAGATTTCATGAAAGGGTAAAAGTAAATTCGGCTCGATAACGACAAGTGGAGCATACGTCACAGGCGACAAACGGCTAACTAATCACAATGCCCGCATTCATTTGATTCAGAAGTTCCAAGACAATAACGTAGCTCCAACGTAAATCATGCAAGTGTCTGCACATACAAATGTACAGAGTGTGAAGAATTATTCACGTCTTTCTGATGCACAACACTGGGGAACTGGGAAATCTGTTGTCTTCGACCGGAAATCAGCCTGCCATGTTTCCATGTTCGCGTCGCGCGTCTTCAATCGTTCCGTCATCGGCAGTTTGTCCGAAATAAATCTAACATCCCAATGCATGTCGAACACATACAAAAGCAAAACCTTGTCTAGTGATGTTGTTCACACTATCTTCGGAGGTCAAGTATACGGGATCGGGGGTGGGGTGGGGGGACATTCCACATCAAAATTGACCGAGACGTTACAAACCGTCGCCGTGTTGCTCGCTCTCCTCTCACTCTTCTGACGACGAATAACTTTCCCATTAACAATGTTTCCAGTTATACAATTCTTACACTTGCTTAAGTTGACAAAGATTAAATTTCAATTCAAAATGTGATTGCATTTTGTTGTCTTCGTGCAAGAGTACATAGTCAATATGTCGCGCTCTTTTCTGAGTAGCATTACACAGGGAGCGTACGTCTATAGTGCCGTATCATTATATTCTTACACGACCTTGACCTTTACGTCAAACGACAACAGCTGATTTCGGATTACGTGGAGTTGTTTAGAAATAAAAAAAAGTTAGATACAAATGGATAATAAAGAAATTAACACATTCGCGAGTGTGTCATATCGTTTTTACGAAACTCGTGTCAGAAAAATGCATATATATATATAATATGTACTTGTTCTGACACGAGTTTCGTAAAAACAATATGACACCACTCGCTCGTGTATTAATCTATTTATATAATATATAACTACACACATACTTTTTTCCTGGCAAACATTGTTTCAGCATTTCGTCGTCTGTGACGTCATCAAACAATTGAGCGTGACGTCAATGAAGAGGGCCATCACACTTGCTTACCGTGTTGTACTGCAAAATAGAAAATGATTACCCCAGTACATCTCTCAGTTTCTAAACAGCCATTACTTTGAAGTACGACTGGGCTCTACCTGCTGTGGTTACTTCTAACACGTTCTCGGCGTCCCTCACTTTCAATCTGTCACAGAACAAAGCATAACACGAATACGACGAACGGCGACTGCAATGGCGACGACAGCTACGAGTACGAAGGACTTACTTACACAAGGTCTCACTTAAGTATGTGTCCAGTTTTGAGGATGATTTCAACACGTAATGTCGTCTGCACCGCCATAACTATGTTTAAACAAAGTTACATACCTGGGCCCCGTTGCTCAAAGCTTTCGTAAGCCTAAGATCTCATAACCTTTCTCATAGCATTCGTACTTCCTACCCTGTAACACAGGGAGTGCAATGCTACGAGAAGAGTTAGGAGAGCTTTGTGAAACGGAGCCCTGGCATGTTTTGTTTGACTAACTGGTTTTGGTAACTGCAAGAGAGCCATCTTACCAAGCAATAAATATGAAATGTCTTTGCATCCAGGTACCATTTCATCCAGGAAGTTCGAGTGAGTGAGTGAGTGAGTGAGTGAGCGAGTTTAGTTTTACGCCGCATTTTCCAATACCACAGCTGGAATCACCAGATGTGGACATCACACATTAGATCTATGTGGGAATAGAACCTGGCATGACGAGCCAACCTCTACGCTACCCAAACACCCCCGATGTTCAAATTTCTCGCGGCACAAATTTAAGATATTTCAAACATTGTATGAGTCATGCGTGTGCAGTGTTCTGTTCTGGTTCCAAATATGTTTTTTACGTGATAGAAATGGACACGCGAATTGGGTAACGAATGTAAAGAATCTTTTTTTCATAACACTTTTTAGTCACATGTGCTATCAGCAGAAAGTTTCCGCCTACGTTTACTAGTATATTTTCGCAAAGGTTAAAAGACATACACCAACGAAATTGACTTGAAAAACTTTCCTATCCTAAGTAGACTGAGCCATTTGAACCTGCACATTGTAAAATTACAACACGCTTTCACCCCTGACAGCGAAAACAGTTTCGACAATGATACTGATAAAACAATGTCTTCATGTAATATAATAAATGTGATCACTCTTCATCTTTTAAACAATGCATTAATACTGACACATCTATTATGTGTCACATCTGTGATGTGTCACCTCTGTTATGTTTCACATCTGTTATGTGTCAGGTTAGAGAAAGTCAGAGTAAGATTAGCTGCTCGTCAATTAGTGAGTGAGAGAGTTTAGTTTTACGTCGCACTCAGCAATATTCCAGCTATATGGCGGCAGTCTGTAAATAATCAAGTCTGGACCAGACAATCCACTGATCAACAACATGAGCATCGATCTGCGCAAATGGGAACCGATGACATGTGTCAACCAAGTCAGTGAGTCTGACCACCCGATCCCGTTAGTCGCCTCTTACGACAAGCTGAGTCGTCTTTTATGGCAAGCATGGGTTGCTGAAGGCCTATTCTACCCCGGGACTTTCACGGGTTCGTCAATTAGTGAGTGAGTGAGTGAGTTTAGTTTTACGTCGCACTCAGCAATATTCCAGCTACATGGCGGCGGTCTGGAAATAATCGAGTCTGGACCAGACAATCCAGTGATCAACAACATGAGCATCAATCTGCACAATTGGGAAAGGATGACATGTGTCAACCAAGTCAGTGAGTCTGACCACCCGATTCCGTTAGTGGCCTCTTACAGCAAGCATAGTCACCTTTTTATGGCTGAAGGCCTATTCTACCCCGGGACCTTCACAGGACAACCTAAAAAGAGAGGATAGATTATGTAACCGTGTAAAATGTCATTGCTACATTCTTTATTATCTTACCACACACAGAAATGTCGCTGTCTGACTGGCTGAGCGCTCTTCTGTTATTTTCAATGTACCCCGCTTACAAGCGAGGTACATTTCAATGTACCCCGCTGCCAGTGGCAACTCATGCGGTACCTCGTGGTAGTAAATCTCTATCTCAAATACCACTGACTTACGTATGATGTGCCGAAATTACCAATGTTTTGCGAATGCAAATCGATGGAAGGGAGAACTCTAAATCTGTTTTTTTTTCTAAATCTAGCAGTGGCTAAAAAACGATTTGTATCTGTGTTTGAATCAATTCAAAATTAACATTCTTCAAATGTGTGTGCATGTACATTTCTGCAACATGTGCTCTACTTCCGGTTGTGTACGATATTCAGTACGCTGGAAGTATTCTTACAGTTTCATATGAACAGGTTAATAAACAGCGATTTAATTCAACCTTATAAGTACAAGTGATAACATTCATGAAAATGATTTGTACATTTTATGAAATGTATAGGCACACATAGTTCAAGGAATTGTCTTGTTCATTTAGTTTGTTTGTGTCATTTTTATAGACAAAACAGTTATGAATATTGATTGACCAGGTGCGAGTTTGTCAAAGTCGTGTTATGATTCATTATCATTGTTATCAATCAATTCAAATTCGATTAAAACATATTGTGATGGCAGAATATCTAACTCAAACGAAAATTGTTTAAAAATATGTAACTCAGATCATGTCTTAATTTGGACAAACCTTACGTCAATATTCTAATAGTGATAACGTATAAAGGAGATCTTTTGTACCTTTCATTGCATACTTATGAAGAGGGATAATTACATAATCATAAGAAGAAAAGTATATATCCTAAATGAATATTCAATGAATATTCAGGTGTTGTGAAATAGCGTTTTCCATTTACGCTAAATTGATGCCAAACAGGTGCGCGTGTTGCTCACAATAAGATACGCAGTGAAAAGGTCAAATTGTTGAAATATTCAGGACACTATTTCAATGGTAAAACCATTCATTTTGTTTTGTCTAGAGAGTGTTGAATTCTGATATAGAAGCCGAGACCTTTTACACAATCAATGAAAATTGTTTTAGGAGAGATATATACTAATCAACATACCAGTGTCGTCTTTTTCTTACGTCACAAAATGCACACAACATGACGTCAGCTAAAATGTGGTACCATTTTCGGTAATTTCAATACGTTTGAAGATGTGGCTTTTACTCCGTTCATAATGATGTATAATTTGTCAAAAACACATCTTGAAAAACAGGAGAATATGAGAATCTATGAAGTAACTTATGTAAATTGTGAAACTACCAAAAGGTATCCGCTCACATTCGGGAACTCTGTGTTGGAATAGTTTGGTTAAGGTGTTCACTGGTTCCTAGGGGTCAATGGGTTGAGGGCGCATGAACAAACATAGAGGGCACGTCAACCCATCGCCCCCTCGTGACCATACTCTGATGCAAATGGCACCTTCGCCTGTTACAGTCTTTTGAGGATGCAGGCATCCTTTGTGTTGTGTAATCTACTTAAGTTCTGTTACAAATCGAATTAAGATTAAGAAAACATACATGTAATTACAATAATGTTGATATTCCCTTTTAAGAAATACAGACTATCGTCCACTACTGACCGGAAATCTGTAATATTCTTGCTGATGACGAAACAGAAGTACTTCGAGAAACATGACACTTTCAGTAATCTACGTTACCCCTCATTGTATGGTAGCTCTGTAGCTTACGATACACTTATTATCATAAATTCTACAAAGTACACCATAAATTAATTGTACCATAAACCAATATATATGTATTGATGAAACAATAGAAATAGATGCCCAACAAAAGTAACGAAGTATAGTATTATTAGAGGTTGTCCGATAATGTTAAGAATGTTTATTCTGTGTAAATCCGTTACCAAGGTCAAGGCGGCTTGCAAAACATAGCCTAGCAAATTCATGGATTTTGTGTAATAGGTATTATATTGATGATAGACATTAGTTGTATATGAAAAGAATGTAGTGGGGCTGCCAGGTGGATGGATCACATCACATCACGTATGTTACATCACAGAGATTACATTTACGTGTATTGAGTATTACAAGCTGTCTCCTTGTATATATCATCTGTGACATATTACTACATATCTGCTGCATCCTCTTGACTCGCTTGCCTCGCTGTTGTCGGTTATATCCAGCATTTTACATTGACATGTACGTCACGCAGATTACATCCTTAAAAACCTAAACGACATAAACTCTAATTATGATTTAATAGTAAAGGCATCTTGAGTAACTGTTTAGTCTCAACACATGTTCCTTATTACTTCTTCGGCTATTTCACATCGTTTTAATAATGTATGTGTGTTCTAAATATTGTTGATTCAGCAGTATCGTAGATTACGCATATATTAGAGACAATGTAAACTGGTAATCTAATTTTTTGTTTAATTTTCATTTTTTTTAAAAAAACCCATTTTAACGACATTATTTATTTTCTCATAAGAGAACAACATTAAGGAATATTTGTAAATGCTATAATTTCAAAAAGATTTTAGGATTCTCTATCGTGTGTTACATTGCAGAGACAGGTACCCAGTCTGGCGACAAACGCTTGGTGATAGATTCAATCTATATGAACATCTGTGGACAGTCAAATAAACATCTGTGCAAATAAGTCAAATAAGCATGAAGGCGTGCCGTTTAACTTTGTTTGATGCCTCTGAGTTGATATTTACCAGCGAACGTATTTTTAACTACAAATCTCAAATCCTGTAGGTACAGGTTAAGTGCGACAGGAATATCAACAAATGGCTGCGCTTCACAGAGAATTGGTGCTCTATCCTGTCTTCTCTGTTGTTGTTCTAGACCCTGAAGGTGGCTGTGGTCTACCAACTGTTTTCAGTTTACCAGTGGTCTTTCTGTTGAGCACATTTACCATCCCTGTCGACTAAGAAGTTTCTGCGCTGTCGACGAAATGGTGTCTGCAAACTTCGAACTGCCCTGTCGTTGTTTGTCCTGTCGTTTAAGTGACTGGCGTTACTCCTGTCCACTAAATGTCCCGTTGAGTAAATGGTGTCTGCCCTGACGACCAAACAGTGTCTGCCCCATTGACTGAGAGGTATCTGCTCTGTCGACAAAATAGTACCGGTCTGTCGAGCTAACAGAAATTGTTATAGTAAATGTTTACATAACGTTGTACATAAACCACTAATAAACAATTTAGTTACTTTCTGCTGTATATCTCATTTAGCGTTTTTGTTGATATTATATTGAGAGTTCGATGTTGTGTATATGAATCACTGTCAAGTTATGATTATGCTGGAGAACCGCTACACTTATCCTGCATGGTCGTACGTACGAACTGGACGTATGTGTTGTTACTGATGGACAAATAAAACTTTGAGGAAGTTCCATCGAGGCTTTGAATGGCAAAACCTCGACCAAATGACCTTTGACAATGTGTTGTAATGGTAGGGTGCTTTTAGAAATCTTAGAAAAATTTATGAAGTTGCCGAAAGCAGGCACCAAGTGCTACATCCAAACAATAAAACGACTAATAGTGGGCACAAGCTTATAAGTTTATTGTGAAATTACAATATTGGCCTGTTCATTAAGCACTTGCAACACTTGAAACATCTGTATACCATAAACGAATTACATTTTATGTTTGTATGAATGCTTGATGCTCTAGCTATATATAATCCACTGATTGACATCATGAACATCGATCAACGGAACACGTTCTTGTCATGAATCAGATAACGATCATTTAAATTAGGAAGGTACATATTAATAATTTTCTTGAAATATTTTATTGTTAGCAAAAACTTTGAAAAAAATAATAAATAAATATAAATTTTCTACGGAAAAGCACAAAGCAAGAGCCATGTCTGTTTACAAATATCACTTCAAAATATATTTAGACTTACACTTTATCTTCAACAAACTCAGTACGACCAAACTACTTCAACTACAAGTAGCTCAAAGAATTAACTGAAAGGAAAAACAAAAACATAGCGATAACATGTAAGTAACTTCAATAGTTATTTAAGAAACTTTTAGCGAAAGGGGGTAGTGGGAAGCAGTTATGCACTATATGAGTTTTATAACTTCCTGATGTTTCAAGTGAAATCATACTTGAAAAAAATGCTCTTCAGTTTTGGTACAATATCGGCAACTTTTCATAATTTCAAATACAAATTCCAAGGTAAGAAAATAGATACATGTATATAGTTGTAAACAATATTTTCATACTGAATATGAACACATGCTACAGTACATATATATTTCCTTTGTTTCTGTTAACATAAAAGACTGTATATTTTTTTATTTGTATGAAGAATCTTAAATAGGGATCCAAACAGCATATTAGACTGGTTAAGTACAGATTAGAAGGCGGAAAGCTATTCGACACCATTAGAAGGAGCAACTGAGTTAAACGCCAAGTGTTAAAATGTGTGTTATCACTGTTCCTGGTGATGTCTATCAATAACAGAGACAGTTTACTGTAGTGTCTTGTTCATCATGCTTTCACTACAACAAACAGTAAAACAGCAAATCACTTTGGGGCATTAGGATATCTGCTTCAATTCCTTAATCGAGCACATGGGCGATTGACCTGATCTGTTCTGCAACTTCTGATGGGGATTTCTTGTCAATCTTGATGCTGTTGGATACAATCTCTGCAATGTTTAGCCCGATGAGGACAGGTGGAAGAATGCTCATCATTGTGGTTATGCCAGTAGCAGCAGCACGGTGCCCACCTGTTTCCCCTTCAACGTTGGTGCAGTGAGTGTGAGAGACGTTGATCTTTCTTATTGCTTCCTGGGCAGCTTTCATTTTCTGACTGTTTATGATCTTCTCAGCTTTGTTTGTGGCCAAAGTCCCCGCTCCACTGAGAACGCCACCAGCAATACCACCAGCAGTTAGAGCAAGGGATCCCCCGAAAGTAAATGGAAGCAGGATTACCCCAGCAATAGCAGCACCAGCAGATGCAACTCCAGCTGATGCAAAACTGGTCTTGGCGATGCGGATGTCTTTTTGTTGTTTGTCCAACTCATCTGCTAGTTCCATCAAAGTGCGTTTCACCTCTTGTTTCTGGATGACTCGTTCTTCTGAAAGAATATGACATAACGCATGAGGTAAAGGGTAGTACGTGTCACAAACACTCGAGTGACAGTCATCGACTGACGTGAGAACTTGTGTCAGATTCTGTGACTCATATACTGGTATCAATCGCCCTTCACTGTGTCTGAAACAGTGCTGATGTGACGATAAGGAACCGTTCCTAATTTGTGGCTTTGAAGATGATTGGGAACCGTTCCTAATTTATGACTTTGAAGATGATTTTAATGGAGAAGCATGCACAACGTAAATGCCCCCTCCTCCCTAAAATGAAATGATGCCAAATGATACACAATGTCAGGGTAGAAGGATGCACAATCAACATCGCTCGTGGTAGAAGGATGCACAATCAACGTCGCTCGTGGTAGAAGGATGCACAATCGATCGCATGTAGGATAGAAGGATGGACAATCAAGCACCCTCGAGGTAGAAGGATGCACAATCAACGTCGCTCGTGGTAGAAGTATGCACAATCAATCGCATCTAGGATAGAAGGATGGACAATCAACCACACGCGAGGTAGAAGGATGCACACTCATTGACACTGTCAGGGTAGAAGTATGCACAATAAACCACGTTTGAGGTAGAAGGATGGGCACAAATCAACACCATCAGTGCAGAAGGACGCACACTCATCCACGCCTGCAGGATAGAAGGATGCACAAACAACCACACGCGAGGTAGAATCAAGCACAACCAAACACACCGTCAGGGTAGAAGGATGCACAATAAACCACGTTTGAGGTAGAAGGATGGGCACAAATCAACACCATCAGTGCAGAAGGACGCACACTCATCCTCGCCTGCAGGATAGAAGGATGCACAAACAACCACACGCGAGGTAGAATCAAGCACAACCAAACACACCGTCAGGGTAGAAGGATGCACAATAAACCACGTTTGAGGTAGAAGGATGGGCACAAATCAACACCATCAGTGCAGAAGGACGCACACTCATCCACGCCTGCAGGATAGAAGGATGCACAAACAACCACACGCGAGGTAGAATCAAGCACAACCAAACGTACCGTCAGGGTAGAAGGATGTGCACTTAACCATGCTCGAGGTAAAACGATGCACATTCCTCTGCGAGTCTGAACCAGACAATCCAGTGATCAACAACATGAGCATCGATCTGCGCAAATGGGAACCGATGACCTGTGTCAACCACGTCAGCGAGTCTGACCACCTGATCCCGTTAGTCGCCTCTTACTACAAGCACAGTCGCCTTTTGTGGCAAGCATGGGTTGCTGAAGGCCTATTCTACCCCGGGTAGACCTTCACAGGTCGTAAATGGCACATATGACTACAGAGATTGTTTGGTGATATGCGTCCGTTTCACGTTTTGGATCATTCACACATGTTTGTGGATTACGCTACCTTCCAATTCTAATCTTCGTTTCACGGAGTAGACAAGCCGGCGCATAGCATCTATAACATGCTTGGTTATTTTGATGCCTATGTTTGAGCTGAAACAGAAACAAAAGTCGTCCGTGATCATCAACCCCTGGTCCCGACCCCAATCTCTATCTACTGCTGATCCCATATAGTCAGTGCGTTACAACCTTCGAAAAAAGTACGTTACAAGTTGTTCACTGGTCACGAGGGGGTTAGGACTCATGTATCCTCGGGGTTTATTTATGTTCCCCGATCCCGCAAACCTTGTGGGTACATGAGCCCATAGCCCGCGAGAGGCCAGTGAGCAACATATTTATCTTGCCGAACACCTGAATTTTAATTTCGAAGTGTTTGAAGCACTTCTGTTGAATGCGAGGCGAATCGCCATTTTGCAGACGACACAGGGTAAACAGATTTAGAGTTATCTCCCTGCCATCGATTTTCAATCGCAAAACATCGGTAATTTCTGTAATTCATGCGTGATTCAATGTTATTAAAAAGTACTACCATGAAGCACCAGAATAATTCGGAATTCCCAGCGGTGTACATTGAAAGTAATAAATCGCCTGTAAGCGGGGTGCATTGAAAATAATAGAATAGCGCTTAGCTAATCAGAATGTGACATTCATGTGTGGGGTAAGATAATTGAAATTGTACTTTCTCAGCTCAGTACAGATTCTGATTCTGTACCATTGTTACCACTGTTGAATCCCAGATTCAACTCAACATGTGTTACAATTGACAACTTTCGAAATGACATTGTTTAGTTACACTCCTGGAGGTACACAAATCACGTTTGTTTAAAAAACGATTGTGTGCAAAAGGCGAAACTAAATATGAACATACATAAGGGTAAGGGTGTCGAGGGCGGTCCATGCTGCAGCTAGGGTAGGGGTGGGTGGTTAAATTTCATCAGATTCAGTGTCACTCTCGGGATCGCTGTCATTGTTAGGTTTCTCCGGTGCCAGGGCTGATCGGGTCCTTCGCTGAATTGCTCTGCCATGTTACTAACCGTACTGGTTAAAAAAATTGATCCTACACCTTAAATACTACACCAAAAACAAAACATCAATTTAGATAATCCAACTCCGTTTTCCTCACTTCTCATTTTGTATTTTCAAGGAAATCACATGACCGCTAACATAGACTGTCACATGACAACAACATGCGCCATTGTTTGTTTAGAGATATCCTGTCGGTCCGTGATCAACGTGTCACTGATAACAACTTAATTATGGTTAATTGTTTGAGTAAAGTTCAGTTGGTAAGTGTGCTGACAATGTGTGTATAGATGCGTAGTTAAACATGTCACTTGATTGTTGAGTCCGTTAATCGTTACTTTTGATCTTATGAGGATGACTTCCGATTGCGCGACTGCAGTTTTCAGTTGCAACAACCAGCTTTGACAGTTCGAGACAAAAGGGTAAATTTGTACTTGTTAGAGCCTTTGGGGACCCTAAAATGAGTTCGACACAACCGGGAATTCGACACATCTAGTTCGACACATCAGGGTAAAAATAATGATAAATATAAGGAAATCGGCAGGGACCGAGATGTCAGTTCGACACATCCGAGAATTCGTCTCAACCGAGTTCGAGACAATGGGGTTCGACTGTAGTTTAGTATTAGATGGCCTTACAGTTGCACCGCAGCGCACATAAATGTGAATTGGATAATGGTTCAGAGTGATTGTAATAATCAGTTTGAACTATAACACTGAATAAACCACAGTTCTTACTCATAATCACCCGCGATATGAATTCCAACAGCAGCGTAGTTCCCATTCTGGTTCACAAAGAGGGGAGACCCGCTGTTTCCTCCCGTTGTTGCATCCCTGTACCACAGAAACGCACCGTCTGCCCTGCAGTCTGTGACCTCAATGTCCCACTGGGTTTTCACAGGGTATCCAGTATTGAGCCCTGGATAGTCGGACATCATCACCGGGCGCTGTCCTCTCTCGATTTCCAAGGGTAGAAATATATTTTTCTCTTTAAAATAATTTTGGTCTTTCAGTAAAATGATGCCGAAGTCCGAAGAAGAGCATTTGTTGTAGTTTGATGGGAGACCAAATAATATTTTGTTAACTCGGATCTTAAGAGGATGAAATGGTTGAACTGTTGGGGAATTCTCTCCAAAGGTAATGCTAAGTTCCTCTTTTTGTAGACAATGTCCAGCAGTAACCACAACAAAGGTATCATCAATTTTAGAAAGAAATCCAGTTCCAACACCCTCTAGGTTTGCTATGGCAGCGAATGGTTTCTCGGCAGTATTTCTCACAAGCTTCCGCTTGTCACCAAAACTTGTAACAAATTCGGCCTGCATTGTGAGTGAGAAATAGCTCCCGTGTGACCAGATCTGTAGGTGGAGGGCTTGTGGAGCAGGGCGAAGATTTTACCTTTTAGTACTGGCGAGTCACATGACCATCGGCCTCGTTCTGGGGTGTCTAGTAAGGTGCAGTAACGTCCAACCATAAATATTTTTTTTCGTATTCTCATTTGTTGTTGTATTTTTGTACTTTGTAGTTATTACTTGTATACATACCTGTGCAGACACGAATCAAAGAGTCGTTCTTTGTGTTTAGTGTACAAACTTTCTTTCTTTCACCTCTCTTTTGCCCCATATCTGTGATATCAGATGACTGAGACATGTTATTTCAAGTCTCCCATAGTCCCATT
This sequence comes from Haliotis asinina, assembly GCF_037392515.1. Lineage (NCBI taxonomy): Eukaryota > Metazoa > Mollusca > Gastropoda > Lepetellida > Haliotidae > Haliotis > Haliotis asinina. The sequence continues at coordinate 28,501,002 of NC_090292.1, forward strand.
TAAGGACTGAGTCAACGCCCACACGATGTCGTTATATGATCTTGTAAATGACACATACATGAGTTTGTGCACGTATTTCTTTCTCGAGGATCAATGTACAGCTCCCGAGGAGCAGTGCAGAAAGATAGCCGACTTATGGTGTTATGGATAGGTGTTATCATGTTCTGAATGCATTGGTTATGTGATCCGCCCAATTGGTCCTTTGAGTTTACAGTCCCGAAACTTGTTGAATAATTGTCTTGGAAGTTAGTAATGAAAACGAAACGAAATAATTACTTTAAAACTTTAAAGGGGAAGTATACACACAAAAATCACGTTTTTTAGAAGGATTTTAGAAGGATTTTTGAATTAACTGATACCAGAGTGTGGAAATATATACGTTTTTCTCACATTTAAAGCATGCTGGAATAAAGTAACTGTGTGTTATTTAGGAGATAAACATCATGTGTTGACCAATTTCCGGGTGTTATTGAGTATTTGAAGCACGGGAATGCATTTGGAACCGACGGCGTCAGCCGTCACAAGAGGAATATGTCATCATATACATAATTCTACACTGTGAACACTCTATGAACAACAGAAACAACTTCTTTTCAAAACTCATTGATCTCCTTGATGTGGATGTTTATGTACAAATAGAACTACTATCTGAAGATGAAATGTTGTCACTTCTTTCTGGGGGTGAACTACCAATAACTAACGATATTGATGAAATGTCATGGAGATGCATGATTGTCCTTTTCTGTAAATACTTATATTCATTGCTTCCCTCTCCAAACCTTGCATTCTAGATTTTGCATTATTTTTCTTTGTACATATGATATAGTTATATATGACTATATGAATGTATTGTAGATATATTGCTGTGATAATGATGTGTAAATATTTTATGTATATGTTTACAATGATCTTCGGACTGCAGTCTGGAGGAAATAAAGAGATTCATTCATTCATTCATTCATTCATTCATTCATTATGCATACCAAAGCAGGGAGACTATACGTAACTTTAATATGTGTTTCAGTATGTTAGGATACATTTTAAAAAACATGTTGTAAATATTGTTATCACAAGAGGAATATGTAATCAGATGACATTTTTCACTAGAATAAAATTTAAGAGGGGAAAAGGGATGTCTTACCGTTATAAAATTCTATCCACAGAGTAGCCAAGGATGGGAAGAAATTTTTTAAGGTCATCTACAGGTAGCTGTCCTTATGTACTCAACAAAGCCTTAAGTACAAAATGAAGTCTCAGCCCCTCCCTCCACCCTCTTGGTTCTTTCTGGCTGGTGCAGAGACCCCACCTCATCCCTTTGACCATCTACAAACCCATCTACACTGAATATTTCATTCACTCTCTCTCTCATTTCAGCCATCATGGGTGACTGCCTCGGCTCGTCAGGTGAACAGTCAGTGTGCACCTTAGAGGTGCTGCCAGCTGTCTAGGAGAGCTTCATCCAGCCCCACGCACCCCAGAGGACTGGTAGGAAATGAAATGCATCTTGCTTTTGCTCTGTCTTTTCTCAAAATATTCATTGTGCACTTAAGACCTTTCTGTGCATTTAAGGTCTTGTATAGGGGTTCTGAAGTGGACAGAAAAGCCTTAAATGCACAATGATGTCTTGGCCCCTCCCTCCACCCACTTGGCTGTTTCTGGCTGGTGCAGAGGCCTTTCCCCATCCCTTTGACCATCTACAAACCCATCTACACTGAATATTTCATTCACTCTCTCTCCCAATGCTTAATAAATGCTTGTTCACTATGTAGTCTTCGCTGGTGATACAAATATCAAATTTCATTCCAGTGAAACGATACCACTTGAATATATATATTTCTTAACTCAGCAGGCAGTTTTAACATGTTTCTTTAATTGTATCATAACATACTGAAACATGTGCTCATATTCAACTCATAACAATGACACTCTCAGAACGTTTTCCTCAAAGTTAAATTTTAGTGGGGATAAGGGCGGAAGTCTTTCGCCAAAGTTTGCAGTACCCTGACAGCCTTACTTGCATTAAGAGTTGATTCTTTGCAGCCTTTTGATTACGTGGAGATCTGGTAATATCTATCTATCTATCTATCTATCTATCTATCTATCTATCTATATATATATATATATATATATATATATATATATATATATATATATATATATATATATATATATATATATATATATATTGTATAATTATTTAGTTGGTTGTTTGTCAAGAGTTGTAACTGTGTTTAGTCGGACTGTTAAGTCAGAATTGAGCAAATACATGTCAATGTACTGACAGCAATGCTACTGCAGTACGCGGTGGCTGGAGGTGACTTGAAAAAAATCTCGCTTGAACTGCGTCACCCCCGGAAGGTTGAATAAAGCACTGAATAGACGGCACACATACGTTCTGTTTATATATACCTCACGTGGATATTGTAGCTGTCGCACTGTATAAGGTTATGACAGACGTTGAAGCGTGTTCGTTCACTCCCTCCATTAGTTCACCGGAAGATACTGTGCTGTGAATGTGACGCAGTCACATAAGCTCCACCCACTGATGAATATTAATGCTTTCTGTGCACTTAAGACCATTGTGCACTTAAGGGCACAACAGATGTCGTCCACGCATATGAGGTACAGGTTTGAAGAGGAAGGTATATAGTTACTGAGTGAGTGAGTGAGTTTAGTTTTACGCCGCACTGAGCAACATTCCAGCTATATGGTGTCGGTCTACAAATAATCGAATCTGGACCAGACAGCATGAGCATCGATTTGCGCAATTGGGAACCGATGACATGTGTCAACCAAGTCAGCGAGCCTGACCACCCGATCCCGTTAGTCGCCTCTTCCGACAAGCATAGTCGCCTTTTATGACAAGCATGTGTTGCTAAAGGCCTGTTCTACCCCGGACCTTGGGTATATAGTGAAGACTATGTGTCATGCATATATAATTTGGATTTTCTTAAAGACTTTTGACAACTACTACAAGTTGAATGGTTTACAATTTTGCAACACTGTATGTAGAAATAAGACAGTACCATTTTCTGTACAGTGCGTACTGTTTGAGCAGCACAATAGAGTTAGCCCATTGAGGGCTAGGCACCACAAGCGGTTAAAACAGCAGGCTTAGCATCGAGACACAAGAGCAACACACGCGTATCTATAGCACGTCAAATGGGTCTAATAAGGTCTAATGACCTTATACATACTTGCTCGTGCTATCTGAGCAATCTTGGCTTTGATACTGCTGCATATATTTTTTAATGTCGAACTAGGTATATTTGTGTGTGCACCTGCCCTTTAGATACGATAATTTCTGCCCTAAATGCATATGGGATATTTCAGTTTGAACATGTGTAATCCTTCAAAAGCTGCGTACGCGGTATATTGAGTGCAGTCAAGGGTATGATAAACACAGATAGGCGGGTTTGTTTGTTGTATTCCAAAATAAGCGGACTTATGTCTCTCCCGGAGAAACGCATGTATGCCTTGTGTCAAGAAGCAAGTCGTTCCTGGTAATAGGATTACAGTAGATAAGTCATCGAAATTTTTATCATTCATTTTATTATCATTTTAAGCTGTCGTCGCCGTTCAAATACTACGAACGCTTGTGTAGGTCAAGTACATTTCATTTTAAATTTAACAGTTTAAAAAGAAACTGTGCAAAGTATGTAATTGACAGGAGTTGGGTGCTCCTTTTCACCCCTTACAGTTTCACCACATGTCTGCGTGTGATGTTCCTTGAAATAAACCACGCCCCGTTCTTCATTGTTCTTGGTAATTCATCGCTCGATATTTAAAAAAATCAGTCAATGTTAAAAAAATCCGACATTATATTTGATCGCTGTGCACTGTGCGGTTCTACTACCATGCGATAATACAGTTACACTGATAATATTTTTTATGTGAACTCCAGTCATATTTTAAATTTAGATCTCAGGGCACAAAACCATCTTACCCTTTTTCATACCATAACGACCTTAACCTTACCAATGCTCTTCTTATCGGGGAAAACTATTAATGATGAAGGAGAACTACCCTCAATATGTTTTGAAAGAAATCAACTCACCAAATAAAGACTCTAGGTTACCTTTACTTACCTCGAATTCCCCCATCGGTGTGAAATTCCCCCATTTCTCTTGTGTCCCGACGCGATAGTGGTGGCACAATGCTAAAAGCGTCGAAAACCATACTCACAAACCCACTTTCGGCGTGACGAGAGAATCCTTTTGCCATTAGGCTACCCCACATAATAGGCTATGTATCAAAATCGAAACGATGATCAGGAAAACAGTTCTGAAATATAACCCGTTTAGATCCGGGGTAGAATAGGCTTTCAGCAACCCATGCTTGCCACAAAAGGCGACTATGCTTGTCGTAACTTGTCTCTGACATGGTTGACAAATGCTGTTGATCACTGGATTGTCATGTCCAGTCTCGATTATTTACAGACCGCCATCATATAGCTGGAATATTGCTGAGTGTGGCGTAAAACTAAACTCACTCACTCACTCAGTTCTGGAATAATAAGAGGATGTTTGAATATAGTTGATCATCGAGCGAGGAACGTGACTGCCACATCAAATGTTAGAATGGGCATGGTCTAGAGTAAATTTTTATGAGGTTGAAGATCCAGTTTTACTTAATAAAATATTTATGACAAGGTGCACATTTGGTTTTTAACGTTTTCATAGCTAGTCCCAACAAATAAATGTCTCTCTCCTCGAGAATGTATATCTTGTGTTCAAAGTAGCAATTCATTCCTGATAACAGTTACAATAAAAACTCTCCGAGCCTCCAATCAGTTAACACTTATCAGAGGGGTCGACGATGGTCTAGACTACCAGTTGTCCAACGTCCAATTTCGTGGAAGCCGCAATGGTTAGGTGGGTAACTTTGTGTGCTGTCTATCAGGTTTGGGTTCGAATCCCGGAAGGGACTCAACCTTGTAAAAAACGTACCAGAATGTGTAATTTACTGAGAAAGTGTAATTCACGATATATCATCCGAGGGGATCGGATGAGGGAAGGGGAGATTGTGTATAGTACATAAAAGTGTACATTCCGATACATCTCCACTATACCCAGGATGCATCTACGACTGGGCTGGATGATTTATTTACCTCCCTTGGCTGGCTTTTTTCTCCAATCAGATGTCTACACTGGGAAGTTGAGTTACCAATCTCAACTCACTTTCACTTCTTAAATTATCTGAGCCGTGAAGGTCCGTGGGTAGAATCGGCCTTCAGCAACCCATGCTTGCCACAAAAGGCGACTATGCTTGTCGTGACTAACGGGATCGGGTGGTCACCTTCTCTGACATGGTTGACAAATGCTGTTGATCACTGGATTGTCATGTCCAGTCTCGATTATTTACAGACCGCCATCATATAGCTGAAATATTGCTGAGTGTAGCGTAAAACTAAACTCACTCACTCACTCAGTTCTGGAATAATAACAGGATGTTTGAATATAGTTGATCATCGAGCGAGGAACGTGACTGCCATATCAAATGTTAGAATGGGCATGGTCTAGAGTATTTTTTTATGAGGTTGAAGATCCAGTTTTACTTAATAAAATATTTATGACAAGGTGCACATTTGGTTTTTAACGTTTTCATAGCTAGTCCCAACAAACGAATGTCTCTCTCCCCGAGAATGTATATCTTGTGTTCAAAGTGGCAATTCATTCCTGATAACAGAGTTACAATAAAAACTCTCCGAGCCTCCAATCAGTTTACACTTATCAGAGGGGTCGACGATGGTCTAGACTACCAGTTGTCCAACGTCCAATTTCGTGGAAGCCGCAATGGTTAGGTGGGTAACTTTGTGTGCTGTCTATCAGGTTTGGGTTCGAATCCCGGAAGGGACTCAACCTTGTAAAAAAACGTGTAATTTACTGAGAAAGTGGGTAGAATAGTCTTCACCCATGCTTGCCACAAAAGGCGACTATGCTTGTCGTGACTAACGGGATCGGGTGGTCACCTTCTCTGATATGATTGACAAATGCTGCTGATCCCTGGATTGTCATGTCCAGTCTCGATTATTTACAGGTCGCCATCATATAGCTGGAATACAGAGTTGTCTGGTCCTGTCACGGTTGTTTACAAACCGCCGCCATATAGCTGGAATATTGCTCAGTGCGGCGAAAAACTAAACTCACTCCCTGCCGTTTACTCCTATCCTGCAGGGATCTCTACTCCCATTTGTTTGATATATGGTTGTCAGACAACCGACCGTGCTCTTGTGGAAACACCCACGAGGATCCCTTCCCTTATTTCATTCAGTGACCTCTGTATGATACATTTAGATTTAATTGATACTTATTTCAAATTCTAACATGAATCAAGAAAATACTGGATTCTGAGTGGTTGTTTAGATAAATTAGACGGCATCAATTCTGGATTGACGCCATCTGATTTTAGGCCGTTTCACCGCGCATTAACACGTCTTATTGTGAGAACTACTTCCATTTGACCACAATGATGGCGGGTCATAGCAACAACAACTCCATGGATTTTGACGCTGACTCAGGAATTTGCCACATAGATCTATGCAGTTCGAATTTTTGGGATTGAACATGCGTCTGATTTCACGGCGCTTCACTACGTATGTATATACAAGATTGCCGCACTACTTCAGCTTTCTCCCAGTCAGCCCTACTCCCGTCCACATAAAACACAACACATACTTAACAATAGGAACCAACGTGCGTTCCGCGGTCGAGACATTTATTTACATTGATACCATATCATATGTGAAAGCGACATGCATGCTGAAGCCCGACACGTATAACAGAGATAACAACTCCCGTAGAGAAAAACTCTGAAACCGTGTTCCCTCAACGAATGCAGCAGCAGCAGCACTAACAACTGGAGGGTTTACAGTATGTTAACATTAAACATGGACATAGCTGCAATGCAGCGATACGTTCGTATAGATAATTGTGAACATATGCACAAATGACAACAGCAGCATAAATTACATAAATATAAATATTACAAGATTCAAACATATATACATGAGATTTATAACATCCAGTATGATGGCTATCAATGGACAATACAACAACCAATTTATTATTCCCATATTAGCGTATTATAATGTCTCGACGTGAGCCAATATATGATATACATCACGACATTACCGTATTGTAACGGCTCGACAGCCGACATATGGCACATGTTACCATATAACGGTATTATAACAGCTTGACAGCCAATATATGATATACATCACCCCATTACCGCATTATAACGGCTCGACAGCCGACATATTGCACACATTACCATATAACCGTATTATAACAGCTTGACAGCCAATATATGATATACATCACCCCATTACCGTATTATAACGGCTCGACAGCCGACATATGGCACACATTACCCTATAACCGTATTATAACAGCTTGACAGCCATAACCACCATGGTTAAAATCACTTATGCCCCATCACACCAACAATGAACATCTGAAACATACAGAAATACAACATTAGAATACAAACATGTTAAATGTTGAAAGGCCGGGAGTGCACTAATCGAGAATGCCAAATTCAAATATCTACACCCTTATATACTCCCATAACACGCCACCTACTGGGCAGATAACCCATGTGAATGCCACATACCGCTAGGAGAAAATAATTTCCCTCTAATTCATACTTCAAACAATAGAAATAATATTTCTCCTAGTCAGCCCTACTCCCGTCCATATAAAACACAATACATACTGAACAACAGGAACAGACGTGCATTCCGCGGCCGAGAATAACAAAGAAAGTCAGAGGCCGAGGGATAGGGAGACTTCCATTTTATTATCAATGCTGTCTTTGATGTAACCATCCTCAGCATTTTCGCTCTTCCAACGTCCATGGCGTTTAAACATCCTGTCAGGAATACCGTTATTGGCAGCTGCAGAAGCACCACCACTGCGCAAACTGTGCAAACCATAGCTCTTAATATTTGCTACGAAAGGTGCCAAAGCAAAGTCTAGTATAGGACAGAGGAGTGTAAGCTTTCCTTAATTTATAACCATTACCAGTTTTGGTCAAACTTCTGAAAATGTATTCCTGAGACTCCAATGAAATCTCCGCTGCTCTCAGGTATCCGTCAAGACATTCCACTGGACACAACTTAGAATGGGTCCGACTTATTACAAGCCATGCCCCATCTCTATATACATCTGTCTTCGACTTCTCAATAAAAAAAAGTCATATGAGAATGAAAAAAGACAATGTCTGATCTTGTAATATGCCAAAGATGCATATTTACTCCTGGAATCGTACACTTTGTGCAGAATATCAACATCAACAGGCTCCTTCTTCATTACAGGCTTAGCTAATTTGGCTGCTTCTAGCACATTCTTTACTAGAATATTATCAGTCGGACTATCTATCCCCATGCTATAATGAGCATATCTCAAGCTATAATAAGCTGACATAACAGGCGATATAGTGTCACTTTGTTGTACAACGGCAACAAATATATAGCACATCGTAGGTGAAACACTGGTAACTGACAAGGCATATTATTCAGTTCTGCCCACTTTTTCCACGCAGCAAAACCATTCTGGTACTTCTTATTAGTTGACTCAGCCCTAGCATGCGACATCAACTCCAGTAAAACTCCCGCCAGCTCCCTAACATTAACTGGCAACTCCTCCAAATCCTCCTCATACAAGGACTTGAACACATCAATAACATTTACAAAACAATCAGACAAAATCTACTAGCAGTCACAACATATTAAAATGTATATCATGTTCAAACATACCACCTGGTATCCTACTTGGCACATAACATTGTTTTGACTATGGTAGATACGTAGCGTCCTTGACTTGTGGCATAAACACTGAGTTGCAACATATCAAAGGCCAGTAAGATGCTGAATGCCATTCAGGCACTACCTGAGTTCCCTTAGCTCTGCACGCAGAAAGATGTGTCACTGCCCTGGGAATAAGCCGAATAGGAGGGGACAACCCAGTTCATAGTCCCACTCCAGTCAACAGTGAAGCACTCCACAGCTGAAAATCCCGCATTACTGAACAGAGTTAAATTTTTTAGCTTTTGCGTTGTAATAGGAGGCAAACCTACCCAGTTCATGCGGACCCCATTTTTGTCAACACATTGAAAAAAGGTCTTGGAAATCCCCAGTCATCACAGTCAATCAAACGACTTAGGAAATCCGCTTCTTGATTCTCATTCTTCGGAATCCATTGAAGATGAAGGTCAACGCTGTGCTGCATACACAACTTAAAGATTTCAAGAGCTATAGACTGCAGGTGAACTTTCATACTTCCTTTCTCAATTATAGCTGCCACATTCTGATTGTCAGTGAACCACTTGACACTCCGTTTAGCTAACTGAGGCACAAAACTTTTGAGCACCATATGTACAGCTTTCAATGTTTTCCATGTAGAACTTTGATTTGACTCGAACTTGGACCACTGACCATGAGAAATTAAACCGTCTATTTCCACACAATATCCACCAAATCCCGCGTTGCTAGCGTCAATATAAATTAATGTCTGATGACTGTGGATGGAATCCACTCTCTGCTTTTGTACGCCTGTATATTGTTAGTCCAAACTTGAGTTGTGTAACACTTCCAGTAGAAATGTAAATATTGCTGTTCCAGGTTGTCGCAGCAACAACATCAATGCAAAGCGATCTAGTCATAAGCTGTGACACTGATCCAATGACAGGTTTCATGGACACAATTTGACCAACTATGAAAGCAACACCTTTTACAGGAATCCTCTGTGTATGACTTAGCAACAACGACCTTATTGCTGTCAACACTTTCTCAAATTTTCTGTCAGGAATAGTTAACATCATGGAAGAAGTACCGATATGAAATCCAAGCCACTCTAACGACTGTGACTGACATAAAGATTTCTCCACTTTTGGAACGAACCCAGAACTGATCAAATCTAACTTAACTGCTGATCCAAAGTAACTTGTTTCATATTCAGAAGATCCAGCAAGAATTCCGTCATCTAAAAACGTCACAATTCTCTTACCCTCGTACCTCCATTTCTTTATGAGTTGTCTGGTGACCTTAGTGAAAACGTAAGGAGCAGATGTAAGCCCAAACGGTAAAACCAAAAATTTGTAATAATGTACACATTCAGAATTGTCTTTCCTTGAAAACCCGAGAAAGCAAGTATGTGGGGGAGATATGTCAATATGGTGATAAGCGGAATGTATGTCGAACTTAATCAACCAGTCCCCTTTGTTGATGTAATTTAAAGCACATTTCCAATCTTCATATGTAACAGTGTGTAAATAAATGTCATTTTAATATGTTAAACTTTATTATTTTAAACGTAGGTATAAACCAACGTTATCATTTCTAAAGAGGTCTGTGTTAACACTAACATTAGCACTGATTCATTACCTCACTGGTAAGGTAGTTGCAGCAGGTAGCCTGGGGTCTGAGTTAACACTAACATTTCACTGATTCATTACCTCACTAGTAAGGTAGTTGCAGCAGGTAGCCTGGGGTCTGAGTTAACACTAACATTTCACTGATTCATTAACTCACTAGTAAGCTAGTTGCAGCAGGTAGCTTAGGGTCTATTGTTAAGTAATTTGTGTCAGGTCCAATCTCTGCATTGGCCTGTTGACAAGGTTTCTGTTGTTTGATGGATTTCACCCTCTTGTTGTATTTAAAGCTTTGTACTGCCTTTCACTTGTGGCATGAGCACAGCACATTACGAGGTAAGTTAAGTTAGATCTTTTTATATCAAATTACAGTAGGGCTAATAGGATTTAGTATGTTAGATTACATGTTTTAAGGATAAGTGTTTCATCATTTCTAGCACATGTTAAATGCTTGTAAATATATGCATACTTAGTATTTTAGACCCAATATATAACGTATTTTGTACCAAGTACACTAGTATACTGGCATGCGGTTATTCGAACAGTAATGTATTTTATACCATGATGCTATAATATGTATCATGTACATATATCATGTATATGTGTGTATAGTCGGTATATGTATTAGCTATTCTATGATTGGCATGATACAGTAATGTGCATCGTACATGTTTACGATAAGGTTTAATTTCTATATGTATATCTTGTGTGTGTATTAGAGTCATTAAGTTAACTATTTACGAGAACGCTGATGCTATTCATGAAGTATATCCATATATATACAAGCAGCATACTTAGGCAGTATTTTGTTTATGTAGGTTCACTGAGATACACTATTAAGTTGTTGGCCTAGTCTGCCTGCGTCAGTAAGACTAGGTGAGGTATTGTTTTTAGACTGCAATTGTATATATTTGTAATTATAATTATCATTTATGTGAGTAAATATCAAAGTACATGTTTTAAGTCAGCGTGATTAATTAACAGTTATCAGACATAACAATAGTACGGTGTTCATCATACTGAATGCATGACATGAAATGTATCGTATATATGTAGGCATGTAGTTATTTATGTATATTTTTATCATTCATCATTATCATATCATTTTGTTAGTTCGTTACCTGGACTGACGGCCAACTGGGGATCTTCATATCCCAAACACCAACTCCGAAATAAATCCCTGGAAACCCCCTACAAGTGTTCGAATTTCCATACTGTTGAGGAACACCTCTGTTACAAACATTTGACGCTTATTTTATGCACATAAGTGTTAATTCTATGAAGATCCAGAATCAATCTTTTCGTTCCAGAGGAGTGTACCGACACTGAGAGTGGACTGACCACATATGGCGGGGTTGCACACTCACAAATTAGTTGCTTCTTCAAAAGATCGTCAATAGCCTGACAGTGTATAACAAAATCGCTATGTTTCAATGCGGACTGGTTGTTAGATATTGACATAGAAGGTGGACAGTTGATGAATGGAATCTTATAACCATACTGAATAAGATCAATGACAAATTGAGAAGCTCTAATATCTCTCCAACATTTAACATTGCTTTTGAGACGGCCCCTTACAACAATTTCAGACGTGCCCTGTTCATATTCACAATAGTCATCAGTGAGCGTTTTAGAACATACATCATCAACAAAATCATCATGAGAGAAATACTCAACTGACAATTCTTGTCCAGCACTAATGGTTTCCCTGTGAGTTGGAAGTTGACTCTCCGGTTGACAAACTCGAGTTAAAGGGACACTCTCTCCTGAAGTGGCCGAAGTCACCGCACCTGAAACATGATACAGGCTTCCCGCTTTTCCCACGAAAAAGATTACTAGTGCTAGGCTGGTGAAGCACAGGAGTAGTTTGGTGAAGGACACTTTTCATGGGCTGAGACATCGTTGACTGTCTCCGAGCTGGCCTACTCGGGTATGGAGCACCCCTTCCACGCCTCTGGCGTAATTTACGCAACGCTTTATTGTCTGCTCTCGTGATGTTCCGGTCATCATAGGGATGGTCAGCTAAATCGTTTGTGACGCAATTCTTCACTGTCTCCCACCCACCTTCAGACGCGTCAGCTGTTTTGATAAGTTTGTTTCTGTTAAGAATTCCTTCCAATTCGGACGTAACCTACGTTTCACTTTCTTCAGAACGTTTGCCTTGAATGGCGGTCAGCACTTCTCTCAAAACATCCGCAGTTTCTTCGTTAAAATTGAACTGAATTTTGTTACCTTTCCGTCGCCAAGTGTAATCCTTTTCTGCTTTGAGCCTCTTTATGTCTTTAGATGTCTGAACGAATTCTTCTCTCAAAGCCCCAATCCTTTGGTTAAGAGCCGATTCAAACGTGGCTTTGTTTGGCATTGGCACTAGTTCTAACAAAATGGGGTAAGAGTTCCGCCCGTGGAAATGGCGGATTATTTGCAAATCATTCGCGCGCATATACTATACTGCATGAACTTACCTTAAAGGTTCTATAAATGGTTGACTGTACTACGGGTATAACCCAGGTCAGACAGTCCGTCGTAAGCCTTCCAACAGTCCGTAATAATATGACTACCCCCAGCTTTCCAACAGATAACATCAAGTCATGTCGGTCGGTCGCGCGTCTCTACAGGAACAAGAAAGAAAGGTCTAGTCTCCCTACAAATACCACCCAAAACTATCTGACCCTCTACCATCCTACTTCTATGATACTTACGTTTTCCAAACGTATTTTCGTCAATTTCCACCGTCAAACCACCCCCCTCGATTCTGTCCAAACCATTCTTTTCAACCATCGCAGAGCATACCTCTCTACAAAACATGAAATAGTCCGATATGTGTTTCTCTTGAGGTTTCTAGGACTTTCCCATCACCATCACTATCAATACTTGTTTCTCTGATTGTGTCTCCATGTGACATTTTATGAGCAAAGCAGTAGGTGAGCAAAACGGTTTTTATCAGTGACAAATTCCAGCCAGATAACCACGTACCCGTCCGTGTTGGACCTTGATTTTTGTTACTTTTTTAACATACTTTGCGGTTACACTAGAACCGATAGTCGGGAACCTTACCCTTGCGATTAACTAAGTGCGAGTTAGTACTTGCTGACAGTTAGGACAAGTTGCTTGGGCTGGTAACACTCCGTACCGCTGGCAAAAAGAAACAGTGCTCTCAGTGCTACCTAAATGCGAAAGTAGACAGAAAAGATTCGTGGGAGGGGTGTGTGGGGTGAGACACTGCATCGACAGGTGAAGGTATGGGAGAGCGTGGAGGTGAGACAGACTGGAAGGTGTCTGCAGGACTTACACTGCACTTACTGGGGCGGCTCGTTTCAGATGGTTTAGCGAACGGGACTTTTAATAATGCGTTTAGGGCGTGCTTGAAGGCGACGGCGTAGTCGGATTTGCAGGAGATACGGGAGCAGTGTTCGTACTATTACTGATGGTGTTAATATTTTGAGTAAGTAAAAAAGATACACCTGTGCTGGACACTGAACAATTACCGGGCTGACTGTCACTCGTTCGTATCTCAGGTGATGGGTCACTGACGCTTGAGGAACCCGGTGAGTCCTCGTTCAAGTCGTCAATTGCTCTCTGACCTGAGTCAATGTCACCATCCGATAACTGAGGAAAGAATTACAAGAGTGGATCTGGTGAAGAAGAGGGCTCACCATCTCGTACTACGTTAGGGGGAATATCTGAACTACAGGATGACGACAGGCTTCTAATTTTTGTCTTTCTCTTACACCGGGAATGTGTACCACACACAGCTTGGGTCTCGCATGGGAATGACAACAACGTATATATTTTACCCAAAAAGCACTAAATCATGGGACGTCATTGCATACAAGCAACTCGTAACAACATCATCATATGCACGGGAAAAGCACAACAGGTGATGTCTAGATCTCATTCGAATTTCGCACTTACCAACAGCATACGACATCACAATTCCTTTACTACAATTAGTTGTTAAGCCACTATTACCTCCATATGTCAAAACTGTAAAGGAAAGAAAACGTTCACGGGAACTCCTTCCCAAAATGGCGTCTAAGTTTTCGTCAGAATTCATGTTAAATGTTCAAAGGCCGGGAGTGCACTAATCGAGAATACCAAATTCAAATATCACTCCCATAACACGCCACCTACTGGGCAGATAACCCATGTGAACGCCTAATACCGCTAGGAGAAAATAATTTCCCTCTAATTCATACTTCAAACAATAGAAATAATATTGAGCACTAACATGACTGATATGAACACAACAGAAGTGATGGGAATGCTGATAAAAACTTTTATTCAAACTCAAAAAATACAATTATATGATATTTCCTCCACAATTCTGTGGGAATTTCACTATCATATTACCCTCTATTATAAAAACATTCAATTACAATACACAGCCCCTAACTTAAATAATATCTAACATATAAATCGGAATGCCTTGCCAAAATACACCCCTATCTATACAAAATTGTGCAGCAAAACGTTAGTAAACATTTACCTACCTGGAATATGGTATATTTGTTTCCATTTAGAATGGGAAATTCGCAAGATAACGCTTCTGGCGAACACCAGATTTATGCTACTTATACTCCATCATGTCATAATAATATCTTTATGTAAAACATTGAACCACCGGAGTTCTGCTCTGCCATCATCCCTGCAAGGCAGTCACTGTTATGTACGTGCACTTTGAGAAGTTTCCAGATATCCCAAGTTAGTCGCATGTACACACATTTTGACAACACGGCACTGTCACTCTTTCGCCGCATGCCGGGATGGAGACAAGTAAAGCACTATCGACACTTGCCGAGCGTAAAAAAAATGAAATTTAGTCGCCATCAATTCAGTACAGCATGTGTCTGATTTTCAAACACAGTAGGTTTTATGTCCTAAATAATGTAAGTATACAGGCTATTGTAAGCAGCGACTAATCTTTGTCTCTCTAGGAAAACAAATTGATAATAAAACCGGTTAATAATTTCTCAAATGACACCAAACTCTTGCCATGAAGTGTGGTATCATAGGCTGTACTTAGGTTGAAATTATGTAATTCTTTATTTATGTATTTATAAACTCTTTATTTGTAGGATTACGTTTAGGACAAGGGTTTATATAGGCTAACACGGTCTGCTTGCTGATCCTTTTTCCTTTTGGAATTTATTAATGTTTCTTTCGAGAAATAAAATACTGTATAAATCAGATAGTATTAAAGCCGAAATAAAGACAAGTAACCCAGGAGCTAAGTACAAAACAAGTATATTTGAATCTGTACTTCACAGTAAAGTTCATACAACATTTCAATAAACATGAAATTTAATATATACAAATATGTACGATGTAGACATATCTATTTTAGTTAATTCCTCTTTGCTCCTATTACACATTATTTTCAAGAACTTTGAGAATGTAGGAAGAGTGCCCTTCTAATCCTTGGGGCAAGTGATGTTTTGCTGGCGTTTTCGGGAACAGAATATGTTTGCTAAATATAATCAAGTCACCCGTACACCATACGTAATATACAGCAGTCGGTTGTGGTGAAGAAGACAGTGATCCAACAACTGCACTTCCACCGAGGAAGCCTGGTTAGAATTACACTCATAAACACACACACACACACACACACACACACACACACACACACACACACACACACACACACACACACACACACACACACACACACACACACACAAACACACAAACACACAAACACACAAACAAAACAAAAAAACAACAGCAAAAAAACAAAACAAACATACACAAACACACACACGTACGTACTTACGTACATACATACGTACATACAGGCTGACAGGTAAAACAGACATGGCAGACAGGCACGCATACGCACGCGAGGGCAGGCATGCAAGGAAGCAGACAGATACACATGGCCGACAGACAGACAGACAGACAGACAGACAGACAGTCTCATCCTAGACATCAATGCCACTAACACGTTCACCAGGTTCATGTGAGCAGTTAGTCTGTTTATACACATCCCAATGCCCTCTAGAACTACAGCCTACGTTGATGAAGTGATCATCCATGTCTACATCTACATCCTCATCTACATCTACATCTACATCTACATCCTCATCTACATCTACATCTACATCTACATCCTCATCTACATCCTCATCTACGTCACTAGGAGGTGTGAAGACGTCATCTGGAGGGGACTGACCATGAGTGTGAACAGCGCTGCTCTGGTTCGTGCCGCCAGTGAGCTTGGGGACGTTCTGCATGTCCATGCTCTGCATGTGAACGTTCTGCATGTGAACGTTCTGCATGTCCACGCTCTGCATGTGAACATTCTCCAAGCCCATGCTCTGCATGGTGATATTCTGCAGCTGCATATTGATGAACTCAGTCGGGGTATCTGTGGGTACCTCACTGGGTGGAAACATCTCGTGGTCTCTAGCATACGTAGTGTCATAGGTCACGGTGCTTCTCATTTCATCATCATCATCATCATAATTATTATGGTTGGCATCCACACGGTAAAAACCCGCACATGACACCGAATCCCCGACGTGATCATACTGGGAGCTGTACGCCGAGTCCTGCCTCTGGAACCTCTGGACAAACCAATGTGGACAGGCTTTCTGGTAGTGTGTGGCTTTAACCACGGCATCCAATAAACTCCGGCCACACTGTGAGGCTTGAAGATTCCCCATGGCGTTAATCTTCGCCTGTTTCGGGGTCTTGCCACACATTTCCACTTCATGGATGTGACACAGCAGTTCCTTGAAATATTTTGGCAATTGATAATTGACCCCGGGGCTAATTTCTTTGATGGCGAACTCTTCACCAGTATATTCAAAATGGGCCAGGATAGTTTTCTTGTGGAAATCTCTCTGAGATGACCGTGCCATGATGTGAGATACAGCTGGAGAGAACGTGTCCCCCTCAGGACCTCCATCCATCGCCCTGAAGGAAGTGTTCGTGTTCCGGGCATCGAACAGCATGAAAGCTGCTTCAGAACTGATGATGAGGACAAAGTCAGCGAAGTCGATGTGGCTGAGGATCCATTGGTAGGTGCCCGTTGTCTGGATTGTTCCTCGGAACCAGGGCACATAGAAGACTTCGCAGTAGCAGTAGTCTCTCAGGTAGATGGCCAGCTTGTTGATGACGTCGCTGTGGTCTTTGTGATCGTCCGTATACAACAGGTACAATGACTTCACACGAAGCGCTGCAACACAAATAGGTGGCTTTGTGTAAAGGATCTACTTGGAGTATATTTCTGTATTGGATCCTTTCTCATATGAACACCTTAAACATATTGGGTCTGGCACATTGAGTTTTATTTCTATTTTTAATCCTTTCTCACACGAACACTTTAGACACAAATAGGCACCTCTGTGTAACAGATGATGTTTTGTGGTTTTTTTCTTAAGATGACCCTCTCTCACATGAATAAACGTTAATTGGATTACAGGTTCTCTAGCCGTTTCTTTTCACTGTAGGAATGTCTAAGAATTGGCCTTCAGCAACCCATGCTTGCCATGAAAGGCTACTCTGCTTGTTATAAGAGGCGACTAACGGGATCAGGTGGTCAGGCTCGCTGACTTGGTTGACACATGTCATCGGTTCCCGATTGCGCAGGTCGATACTCATGCTGTTTGATCACTGGATTGTCTGACCCAGAATCGATTATTTACAGATCGCCGCCATATAGCTGCAATATTGCTGAGTGCGGCGTAATACTCAAGTCACTCACTCACTCAGAAGGGATTCTCTAAATGCAGCGGGAAGCAAATGTAGTGTTAGCCCCCGGGGTCTGCTGTATGGTGATCTGCCTTCGGTTGTTGACGACCTATAGCTCATAGGTGTATTAAGGTGTTGTGGTAAAATATCGTTGTATGCTTGCATGCTAGTTTACGCGTGAATGCTAGTTATCGTTTATGTATATTTGTTATTAATATAAATCTCACACAGTCTCGTTGTGACTTTTAACTCACTCACTCACCTGACGCGCGTTGCCTCCTGTACCCCATCACAACAATACCAACTAGGAAAAGGCCAAAGAGTGAGCCGAACAATGAGGCTAGTGACGTCACCACATCATCCGGCAGCTCTCCTGAAACGAGAACAATTATCACAATGGAGAGTATCAGTATATACTGACTCGTATGTAAATTATACTATCGTAAGTTATACTGCCTTAATATCTCTGGCGGAGCATCAGAAATTAACTTAATTATACTTCATGTTACCATGTGGGTCTTTGGCGTAACGAACGAATGGTTTAACCACTAGGCTACCCCACCGCCCCAATGACACTTGTAGCTAGTCAGTGGTGTGTGGTGTATATGATTGATATCAGAAGCACTTACTGATGTCCTCCACGCTAGGCTCCGTTGGTCCTGTTGGATGTGTCCGTGATGTGGAAGACGTCGATGTGGAAGACGTTGACGTTGAAGACGTTGACGCTGAAGATGTTGATGACCGTACAACTGGTCACAGAATATGGAAAGATAGTTACAGGGGAATGTGGACAAAGGTAAAGGATAAATCAGGTCGCCCTTCTGGGATCTGTTGGTTGAGATGCGTCTGTGTGTGAGTGAGAATGAGTGAGTGTGAGTATGAATGTCAGTGTCAGTGTGAGTGAGAGGGTGAGAAACTGAATGAGTGTGCGTGCGTTTGATATACTATGCATATATCGGCGTGTGTACGTATGGGGCTGGTTTAAAGACGGAGATTCAAATTATTATTCCTGCCAAACGTAAACACACACACACTCACACATACATACGTATAGATGAGGACAGACAAGAAAAGATACAAACACACGCACGCACGCACGCACGCACGCACGCGCACATAAACGTGCAGAGGCAGACAGACAGATACATGTATGCTCACACAGATGAGCCCACCCACAGATATCACACACTCACACGCGCGCGCGCGCGCACACAGATGTAGAGATTTACAGGCGCTCACACAAATGTATGCACACACAGAGAGACTCACACAAACAAATAAAGAATGCAGAGAGAGGGGGGAGAGATGAGGAGGGGAGAGTAGGAGCGAGAGAGGAAGGGAGAGACCGAGAGAGAGGGACGGGAGAGAGGGGGAGAGGGAGGAAGAGAGAGAGAGGGGGTGGGGTGGGATTGGAGAGAAGTAGATGCAGAAACAGACTCGGAGATGTCACGCGCATGCACGCACGCCGTCAAAACATCCTATTTCCAATCCTGGCAAGTCCGTGAGACTGACCGTGTCCCTCGACGGTGATGTTCCCAGTTGATGTAGTAATACAACGGAGGCAGACTGTGTGGTTGATTGACGTCCTCTCATAGCACAGACACTCCCCGTCCGTCTGCCAGTAAGGGTCAACTGGTGTGATCTGAACGGTGAAATCGTCTACATTACAACAGAGTATTTGAAGCGACCATATAATATCTACGAACAAACGGCTGCGTTCCATTCGCCAACACAAACAGAACTGACTAATTAGGATGAAAAGGATGCACGCCTAACCTCATAGTGATCTTGATTGACTGTTGTTATAAGATTATTTTAATAGTGGAGTACGAGGATATGCATACTCAATATGAAGTCACACCTGGGATCATGGTATACTCACTTCTCTGCTACTAATAGGTTTAGTTTCTTTTAAACAAACTTAACCCTATAAAAATGGAGTTTTGTCAAGTATCGATAGTCGCAATGGCTAACCTATAGAGGGCAGAGTCCATAGTGTCGCAGAGAGGGGGAATACAGGTTCTACATAATCGACACAAGTATCGTCTGAATGTCTCACCTCTTTTCCTTCCATCAGTTGGAAGAGTCCACTTTTAGATCACAGGTATGACGCTCGTTACGTAATCTGTGCTCAAGAGACCATGGAGAGTTGTTTTAAGACTGTAGGCGATTACAGTCCGTTTGTCTCAAAAGCGGACCGACGAATTGCAATGTAACTCGAAAACTAATAAACATAACATAATCAGTGAAATGCTGATCATAATAAAACATCATACCAATTCTGTGAGGCTTTTGCAGAATATTTTTCCTTGAAACCAAAAAACCGAAAAAACCAAACTATCATTAAAATATTGACACAGTTCACTATTTGTTAAGAAAGTGTGTTGAGAAAGGGACAGCCAGGTATGCGAGAAAGCACAGAGATAGCACATCACAGGTTAATGAATAAATACCTTTCTCGGCACTTGTGCACATGCTTCTCAAACACCTGGCTGTGCCTTTCACTGCACTCCTCCCTCGTAATAAACAGTTAACTGTGTCAATATGTTAATGATAGTTTGCTAAACAGCCTTTTTTATTATTAGGACAAACATTCTGCAAAAAAACTCACAGAGTTGATGTTTTGATTATTATCAGCGTTTCACTGAATATGTTCTGTTTATTAGTATTTGAGTAACATTGCAATTCATCGGTCCTCTTTTGAGCCAAACGGACTATATAAGAACACGCCAACAGATTGACTCGACGAAAGAATCCACGCCATGTATAAAATGAGATCTCAACTTGAACGTACCCATACTCTATACGAACCAGGTCCAAGGTCATGGAACGTATGGGAGACAGTAGTAGCACCTGCAGCAGGTTTCGGGTTGTTCTGGACAGAGAGACAAACTCTTATGAGAATACATGGAATCTAATGAATAGGTTCATTTGTCTCAGCAAAAGTCATTCTCAATACCAGTATTGGTATTCTTACAATACACTCAGTTTCATCTGGAGCTCTTTCGGTTGAACTTTAATTTAACTTTCACTAATTCAACGTCAAGGCGGACTTTATCCGCGTCTTCGAAAGAAGAAATTTAAAGAATATCTCATAACATCTGCCCAAACCATGTGGTGCTCAACTAAATATATACCAAAATGCATATTTTTACAAAAATATTTCGCGGGTTAACTGGTATAATTTTAAGTCGCCTTTAGCAATATTACAATAATATTACGACAGAGAGACATGAAATGGGATTCACACATTGTGCCCATGGGGAAATCGAACTCTTCGGCGTGAGGAGCGAAGATGTGACAAAATGCACAGGGACTTGTACCGCTTAGAGTGAGTGGATGTGTTTAGTTTTACGCCGCTTTGAGCAATATTCCAGCAACATCACTGCGGGGGACACCAGAAATTGGGCTTCACACATTGTACCCATGGGGAAATCGAACCTGGATCTTCGGAGTGAGGAGCGAACGCTTTAACCACTAGGCTACCCCACCACTACTAAGACGAATAGATCCTTAAACCCAAAATGCTGCTTAATTCGATCGGGGCGTCAGGCGACATACTTCAATGGGTCGTCGTGTCCCGACAGTGTCTAACGTTGACCATAACGCCAATCACAGGCTTGCTTGATCCACATTTAGACCCGACGTCATACAGCTTGAACTACGTCGTTGAGCCAATAATGCTGACAACGAGACAATATTGTTGGTACTTACTATTCCCTGGCATGAATAATCATCCATTGTGTCAACCTCGCAGCCGATGAGGACGTTTTTGTCGTCATGGTCGCCGACGAGCTCGACGGTGTATTTCCGGAAGTTGTACTCGCTAGGAGCCAGACTGAAGTGCACCGTGATGTCAGCTGGGTCTGTGAGGGTCCGCATCTCGTAGGAGACTGACGCAGACCAAGATGCCGTGGATGACCCATCTACAACAAACACAAACATCAGCTACGATTACACAATGCCATTTAGAAAGTGGTCAAATGCATTTGACTTTGGGGTTTCACTTTCTTAGTAAAGGACAAATTCCAGTACTTTTTCGGTTTGGTCACCATCCGGGAATTTGAACCCGCACCCTCAGAGTGAGGCACGTAATCGCCAGCACACAAAGTCAGCCCGCTCAGCCACCACGGCTTTGTGTGCTGGGGATTTGGTGCCTGACTCTGAGGGTGATAACACCTCGACAGAATGTGAGCGTGCGTGTGTGCATGCGTGCGTACGCGCGTATGAGAACTATAGATGTGCATAAAGTCGTAAGTGACATACATTATCATTAATTTACGACTATCTTAGCACTGAGAGATCTTTGGAAATGTAGGTATTCGTTTAATTCAAATGTCAATCACCTTGCAGCGGTTGAAGAGTGAAGAACTCGGTCCTGGATCTGGATTCTGGAGACATTGGCAGCGTGTACATCTCCATGCGATATAGGAAGTTGGTGCCACCGGGGAATCCCACCATTTTCTTCTTGAATTTCAGCTGAAGTGAAAACGATCTACTAAACGCCCCAAAACACAGTTACCCCCTGCCTTTATGATTTACTGAAAAAATCAACGATGCGTTAGAAGGTATTAGTTTACAAGTAGGCTGAACAACACAGCTTTATGCAACTTACGACAAAAACTTCTCTGATGCATTCATATTTAGGTGAAATGCATCTTTTCCAGCCCTATTTTCGACCATGCCGAAATAAAGCAATAACATTGATTTAGAGTGAGTGAGTGAGTTTAGTTTTACGCCACTTTTAGCAATATTCCAGCAATATCACACAGGGGACTTCACACATTGTACCCACATTGATTTAGACGTCTAAATAAGAGATGATAGGGTTTGGTGAGTTCAGTCCTTGGATGGATCGGTGATTGCAATATCAACCACAGGTTTGTCTGGTCGAGAATAAGTAAAGGTTGTATAACAGGATCTGTCCCAAACCTTTAAACGAGTGCATAAAGCATGCTGCCTTTGATTATTCTAAAACTCCACGTGATTGCCGTACTTGATTACAACTGCTACCCATTATTCTAACACCCAAACCATCACCCCACACTATCCTATTTCCCCACCCCCATTCCCCATTCCCCTACTCCCCCACATCATGGTCGGTGTCAATGCTTGCAATACTTCAATTTGCCACTTGGACTGCTGCAGGCTTTATAATCTACAGGCCCTAAATGAAATCTGCAGGCCAATTTTGTTACAGTCAAACCAATAAAAACAAAACAGACTACATTGTTCTACAAAACCACTCAGCGAAGCCTATGGCGTAGAGAGACGTTGTTATTTTTTAATGACTGGTTTTGACATTCCTATGCGCAAAAAGCAGGAACTGAAACTGTTAGATCATGAATGATTACTGATCGCTAATGAATTATGGGAAAGATTCCATTTGAAAAAGATATATTTATAATTTACTAAAGGCGGTACATAGACTTTTCCTGCACATAATTAACAAGCCCAAAGATACGTCATAGCGTGACTGAGCCAGACAGATTGGCATCATTGGCCATCTCTACGTGATAGGTGCGCGTGATTACATGTTCTGGCATGGAACTACCATCCTAACCCCCAACCCATAACATCCCAATCTCCCAACCTCAAAACCCCGAACCCCATACCCCAACTCTAATTCCTAGAAACACGTTCCTCAATGTACTGTCACTGTGCTGTTCCTCTTCAGCATCGAACAAATTCACATCCTGGTCCCAGTAAGAGTGAATGAGGTTTGTTTTATGCCGGTATTAGCACACTGCTGTTTGATTGGATATAAACATATTACTTATCTAGGTGATAAGCATCGGAGTATTTGAAGTACGGGAATTTATTTGGAACCCACGGCGTCAGCATAACGTTTCAAATAAAATATGCCCTTGCTTCAAATACTCAGTAACTATAGTTCTATATCACTTTCAGTAATAGTAAAGCAACATTACGGCGGGGACACCATAAAACAGTCTAACCTCGTACCAGCGTGAAGTATCAAGGTCAAGGTCGTTGTGGGTGAAGGTTAAGCCACTTATCTCAATAACGTGTACCTTGTAATCCTGGGAGGTGAAGTTGTTTTGGGAGAAATCAAACACTCTGCAGTAAAACGTCGGCCCTGGGAAGTACCCTGAAAACCTGTAGATCTCTACGTAGAAGCCCTTCAGGTGCTCAAAGCCCGCAGCTGTAAACAGCGGTATGTCCATTATTAAACAGAGAATATGCCTTTCATTCCGGACCCTGGCAGTTCAGAGACCCTCGTCCCATACCATGCTAGTGTTTGGAACATACACATTGAGCTCTAAACTGAAATGTCTATTCTCCCGCTCACTCACTCACTCATTCCAGTCCCTGATCGTGCTCTCACTCACTCACTCGAAGTGTTCGGAATGCATTGCACTCTAGCCATTCCAGAGACGCCCACTATAAATACCCATTCCATCACTCACTCACTCACTCCCATCCGTGTACCAAAATAACATTTGACTTATGATCTTTGAGATCTGGTATGCAGATCTCACTATCAGGAGAGTGCCCGGGTTCTCCACCGGGAGCACAGCTCTGACAATCTGGGCAATGCAGAAGGCTGCAGTGTTGGGGAGCCTTCATATTCTCCGAAAAGTTCTTGGTGGGTTCGACTAGGCAGTGTTTCCTGGGAGAAGTCCCATTCGCTGTCTGGGCTGCGTGTAGAGGGGGCGAGGACCCTGAGCTGATGATGAGCCTTACCGGCCTGACTGTGCCAGGATCAGCCGAACCCTCTCTGCTGCATATCTATCTTAATCTGTAAAAAATAGTAATAATAATTTTTGCGCCTGGGATCCAACGCAGTGCTTTTCTTTGGTGTTACATTATTATCCTGACGGAATTGTTATTTCGAAGCAGCTGCTAACCTCTCCGTGCGACCGTAAAGGCCCATTTTAAACATCTGGGTGGACTGGGTGCAATATGGACAAGGTGAATTGTCCAGGGACACACCACAGAATGAGACTCAGGTCACAAAGGTTTGGTGACTCCATCGGAATTCGAACCTGGGACTTTGGCGTAAGAGGCTCATCAGTACACCACTGTGCTCCACTATCCCACTAGTCACTCACTCACTCACAGCCACACGCATTCACTCACTCACTCACGGCCACGTGCATTCACTCACAGCCTCACTCACTCACGCACTCACTCACTCACTCACAGCCACACGCATTCACTCACTCATGGCCACACGCACTCACCACCACACGCACACACCCACTCATCCCCACACTTAATCACTCACTCACTCACTCGGTACCTGCTGCAGGGGGTTCCCAGGTAAACACTATTTGAGGGTTGAGGTCGCCAGAGGGACCAGGTACAAGGGCTCCTTCTACACTCAGGAACTCGGGACGACCCATGAAGTCTCCTTGCACTTCAGGTGGGAGGACACCGCCTTCACAGCCTGTAGATCATTTACACAGACAAACATTGTTAACACGAAAACTATAAACTCGTATTCCGACACACACATCGACAGTGAAATCTGACATCGACTAATCCATACGTCGATACAAGGTCAACCGACGTTGAACAGCGTTGATAATCAGATACATAGTTTCTTCAAAGGGCTCAAGGGTGCTTGTTCCTTACTAGACCCAACAGACAGTTCTCAGATGATCTAGTGAATGAGTGATGATTTAATGCAGATTTTAGCAATATTTCAACAATATCACCGCGGGGGACACTAGACACTATACCCATCACTGGAATCAAACCCGAGCGGACACTTACACTGATTTAATTTATTAAACTAAGGTAATTTATTGGGACAATTACTTTTGGTTTTATCTTGTATATGTATATATGTATACATACATATACACACACACACACACACACACACACACACACACACACGCACACACACGCACACACACACACACACACACACATACATACATACATATATATATATATATATATATATATATATATATATATATATATATATATATATATATATTACAACAGAGATTTGGCTGAAACCGTGTCGGAAGACATATGAAACATCGAAAATCACATGAAATCGCAAGAGACAATTTAATTTTAAACCCACGACACACCTGAAAACCCACGAAAACGACGTGAAACTGCAAGAGACATGTGAAACGGCGAGAAAAAAGTGTGAAACTGTGGCAGACAATATAAAGCCACGATTTAGATGTGAAACTGTGAGAAAAAGGTGCAACCACGAGAAACATGTGAAACTGAGTGACATTTCAACCCGTGAGAAACATCTAAAACCGAGAGCGACATGTGAAAGCGCAAGAATTACATGTACCTGCAAGAGACGACTTTAAAACCAAGATCGACACGTGAAACCGCGAGCGACACGTGAAAGCACAAGAATTACGTGTAGCTGCAAGAGATGACTTTAAAACCAGGATCGGAGCTTAAAACGATCGCTGAAATTAAATTGGGTAGTATGTCACTTTCAGGATAGTTCCACGCGTATAGCAATGTGAGCGACACAAGCAAAGTGTTAAGATTGTACTTTAAATCCTCCAAAGTTTGACTGTTTAACGTAAGCCACCCCAGTGCACGCATACATTTTCTTTGAGTGCGACTTTTGGCTGGCTTGACTGCACATTGCATCCTTTTGTAGAATGACTCGGATCTGCTCCTAAAATTATTTGGGGCTTGAGTGTCAACAGATACACAAAGGTAAATCAGCAGGTCGCAATAGTAATGGTAGTGGTGCAAGAGGTAGCAGTAGCAGTAGCAGTGGTAGTAGTAGTATAGTAGTAGTAGTAGTAGTAGTAGTAGTAGTAGTGGTAGCACCAGCAGCAGTAGTAGTAATAGTAAAAGTAGTAGAAAAGTAGTAGTAGTAGTAGTAGTAGTAGTAGTAGTAGTAGTGGTGGTAGTAGTAGTAGTAGTAGTAGTAGTGGTAGTAGCAGCAGCAGCAGTAGTAGTAGTAGTAGTAGTAGTAGTAGTAGTAGTAGTAGTGGTAGTAGTAGTAGTAGTAGTAGTAGTAGTAGTAGTAGTAGTAGTAGTGGTAGTAGTAGTAGTAGTAGTAGTAGTAGTGGTAGTAGCAGCAGTAGTAGTAGTAGTAGTAGTAGTAGTAGTAGTAGTAGTAGTAGTAGTAGTAGTAGTAGTAGTGGTGGTAGTAGTAGTAGTAGTAGTAGTAGTAGCAGCAGCAGCAGCAGTAGTAGTAGTAGTAGTAGTAGTAGTAGTAGTAGTAGTAGTAGTAGTAGTAGTAGTAGTGGTAGTAGTGGTAGTAGTGGTAGTAGTGGTAGTAGTAGTAGTAGTAGTAGTAGTAGTAGTAGTAGTAGTAGTAGTAGTGGTGGTGGTGGTGGTGGTGGTGGTGGTGGTGGTGGTGGTGGTGGTGGTGGTAGTAGTAGTAGTAGTAGTAGTAGTAGTAGTAGTGGTGGTGGTGGTGGTGGTGGTGGTGGTGGTGGTGGTGGTGGTGGTGGTAGTAGTAGTAGTAGTAGTAGTAGTAGTAGTAGTAGTAGTAGTAGTAGTAGTAGTAGTAGTAGTAGTAGTAGTAGTAGTAGCAGCAGCAGTAGTAGTAGCAGTGGTAGTAGCAGTAGTAGTAGTGGTAGTAGTAGTAGTAGCAGTAGCAGCAGCAGCAGTAGTAGTAGTAGTAGTAGTAGTAGTAGCAGCAGCAGCAGCAGCAGCAGCAGTAGTAATGGCAGTATTAGTAGTAGTGGTGGTAGTAGCGGCAGTGGTGGAAGAAGAAGATTCGTAAGATTCCTTTTCCGCAAATAAACTAGGGGACTGTGCACATGTTCTGACCCCATTCACATGTTCTGAATCATCAGTGACCCTCTTTAAGACTGCAACGTTGCATTACCATGTCTACAGCACACGTTCAAGCACCCAGGTCATCAGAGCAATATAAATAACACCCCGTAAGAGCCTCACTCATGCTTAATGTTCCCGACAAGATTTACGGCGCTCTTAAAGTCTCTCGCTCCTCTCAGTGATAATGATTTAAGATAACCAATGCACTGTTTTGACACAAATATTTGTGCAAAAATGTTTCTGGTAGTTTAAATTTTCAAGACATATTTAATATGACAATAGTTACAATTGTACTTTCGGCTGAATCGTGTAGCTCCACTAGAACGAAGATAGGTCTGTTTTGTTTTGCGAAAGAAAATAATTGTTTCGTATCTGGTGACCAGAATTGTGGCTTGAAGTCCTTTAGGACAGAGCAAGGACTTCCTCATCTAATTGCATAGCACTTGTAATGGTAATACAAAGGACCCGTGAAGGTCCGGGGTAGAATAGGCCTTCAGCAACCCATGCTTGCCTTAAAAGCGACTATGCTTGTCGTAAGAGACGACTAACGGGATCAGGTGGTCAGGCTTACTGGCTTGGTTGACACATGTCATCGGTTCCCAATTGTGCAGATCGATGCTCATGGTGTTGATCACTGGATTGTCTGGTCCAGACTCGATTATTTACAGACCACCGCCATATAGCTGGAATATAGCTGAGTGCAGCGTAAAGCTAAACTCACACACTCACTATTACAAATACCGCACACCTCGAGTTGGAAGAAGAATCAAGCTTAAGATATTGTAAGTTTTAGCTGTGAGATATAAGGTGATGAAAAATTATGAATACACAATGACATTTAGAAAGTCTTCACACGTGACTCCATCCGAGATTAGAACTCACTCTCAGCCATTTAACCCACTCAGCCAGCGCAGAATCGGACAGTTAATAGTCTAGATCATGAACATTGTGTTACCCTCTGACAAGTGTAAACTGGTGTTTCTCCACGACTGAAAGCTACAGCTATATGCAGTGGCTGAGTGGGTTAGATGGCTGATTAGTGAGTGAGTGAGTTTAGTGTTACGCCGCTTTGAGCAATATTCCAGCAATATCACGGCGGGGGACACCAGAAAATGGGCTTCACACATTGTACCCATGTGGGGAATCGAACGCGGGTCTTCGGCGTGACGAGCGAACGTTTTTAACCACTAGGCTACCCCACTGCCCCAGATGGCTGATTAAATGCCATCTGGCATTAAATCACTAAATGCCTAGTGATTCGTTGGAAACCGTTTGAATGTGGGTTCGATTCCAGTATGGGGGCCCAACCTGACAAAAGTACCAGAATCCGTGCATTACTGAGAAGTGATTACAGAGAACTTTTTTGAGAAAGGGAGGATGGTGCACACTAGTGAGAAAACGGGCGGCGGGGGTGCACACTTCAAATTTCACCCGAGTTTCAGTGATAATCTAACAAAATTTCAAGAACAAAGGTGTGTGTGTGTGTGTGTGTGTGTGTGTGTGAGAGAGAGAGAGAGAGAGAGGGATATATATATATATATATATATATATATATATATATATATATATATATATATATATATATAAATATATATATATTATACAATTATAGATTTCACAATGCGTACATGCTGTAATGATTCAAGAATTACCGCGTTCTATCTTAATCCCAAGTTGATTAAATTTAAAACTTTATAAAGAGCAAAGCAGTCTTTACAGTTGTGTACAATTAAAATCAGCAACCTTGGATATGAGAAATCGAAATCGCTGAGTGATGCAACATACTTGGTGGGGTTTTTTTGTTACACAATAATTTGTCCATTGTGTTTATCATGTGTAAAGCTTTCGAATATTCACTGGAAATAGACACCAAACTATGTCCAGTCTACTCACTGGATGTTCCAAGCATTGTGCACGTCAGTGGTCCTCTCTGAAAAAGAGAGAAAAAAATATTCAGCCGGTGCACCGTTTTCAGCTTTTGATACATTTAGTCCATATACAGCTAGGCTCCCTGGAGATTCTGAAGTCGAGACAATTTTTCAAATAGTGGGTAGTTACTCCTGTATCTGTTTATGAATGACTAATGGCACATTTTGAGGAGTAACTAGCACTTTGCATACCGCTACTAGTTAAATGAATTGAGTACTTTTTACACAGGTGGTTTTTTTTATCCTTTTGGGGTAATTAGCTCTTTCTAGTACATGAAAATAAATGTTTCTCAATAGATCTACGTTTTAATAAGTCTAATATTGCCAAATAGTTGGAAGATATTTTTAAACACTCATAGAAGAGACATGACTACTATGGTAAACTCCGGACAGCTGCTTTGGCTGTCATAGCATACGTACATGTATACTTTCCTTAACATTCGCTAACGCTGTTGTCAAGTTCTGCGCCAGGACGAATAATCATACGCAAGCAAGTTTAGTTAATTGAGTAAATTACAGAAGGTATTATAGACCTACTGGGTTTTAAGTGATTCTTGTGCGTTTTTGTACTCATAGATTTTTAACGATTTTTATTGAGTAAAATGCTTAAATACTCGCCTTATCTGTAGAAGTTCCGGATGTTGGAATTAGTTAACGCGCGTTAAGCTTCCGGAAACCCATCTTTGACGAACTGTTTGCTGTGAGAGTGAGTGAGTGAGTGAGTGAGTGAGTTTAGTTTTACGCCGCTGTTCCACTATTCCAGCAACTCTACGGTGGGAACACCAGAAGTGGTCTTCACTCATTGTACCTACATAGAGAATGGAACCC
This sequence comes from Haliotis asinina, assembly GCF_037392515.1. NCBI lineage: Eukaryota > Metazoa > Mollusca > Gastropoda > Lepetellida > Haliotidae > Haliotis > Haliotis asinina. The sequence goes on from NC_090292.1 coordinate 28,531,580, forward strand.
GGGTCTTCGGCGTGACGAGCGAACGCTTTAACAACTAGGCTACCCTACTGTCAACTTAATTAGGAGATGAATATTATGTGTTGGCCGGGTGGTATTGAGCATTCGAAGCACGGGAATACATTTTGAACTGATTACGTCAGCTGGAAGGTACACTGTGACAGATTGCTTTTTTCTGTACACATGGACATGGTGTTAGAATAACACGAACTGGTGTCATACCGTTACTGAGAATGACTTCCCTCAACTTTCACGTCTCTGTTGACATTGACCTGATTTATTCCACAGCATAGATGCAAGGGGATAAGATGACTGTATATTTGGACGTATCAAGTGGACTAAAATATCACCTATATAATCATACTTGAAGTAGCAATAAATCAGGTTGTCATATAATGGTAAAGTGTGTCAGTGATTTTTTTTCGCAAAGGCTGTTCTAGTATTTTATGCATAGAAAATGCGTTTCAGAGTGCTTGAAAACATCCTAAACAGACGTATTCATCTCAGCAGATTTACTTGTGGGACTTGTGCATAATTCGCCTACATAGTCGCTTAGATATAAAGGTTCGGATGGTTTAATCGTAATACCAGCTTCATTCTCTCAGTCACTTCCGCCGTCACTCACTCACTCACCCACCGACCTAAATCTTTCCCACTCGCTCATTCTCACATGTTCTGATTCATCCATAATCATCCATACTCATTCATCCACTCATTTCAAAAGTCACTTGTTCATTCTGTTACTCAATCCTCCATTTGCTCTGCCATTCATTCCCTACTATCTCACTCGCTGAATCACTCACCCAAAACACCCAACAACCAACAACCAACCAACCAACCAACCAATCCATCCATCCATCCATCCGTCAATCAATCAATCAATCAAGACACAGTAAACCACAGTCACTCTCATTCTCCCTGTCACACAATCACTCTCTCATTCATTCACTCTCTCAATCGTCCACTCACTCAAACTAGTGATGGCTAAACCACAACCACTCACTCACTTATTCTCCCTATCACACACTAACTCACTCACTCATTCATTCATTCCGTGACTCTCTCATTCTATCACCCAAAACACACATTGCCAAACAAAATCATTCTCTCACCGTATCACACACTCACCCAGTCACTCACCCACCCACCCATCTGACGTCTTAGTCAGTCACTCACTTTCTCACTCGAATCTTACCTACTCACTCACCTTGAAATCGCTCACTCACCTACTTTCCCTCTCACACACACACTCACTCATTCATCCCATCCGTCCCTCACTCAGTCACTCTTACCTCTACTCCCCATATTTCCATGGGTTCGGGCCTGTCCGTCCGCGAACAATTCCCGTCAACGTCAACATGCTGTGACATCACCACCTGCAGTAAACACACTGACAAACCCCCCACCAGGGTTGTCACGGCGATTCCTCTGTCTGCGGCCATAGCAGTGTCACAGCTGCCAGTGACTTACTATCCACTTGTCTCATCGGCTGTTGCAAGGCGAATGACATTTAGGCCACAGCTGATTGACATAACTCTGTTCAGTCTCTTCCTGGTTCGTTTATGTGCAGCCTGACTAATAATTTGAAATGCAAGCACTCTAAGCTCCCAACACCTCTGTCAATATCGGGTTATTGAAGTGGGTTATTGGCGTGCCTAGGCTGGGACTTCTGACGGTTTATAATATAGGACAGCCTCAACTTCAACCGCATTTGTTAAATAGCCACATGAACTCGGTGCGCCTAGTGGCTGTAGGAGTTGCTTGAAAAATGATATGTGCTTTTTATCTGGTTTTTTTTTCAATGGTTGACGCATGTCATCGGTTGCCAATTGTGCAGATCGATGCTCATGTTGTTGATCACTGGATTGTCTGATCCAAACAAGATTATTTACAGACCGCCACCATATATATCCGCTTAGTCCCTTCTGACAACTATTATAGGTTGCTGAAAAGCATATTAAACCTGATCTAATCGATCATTTTGAAAAGATGACGTAATTTATTAGTTTTAGTGTCTTAATATTACTGAATAAATATCCGTTTGTGACTGCACAAATGACATTCCTGCCTTCACACTCGACTCGTTGGGGAACGCATTTGGCCATAAAGACAAGGCGTCCGACAAGAAGGTCTCTGGTTCGAATTCCGTCATGAATATCTTACTACTTCATATGAAACTAATCTTTCTTTTTCCCCAATATGAAACTAATTAGGTGTTACGAATCGCAGTTCTTCGTAGATCTCCCAAAGCCAACAGACCCCAAAGCTAAACTAGCTCCAGGAGATTGGCACCAACATAAACAGAGCAACTAAAGCCAGAATATGAAATTGTATCAATGTGTGCACAAAAAATAGAAATCTTATCAACAGGAAAACATAAATTTGTCAACATTAAAAGTGAAAATAGATCCTTTGATCGGCATTGTTGAAGTTGGTGAGTCAAAAATGAAACGAAAAATGGATTACCTCTTGTTTATTACGTTGAGCGACGTTTCGATGTATATTCTTCATCGCCATCAAGCTAAAATTGAATACTACCAAATCACTGTTTATGAACAAACTCTTCGAGATGACGCTAGCGGTGATGTAAATGCCTGTATAATAAACTTTCTGAATGGATGCTGCTGTTGCCAGGGACGACGTCATGAAGTATCACATGTCATAGAGCGGTATTTCTTTAAACCGTATGTATCACGGCCTTCTTGTTGCTGTCTCAAATGTTGTTCAGTTATGTCTAAAATAATTTATTACTCGCTCGTTGAAGATACTACAGTGTAATATTTTCACTTCAATATTACACTAGTGTAATACCGCTTGACCTATGACGTCAAAATGGTTCAAAGTTGTGACGTCACAATGCTAATGTTGATGTCGCGATTTTACTAGACCTTGCTTGACTTGAAAGCTGAGTGTCCTCACACTGTAGGCAATTTCGCCGCAGTTTCTGTCAATTTATGTTGGCGAGTAATAAACAGAATACTAAACTCGCTTCAGTGAAATACCATTTTATTTAACTCGTTAAAGATTTAGTATCCAATCATTAACTCATTTAATAAAAATGGTATTACACGGAAGGTCGTTTAGTATACTCTATGTATATAGTTCTTAGTTAGCAAGATCATATTACGTACCAAGGTGAATGACACTTTTTTCCATTTAATAACTTACTCTATTAAACATTAAGAACACCTTTAAGAATCTTAGTAATGTTTTATACTTTATTTTACTCTTAGTCCATAGCTCTGCACAGTAAGCCTTATAACGCTCAGTTTAACCTCCATTAATTGTCACACTGCACGCTTTCGTCATTCTTTGCCCCAGCTCTGAAGTCATTTCTATTGTTCACTGATTGGCCAATTTGACCACTGCTTAAATACAAAGTTCAGATTTTAAACGCAGATGCTGTCTTGTTTTGTTGAAGGCAACACATAGCTATGCTCGTGGGAAGTTTAGGATGATTTAAGGTTGGTCCATTTTGTATGAAATACTGTGTATATGGATAATTTCTTGTTTATTAAAATAAAAAATATGACTTACGGTAGTACGTAGTTCAGGCTTCATATACTTGGAGTATAACACATCCTATTAATATGTGTCATAGATGAGCTGTCAGATCACTGTGTTGTAGCAAATATATGTAATGTTTAAGTATTGAATGCAAGGCTATACGTATATTAACTAAATTTCAGACAAGTTATACAAGTAATCACTAGATCGTTTGAATGCGCGTATGCATGTATGTTTGATACGTGTGGTTAATTGATGTGTATATGTAATATTATCTGTAGCTATGTGTTTGATTTGTGTGGCGGATGCAAATGTACTTTAAACCCATTTTATAGCATATCACTTGTATATAGGCTCAATGCATACATTATTATTTGTCACGCAGATGTGTTGTCACTGAGGCGGATATGCTGATATATCAGCTTGGGAGCAACCAACCTGGTATGTAATACATATATCTAGTATATCATAGATGTATTAACTATAATATTTCCTAAAACACCTGCAGCTTATATGATCGTTGCATATTTGTATCGATGTTATGTAACATTTTTAGCATAGTTCAGATGTATTTGATCAGATGAATTTACCGCCGACATATAGCTGGAATATTGCTGAGTGCGGCGTAAAACTAAACTCACTCACTCAGATGAATTCTATACACTAGTGTGATTTGAATATGTACATACACTATTTATTTAACTGTATTTAATATATTTCCTGTGTTCTTTCAGGCTGTTTAATGCATAGAGTGGTAATAAATACGTCAGCCTAACAACCCACAGCTGGTTTTCCCGCATCACAACAGGTTCATCTCAATGAGTCACCGCCTCTTCCTTGACAGTTTAACAAGAGCTTTGACGCAGAAACAGTCAAACCTCATTGAAGCTCATTGACACGCATACGCCACGGCGTTTATGATATGGACAATGTAACTAAATTAGCTTCTGTCAAGTGGCCATCGAGCTAAATGGAACAACAAAGGCGAGACTATTAGTTGTACAACTGGGCTCGTATTTATTTAAGTATTCTTGTAAATGTCTTCCGCTCTTCTCGTTTCGTTCTTGTCAGTCCCCCATGTTTGTCTGAATGTGTTGATTCCAGTCATAATAGACCCTCAGCATCCCATGCTTGTCTGAATGTGTTGATTCCAGGTGACAAGAGATCCCCAGTCCCCCATACTTGTCTGAATGTGCTGATTCTAGTCATGATACATTCCCAGTGCCCTATGTTTGTCTGAATGTGTTGATTCCAGGTGACAAGAGATCACCAGTTCCCCATACTTGTCTGAATGTGTTGATTCCAGGTGACAATAGATCCCCAGTTCCCCGTGCTTGTCTGAATGTGTTGATTCCCGGTGAGAAAAGATCCCCAGTCCCCTATGCTTGTCTGAATGTGTTGATTCCAGGTGACAGTAGGTCCCCAGTATCCTATTCTTGCCTCCATGTGCAGATTTCAGGTCACAATCGGTTCTCAAAACTCCATGCTTGTGTGGATTGCAGATTGCGATAGATCGTGAGAGTATCCGTTACTAATGTGTTTCTCAGTTAAGCAGGTTAATGTTTACATGACAAGTAGTATGACCGTGTGTTTGTGTCGTAACACACGACACGAGGGCGTTACTATGGTGACACAGCCAACTACAACCAAGTCTCCCCTCCACCCAATCCACCACTACTTCTACCCCCACCATCCACCACCACCTCATCCCCCCCCACCATCCATCACCACCTCATCCCCCTCCTCCCACCATCCATCACCACCTCATCCCCCACCATTTAATTTCAACCCCGTCCAAAATGTATTTCCTCACTAAACACGTTCTGGGCTTGTCAAATTTCTTTCCTCAGCTGGGGATCACACTCTGTGCTTGGAGCTATGTCTCTTTGGCGTGCCAGGAACTTACGATCGTAGATTTGAAACCATCTTGAGTATTTTGTATTTATACTACCCCCAAATAGGAATGCATAGGTCCGAAATCTGTTTGGAAATGCTCTGTTTCCAAACATGTACAAGTCGTCCATAAATGTCTATACAACCAAGTGGATACGTTTAGATGGCGGAGACGCTGATCTGCTGGCTCTCAGACCGATCTCCTGGCTCTCGGACCCATCTCCGGGCTTTTTTGACCGGATATCCTCCGAAGTTAAAGGGCCCTGGCTGCTGTGCTCTCACCCCAACTGTAGTAGTCGGCTGTACCGATCTTGGGCTGCAGAGGTAACATGATATCTTGTTTAGACTAACACTCAGATGCCTGGCAACAAAATATTAGTAATCTCCAGCGTAGAGTCTTTCAATAGTGATGTTCCGAGTCAATACGTGACGTAGTGATTTGACCTTGAAACTCAAAACGAATGCCCAATTCCGAACGTAATCTGAATATTCTTTGCCGGACAGTGCATGCTCTTTGCTGCACAACTTGAACTGGAAGGTGATTTCTGTTGCGTTTTGGCGATGCCTTTTTAATCCTTGTATGCAATGTTATCAAAAACAACATTTTCATGTAGAATCGATTTTTTACTTGTGCAGCTGTGTAAAATGATGCTATCAACGCTTTTGTTGCATATTTGGGCGATTGTTTGAACACAAGGTAGGCAGTAAAAAGATTTTTGAAAATACAAATCGCCTATGCGTTTCGCTTTTTGGATTGTATATAAAGATCTCGGTTTAGCCTGAGTGGTAAAGTTCTGTATTAAAAGAGCTACAGGTGAAACAATTTTTTCTCCGACTGCTATGACCAGCCATACATCATGAGGGATAAATATTTCAGAGTAAAATCAATTGGGGACCTTTTTTAGCTGTCTTATTATTGATTTTTAAAAGAAATTTATAAACTTTATGCTTGCTATGTATGGTTAGTGGCTCTATCTTCAATAGGGGAAGTGAGTGCCAGAAATGAGTGCCAATTTAATGTAGCTAGATGTGCCTAGATTTGACTAAATTGCTAACACCTGAATGAAGTGAACCCAATGAAGGGTCCATGCAGTAAGCAAATGTACTTTAATTCCCCATGGTCTTTGGCACTATGTATAGTTGTTGGCGACCTATAGCCTGTTTGTATACTCTTTTGTAACATGATAGTGTTACTTAAATATCTGTGATTCACTAGTAGTTTTACTGTTCTTCGTCAACAGGCTCTTAATGTCTAATTCTGTTGATCTATAACATACCGATTAATTGTTCTCGTCACTGTCTGAAATATCGCCGATGTGACGATGAATATTAACCCGTTCGCTCAGTTTTCCTCCGACCGTATTTTAATACCACTTGTCACACGACAGTAACAATGAGGAAACTTACATTGTTTATTTCTGGCAATTTCTTCCCCATAAGGAAAAATTACAAATTGCAAGTTCCTTTTGAACATCCTTGACCGTGCTTTCTCAAGAATCTTTTGCTGGGGAAAAGTACTTGTGCATGTAGTAAATCACATTAAAATGATTCCATGTAATTGCCAAGCACTCACCAGACTGTTTTACTGTAAAAAATGTGCGTGAAGGATTGAGCAAAATCTCGGTGGGGGACACTGGAAATTGTATCTCTGTAGGAGGAGTCCGGTGAGATTGAGGTTTGGGTCACGAAGAGGTTTGGTGAGTGAGTGAGTGAGGTTTTAGGCACAATTATTAACATTCTAGCAATATCGCGACTGGTACATCACACATTATCTTACCTCACACTTGAATGTCGCCTTCTGATTGGCTAAGCGCTATTCTATTATTTTCAATGTACCCCGCTTACAGGCGATGTCTTATTTTCAACGTACACCGCTGGGGATTCCGAACTCTTCTGGTGCTTGATGGTAGTACTTCTTTGTCTCGAATAGCATCGAATCACGCTTCAAATACGGAAATTACCGATGGTTTGCGATTGAAAATCGATGGAAGGGAGATAACTCTAAATCTGTTTACCTTCCGTCGTCTGCAAAATGGCGATTCGCCTAGCATTCAACAGAAGTGCTTCAAACAGTTAACAATTAAAATTGAGGTGTTCGGTAAAATAAATACGTTGTTCACTGGTCCCTCGGGATCCATGGGCACATGTACCCTCGAGGTTTGTTATAAACAAACCTCGAGGATACAGGAGCCTATGGACCCCTCGCGACCAATGGAGAACTTATATTGTACCCATGTGGGGAATCGAACCGGGTCTTCGGCGAGACGAGCAGACGCTTTATCCACTGGGCTCTACATTATTGGGAAAGAGGTCAGGCGATACTGAGGTTCGGATGACGAATAAAAGCCACAGAGAGAAAGCGGTAAGGGCGTCCTAAAAACGCATCGCTCAGTTATATGAGTTGACGATATCAAATACATGTAATCACAGATCTATTCGTGTGTACAAATAACAACTTTTACTACTATAACCGCTGTTAGTGTGTACCGGGAAGAGGGAGGCGAAGGGCATGTTGTTGCCAGCATAATGTAAATACAGACCGAAGCTATTCTGAATAACATACAACCCGCTGATGCACTCATCTGAACTATTATTGGGCCTATTAATAAATAAAATGGGGCGTTTTCGCTGATGTTTTGCATTGTTGTACTGTTTTTGTTTTGTTTTGGTCTTTTTGTAATTCTAACAATGGGCATTGTCATCTAGAGAGATGACATCTTTATCATTCATTAAAATAGACCAGGAAGATCCAACACTCCGGGGAAAGCGCGATGCAACATAAACCAGACGTACTTGCGAGCATTTCCGGTTTTGTACTACTCGGTTCCGAGTAACTTCTTAAACGGCATAGTAACCAGTCATGAAGTGTGTGAAATAACCTCTAGTCCAATAGCCCATGTCTAGTATAATCCATTCGGGCCAGTAAATCTCCAGTCGCTAGCCTGACTGACTAGTGAATTTTCAGGGGGTCATTTTGCAAACATATCACTCTCCGACTTGATAAGTTATAATACATTTTTAAATCATGCCAGATTGTGGCCTGATAAAATTGTTCATCATATAAGCAGCTTAATTATTAAACTCCTGTCATTCCGACAATATCTTATTCCAAACTGTTTTGTAATCCTTTGCTTAGTATCTACATTCAAATTTCGGGCAAGTGAATTATTCTGTGGACGGACAACGGTCAGACATAGCTTGTCAGCTAGTAAAAAGTATTGTGCACACTAAATAGATGTTAAGCTCTTAAGAGGTTTTCCCAAGTGGACATGTTAGAGATGCGTCTCTTACCTGTGCCCAGGATCTACTGAAGTGTGCCTGTTAAGGTTTCATTTAAGACTCATCTTTCATGTTACTTCACGTAGCAGGTCGACCTTGTACCTCCAAACTCAGAGGGATGTGACGTCACATATTAAGAACTCCGCGGAATAAATTACGTATGCTTTTGTTAGTTTCTTTTCATAAGAATAATGTGGAGGATTTGGGTTTTTTTTCATTTCTGCTCGCCGTGCTTGCCATAAAAGGCGACGATGCTTGTCGTAAGAGGCGACTAACGGAATCGGGTGGTCAGATTCGCTAACTTGCTTGACACATGTCATCGGTTCCCAATTGTGCAGATCGATGCTCATGTTGTTGATCACTGGATCGTCTGGTCCAGACTCGATTATTTACAAACCGCCACCACATAGCTGTAATATTGCTGAGTGCGGCGTAAAAGTCAACTCACTCACTCGATCACATCTTTCGACGCCGCCGCAATTATTTATGGAGGGTTGCGTCCCTTGGCAATGAATACTAATTACATGAGAAATGTTTCGCTCGGTACAGACCAGGCCGCTGTACAAAAACATTTGCGGTAAGACTATCTTACGTCTACTCAATGTTATGAGAGTTACGGTCACCTTAGCGCTAAGGTCGCTTTGTATAAAGGCACCCTCGTAAGTGGCCCTTCCTTAAGTCGATAAGACTGAAAAATAAGCTTGAAATGGCTTTCATTCACTCGCCGGCCTACCCATTTTCTTTCTCAATCACTTACTCATTCACCCACTCACTCGCTCACCGAACCGTCCGCCTATCAACGCTCTCCGAGGGTCACTCACTCACACCGATTCAGTGAGCGGACAGGTCATTGCGTAAGACTCCATATTTTAAGGCCGTTTCAAGCACTTGTCACATTGCATTCTTGAGAGAGTGAGTGAGTTGAACTTTACGCCGCTTTCATCAATATTACAGTAACGTCACGTAGGGAAATACACAAAAACAGGCTTCACACACTGTTCCCATGTGGTGCTTGTCGACTTGGGAATAGGTCCCCAGTTTCCCATTCTTGTCGACTTGGGAATAGGTCCCCAGTTTCCCATTCTTGTCGACTTGGGAATAGGTCCCCAGTTTCCCATTCTTGTCGACTTGGGAATAGGTCCCCAGTTTCCCATTCTTGTCGACTTGGGAATAGGTCCCCAGTATGTCATGCTTGTTGAGATCAGAATAGCTTCACAGTATCCCATACATGTCGCCATGGGAACAGGTACCCAGTATCCCATGCATGTCGACGTCAGAATAGGTCCCCTGTATCCCATACTTGTCGAGGTCAGAACAGAGAATTTGAAATCCTTGCTTCATAAGGACATGGTATTTACAAATTAATCTTGAGTTTAAAGTTTGTATTTAAATGTTTTATATCGAGGTTTAGGCAGCATGTCGTTAACTGGGACGTCACAGACTGTCTCTATTAGAAGAGGTCATACAATGATTCACAATTCATCTGATTCACTGGTTACTGGTTTTCCGCTCTTTGCGCTTATTAAGCGTATTTATGTGACGTAGAATGTGATCGATACAATGTCAAGGTCGTAAAAGATCGCCAATCTCTTCTACCGGCAGAGCCTCGTTTTGAGATTTCCACGATTTCCAGATTACCATTTGTCTGAGCACCCTGTATGGTAGAGTACGTTGTACGTCATGTTTGCAAGGATTAGAAGGGGCGTAGTTTTGCAATATACAAGTGATTAGATGTGTCAAATAATACTGACTAATGTTTATATATCAAACTTCTGGACTGGTTATTGTATCAAGCTGCGCAATAGGTCGGAACCCAGTCAGCAGGAAACTTTACAGTTGTGTTGTGTAATCAATGTTTTGACATGTACCCACCAACTGCTTGAGAAGATTCGGGTAAAATCTGGTACACAGGTCGAAATGCAGCATGTAAGTCGACATCATTTCCGGTTTTGCACGAATGTTATAGAATTATAGAATTGTAAAGGTGAATCGGTTTCAGGCTGACAAAGAGATGTTCCGTTGATATCAAATTTGCAGGAATACCAAATGTCGCCTACTTAACGTAAATCTAATCTTGTTGCAACCTCTTCTAACAAAGACTTCCAGCAAGGCATGATAGCAGCGATGTGATACTAGTGGAGATTTATCGGAATGTATGCCCTGGATATATCGAGGATGAATAGCAGCTAATTATGTCGGAATTCTCTGCTGCAAGCCATCATGTGAAATATTTATATTGACTAATCAGCAGATTCATATATGTAACTACCACAGATGCTAGTGAGTGAGTGAGTGAGTTTAGTTTTACGCACTATTTCAGCTATCTGGCGGCTTTCTGTAAATAATCGAGTTTGGACCAGATAAGTGTCAGCCAAGTCAAGCGCCTAATCGCCAGTACACAAAGTTAGCCGCCGAGCCCGCTCAGCCACGGCGACTTTCACTGAAATGGGAGTCGGACAGCTGGTAGTCTAGACTGCGTACTTTGTGTACCCCTCTGTTAAGTGTAAATAAGCACGGCTTCCACGGCCGAAGGTTATGGTTTCACAACGCACAGGTAAACTGTAGCGCAAAGGGGTTGCGCAGCATTGAGAAAATGACCAGTCTTCTTACATGGGAGCGAAGCGAGCAAACGTTGGCAACGTACTTCCCTCGATTCGGTTCGAAAAATATTTTTCATGTCAAAATAAAATATCGCCACCATCAAAGGTATACACCCATTACTTCACTCGGTTGTGCTCTCACATTTTCAACCCCGGGTTGAACAATTACTCACGTGAATATTTTTATTCAACATTTTAAGCGCAACTCGTTTGTATATCAGGCCGTTCTTCGCCTCCATTCCCCCTTCCAGCTTCCGGTTCAATGATGTGCAGGAACAGGAGGTATTATTCCATATGGAATGCTTACAGTTACCTCCCCTGCTTCATTCGCCCATTACGCCAGAAGTGTTTTTATGTATAAATAAATACTACGACAAATTCTAACAAAAGCGACGACATGTAAGACAAATTAACTCCAACAGGTTCATGATAAAATTAAGCAATCGGGTATTTCCATTTAATTTCTACTTATTCTTGCTCAGACACTCCATTCAACCGGAAGCTGGCAGGGTTAATGGAGGCGAAGAACGATCTGAATACCACGAGTGGCGCATAAAATGTTGAATAAAACATATTTCACGTGAGCAATAATTAAACATCGGATAGGAAATCTGAGAGCACAACCAAGTGAGGAAATGAGGGCGTACCTTTGACCGTGACGATATTTTATCATGACATTAAAAATATTTTTCGATCCGAATTGAAGGTAGTACGTTGCCACCCTTTGCTCGTTTCGCTCGCATGTAAGAAGACTGGTCACTTTCTCTATGCTGCGCAACGCATTTGCGCTACAGCTTACCTGGGCACAACGGCATTCAGAAGGAGCTCAAGTGTAACATATGTACTTTACTAAGAAAGCGTAATCCCAAACATGACAAATGGCATTGTGTAATAATGAAAAGGTTTTGATGGAAGAAACACAACCTGTGTACTATATTTTGCTCGTAAGTGTGCAACCATGCTCACTCCAAAACAATATGACATAAGAAATAGAGTTGTGCTTCTCGTGTGTTTCCAGTTTTTTGCTAAAGGAGAATACTCACCTCACGAAAACAGGGATTAAGGCAGTCTATTAGTCACCTTCCTTTATTTATTGAACAGAAAGTTGGTAAAATCGCAACAAACACACGAAAAAACGTACTGTTGTTTCCGCCCATTGTGGAATAACCCGAAAGTTAATGAGCAGAGGGGTATCACGTGACATGACGTTATGCGTGATTATGACCGATAGCTTCATTGATTTTACCCCACAACGATACGATACGATACGACTAGATATTTGTATAGCGCCGACATTGAGTTAGTTCAACTGCTCAAGGGCGCTTTGTTTTTCCCTCGATCACTGGATGGCCATCACAGTGGCACATAGTATTTTCAATCTCAACTCCCTGGGATCATACAACTCTTGCAGCCTATCAGGCGCACCGAGTTAATGTGGTGTTCCCATCCTTACGAGGTACCCAATTCACAGCTGGGTGGACTGGAACAGATCGTCACAGTACTTTGCTGTACCCGCAAGGTGTTTGCACGTATTCGTGTGGCCACTAGCTGGTCATCTACCAATGGATTTAAAGTGCACAGGCTTGTGTACTGCACATTAGGGATTGTGACAACATTAAGAGTTGACTCCAAGATTTTTTACACCCGGTCACAGATGGGCTCGATCCCGACACCTTCAAGCTCGCTGGATTTGTAGCCTAGCGCCTTAGACAGCTCGCCCACCGCGCCCCTCCCTGTGTCCATTGATTCTAAAGCAGTGAAAGATGTTCCTGATATCGTCACTGAAATGGATAGACCGTATCCGTACGGTCCGATTATGCATCTTGCAAAACAATCTCCAAGTGAAGATGGAGGAGAGGAAGAATCATGTGAAACGGATGCACAGCTAGATGTTAACATACCTTTTTAAAAACAGACCACATAAATTATCAGGAATATTATTTGCCAACAAAATGTCCAACCAGCTTGACTTGATACGTATTCGATGAGCCTGCGCAGTAAACGCCTTTGTGACAAGTAGGAGGGGCAGGGAATGTTGACAGATACACTTGGTTGATGCAGGTACATGAGGTAGATCGGGGATTAATCACGTGCAATACACGCTGACTGTACCCTGATCTCAATGCCGCTTTTGTTTAACACGTGTCCAGTAGTATGATATAACAAACAAAACACGATTTGCACGAGGAAATGGAATTTGTCAAGTTGTAGGCGACAACCTGTTTCGCTTATTTTTCAAGCGGAATGTTCTGGAGGGCCTTCACGCATATGCAAACTGGGATCAGTTGTCAGATCGTGGTTCATCTAATACTGTGTCATCAGTATAACCTTTATTATTGAGCATCTTGAGCATCTTGTGGAAGATCAGGTCTACACCTAACTTGAAATGCAAGTTCGAGACAAGCTCCAGAATGTCCAGATTCAAAATAAACTTCGGGTCTAGTATAAATTTCGTTTAAAGAAAATCTGGAGCTCAGAGCTCAGAGCTCAACGCTCGAAACAAGATCAAAGCCACCAATTCTTTTGCTGTGCCAGTTCTCTCCTATTCCTTTGGAGTAGTTGATTGGACAAAACAAGACATCCGGAGTCTTGACCGCCTGACCAGACGGATCATGTCTGAAAACAGAGCACACCATCCCTCGTTCCTCCCTTAATTGTTTACATATGCCAATCAATTCTGGAGGTCGGGGTTTGATCAATGTGGAGATTCTTCACTGATAGAATTTCATTGTGTACTTTTGCACATATTTATTTATCGGATGATCCTCTGGTGATGCATGTCAAGACTCACAATGAAAGCAAGGAATTCCACGGCTATTTTAAGCGTGTCAAGGTTGTTGGACACAATCTGAAATTTGAGGTTGATTTTCTTAATGACGATGGAGTCCTTCACCAAGTCTGCTCAGAGTCGGTCTTTTGTGGAGAAGCTTTCCGAGAAGCCATTGCATCGTGTGTACATGCAGTGTGTGGAACAGAACAGCAATCGAACCGACTCCTTCGCCTAGATGAAGTAGGCTGGTCTCAGATGTGAAACTGAGGGCTTCCTTGTTTGCTGCTCAGGACCAGTCACTTCCCACTCGCAATTGTCAGAATGTGATTCTTAATCAAAATGAAATGTCGATTATGTAATGAATGTACAGAGACTGTCCAACACCTTGTCAGTGGATGCCCTTCCTTGACACAAACAGCATATCTTAAAAGACGTGATGGAATGGCTCGCTGCATTTACTATTGTCTCCGCCATGCCTGTGGCTTTGACCCCGAGATCCATCCATGTTACGACCCTGAACATGTCCAGGGCGTCCTGGAAAATGATGATTTCAGACTTCTCTGGAAAAGGCCAATATACAGCCTGAGACCAATTCTAGCCAACAAACCTGATCTTGTCCTTTTTGATAAAGGCAATGAAATTATTTATATCATAGAATTTTCTGTCCCTTTTGACAGCATTGTGGTTGGCAAGATTCAGGAAAAGTCAGATAAATATGTGGACCTCGCCTTTGAAATGTCTCGCTTGCATCCCAAGTACACTGTCGTCACACTCCCCATTGTTCCCGGTGCCCTTGGTTTGGTACCGCCTGCTCTCTTGGCACAGATTAGGAGAGTGCCCGGGTTCTCCACCGAGAGCACAGTCCTTCTGACAGTCTGGGTAATGCAGAATGCAGCAGTGTTGAGGAGCCTCCATATTCTCCGAAAGGTCCTTGGTAGGTTCGACTTGGCAGTGTTTCCGGTGAGAAGTCGTATTCACTGTCTGGGCTGCATGTACATGCGGCGAGGACCCTGAACTGATGATGAGCCTTACCGGCCTGACTGTGCCAGAATCACCCGAATCCTCTCTGTTGCATTTTCAAGTTTAATCTGTAAAACATAACTAAACAATAATAGCAATTATATGAGTAATATTTATATTTTACAAGGTGTGCTATCATCGCCAAACATTACCTAACATTAACTAACCTTATTAAAAAGTCACCTAAAACATCAGTTTTCCCTAGACATATGGAAAAAATCATCAGTCTCCCAGAAAGGTTATAATAACTTCTGTTTTAACTGTAGACCAGTTGCCTGAAGATCGTGTTTATCCAAGGTCGTTGAAAAAGTAAATTTGAATATAGCCTTAACTTCACAAGAGAAATTATTTGCCTCTCAAATTTACAATTTGAATTCATGCCAGGAGATTCAACAGCTAAGCAACTCACTTTGTATAATTTTATTGCGAAAGCTACTGACTAGCGACCCGTTATCGTCGCGTACCAGTTATCACCAACACCTGGCGGTAGCGCTTGCGAACTCAAGACAGCTTGATTTGTACTTCCGTATTTCTTCACTCATTGAAATGGTTTGAACATTATTTGTGAAATAGAAAGCAGAGAGTATTTATTCAGAATTAAAACCGGAGTGCCCCATGGGCTTAGTTCTTGGACCTGTTTATTCTTAGAATACATAACTCTTAACTCATCCCTATATCAATGCATGTACTCTTAACCCATCCCCCATACCAGTGCATGCACTCTTAACTCACGCACACAAGCACGCACGCACGCATAGATGCTCGCACGCCCCGCTCAAAGAATGGTTCCCTTACACATTAAGTGCAGATTCATTCACATGTAAGTATTACTTTTCAGGAAAGCCTCCACTGGCATTCCCATATTAATGAAATGTTAAGAAAAATTAGCTCAATTGCCTTCGTAGCTTTATAATACAGACTGTTGCACCAAATGGTGAAAAATCTGATTGGAAACTCTAAGTGAGAGGTTTTACTACGTTTTTAGCTTTTAGTCATATTAGGTCGAGGGACGCTCCCGAAATAGGCTTCCAAAACTGAACTCAAGCGAGACATGCTGGTCTGAAAGTTTCGCAGTCGCTGATTGGCTGATCAAAAATGTTCACGACTCTGATGAGCCTATCACAACAGACTGTGATTGGCTAATTTCAAGATTCACTTGAGTCCGAGGGTGATTTTCCAATTACATTCTTCATCTGACGCTGATTGGTTAATTTGAAGGCTATTCCAATCACATTAATCATCTGACGTTCAGCGACTAATCACAATGTTCACATGACGCTGATTGACTAATTACAAACTTCAGCTGACGCTGATTTGCCAATAACAATTTTTCACGTGACGACGATTGGCTGATTGCACCATTCATCTGATGCTTATTGGCCAGTTGCCTTCTTCACCAATAGTTGAATGGCTAATAACATGAAAATGACAATAACAATACTTTATTATCCCAAGGGGGAATTCTTTTCACATATGAAAGTGGTCACATAGTTACACATTAAAAAATCATATATTGGGTTAATAAAACACACAAAAAACACAATAGACATGACAACCAGTCATTTAAAAGGCGAATACTTGCGGGAATAAAAGAATTTTGAGCTCTTTTTGTTTTAAAAAGGGGCACTGCAAGTATGAGATGATATTCAGAAGATAAGACATGGCAAGGATCAGAGAAAATTCCTTCAGCGAGATTAACAACATGGAAATTAGAAAGAGAACGTAAATCTGAAACACACACCTCAGAGATTTTACGTACGATTAAAATCATTTTGTTAAGACAGGATTTGCTTTTGACATCAAGAGAGCCAGCACTGAAGTGAAAGAGTTAATATATACTCTTCAAATAAGTAGGGGAACTGTACTTTCAATGTACGATTGCCGAAATTTAAAGATACATGGGATTGAATCAATGTTGATACAATAGTAATGGATGTTTTGCGAATGCATCACCACGTGGATTTCATTCAAAGCAAAGCTGTCCGTTCAGTTTTATCCCCCTTGTCAGGTGCCTGGAGTATGACATGAAAATTTTAGGTTTACAATTTTCAGTCAGTAGTGTGTGATTTGACCCTGAAAACCCTGACCATGCACAGATGCAAGAAAATTATGGGAAAAGATGATCTACAGTGATTTATCAACCTGCCTGAAAAAAGTCAATATTCATTATGGCACCCCACGCACGTATAGGAGGCTCCCACGTTGTGCACGTGCTTCCCATGCATTGTGTTTGCGTGTGGTGATAACGTGAAATGATGCTGCATACACAAGATGAATGTCATTGTAACGTTCCTCAATGGGTTTTCTTTCTACCAGACTTCAAAGTACAGGTTCCCCTACTTATTTTTGAAGAGTATACTTTCATCAAAGCAACAATGGCTTGTGTTAAAAATCTCAGATTGCGCATAAAACACAATGCGTGGTGGTCATAGCAGTGTCCTGGTATTTCGATGTTAAGTTTGTATAAGTGCTCATGATTATGAGAATGGGAATAGGCTTAGTGGACACTTAGCCATGCCTTAGTGGACGCTTAACCATGCCTTAGTGGACACTTAACCATGCCTTAGTGGTCACTTAACTAATTAACCAATTACATTCTTCACATAGCGCTGATTGGATAATGACAACGCTTAACAAAGAATCATTGTACAAGTTCAGATGATCGTGAGATTGAGACTAGACTGAGTATAAGCTGAACTAAGGCTGAGTCGACACTTAACTAAGCTCAATCAACACTTAAGTAAGCATACGCTCACAGAGGCCTGAACAACTAGCCTCTGGAAGTGAGTGAGTTTATTTTTACTCCACACTCAACAATATTCCAGCTATATGGCGGCGGTCTGTGCATAATCGAGTCTGGACCAGACAATCCAGTGATCAACAGCATGACTATCGATCTGCACAATTGGGAACCGATGACCTGTGTCAACCATGTCAGCGAGTCTGACCACCCGATCCCGTTAGTTGCCTTTTACGACAAGCATGGGTTGCTGAAGGCCTATTGTATCCCGGGACCTTCACGGGTCTCATCTGAAAGACCAGTACTGGCTAGACACACACAGTTCTGATAGGTGACAAAATCGGGTTCTCTGTAGTCCCAGAGAAGTGTATAGGCCGAACCTGTCAACCATTTGAAGGGTCCCTCTTTGGTTGTCTTGTTCATGCCAACCCACACAGGGATCTGTCCAGGGCCTGAAATGTTTCAGTGGTACAAAATATATTAAACTCCTATAACTCTCAGGGTGCTGAGAATGGTTACTGTGATTTTAGATATTACATGTAATTCGATTGGCAGCAGCAGCAGTAGTAGTGGTCGTTGTAGTAGCAGTAAGTGTAGCAGCAGTAGCAGTAGCAGTAGCAGTAGCAGTAGTGGTGGTGGTAGCAGTAGCAGTAGCAGTAGCAGTAGCAGTTGTAGTTGTAGTGGTGGTAGTAATGGTTGTGTTGGTTGAAGTTCTAATCGTGGTGGTAGCAGTAGTTGTCGTGGCGGTGGTGGTAGTTGGAATTAGTAGTAATAATAATAGCAACGACAGTAGTAGTGAAAGTAGACATCGCGGTAGTAGTAATAATTGTGGTGGTAGTAGTAGTCAAATTTGTAGTAGTAGTAGCCGTGATGGGGGTAGCAGTAGTCGTGATGGTAGTAGTAGCAGTAGTTGTCGTGCGTAGTAGTCATGGCGGTCACAGAAGCAGTGAGTGAGTGAGTTTTTACGCCGCACTCAGCAATATTCCAGGAATATGGCAGTGGTCTGTAAATAATCGAGTCTGGACCAGACAATCCAGTGACCAGCAACATGAGCATCGATCTGCCAAAATGGGAACCGATGACATGTGTCAACCAAGTCAGCGAGCCTGACCACCCGATCCCGTTAGTTGCCTCTTACGACAAGCATAGTCGCCTTTTATGGCAAGCATGGCTTGCTGAATGCCTATTTTACCCCGGGTCAAGAACAGTTTCTGATTTGCACCATCTACTAGTGACATATATTCATCATTATCGACGGGTTGTGTGAGGACATGACTGGTTGAATGGTCAAACTCGGGGAGGAAACCTTGAAAACTCGCGTTATATCATACCCCGTGATACCCGGGTTAGAACTGGTCTTCACTGAACCATGCTCGACGAAAGAGGCAACTAACGGATCGGGTGGTCAGGCTCACTGGCTTGGTTGACACATGTCATCGTATCCCAGTATGCGTAGGTCGATAGTCATGCTGTTGATCACTGGATTGCCTGATTCAGCTTCGATTATTTACATACCACAGACCTGTGATCACTAATAGTTTTTCCTATTAAAGCAGTACATCTAAACATCGTAACTTGCATTTGACAGATGTATTCAATTTGTTTTATAATTCAACATGGTTTGTCTACATAATCACATGTAAAAATAAGTATTAAGAATTATATAAAGTACCTGATGGCAGGTTTGGGCCACAGGAGAGATCCAAGGCTAATGGCGGCGAACATCCTGATGCCTGAAATTGTTCACAGGCTAAATCCTTTTTGCTTGTGATGATCTGTAACTTGCGACGTGGTGGACCCGGTAAAGTACCCAGGGTACATGTAAATACACTAACCAGGACTGCTACAGTAACCACTGCCATGTTCCCACCCGACTAGAATACCCGCATGTAGAGAAATGACAAGAAGGAAACTGACTCTTCCGAGCATCTCATGTTTCAAGGGTTTTGAATTGTCAAATGCAGCAGAGAATGTGGAAGACCAGAAGCTACCAGGCAAAAGAAAGTTATCACTGACTTCACCTGACCAAAATGTAGAACCACTGA
Organism: Haliotis asinina; assembly: GCF_037392515.1. Lineage (NCBI taxonomy): Eukaryota > Metazoa > Mollusca > Gastropoda > Lepetellida > Haliotidae > Haliotis > Haliotis asinina. Next base: position 28,551,431 of record NC_090292.1, read on the forward strand.
CGTATGTGAGATTCGGCATATTTATTTACAAACGGAAATCAGTTTTTCCAGTTTGACTGAAGATTCATTGTAATGCAGGTCTTGCACTTGCCGCGATTCATTAAGGAGATAAACATCATGTGTTGGCCAATTTCCGGGTGTTATTGAGTATTTGAAGCACGGTCGCCGTCGGTTCCAAATGCATTCCCGTGCTTCAAATACTCAATAACACCCGGAAATTGGCCAACACATGATGTTTATCGACATTGTAAACAAAAACAAAAAAGTAAACCAAAGGGGTTTTACTGTCTGCACTCGTTTACATCGAGTATGAGTACAGCAGTAAAGTGTCATCAGCTGGCCGTTTCAGCTGGTTCCCATGGTAGCATCTGGAGTTGCTCATTTGTGACGTCATTCTAACTTTACGTCACAATATGATTTGAATGACGTCACCACTGTTGATGACACAACAAAACAATTGTTTACGTGTAAATACGCAGTGAATAGTCTTGCAGTTTCCGGGAATCTAATACCATTTGATCATGTTTTTCAACCAATCAGATTACAGAACACAGTGACTTTTGGTTTACAATAAGAAATAGTCCAGTGGTATAAATTTAAAAATACACAAATCAGAGTTCATTCAAAAAGTGCATAAAGGGTGAGACATGTGTCTGTGCAGTTACATAACATGTCTCTCCAGTAACAACCTTTTACAAAAATAAGTATAGCTGCATTCAGAAGAGAAAGTGTAAAACATGTTTCAGTTTCTGCATATATACACCTTAGATCTTTATCACAATTAAGCTGTTAATGACATTAACATTAACATAAAAAGAATATGTGACTAATCAAGATATTTTTCTTTGAAGTGACAGTGATGGCCTTTCCAATAACAAAACAGCTGTTACAGAAAAGACAAATTTGAGAGACAAATTGCAAAAGTAAATTCAGAAAAAAATAATGACTATTCCCTTTCCCATTTCAGACAACACCCTTGTGTTGTAATTATGGTTCCAAATGCAAAGAGAAACACATATTTTGGGAAAATTGTTTGTTTCTTTTCTTAATTGACACCCATACAAAATACTTGCAAATGTTTACCTTTTCTACTTGATTTTCTTGAACTTTTGAAGTTTTGTCTTGAACTTAACGCCTCACGTTTATCACTCTCAATCAGAAGTTCTAGTACTTTTTGGGGTTGAGTCCCATCCGGGATTCGAGCCCGCACCCTCAGAGTCAGGCACCTAATCATCAGCACACAAAGTCAGCCGCCTAGCCCGCTCAGCCTAGTGGAAGTCGCGGTGACTGAGCATTTGTCCACTTTCTAAAGGGCATCGTGAAACCTTTGGCGGTGGCTCTGTAAGGTGTGGGGGTGTATATCCTATGACTATAAGCTGAATCTTATCACAATTCAGTGGACACTCAATGGTCAGAGATATCAACAGGAAGAACTGGAAGCTGCTGTTGACCCGCATTTTGATATCCACACCCTGGCCAGTCGGCCAGTATTTATGGACGATAATGCTAGGCCCCATCGTTCCAGAGCTGTTATCGCATTCTTGCAGAAAAACGCAGTTGACAGATTACCTTGGCCTGCGAAAAGCCCTGATCTCAACCCAACTGAGCATTTATGGGACCATCTTGGGCGTCAAGTTCAAGTAAGGGATCCACTGACAGTGACAGTGGCCTGTGACTACAGGAATTAGCCCAGGCACTTCATGAGGAATGCCAGAGGATTCCAATGGTGCGCATTCGGCGTTTGGTTTCCAGAATGAGGAGGAGGGTTGCAGCAGTTATGCGTGCGAGAGGAAGATGCACCAAATACTGATGCCACCATTACTGTTGGCTTAGGATTGAACAGTGAGAACAGTGAACAGTTTTGAGAACTTGGTGTACGTTGGACCACAGACATTGTAACCATGGTTTTGGACATGATTATAGACAACGTCTTAGCGCCCACACATGACCGTCAATTATTACAGCCGAAAGTAGCAGCAGTTTTGGTAGTTGATGGATTGACACTTTAGATGGTTCAGTTAACGAGATTATAACCATGTGTTTGGTTTCCATATCATGCATGACCAGCGTGTTGTGTTAAAAACAATCTTACAGCATGGAAATGGCTGGTGCTTAATTAATGCTCATGTGTATAAATTAAATGATGAAATGAAGTTCTTCGTGTGTCCTTACGCGCAAGGCTGCATCTCGTAACAGGGAGACGGCGTAAAGGAGCATTCTGTTTATGGGTTGACAGGTTCATACCTGGAGCGTTCTCACTTGTCGTAAACATTCGGGTGGGAAAGGAAAACAGACAACGCAAAGTAGAAAGACCTACTTTTACTGTCGTTTTCACAAGGGAGACCGAACCACGACTGTTACAGTACGATCAGTCGCAGAAATCAGACGTGCTGGTCTGAATGTTACGCAGGCACTGATTGGCTAAATAAATTGTTCACCTGAGACTGATTAGGTGATTACAACTGGCATTGATTGGCTAATTAAAAAGTTCACCTGACGCTGATTGGCTCATTACAAAGTTCACGATGACTTGTTAATTACTACGTTAAGCTGATGCTGATCAATAATGCCCTTGAAACAATCAGTGAGTGAGTGAGTGAGTTTGGTTTTACGCCGCACTCAGCAATATTACAGCTATATGGCGGCGGTCTGTAAATAATCGAGTCTGGACCAGACAATCCAGTGATCAACAACATGAGCATCGATCTGCGCAATTTGGAACCGATGACATGCGTCAACCAAGTCAGCGAGCCTGATCACCCGATCCCGGTAGTCGCCTCTTACGACAAGCTGAGTCGCCTTTTATGGCAAGCATGGGTTGCTGAAGGCCTATTCTACCCCGGGACCTTCACGGGTCCTTGAAACAATCAGAATCAAAGAGTTTAGATGACTGGGATTAGACTGAAGGGTCAGTTAACTAAGGCTGCTTGGACACTTAACTCAGGCTGAACGGACACCTAAGACTGAATGGACTTTTAAAGCTTAGATACAACCAAAACATAAACACAATAAAAACACAATTATCATTTATTCATGGCACATAATATATATTGCTGATAAAAAAAAACCCCAAAAAAACAAATGAACAAAATTGTATGCTTCAAAGGTCCACTAGTTTGTACTTAGGTTTACTACCAACGAAACAAAGCGCCCGGGACACTGAACCCTGTCAGAGCTGGTGGGCGTGCTCTTAAGCGTACCGAAGACTTTCATTGGCTGGTTCATTTGCCTGACACATTCAGGACTGTTTGTTTATGGAGCATAGCCCGATAGATGTTAAGTTCAAATTGCATGTGGTGAATGATTGAAGTTGTGTATTGTGTATTGTCAGTAGCAGACGTGCAGGCAGACACATAGGTGTTAATAAAACATACATTGAGTTTTGTCTTTGACAGCAGCTGCTTAATATCACAATCAACATGTTTGGACGTTTCTTATACGAAACGAGTAGATTATTTACTGTTTGTTGTTTGTATGCACAGTAAGATTAGACTACACCCGACCTGATAATCCGGGTATGCCCACATCAAGCTGAACGAACCTATTCACTGCGCATGTCGTGTGGACGCAGTTTAGCACATCTGTTAAAACCAATTTTTACCCAAGCTGCTGTGAAATTAGTGAATCGTTTGAACTCCGATTTCGTGCTTTTTTCATCACGTCATTTTTTAACCTTTAACCTGAATTTGCATTTTTGATTTGTTACTGTATGTTTATATGGAAAAGTATCAGAATCTGCAAAGTTTGCATGTAAGCTATAACAAACACTGAGTGAAGTTGACACTTAACTAAGCACACGCTCACAGAGACACGGTCGATTGCCTGTACAACTAACATCTGCAAAACCTGGGCCAATATTCTCGAAAGGATCTTAGCCCTAGGATATCCTAACTTTAACCCTAGGGTCTTGAAAGATATCATAGCGCTAGGACATCCTAAATTAGGACAAGTACTAGGATAGGTCCATCTCAGTGGATATCAACATGGTGTGGTTCTTGTTTGTTAACCAATTTTGACGTTGTGAAAACTTAATTACAGCTGAATTTACAACAGCACGCAGTTTTTATGAGTTAAGAAGATTATTTGAGTTTATATCATCAATTTATCAGTAGTGCATAAGACTTACTGGTAGCAGTACACATATTCTTTAGATCTACAAACGAGATCTATTTTCATTCATACCTATTCTACCCCTTTTTATTCAAAAGATCGCTCTTTTCTGTCACATAGCTCTGAAATGTCAATGTCAAGGCCAACTCGATAAGGGAAGTAACTTCTGTTTATTTTCTAAGTGAATTTCACTTTGTGAGATGACGCAAAATGAAAGTTCAAGTCATGATAATCATTAAGGAAATCAAATGTTAACACTTTTTGCACGTCTTAATTCTCTTTTAGGCAGATTTTCAAAATCTGACGACAAATGTTATGTCCTAGTTTAATAAATAAATTTGATGTGATGAAAATATCGAATATGTTGACATGTAAGAATACTTAGACAAAATAGTTTAGATCTATTCGTGTACATGTTCACTCTATTTTTCTGGATACAAGGCATGAATTTCGATTATAACTATAATTAATTACAATTTCTTTTAGATCACGTAAGTCCACCAAAAGGTGAATGTCATCACTTTCAAACATTTACGTTCGATTTCTAGTCTCACCATTTGTCTTCTAAACGAGATCGTAGCTGCCCTTACTTGTGTGTTTTTCATGCTATGAATTATGGGTAATATTTAGGTGAACTTAATGAAGATTTTTTTCTATCTCACCTACTGAAGAGCTTGCTATCCTAGCTAGGATCTGTTACTAAACTTAGAACAAGGATAAGATCGTTTCGAGAATGGGTCTTATCTTAACAGCAAGATGTCATAACTCCTGTCACAACTAATTAGGATCTGTGTTGGCTTGGACACTTTACAGAACAGGCACCCAGCACTGTCTAGAAACACACCGTTCTGATAGCTGACATAACCTGAGTGGACACTTGGCTAAGTTGAGTTAATACTTAACTAAGGACACGCTCACAGAGGCACCATCGTTTGTGTGAACAAGTCATATCTGAAAGACCAGTCCTGGCTAGATATACACAGTTCTGATAGGAGACATAGTCGGGTTCTTCGTAGTCCCACTGAGTTGTATGGGTCGAACCTGTCAACCATTTCAAGGGCCCTTTAGTGGTCGTCTTGTTCATGCCAACCCACAAGGTAGCCGTTCCAAGGAGTCCTGAAATGTTTCAGTTTTAAATAGTAGCAGTAGTTGTTGTAGCAGAAGTAGTAGTAGCAGTAGTAGTTGTAGTAACAGCGGTAGTAGTAGTACTAATAGTAGAAGGAGCAGTAGTAGCAGCAGCAGCAGCAGCAGCAGTAGTAGTAGCAGTAGCAGTAGTAACAGCGGCGGTAATAGTAGTAGTAGTAGTAGTAGTAGTGGCAATGGCAGTGGCAGTAGTAGCTGTAGCAGCAGTTGCAGTAGCAGTAGCAGTAGCAGTAGCAGTAGCAGTAGCAGTAGCAGTAGCAGTAGTGATGGCGGTGTTTTTCAGCTGTTTTTTTTTACGCTGCTTTTAGCAATATGAGGGCGGGGAACACCAAAATTACATCTCAAATATTGCACCCATGTGGGGAATCGAGCCTGGATCTTAGGCGTGACGAACGAACGCTTTAACCACTAGCCTACCCTATCGCCCAGTAGTGGTGGTAGTGGCGGTAGTGGTAGTAATGGTGGATTGTAGCATCTGTGGACATTCGTTTCTTGACTGGCTGCTTTCGGGAGATAACAGTGTTACGCATACCAATAATTTGCCATCTGAAAATTGTCCTCGTACCATAGCGGCAGAAAAAATGACCGTACATTGTAACACATGTAGATTCAAAAAGGATATGCACAAACTGGTGGGTATGCCTCTGAACATTTTCATCAGTGTGTGTGGTAGACACTTCCCATCAACTACACTACCAACAGAAACTTGAATGAAGAAAGGGATCGGGTGGTCAGGTTCGCTGCTTTGATTGACACGTCATTGCATCCCATTTGCGTAGATCGATACTTGTTTTGTCAGTCACAGGATTGTCTGGTCAGACTCAATTACTGCAGACAATGGCCCTGTTTCACGAAGCTGTTGTAGCGCCAGGACTGCTATATAAACTTTGGGACCCGTGAAGGTCCGCATTAGACTATTGGCCTTCAGTAACCCATGCGTGTCGTAAGAGGCGACTAATGGGATCGGGTGGTCAGGCTCGCTGACTTGGTTGACATATCATCGGTTCCCATTGCACAGATCGATGGTCATGCTCTTGATCACTGGATTGAGTGGTCCAGACTTAATTATTTACAGGCTGCCGCCATATAGCTGAAATGTCACTGAGCGCGGCAGAAAACTAAACCGACTGACTCACGTAGACGTGTGACAGATGTAGTGCTAAGATAGCTTTGTGAAACGTGGCCTACACAGCTGGAATATTGTTATATTTAATATATATCATATATTATATTTTGGAACAGGGATGATCAGGCATATTTATCCTATTTTTTAAATTATCTTTCTAAATAATGGCATGGCTGTCAACAGAAAGGAAAACAACGCAGTTTGACCATCGCTATTTTGGCCAGTTAATCAAAAGCCGGTTGGCCACTCAAGAGTGACATTTATGGATGAGGAGCGGTATACTACAGGCTGACCAGACATCTGTCACAAATGCCTCACGTGACAGTCTGGTCAGGATTCGGCCGATGTTAGGGATATATTGAGTATGCTTTGTGTTAGTCGAGACTTTACTTCGGACAACGGCTAGACAGGTTAGCTGACTATCGCCTCCCGAAGTGCCACCTTGCTCTTGTTATATCATCATGTAGCTCTACACATTGAATCATGAATTAAGTGTTGTGGACCCACGGATGGATTTCTTTACTCGAGAAGACAGTTATCCTTCACACGGGTCGGAATGCTAGCTTCCGTGGAAAGTCAAAACAGACGTACCTTTACTTGCAAGCGACTTGGTCACGTAGCTGTGACGCTCGTCCGTATCGAGGACCATGAGACGCCTTCCTTCAGCATTACATAAGTCGAAACACGCCCCCCAGGTCAGTGGGTCAGGGGTGACAATGAAACACAGGTTCACCGTGGGAACATACGTGTAGCCTTCGTCCAGACAGCATGCTGAAATAAGGAACTATACACGTAAATTCTGAAATATACCGAGTCAAAAAAGAAACTTCACAAAATGTAATTTTTAAAAATAATGAATAATTTTTCTCTGATGATACATCTATGTATCGGAAATGGGATCCCCATCTTCCGACTCTAGAAGAGTGTTTGCAAAACCCACTCAAATCTATCCATTCGTCTTGTAAATGACGTTAGTGGCAAATTAGGTTTTGTACGTGCAGTCGATCACGTGATCTTCGCATCGACGTTTTTTTTTCAATTGCACGTATTTGCATTGGCCGCAAGAATTGAAAAAAACCCACACTTTTAAACCACAGTTCTAACGGGTCTTTAAATGCCACGATTGTCAAATGTGCAACGTGAACGTGCCATTGGCAGATTGCAAGCGGGAAGATCAGTTATCGACGTCGCAAGAGCCTTGCGATGCAGTCGTCGTACTGTGTATGACTAGCGAGGTCGTCTACAACAAACTGGCACCACTTCTGATCGTCCACGTGTGACGTCACGAGCAGAAGACCGTCAAATCGTCCTAGTCACCTACGTGACAGATTTCTGACGGCTACACGAACCAGGGCTGAGATGTTTAGAGGTCAGCTGTCCTCACAGACCATTCGAAATCGGTGGCGGGCTGCCAATCTCTATTCTCGACGCCCATGTCGTGGGCCAACAACGTCAGCGTTATCAACGTCAGCGTCTGCTGCGGGTCCAACGTCACCTCCGATGGACCCAGAGGGACTGGAATCGAGTCGTCTTTAGCGATGGTTGGTGCTAATTTTTGCCTTCGTGCAGTAGTTTAACTTACCAGACATTACCACACCTCATGGAGTTGAGTGCACTTGAAAGTATGTGATACTTGAAAGTATCTGTCCGTACATACAGGTTAGTTTGGGTTGTGTGAGATGTGTGTTTTCAAATGCCACAAATCATGACACTAACTTCACGGCATGTCCTTGACGTCACAAATATGCGTGTAGTAATACATAAGTCAATCCCGCTGACATATTCTTCTGCTGATCACTCATCTGACTGCGGCAGGTCATGTAGTTCCCGGATTTATGCTAAAGCGTGTATTGCTGTCAACAAATCTTAGCTTATGTTTGAAAAAGAACAACACACTCGCATGGAACTTCAGAAATCTACAATTAAACTTTTGAAGAACACATCCACTAAAGTCTTCGCGCGACATTGTGCACCGGGATTCTGATGTTCACAAGCCAATAAAAAATCTCCACTTTTCAATCTACTCCATCTATCATAACCATGCATGACAGTTCACGTCATTCCGGGCACGATCACCGATCCTTGACGCCATGTTTGTTTACAGTGTGAAAGTAGTCCCCAACATTTGTATATAACCTCTCTAATTCAAATCGATATCCATATATCAGCACAATGTTAATGATAATACCCATTTGCTTTATTCTGCAAAGGACGCTATCCTAACATTGTATGATAAACGTGTCAATACATAATATTAAAATATAAAGTACCTGGTGGCAGGTTTGGGCCACAGGAGAGATCCAAGGCTAATGACGGTGAACAACCTGATGCCTGAACCTGTGTACAGGCTATATCCTTCATGCTTTTGATGATCTGTGAATTAGGGCGTGGTGGACCCGGTAAAGTACCCAGGGTACATGTAAATACACTAACCAGAACTGCTACAGTAACCACTGCCATGTTAACACCCGACTAGAATACCCGGATGTGGAGAGATGACAAGAAGGAAACTGACTCCTCGAGAAGCAGACCTCGTATTTCATGGCTTTAGGAAATGAATCTGTTACCTTAATAATGCACATTACCCGTCTCTGTCATTTGACATATTTATCGCTTCAGAAGGTGAATTATTGATATGTAAAGTCATCTTAGGTGCCTCTATGTAATTGCCAAATGTCATCCTTATACTCACGAAGCAGGGCGTACAGTCATCCCACAGATGGCATCCTCACCTTGTGAGCTTGCTGATGTGATTAACCTCTTTGAACATGTGGCCAAGTGTAAGACTACTGGATCGGGAGGTCTGTGTTGTGAATCCCAGCACTGGACTCGAAACTTTTATGACTGCTACATTGGCGCCCAACGCGGGGCAGTTGTTCCTTTTTGGTGGCATGAACTGGAGGAGACACGTGCATTTTCCAATCTGTCAGGTTGAAGAATTCCAAACATGTTTAGAAGTGTCAGTTGAACCGCTCCATTTTGACCATTGTCCATGGCATGGTATTGCATTGTTCTTGAACTCTTCAATCCGGTAAGTGCACAAAGTTCTTCCAAAGTTGGAGCTTTGATCCGAATGGATTATTAATAGTAAACCATCATGTACCACGAAACACAGACCATCGTGTCATTGCAAGGATTGAAGATTTTTTTAAAAGACAATAAAAACATTTTGGGATGATCCCCGACTTGAAACGCGTGTGCTTTATGTCAGGCTTTTTTCAAGCTGAAAAAATAATGAAACTTTCCAAAGAAACACCTATCTACTTTTCTTCTCTGCTCCAAATGCTCCTAAGTCAGTGACGGCAGGTTACTGTAACATCCAAGTTGAGACCTACATCCCCAAAGGTGTATCTACCTTTACATTGTCTGTTGTGTGTGTTCATTGTGGTGAGAAGACACACACAACAGAAGATTGTGACCGCGATTTTAAAAACTGCACGAACTGCTCAGGCGACCGTTCATCTTCTTTGAAACAGTGTCCAATTTGGAAAGAGCAAACCTGGTGAAGAGATCTGACCTTACAGAACGTTATGCTACAGTAGCAAATACATGATCTCTGTCAAGCTAAAAAATAATGAAATCATCCGCGAGGTGCCAAACTACCTTGACCTGGGTGAGTTGCGACTCTCCACAGCTTTTATACCCTGCTATATCATCACAGACTGAGGAATCACTGCCTGGTACATTAAAGTATTCTTCCGATCATAAATCATCTTCACAGTCACGCTCCGAATCTCAGTCGAGAACTGATAGACAACAACTTGCTAAAACTATACCCAAACCTGAACCTGATGCTTAAAAGCAAAGTGGCAGAGCCCCGAAAGGGTCACAAAATAGAATTCAGTTGTTCAACAAATATGGATCTCTTAAAGACATGGACATATCTGAAAACGTCCATTCCAGCGCACTTAGCTTGTCGCCCTCAAAAAAAGTACGGGATAGATCCCCAATAAATCCAGAAGATACTTTATTCCAATAACATTGTACAGCGGAACTGCAGAGGACTGAGAACTAATTTCAATGATTTACAGCTACTGGTCCAAGATCTTACACCTTCAGCGATCTGTCTCCAAGAGACCGACTTAAAACAAATAGATATTTTTGAGCTTCGTCATTACAAGGCATATCATTGCACTTCACCTCCAGGTGATAAGGCCATGGGAGGGTCTTCCATTCTCGTCAAACAGAACATTATCCATAGTCATGTTTCACTTTCTACTAATCTTCAGGCCGTTGCAGTGCCACTCACGTTGCACGTTGCGTTTACATTATGCTCTCTCTATATCTCTCCGTCTTTGACGTTTCACAAAACCGATCTTCAGCTTTTGTATGACCAACTCCCGAAGCCCTGCTGTATTATAATGGGAGATTTGAATGGGCACAACCCACTCTGGGGAGGTGTAACTACAAACTACAAACGCTAAAGGTAAATTACTGTTCTGACAATGATTTATGTATTTATAATGCTGGTTCAAACACATATTTACACCCTGGTACAGGAACGTATTCTGCTCTCGACTTGTCAGTCACAAATTCAGAACTACTAAATGAATTTGAATGGTCAGTCCACGATGACTTTCGTGGAAGTGACAATTGTCCTACTATACTAAAACCTGTAACTCCATCTCATGTTCCTCCATCATCAAGGCGGAATTTTAAAAAGGCTAACTATGAAACACTATGTGCTTCAAAACTTAAACCTGAACGTTTTATTGACGTTCCCGATGCTATTAAATGTTTTTTCTGACGAATTGAATTCCATAGCTGATGAGTGTATACCAAACTCCTCTGCAGTTCCACATATCAGGAAACCATGCAAATCAGCTAGGAAGGCAAGGAAGAAAGCAAAACACTATTTTCGTCGCCATCCTATAATTTAAATAAATTTTGAATGCTAAAGCGCGGCGTACCTTTACACAGAATAAACGCCAATCTTGGCAAAATTATGTATCCAAAATAAATTCTCAGACACCCATATCCAAGGTATGGAACCAGAAAATTAAAGGTAAAGTTACTAAATCTAGTGTCCATCATCTTAAACATGGAGGTCAATTATTTACGGATAAATCAGATATTGCAAATAAACTGGCTGAAACTCTTGCTAAACACTCTTCCTCTTCGAATTATGTACCTAAATTCCAACAACATCAAAAGCAGCAAGAAAAGAAACCTATTAATTTCAACTCAGATAATGGGGTAGATTATTATGAAACATTTTCTATTCATGAACTTCATACTGCTCTTGGTCAAGCTCACTATACTGCTACAGGATCTGATAACATACATAATCAACTTTTGAAGCATAATCATGTTTACAGACACTCATATATTTTTGATGATATTTGGACTTCAGGAAAATTTCCTTCCTCATGGCTTGACGCTATAGTAATACCAATACCTAAACCTGGACGTAATCATACGGATCCGTCCAGTTATCGACCATTGTCATTAACTAGCTGTGTTTGCAAGATCCTGGAACTCATGATAAATAATCGACTTGTTTGGTACTTGGAACAAATAACCTTATAACAAATATGCAATGTGGTTTCCGTAAAAACACTGTTGAAGTAGTACTGTCGATCATTTGTAGAAACACTCTGATTAATAAACAACATGCTGTGTCATCTTTTTTTATCTTGAAAAAGCATATGACACAACCTGGAAATATGGTATTTTAAGAGATTTATATGACTTCGGACTGCGAGGTCGTTTGCCTCAGTTCATTGCAAACGTTTTAAATGAAAGACAGTTTCAAGTCCGCGTGGGTTCTACACTGTCTGATCATTACAATCAGGATCAGGGTATTCCACAAGGCAGCATTTTGTCTGTAATACTTTTTAGTATAAGATAAATAGTTTATCAAAAGTTTTAAACGATTCAGTTGATGGATCGTTGTTTGTGGATGATCTTAATATTTCTTGTCGTAGCAAAAATATGCTTACTATTGAACGGCAACTGCAGCAGTGTTTAAACAAAATAAATAGATGGTGTCTTGAAAGGGCTTTAAATTTTCTAAACCCAAAACTAACTGCATATATTATTGTAGAAAATATAAGTCACATAAGGACCCAGAACATGGCACTGACATCACGGTTGTAACGGAGGCCGGGTTCTTGGGCCTAAACTTTGACTCACACTTAACGTTTCTGACTCATAGTAAAGCCCTTAAACTAAACGTCTGAAGGCTCGTGACTTGTTGAAAGTTGTTTCCAACTCAAAGTGGGGAGGGTATTAAGCGTTCACTGGTCCGTTCGAAACTCGATTATGACCCCATCGTCTATGGTGAAGAAAGAAAAGGCAACCTTCAACTTCTTGATTCTGTCCACCACCAAGGTTTAAGACTTTGTCTTGGGTCATTCAGAACTACACCTATTGACAGTCTTTACGTTGAGGCAGATGAACCATCTCTTTCACAACGGTGTATAAAATTGTCTTTACAATACATTACTTAATTATACACTAATGAATCTGACCCTGCCTATAACTGTGTTTTCAGTCCCCTTTGTGAGGATTTAAACAACAAGAAATCTCCTCTTGTTTCGCCTCTAGGACAGCGAATTAAACCATTTCTTTCTTCGGCTAGCACTAGGTCGGAAAATATAGGTCCTTTCTCGTCTTCTTTCTTCTCCTCCTTGGCAATTGGTTAGGCCAACATTAGCTGCATTTAAAAAATCAGAAACTAATGAATTACAATGTAAACAAGAATATCATCAATTAAAAACAAATATAGCAATTATAAATCTACATTTACTGATGGGTCCAAGGACGGTAGTGCAGTGGTTTGTGCCACTGTCACTGGATCCGGAACAATATCTTCTAGACTACTGGATAACAGCTCTATTCACTGCTGAAGCTAACGCCATATCAACGGCTCTTAAATATATTCAGAAACATCCTAAACATAAACAATGCATAATCTATTGCGACTCTCTTTCGTGTCTTCAGGTTATTCAAAACGTATCATGTAAACATCCACTTTTAATAGAAATTATTGAATTGTGTAATGATCTTGATAGTGGGCAATACGACATCGTCCTCTATTGGTTACCCATACCAGCCCTGTAGGCATTTCTGCTAACACAATGGTCGATCTTGCTGCCAAAGCAGCTCTCAACTAATCTGTGACCCCACTTCTTATTCCATATTCAGATAATAAAGCCACCATTAGATCTTTTATCCGTGATCTGATGCAGAAGAAGTGGGACACACAGGTGGGTATAAATAAATTACATGCAATAAAACCTTACATCGGTTATAATTACTTGGGTTGTCAGTCCAGATTTGAAGAGGTTATCATGCGACGATGTCGTATTGGCCACACGTTTTATACTCATGAATACCTCCTGAAAGGTGAGGATCCTCCGTTCTGCATCCCTTGTGATGAAAAAATCACAAGCATGTCTTGCTTGACTGTGTTGAATATGCCATCACAAGTTATAAGTACTTCAAAGCATGAACAATGAAGGATCTTTTTAGTAACGTAAGTCCTCATTTTATTCTTGAATTTTTAAAAGAATTAGATTTGTCAAATGACTTGTAAACAAGTAAATATTTTATTATTGGCAGTTTATGTTAGTAACTGATGTTGTTAGTGGCTGTACCCTCAAAGGGGGTAAAAGTATTGTAAAATTGTTGTCCCCATGAGAGGGAACGTAAGTCCGAAAACTTTGGAAGTAAATTTGAACTTACTCGGATTTTTAAAAGTAGTATTTCTGTTATTTGGCTAAACTTTCTTACAATCGCCAGCAGCTGAGCGGATGGTGTAAGCTATTGTCCATGCAGGTAGCAAAGGTACTGTAAGTCCCCATGGTTCCTTGTATGGTGATCTACCTTCAGTTGTTGGCGACCTATAGCGTATTATTATAATTTTTTTTGTCGGTTAGAGTTGAAATGTTTTAGATATAATTACTAGTTTTACATGTATATCTGTGATATTCTAGCTGTTTTACGTTCCTTCGTTAACAGGATTGTATAATTTATGTTCTATTATTGTTAATCTACATATTGTTTTAGTCACGATATGGCTGAAATATTGCCAAAGTGACTTTATAAGTGAGTCACTCACTCACTCCTATCAGAAAGACTATGTAGCTTCAGAATTGAGACTTCAGCGCCCAACACAGACAGTGTCTGTAAATGTTCCGGGTGGCAATACAGAAACATTTCAGTCAAAGTCTGTCAGTTTTCAAATCAGTCTTGAAATGTCAGCACTTACAACGCGTGTGACAGGTGATATGCAGGTAACTGACTGGGAAAGGCATGATGGTAAGTGGTATCATTTGCAGAATATTCGTTTCCCAGTTATAGGATGGAATCCAAAAGTAGATCTTTTAATGGGATATTGATTACCTACAGCTTCATCATGCGAAGACAATCCAGATAATGCAGGTGATCCTTTCCCCAGAAGGACTCCTCTTAAGTGGACATGTACATATAAGCCAGATAGATACACGCTCTTGTGCATATTATATACATGGCCCTGGTGCTGAGTTATCTTCAATGGTGACGACTTTTGGGAGATTGCCTGGTCCAGACTCGATTATTTACAGACCGCCGCCGTATGGCTGGAATATTGCTGAGAGCTGCGTAAAACTAAACTCTCTCACTCACTCACTTCATATTCCTTCAAAATTACTTATACCAAACTATACGTTTTCTGACCAAATTAACGAGTTTCACATTCATGTACATGCGTGTGAATTTCCAACTGTATCTTATCTCAGGTAGTGGACTGGGACTCGATTGACACATGTCATCGGTTCCCAATTGCGAAGATCGATGCTCAAGTTTTTTTGGGTTTTTTTATCACTGGATTGCCTGGTCCAGACTCAAGTATTTACAGACCGCTGTAAATGTGTCTGGAATGTTGCTGAGAGCGGCGTAGAACTAAACTCTCTCACTCACGAAGGAAATTTGGTTGACTGGGAAGGATTCGGACGAATGTCTCCCACAGCATCTGCAAAACAAAATAGAACAGTGGACAGAAATACAAACTCTTTAAATACGATGTGTAGAAACAATGCATCTGCTTTGTGGATAATTCCCAGGATGCATACACACAGCACTGCAGTTTATGTTGTTTATACCGGGACAACAAAGCTTCCAGTAGGCTGGTATCTGCAACAAATCGAGTGGCTCCACTGAAATCCATAAGCATACCTCGCCTTGAATTTATGGCTGCAATTATGTGTTAGACTGGTTTCAGAAATCAGCAGTGTTCTTAAAGTAGAACAGTAATATTTTGGTCAGATAGCGTGAATGTTTTGTGCTGGCTCAGAAATAACAGCAGAACATTCAAACCTTTTGTGGCAAACAGAGCTGGGGAGATACATTGTGCCACAAATCCCTCACAATGGAGATATGTTCCCTCCATTGACAACCCTGCAGATATCTTAACAAGAGGGGTCTCAGCTTCATAGTTAAAAAGTAATTAGTTGTGGTGGTCAGGGCCGCCCTTTCTCAAGGAAGATGAAACTGAATGGCCAACAGACAAAGCTTTGTATGTGATATTGATGACAGGGAAAGGAAAACACAAGCAGTTACTATGGTTGCAGTTGTGGATCCTGATCCAAACTGGAGACTTCAACGTACAAGATATTCCAACAAAAGACTTACCCGTGTGAATGCGTGTGTTTTCAGGTTCATAACAAACTGTTGTGCGCCAGTAGATAGTAGGGTCTCAGGGGAATTATCTGTGGAAGAGTTAGAGGATGCTGAAAACAGAATCATTGTTCAAACCCAGCGTGAGGAGTTTTCAAAAACATATTCGTCGCTGATGTCCAAGAAACCTATACCAGGTTCTTCAAAGATCGCGCCTCTTCATCCACAGTCAGATGAACACGGAGTGATGAGGTTAAGTGGTCGGTTGACTGATGACAGAATATTTGCCCTATGCGGCACGATGTCCGATAATTCTACCTTGGAGAAGATGGATAGCCAAACTCGTTGTGAAATCATATCATGAGGCCATGTGCCAGGGACAAATTAGACTTTGGTAGCATTGCCTCTGCCAGAGAGTTTTACCAGAATGGGAAAGAGAGTGCTCCCGCTGTCATGTAATGAAAGCAAAGCCAGTGCAACAAGTTATGGCGCCTTCGCCCAAGTTCAGGCTTCAAGTATCACTTGTGCCTTCAGCAAAATAGCCTTTGATTTTGCAGGTCTGTTCATCACCATTCAAGGCAGAGGAAGAGCACGTAACAAAGAATGCCTATGTGTCTGTACTTGCTTGTCAACAAGAGCTATTCATCGTGAAATATATAGTTAAGAGTCTGGATACAGATGCATTTTTGAATGCATTCTTTCGGATGGTGAACAGAGAGGGCTACCATCTGACGTCATTTCTGACAATGGGACGAACTTTGTTCTGACTTCGACAATCCTCGAGTGGCACGGCAATGATACCATCTGTTTGCCTCCTAGACATTGATATAGGACAGCACCTAATCCTCGTGAACTGGCATCAGTATGGAGCTCATATGGGATAGAGTGGTCACAGTAACCTAAGACTGGCGTTGATGAAAGTCTCTCTTTCAGCTCCTGAAATGCTGCTTGTTGAGAATCACCGCACATCCATTCCACTGTAGATTTTCCTTTCTTGTCTTTGTCTAGAGACTTACATATATATATGATCTGGTATGTTGTAGGATCTGGTGCAACTCCATCCTTGGAAATGACCTGTCCAGCATAGGCAAACATGAAAGTAGTATGTTCCGTATGTTCTTCTGCAAAATCCAACATTTTGAAAAACTTACTGCCCGCGAGGCAGTCTAAAATTTCTCTATCCTCGGTAAAGCAAAACTGCTTCTGATAGTGGAATTGTTTAACTGTCTGAAGAGATCTACGTATAACTCCACAGGCTTGCAACAGTTTAAGATGATCTTTCACCTCCTGAAACATCGAGGGAGGAATACGTCGATGCTTTTGTCTGAGAGGAGTTTCATTCACTGACTCGGTAGCACATTGTACAGCAGATCTAATTCTCCACTTGAAAAGACATCAATGTACTTTGAAATGAGCTTAACACCTTTATCCAACTCCCCTGGGGTAATTCCTTTGTCATTGATTTCATAAGATTTAACAAAGACTCGTTGTTGGATCACTGACAAGCTTCGTCTCTTCTACTGATACTAAATAAAGTTCTGACTGAACAGACCTTGACGGAACAACAACACAACGAGTGGTTACATTTGACAAATGTACCTGGATAGGATCCTGTTTCATAGATTGGTACAACATAAGAGTTGGGGAAACATCTATGTCTGATGGAACAGTTGCATTATGAAAGAAAGAGCTTGAGGATAATTGGTTTCCATATGAACATAACCCGGACAATAACTTGTGAGTGTGCTGGAATAACTATGTTCCTGTTTTCGGCAGTCTTGACAAGTCCTAATCTCCAATAATTCTTTGCTAGTTCTTTCTCCCAAATGGCCATGACAAATACATGGAATGTGTGCTCTCTGTAGAAACCTTGGGCCCATCGTGTACTTGCATCCTTTAATCAAGATTGACAAGACACTGGTATCCAATAATATCGGCACTGACAAGTTATATCTGCTCTCTCGTACATCTCGTAGTAAACGCACACGCACACACAATACTTGTCAAGCAGTACCTCGTGTTGTCAATGATCGGAACCATTTGATTCCTTCAGATTTTGTCTCTGTACTCAATAGCAGTTAAATAGCACTGAAGGCACACATAGTTAGATTACTGTGTGGGGGATATGGCACCCCCACATCACGACGCCAAAATCCAAATCGTGCCCGACGTGAAGCAGACGTGTCACAAGATAAACATATAGAAGCCACACATGACAGAGGCAAAATGAGTCAGTGAAATAAATATGGGCAATAACTGTCAACTCTGGGCAACTACTAAGTTGCAAGTGTGGTTTCGCGATTTACCACCCCTAAAACAGACAAATAGCACAGTGTGAAGATACAAGTATAGATGTTAAGTCAGACAATACACAGGATCTGTAAGGTTCAAAACCCTTATATGAACAATTCTCTAGGTTCACTGATGCACATATGTAAAAATCAATTCTTGTTGAAAAAAGGATTAAAATGTCAATGTCAACAGAGTTTATGGTTCAGAGTTCAGAGTTCAGAGTTCAGCGGACGTCAACACAGGCAAAATATCAACTTGAGGCAAAGTCACTCATTCAGTTTAATTCAGGTTTATTCAGTAAAATTCAAGGCAGACAGGGTAGCAGCTGCGCCATGTGTTCCAGAAGAAATGACCGGAGGTATAAACGCAGTCCAGTAATACGAAACTAAAAGTACGAAAGTAAAACTACGAAACTGAAAATAACCGGTCCTGCTTAGTATATCATTTCTGCTTCTTACACGTTTACATTGCCATTGCCAGGTTTACACATTTCATTATAATGTTTATGGTCGTACATGTTCAGATAACGGTGAACTGTGTGTTGATCTGCCTATATGTTTTTGTTTCGAGTTCCAATATAAGTTTTCAACTTAAAGATTATATGCAACGCAAAACACAGGTTTGCATATTCTGATACCTTCCGGTATGGACTTACAGTAACAAATTATCAAAAGTGCAAATTCATCTTATAGTTTTTTGAAAAACGTGATGAAAAATTCATTTTTTTACACCCCAGCTACGCATGCACAATCCTTATGTTGCGCTGTTTGAACAGGAATGCATAGAAAGTTTATACTGCAGTGTAATATTTTTACGGCAATATTTCACTAGTTTATATGACGTCATAAGGTTCACAGTTATGGCGTCACAATGCTAAAGTCGCAGTGGCACTAGAGCTGGCTTGACTCCCGGAAAGCTGTGAGTCCTCACACTGTAGGCAATATTTCGCCACAGTTTCTATCAATTTATGTTGGAGAGTAATAACAGATTACTAAACTCGCTTCCTTGAAATACAATTTTCATTAAACTCGTGAAAAATTTAGTATCAAACTCGCTTTCGCTCGCGTGACACCAAATCATTAACTCGTTAAATAAAAAAAGGTATTACACGGAAGGTCGTTCAGTATCCTCTATTTAATAAATGATAACTGTGTTTTAATTATGTTAATTGTAATTTAATCATTTTTGGTTTCATCTAACGTTTAAGTGTCACTGTTTGTGCTTGATAACGTAGGTTCCAGTGATTTAGGTTCCCGTTAGTCGCCTCTTACGACAGGTACAGTCGCCTTAATTTTATGGCAAGCATGGGTTGCCGAAGGCCTGTTCTATCCAGGATATTTACGGGTCGATTTAAAAGTTAAATATTAGCTGTTCATATTCCACTCAGAGGCAATCGATCACGTGACGTTTGAGTGACGTCATGCCAGAAGCGTTATCCGCGCATCTTCTTTTCATTCGTAGCTAGTCGTGTCTTTCCAGCAAGCCGGATGCAGGTGACAGAAAGAGGCCAGTAGTTACGAATGATCTTTCTGTTGACAAAACAACCACAGACTGAACATAGAGACCGGAGGCGGTAGTTTCACCACCACTGAAACGCCTAGAATTTCGACAATGCACCTGATTTCCAAACACCATTTCACAACCCATGTGAATATCCAACAAGATGTATCTACTATCTGCCATGATTACTTTTTTATCCTACCTACCTTAAACAATATCGTGCTATTTTGTGGAGGTTTCGGTATGTGTAATGGTTGAAGCGGCGTTATTTCAAAGTCTTTGGTCCAGTCATCACCAGAGATAATCTACAACAGTCTGTATATATAGTCTCCTTGTCATGACGAATTGTTTCGCAGAAATCTCTCGTTTCGAGTGAGTGAGTGAGTGAGTGGTCAGATCGGTGAGTGAGAGCTGGTGTTGTGTTGGAGTAGGTGAGTTGTTGAGTGAATTTGTGTTATTGTCGTTTGATCAAACGTTTCAGTTATATCAGGCGTTGTCGAAACAAATATGAACAAAATCTATAACAGTAAAGAGGCCTTTTTGCCTTCTTTTTAAGAGATAAAAAGCTGTTCATTTCCCAAATACGAATGAGATTCAAGTCGACGGTTTCAAACGTCAGGTAAATAGTTTTTTCGTCAATATTTCCGGGTTGACTTTTCCACCTTAGTCGTCGGAAGTTTTCCTTCTGATGCATTGTGGGTGTGGAAATGGCGGCGCTTTCAAAGGAGGAAATAACACGCCTTTCCCGTGTGATTGCAGGCAATATCTGACGCAGAAACATACATTGATTGTGAATTGTCGCTTGGAATATTTGATTTTGAGGTGAGACACAGTGATTTGATGACATTTTATGTTGCAAACTCTATGGAGACAGTGTATCCATCTTGGAGCTCTGGTTCCATCACTACTACTTTCCTTACAGCTCATATCAGTAGAGTTGACATTCTGATGCGATAATTCAGGCGTCGCTGTGGTATAATGTTTGTTAATGGAATATTTCATTTAATGGGGTAATTTAAGTGTACATGTTTATAAGCGATTGGATTGTTGGAAAGATACAATTTAGACGAATGTCCAGCCATATGTAATGATGGAATGTTAGTTGTGCGGACAGTAATAGGTGCACGTTATGAACATGTTTCTACCTGAAACACGAACACACGCCTGTCAACACATTCATAGCACTGAGCGTCAGTGACCTGAGCTAAGTAGTAAAACCATTTACAAAGGGATCAGTGACACGAAGGGATAGTGTACCATGTGGCTGAAGGAATGTTGCGTGCCACAGCAAGAACTTGGTCAATTTGTCAACATAGCCTCAGATTCAGTCTTGAGAAAGTTGAGTTATTTTTCGTACATGATCGTGAACAGTGCTAAGAAGATTTTGTAAATCTCTAAGTCGGTTCTTGCTTAACAGACGATGAAGGTATGTGCATTTGACAGATATTCATATGTCTGAAGTTCATGATCATGACTGTGGTCTTTTATTTTGGTATTACTGGAATGAAAACAGTTTTTTCTTGCATCTTATAAAAACTAATTTAATTACGTTTACTCTCACAATACAAAGATTCACATCTGTGTTCATGTGCTTGTTAGAAACACTGTTTTTCTTTGTAGGCCATGCATTATGCATGAAAGTGACATGTTGATTTCATTTGGATTTTATATTTTTGGTCAAAGTTACCGCTCCGATGTTTTATTTAACAGTTGATATTTGGTTAGTGACCAGTGTCAGTCACTTATTTGGAAGGCAAATCCATATAAAATGCACATAATGATTTCTACAATTAACTTGTGCATTCAGCAGTTCAGGTTATCAAGTGATCACGGTCACGCTAGTTAAATAAACAACTGAAAATAAATAATACTATCCCTGTCGATTCTACTCACCAGTTTTGAGCTTCATGCCTGTTATCAAAGAAAAACAAACTGTATCATGATCACTAGTATTTTCTTACTTTTGAACTGGAAGTTTTGCAAGTCGTCGATGTTTTGATCGCTATGCTCTATAATTACTATTTGATCTTGCTGATTGGATTATCCCTTTGAGATCAATCTGTCAAAGGATTATTGATTTAGAAGAGATAAGCTTGGCAAGCTGTATGGATTTGAATACCCCTCCATGTGGGGGGTACAAATGTCCCGGTCACTGCAGAGTTGTATTCCTTGCATGTGCCAGGAACCAGTGGTTGAGCTTTAAAGTTTGTCAGCAAAGTTTTGGTTTCATTCATGTAAATTCTACCTGGCAATTTCCTTTCTATTTTTTCTGTTCCTAATTGAATAAACCAGAACTCCAGATAAGATTTAGCTTGTGTGGGTACTCTACCAACTGTATTTTTGTAGGAGTGAGTATTATGGATGTTGAGTGGGTATTTCATTTTCTGTTACCCACTACATTCAAATATCTGGTTATTTCAGTGATTCACTCATCTAAGTTATATGTCATTGATTAATTTGATTGATTAACTTTACTAGGTCGTTTTTTACTACCTTATGTCACACCTAATCAATACCAACTTAAATATAATGGAAATGAATTGATAAAACATAGTTCATCCTATACTGACAGTTCAACTCAGTAGCAATTGATGTCTTTTTCATTATGCAAAAGCGATTTTTATAGATATAATATTCTATATGCTTATGTTTTAAACTTTTTGGCATATCTATCATTTTAAATGTGTAATTGGTACGCAAAAATTATATTCAACTTAGGATAAAATCTGTTTAACAAGCAATCATAGTTTCAAATCACTGTTCTTGGTTTATTTGTATTAAATCTGAAGATTTATGGTAAACTCTAAAATCTCAACATGCTCATGATATTGAACATTGTTGTATCATGACTAGGAATGTCACCATGGGGAAGCTGCTAGAGGCTAAAAGATGAGCAATCTGAGCCTCATGAACCCAGGGACGAGCCTCAACTTTGATGGGGCAGCTTTACAGAACCAGGAGGAGGCGGAATACAGGAAGGAAGAAGAGCAACAACAGCATGAGGTCAGTGTGGAGTTGTCTCCCTTTCTTTAAGAGTAACCTCCCTTGTCATTGACAAGGTCACACAATACCAGAGATTTTCTCATTATCTCTGATTTTTCAAGAGTCACCTCCCTTTCCTTGACAGACACAAAATAACACAATACCAGATATTTTCTCATCGTCTTCAGTTGTTCAAGAGTAACCGTCTGTTTTGTAATCATCATCAGTTTGATATTTTCCCATTGACATAGTAATGTTATATTTTCAAAACAATTTACTGCAATGAATTATCCCAAATAAAAGCACTTGTTAACCTACCGATTCTGCTTTTATGTCGTATAACCTGTAACACTCTCCTAACCAGAATTAATTCCTCTTCTATGGCCAGCACAAAGATGCCAGGCACTCTGATTTGGCAGTTTCTTCAATTTTGTTTCAAATACAAAATCTGCTTCCTGACTTGTCTTTAAAAAAATCTGAAGTGTAAAAGAAAACCTGAATTTTTTTATGGTATTCAGTTATGTAACTTTTTAAGTTAAGAAGATTCATTGAGAGGACACTGGTAAAAAGCATTTGAAAACTTAGCATGTGATCTTTAGGGTCTGGATCGTGTGTTAAGGGCGACCATGCTGAAATGAATGCGTGTCCTAGCCGACATGTCGTAGGCAGCACTCAACCACAACTTGCACCTTCAGTGCTCCAGGGATGGCAAATCTGCAACTTTAAATGGAAATCAGTCGATCTTGGCCTGCCCTGGATGGGGTTGAGGGCCTGCGGTCCCCAGACTTCCAGCTGATTTTTCAGCTGTAATTGCTTTTACCCGTTGCCATTCCTGGTGCTCAAGATTCCTCTTCCAGTAGATTCAGGGTTGGCATCTCTGCAATCAACATGTGACTATTTGTCTCATCTTACCTCAACACTTAATCAATATTACTGAATGAGTGACTCTGGTTTAACGCTGCTTTTAGCAATATTCCATCAATATCACAGCAGGGTGGCACGAGAAATGGGCTTCACACATTGGACCCATATGGGGTATCGAACAGGGATCTTCTGCCTCACAGGTGAATGCTTGAACCACAAACTGACATAGTGAGGCATGAAACTGAACTCACTCACTCTTGCATGGGTTTATGTCTTGTTTGTATTGATACATGTCGTGTCACGGAAGGCTTACAGTGCAGTCAGTGAGTTGAGTTTTATGCCGCACTCAGCAACATTACAGCAAAATGGCGGTGATCTGTAAATAATCAAGTCTCGACCAGACGATCCAGTGATCAACCACATGAGCATCGATCTGCCCAAACGGGAACCAATGACATGTCAACCAAGTCAGCTAGTCTGACCACCCGATCCCGTTAGTCGCCTCTTACGACAAGCATAGTCGCCTTTCATGGCAAGCATGGGTTGCTGAATGCCTATTCTACCCCGGGACCTTCACGGGTTGGAAGGCTTACAGAGGGTATGCAATATGTTGACATGTCATGCTCTTCAATGTTGAAGGAACACATAAAGATCCAGTGTGCGATTTTTAATTTTTTAATATTTTTTTAATTATTCCCAAGGAACAGAATTGAAACACCAGTTCGTTTTTTGAGTTTGGATCCAGGTTGCAATTGGTCTTTATCAACCCTTTAGTATATTTTTGTCCCCGGCATGTAATGCAAGGGGATATAGATGACGCCTCATCCTTCTGTAATCATTTTGTTTTTGGAGCATAACTCAAAAACCCTTGAATTATTTTTCAACAAAAACTGGTAGATATATCAAACAGATCCTAATATGGTACCTTTTGGTATTTACAGGTATTTTTGAATTTATATCTTTCATGATTTTCATGGAAACAATTTGGAACTTATTTATGACACATTTTAAGGTTGACTTCAAGTGTGATGGTCAGATGATTGTTCTTTCAAATATGTTGGGGCAGGGGGGGGACTTGTTATCTTTTGATGACTATTGTCTATTGAAGTGTAACATGCACATTTTATGTACAGTACATAATACAATAATATAAACCTACAGGGTACTTATCACTTTGTATTAAACATGGCTCCTTTTCCCAGAATAAACGCAGTTGAGGTTTTACTTTGCTCGCAGGTTTTACTTTTTGCAAGCAAGACCTATTACCTGGTTTTACTTTTTGTAAGTAAGACCTCTTCCCAGGTTTTACTTTTTCCTTACTCTATATCAACGTCAACATCCAAATCCAAGTTCAGATGATCTCCTGAGTGTTTGAAATCAATTGAAAAATATCCTCAGAGGTCAAATTTAATGTGCAAAATGTCATCTTTAGCAGAATTGGAACCGCATCTGGTAGGTTGATAAACGGATGCTCTACCTCATGACCACTGACCCAACAAAGATGCCTGTGTTAAATTATCTATTTATAGTAAAGCCTACTGTCATTGCCTTCATTTTACTAGCGCTTCAGTTACTGTTATATAGCTTCATTACATCATCATCTAATTATCCATCATTGTGAAGCAAAGTCACTGCGTTCTGTAATCTGATTGATTGAAAAACATGATCAAATGGTATTTGATTCCGGGAAACTGCAAGACTGTTCGATGCGTATTGACACGAAACATCGCAAACAATTGTTTCGTTGTGTCTTCAACAGTGGTGACGTCATATAAATCATATTGTGACATAAAGTTAGAATGACTCAAATCTAACACAGGGTTCGTATAATCTTTAAAAAGCCTGGAATTTGGGTACTTAGCCTAAAAAAGTTACGAAAATCTGTTTTTGCCTTATAAAGCCTGGAAAAAGACTTAAAAGCCTCTAAAAAGCCTGGAATTTCACGTTGAAGAGAAGATTGTGCCTGTTAATGGTTAAACCCATTCGACACTGAAGGCCAGTAAGTCTTCTAGGCAGTAGTTGCATCAAAATGATACACAATTTTAGGAACTAATGTTAGCTGAGAAACAAGGGGTTTGGGTATAGGTTATTCATGAACATCTTGCCTTGTAGTATTTATTAATTACCTTTCTAAACTTATATATTTACCAATTCATGGGGACACTTTCTAGTCAAACTGACGAAAACAGAACTGTAAGTTGTGTTTGTTATTATTTTCATTAGGCTTACTTGTATAATTGCTTGTGTTATTGACGTTAATTTTACCCAGAAAAGCCTTTGAAGAGCCTTAAATTTTGGTGTTGAAATTCTGCACAAACCCAGTAACAGAAATTAACTCTTTTCATACCTTGTGACAATCCACTTAAACTTAAAAGATCACAACAATCATGTCTTTTCAATTTATTGTTTGCTAGATCAGTAAAACATTATGTAAACATGAGAGCTGGATTTGCTGAACACTGTAATGCCTGCAAGAATGGTTTTCGGCTTCATTTATCCCACTGCTCCAGATTAGGTCCGTATTGGCATATGTACAGCTTAGGGGTGGTTGATTGTTCATATTGTGCTATATCACCTATTGTGATGTGAAAGCATATATTGTGACGTGGATTGAAATATTTTTCATGAAATTTCTTTTCATAAAAAACAAACCTACTTACAATTGAGTTAATGTCTGATTTATAATAAAAAAACACAACAAAATCAATATTTGATTTATCTTTGAAAGAAACTTTTAATCATGACAAAATATAAATAATATTTGGGATAAATGAAAGAACAGAAGGAACAATTTAACATCAACACAGTGATTGCTAATTTGAAGTAGTTTCTCCACTCTCAAAAAAAGCCCCAGAGGTTGCCATTTTACTACCATTGGAGGACTTCAGATGTGAAAAAGGGAAATATCCGAAGATTTCCGAATGTAGCGAGGTTTTCCAAATGCACGTCAAAGTACTGTTTTTTACATTGTGCAGCCCTAGTAATTTTAAAAATATGTACGATATGGTAGGAAAAAATTTAGAGAATGTAGCTGATATGCATGACGGTAATGGTGTATGGTCTTACAATCATTTTCAGACATATTTATCTGAAAAGTGTTTATTTTTGTGTGTTTATTGACCTTTTTACACAAGCATATGAAGGTTTTGGAGCATATGTGAAATGAAATACAAGATTTCTGGTACTCCATTAAATTCTATTCAGTATCTTAATTTCTAAATGTTCTCTTCAAGTTTTCCAGTACTCCTATGTTGAAAAAATAAAGATGCATCTGCAGCTCAAGCCTTCCTTGTCTATCTTTTTAACCAATCAGGTGTCTACGCTGGGAAGTTGAGTTTACACTTTGACTTCTTAAATTTTCTAACCGATTAAACTGATACAGGTACTATGAAATGATACAGGTACTATGAAAGAGGTAGAAGGAGTTCTTGCATATATATTTTAAATGTCTCAGGCCTAGCAGTTTGTCTGCAAGATTTACTCTGTTATCTTATCTAGCTTGGTTGCCGGCTGATTGGCTGCTGTGAGAATGTGGAACCAACAATGGGAGATAATAAAATTATCATGCGAGCCATAGATGCATCTAGCCTACTTGTGGAGATTTATCATAATGTATATCCTGGAAATTATCAAGTGTTTATCCTGAACCTATGAACTATGTTATTATCCAAAATGTGTTACATGTTTTGTGCTCTAGAATTCAAAATGGAGACGCCCATGTTAATGTGTAAGATTGAGACTGCCACCCATTAGCAGTTTAATGGGGTGCAAGAATATTTGTTTTATCATTTCACTGTGTTACATTGATCGCTTTTTGCCATTGTGATGATTCGTGTAGTTTGTTGATATCATAATTGTAGTCATGCTTCCAGGCATCAGTCAAAATATTTCATGCGTGCCATTTCAAAATTTACCCTGCCATTTCACACAAATTAAGTACTATTTTGATTTAGGCCATGTATTGGAAAATAAATTTTATTGTAATATTTTGCAATTCGGGTACCCACATTGTGTACATATTGCGATAGATTTGACCGTCATTGAAACTCAGTCTACATGTGATGGTTCTGATAACATCAGTCTGAAAATTATGTTACATGGTCATGGATCATTATTTTCTTGTTTATTTATTTTTTATTTTATTATTTTATTTTATTATTATTATATTTTATTTTATTTTATTGTTTAAGATAAGATGAGATATGGTAATACAGTCAAACCCCATTGTCCCTGCCGATTTCCTTATATTTATCATTATTTTGACCCTGATGTGTCAAACTAGATGTGTCGAATTCCCGGTTGTGTCGAACTGTCAAGGCTGGTTGTTGCAACTGAAAACTTCAGTCGTGCAATCGGAAGTCATCATAAACATGCTACCTAAAGATCAAAAGCCGAACTTTCCCCTTGGCCCCGACGAGTTCGACACAACGGGGTTTGACTGTACTTTATTGTCCATATAGTGGAAATTTTTTTTGCACAGTTCCAGGTGTCAGTCACTTTATTTTCAATATGATTAAAACAAACATAAAAACAACTATGCACAACAACAGCATCAAAGAACAGCAATCTCGAACACAACTGTCACAAATATTTGACCACATTCCCTCGGTAAATAAAATGGTCTTAGTGAAAAAAAGGTAAATCAATGTTCTTTATACAAATCGTTTCATGAATGACAAACTATCATTAATGTAAATACACACTCCACCTTCCAACAGTTTTTGACTGTTTTCTCGGCCACCCTGTCAAAGTGAATCGGCTGTGAAAATGTGGATAAATAGAGTCGTTTAGCCACATTTCAGTGAAACACAGGAGACAACTGTCTCTCAATTCTTAGAAGTTTATACAATTTATTGCATTGCAGTATGTTGTTTTGTAATTGAACAATGAAGGAAAGTGAATGAAGATTTGAATTTAAACCATAAAGAAAATCACGGAGACTTCATATATGTCCTTTACCCAATAAAGACTGTTAGTCGTAAGAGGCTAGTAACGGGATCGGGTGGTCAGACTTGCTGACTTTGACTGACACGTCATCGGTTCCCAATTACGCAGATCGATGCTCATGTTGTTGGTCACTGGATTGTCTTGCCCAGACTCGATTATTTACAGACTGCCGCCATATAGCTGGAATATGGTTGAGTGCAGCATAAAACTGAACTCACTCACTCACCTGGTCTCTTTTCTTTCTTACAACTGGTCATGGCTTTCCCACCATGGGGCAAAATAACTCATGACATGAGCCAGCCATTGGCATATCAAACTCTTGAATAGGATTTATAACAACTTTGGTCATGAGTTAGGCTTTTAAATGGATTTTCTCAAAGGCTTTGCACTTGATCTGCTCTCTGGAAGGCCTGAAAATGATTAGTTTCTCTGTTTTGGATATTACCACTATTGAAGAATAATTGTATTGCCCCTTCGGCAAGAGGCAATTTCCAATCTTGGGGATATGAAATGAAATTGAATTTCTAAAACTCTGCCATGAGGTCGATTTGGAAATGAATCATGGTCTTCAAGTTCAATATGTTCAGGTGTTCAGTGTTTGTAACTAAATTTACTCCATGACATTTGTTAGAAACTTTAAACTTGGTGTTGTTTGTGCTGGCTTTGATCATACTATGTGTCTTAATTCTTTTAATTTTTTTACGCCTGTGGTGATGTTTTTTTTCATTTTTTAGTCATACTGTGTATTTTGTTTCATGCAGTGAGGAATGGGTCTTTATTCCTGTAGTGATAGTAGCATTGTGGTTGAACATTATCTTGTCATGTCAAAGGCCCAGGTTCAATTTTGCAGTTGCCGCTGACTAACTCACTCACTCACTCATTCACTCACTCATGCATTCCCTCGCTCACTCATGCATGCACTTGCTCACTCGCTCGCTCAATCACTCAGGCATGCACTCACTCACTCACTCACAACCTATCTGTTATATTGTTTACATTTAAGAGAGATGAAACCAGACCCAGACACTTCAAGTCTATTGAGGGAGTTTTTGTAAGCTCCAAATATACAAATACTACATGTCATACTCGGTTGCTGTCTTGGAACACTGGCTGTACGAGACCCGAGGAACTTACCTGGCAACTTGTGGGGAGAGTTCTGTAGTGCTGGCCTGGAGAGCTGTCACCAGTAGAGGGGAGACTGTCAGTACTCCAGGGGGTCGAATGGATGTGGGTGAGGAGGGTTGGGAGGGGGTAG
Source organism: Haliotis asinina (assembly GCF_037392515.1). Taxonomy (NCBI): domain Eukaryota; kingdom Metazoa; phylum Mollusca; class Gastropoda; order Lepetellida; family Haliotidae; genus Haliotis; species Haliotis asinina. The sequence continues at coordinate 28,581,250 of NC_090292.1, forward strand.
GGACATGTGATCATGTGATGGGTCATAGCAACTGGTGGGGAACTGGTACTAGGTTGAGAGCTGTCACTAGTTGAGGGGGACACTCTCAACACTGCAGGGTTTATTACCAAGAGTTTTACTTATTGAGAAGAGAGTAAGGTTGCATACTGTATTGTAAACTCTCTGGGCACTGTGAATGTTGTCTTTTGCCACAGTCACCTTTTATCAAAGTGACTTACAAAGTTCAAGCCCTGACGAAATAAGCATGCAAATGTCTCCAGTGCAATTTTTATCCGCCCGGCATGTAATGCGGGGGGATATAGTCGACGCCTCGTCTGTCCCTCCATCCGTAATCATTTTGTTTCCGGAGCATAACTCAGAAACTGTTCAACATTTTTAGACCAAACGTGATAGATATAGTAATCTCAGCCTATAGTTGTGCCTTTTGCTATTTACAGATTTTTGCCATTTATATGTTTTTTGTTTTTCCATGGAACATTTTAGTGTTAGTCTTATGGTGGGGTGGGCTTCATTTCCAGAGCATAACTCAAAAACCTTTCAATATTTTTCTGCAAAACTTGGTAGATATATCATTCAGAACCTAAAGTGGTGCCTTTCGCTATGTACAGGTTTTTTATTTTCTCGGTTTCCATGGAAACGTTTCTGACTTACACTCAAAAGTGAGAGGTGGTTTTCATTTCCGGAGCAGAACTCAAAAACTTTTTAAAATCTGGCAGTAAAAATTGGTAGATATGTGTTGCAGACCCCAAAGTGGTGCCTTTTGCTATTTACAGATTTTTATGATGTATTATTTTCTCAGTTCCATGAACACGTTGCTGACTTCGTTTCCGGAGCACAACTCGAAAACCATTTCATATCTTTCAACAGATCTTGGCAGATATATGAGACAGATCTTAAAATTGTGACTTTGCTGATTACAGATATATGACATTTATAATTTTCATGAATTCCATGGAAACAATTCAAATTTATTTTAAAAGGCAATGAGTAGCTGTAAGATGATTTGTCCTTTCAAACGTGGGATCCGGGGGGATATGTCATCTTCTGATGACTCTTGTTTATTTGTTATTAATCATGTTGATAATGAGACTTTGGAGAGAATATCACCTTGTTGAATACACCTCTCCAAAACCTTTAAATTATTTCAACATACAAGATGCATCATCAAAATACTAAAACTTGTAAAAGACTCTCTACCCCACAGGAAGAGATACAAAACTTTTTCAACATTTGATATTCTGCCAAGTGATTGAGAAATGTACTGAAAGCAAGATAGACAAACACATTGAAATGGACAAATTGGTTGAACACTGAACACTTCTTAAATAATCTTCATTGGAAACATTAGTGGTGAAGTCATTGAGAAATGCACTCCAAGTAAACTGAACAAACCCATATAGTATGAAAGCAAATGAAAGAGTTAAATAAACCTAATTCCTAAACTTACATTTAAGGATGCATCAAAACCATTTCTAAGATGATACAATAAATGATACATTCAACACTGTATTGATAATATGTTTTGAAAGTATCAGTTTAAATATGTTTATATATCATTTACATGTTGCAATGGTATCACAGTGTTTTGTGTTACGTGCGTTATATATGATTATTTTTCATGCACAAAGATCGGAAATTAGAAATTTTTCATCTGTGAGAATAAAAAATATTGATCTTTTCATGGACAATCATAAAATATGAAATACTAATGTTCAAAATGTAACTAAATTTACGTAATTAAGATACTTATAGATTCATGAAATTTTTGTATTGTGACATCCCTACTTACATGCTTACATTCCAGAGGGCACTATGCATAAATTTGTTGACATTTCAATCCTGGAGGTGTCACAAACCACCCAGAAACTTCTCTTGTTCTTTTGCAGTGATAAGCCTTGGGAGAGACTGTGTCCTGGCTTTATCCCCTTGTTTAAAGTAAACATGTTGATTTAAATATATCTCAGTGGCATCGATGTCATGATGATTGATTCTCGCAAAAACACAACCACTGTGTTGCCGGGATAGTGGCAACAAGATGGAGTGGATCTGTGCATTTACGATTACTAATTTATTAAACATGTACACGCTCAGATTGCTGTTGCGGGGCTAAGTGACAGTTTTAGGTTGTTTAGAAGATACCCCCGGATAGTCCGCTTCAAACAATGTTTGGTTATCAGCTTTTCAGTTTGATGGGATCATGGTACAATGGAGGGCTCCAGGTTGGTATTTTCCAATGGTTTATGATTTTAATGAAGAAACTCTCTGTTGGTGGTTCTTGTTCATTGTATATTACAAGTTCTTATTAACATGTTTTATGATGTCTCTGTATATGTTTAAGTGACATGTTTTGTCGTATTTCATGATTTTGAATGTTAATGATTAAATGTTTAATAGAACAATGGTGTGTTTACAAATAGAAACAATGGGGATGAACCTATCTAATATGTCTTTTCACATCTAAATCATTGAAAATAACATAGTTAATGAGTTCTCAGGATACAGTATCCTGGTGCATGTTTAAACTTATGAGCCTTGAAATATCACACAAGCATGCTAGTAAATTACACTCACTTTAAATTTATCTGCAAGGTCTGAACATACTGTAATAAAATATTTCCAATTTCTCCAATGTTCATGTTTACGATGTGGTTATATACACTAGAGATCATGACATTCTTGTCATCCCCCGCAACATGTTTTGCAGGGGGTATTAAAATGGGACTCTGTGTATCCATCCATGCGTCCTCTATCTGTGTGTGCTTACGTGCACATTTGACTTTTCCAGAGCAGATCTTTACAACCATTCTCTGTTTCTTCATCAGACTTGGCACATATATAGGTCTGGTGGCGTACTGGTGTCTTCGGAAGTTTGGAATTCAGATTTAAGTGTTTTTGGCATTTCATGGCAACAAGTTTACATTGACTGACTGAGTCAAATTGGTGGTAGTGCTCTTTTCTGGAAGCAGTACTTTTCAACTGCTCTTTGTTTGTTCACCAAATTTCATACATAAGCATATCTAGTGGAGAACTAGTGCCTTTTGGTAGTTTTGTAATTCTGGATTACAAAACAATTTTGTTTTCATGGCAACAAGGTTGGTTTCAACTGAAATTGGTAGTAGTGTTCTCTTCCACAGCAGAACTCTTCAAATCATGCAATGTTTCTTCATCAAAATTGGTACATAGATAGGTCTGGTGGTGTACTGGTGCCTTTTGGTAATTTTGGATGTCTGAATTCAATACTTTTGGCGTTTCTGTTGCAACAAGTTTTACTGATTGAGTCAAATTGGTGGCAGTGCTTTATTCTGGAGCAGTACTTTGAAATCATTCTTTGTTCCTTTGCCAAATTTCATACATAAGCATATCTAGTGGTGAACTAGTGCCTTTTGGTAGTTTTGTAATTCTGGATAAAAAAGGTTGGCTTCAGCTGAAGTTGGCGGTATTGGTTCTTCCTGGAGCAGAACTTAAAACCCATTCAATGCTTTCCTGACGCTTTGCTATATATACCCTAAAACATTTGACATGATCACAACTAGTAGACATATGCTTGAAAATTATGTTGCCGTTCTAAGGAATATTGATGACTTTGTCTTCTTGTTTAATTTTCCAGTGAAGTAACTCACTTGCCCTGTCTCTCTGTTGTGCAGTCAGTTGTTCACTGCAATAGGTTTTTAAGCAACATGTAATTGTAAGTGTGCGTCTATTGTGTCTAGTAGGCACAAATGAAGAGATAGGGTTCAGAAAAAAGATTCACTGCATTGATGTCTTTTAGCTGCATTTCAACCCATGCTTGCCATAAAAGGCAACTATTCTTTTCCTAAGATGACACCTGTCATCGGTTCCCAATGACGCAGATTGATACTCGTGTTGATCACTGGATTGTCTGGTCCAGGCTCGATTATTTAAAGACCGTCGCCATATGGCTGGAATATTGCTGAGTGCGGCGTAAAACTAAACTCACTCACTCACTTTAGCGGCATTTAGAAGTTGTTCATGTGGCCAAGATCTTTTATGGATAAATCTTCTTTTAATTCTTTGACATATAATGTTGCCGTGTCATTTCAGACCCCTTCATCAGCAATTATACCAGCACTGATTTTCAAATTTCCTTGTAAGCAGAATATTACTACAATGATCAAATTCACTCATTCAGTTGTGGACCACCAAAGATTTTCTTACCAGTTTTCCATATAAGCAGAGTATTACTAAAACAGACATATAACCCAACTCGCTCACTCCAGCATTGATATATGTTTTGGGTTTTCTACAAAAGGTTTGCATACAATGAAACTTGTAATTGTGAGTGAATGTGTTGTGGTGTTTCATGTTGTTGATTTTGTGCATGGTTTGTTAAACTCATTAAGCCCGAGAGCAACTTCACTGCTCAACACCTGGAACCCCATGCTGATTGCCTGGCTGGCTGTGGCGAGACTAGTTAAGGCTATTCATGCCTGATATCCCTGACAGGTTTCGGAGATTACAGGAAACTATCTCGTCATACGAGCAAGTCCTGATTGTTTAATTGTTTAATTGTGTGGTAAAGATATATGTTGAAAGAAAGCAGGTATGAATACATATCACATATGTAACGTTTCACGTAATTTTATTGCACTTTCTCTTGTAGACCTTTGGTGGCGTGTACAGATATATTTTCTTATCATATGTATGTATTCTTTGTATGTAAGACATGAGACATACTTAAACAAATTGTGTGAGGTTAAATTGTACAAAACCTCAATGTCAATGACAGTAAAGAATTTACTTACATGCTTAATAATCCTCTATGAAATAGCATTTTCGCTGATTCGTTGCTAGTGTATACTGAATATTTGAAGGGAAGTACTAATATGCTAGTCTCTGACTTAAAAAGGCGCAGATTCACAGTTTTTGCTTTGGTTCATCTAGATTTAACGCAGAAAACATACATTATCATACAAACATACATGTATACATATTGTATAATACTATTCCTTGCAGCTCAATACTAATAATACTATTCCTTGTAGCTCAAAACGCTACAATACGATTATTATTACCGCGGATAACCCAATCCAACCATTGAGTAGATATAGTATTTAGCACACACTAGTACATCAAACGTAATGGCTTGCTGAACATTTAAATATAATTTGCTTATTGTTACGAATGAACGTATAATATATAATAATTAATACATGATTATAGAATTCAAAAAGGGACACGGTACTGATTTATTATAATGTATACACTTGCATTTGAATACCCCCAAATATTTATGAAAATGGGCATGCCTATATTTATTTTGAATGCAACCGAGATTCAGAAGATTGATAATGGACGTGACTGCATAAAACAGGTTGTCCAATGATGTAACAGCGCATTAGTTTGTTTTACACTCGTCACGGGACAAAACTTTCAACAAGGGCGTAACTGGACATGCATTCTGCCAGAGGCTGTTCAAATATCTCATTACTGTTTTCTGATTGAATGATTATAAACATGAGTATCAGTTCCATAACTGATGTATTATCCTGCTTTTATGGACGATGGGTCCAATATAGACTTGATACACGTGATAATTACACTGGATCAGATAATTACAGACATCAAGTACAAACACAGTGCGCATGTAAATTGCATTGAAAGATCACATTTCAAATCAACATTCAACAACACAAACTTTCAACAGCTCGAACAAAATTTGTATGGTTTATGTGTAATTTATGTATTATGAGTCGATGCAAGAGTTATCACTTCATATTCAAGTATGTAACATTATCAACTTTAGAATTATGAAAAATCAATTGTGAATGCTTTGTATGTCCTAGTCATTTCACATCTTGATTTATATTTATTAGGTAGTACATGTATTTGCATTTAGAAGAAGGTTTTGTAACCTTGTCACCGTTAATTCAAACAATGTGCAGTAATAATATTTTAGTATTCACTTCCAGTGACGAGTAACAAACACTTACCTCCTGTAACAACATCTCATAATCCCCTTTCTTGCAGACACATGTTCCTTTACCTGTATAAGCCTATGACATTGCTAGCGATTGTTATCAAAACACGTTAATACTTCTTCTGATTAACACAAAAGGTAACCTCTCGTAGGAAAACCTAATCTTTGATCCGTACTACTACATTGATTGAACTATTTGGTACAGTACGAATTTAAAACATAAAACGCACATGTGAGTCTCTCGTTGAATGAGAGGTACTTTCTGCTGATGAACATTTGCGGCTCTCGCTGAATAAGAGATGCTTTTTCTTACCGCCCATACACAGCTCTCGCTGTGAGAGGTTAATTAATTTGCCGCACATATGTGTCTCTCGGCTTTAATGAGTTAAAAAAATCCTGTTTTTGCTGTTACCTGTGAAGTTTTTCTTGTAAAGGTCCTTAGACTCCCCTTTCTCTAATGTCTTTTCTGTAACAGGGAAGCAGGAATTGAAATTATTTTGATTTATGTTTCATTTTTCCACATGAGAGGAATTTTAATGAATTGGGCATTAAACCCAGATTGCTCCATGATTTTGTTTTGTTGTGTTTTTTTTCAGTTAACTTTTACTCATAAAATATTATTAAAATAGGCATGAAACCTATCTCACTCACTGACTCAATTTGTCACACTTGTGGAACATCATTGGTTTTCCAAAGAATCATGCCAGTTTGCCATATAAGAGGATTGATCCTTGATATCATGAGAAGCACGTTCAGACAGGATTATGTAACAGAGACCAGTGAAACAGTAGTGACCTCATTGCAAACATGAAGCTGATCATTTGTTCAGCAACATGGCAGGCTAGAGATGCTTCTATTGAAGTCTAGTTCAGGGACCTAGTCCAACAGGAAATTCCTGAGCATCATCGACAGTTAGTGAAATTTTCATTTCACGTTTTGTTGAAGGATTATACAGGTTGCTTGAAATTTTTGTTCAGAAAAGTCAGTGTAGAGGATGGCCGAATGGTTTCTTTGTAGTTTCAAGGGCATGTATTTGACATGTTTAATGGATATTTGTAGAGGAGTGTTATAAGGTATATAGTGGTTTCTGATCTGGACCTTAAGTTTTGTATTTATGTGTAAGTCATGAACTGTTCTTTATGTGATTTCTAAAAGGGATAATTCATCACTGACTCAGTTTTTCCAATGTGGTTATAACTGTCTTATGGAATTATTAAGGTGTGTTTGTGGAGGAGAGTTTTGAGGTGTGTTGTTGTCCATTGTTGTCTATTGTATGTGCGTTTGGACGTAAGTGTATTTATTAAATTAAGGGCTATCCATTATATGATGTCTTAACCCTCATTTATTAATGAGTCAATCTCAGATTTTTCAATTTTGTTTAAAGTATCTTATTAAATGATGTGTTTAATGTATAATAAATTGTTTAGAGAATTTGTATGTACAGCTCGTCACGTTGAAAACCCGGGTTCTATTCCCTACATGGGTATCTCTCTCTCTCTCTCTCTCTCTCTCTCTCTCTTTCTCTCTCTCTCTTTCTCTCTCTTTCTCTCTTTCTCTCTCTCTTTCTCTCTCTCTTTCTCTCTCTCTCTCTCTCTCTTTCTTTCTCTCTCTTTCTCTCTCTCTTTCTCTCTCTCTCTCTCTCTCTCTTTCTCTCTCTCTCTCTTTCTTTCTCTCTTTGTGGGTGTGGGTGTTTTGGGTGGGTCCAGCGGGTTGTGTACTTATCTGCACTTTTTCTGGATTTGTCCCAGACTATCCTTCAACAGTATACATAATCTGAGATGTCCCTTCAATCATTGTTTCAGGGTTTTCCAATGTACAAAGAAGCCTAGCCAGTTTCAGTACTGTACAAATACCACCCAGCATAGTGTACAAATTAGCAGGATTAGACCAAGAAGAATTCTATTTGCATTGTAGGTTTAAATGACAGCTTGTGCAATGTAAGAAGGCAGCTTGTTTCTTATTTCTGCATATGTGATGTGTCCACTCAAATGGTCAGTGTGTGGAGGTCAGACTGTAGACTGGGGGTGGACTGACTGTAGAATCCAGTCCAGATATGTTCATTCTCCATGGTCAGTGTGTGTCTAAGAGATTACTGGCATGTCATGCAGGACATTTGGTAAACACGAACAATTTATTATTCTGTTATTGGAGGTTTCGGATTTTATGGAGGAGGTGTTGACAGGTTTGATGAATTATTGTAGATCATTTTTGTTTCTGAATTAGCACAGTAATCTGATTTTGCAGACACAGGCTGTCTCTTTGGCTGCTGATTTGATCAGAGATTGATATTACATTTGGTGGCAGTTAACTCATGGGAATTTTCACTTGACATTATCTTAAGTATATTGAGGAAGTACCTATATTTATAATTAAAACAAAGCTAATGAAAGTATCATAAACAGCTGATCATATTTGAAACAAATATTTTTGTAAGAAAGAGGGAACACATTCTGTGCTGGATATCACTTGATAATAGTAAAACTTCTCTAAATATAGCTCTGTCTCCTATTCTCGCGGGTTTCGTATTCTCGTGGTAAACATGTTTTCTGCTGAGATCTCCAATACACAATACTTAGCAGTTGTTTGCATCATTGACTGGTAACTACAAAGTGGCCCAAGTCTGCGAATGATCAAACGTTTACAATGTGATGATTGTTGGGTAGATTTTACCAACTTGGACAAATCATAACTTTTTCTCGCCTTTGCCGACATGATTCATCTAACTTGCACTTCATAACGTTACTTCTTTGTTATGCCACTAGAATAGGAGATGCCTCATTAAGTCAGAGGCCGATGACCTTGTTTTTCATCATGTTCAAGAGTGGTAATACCCATGATGGATCAAGCAGTTGATAGATGCAGATGTTAGAGGTGGAATCTCTTCATTCAATAACAACAAGCATTCATACGATAAGAACTGTTTTTATTATTTTGGAGCCGATATTCGTAAGTGCCGTAAGAAAAGGAAACAAAGTGTAAGTGAAGTCTACCTTAGGCCACCATGGAGGAACTGAAGGACATCCAAAGAGCTCTGCTACAGGTAGGTGTCCCAAAGGTGTCCCAGAGGTGTCTGTGCCATTACATCTGAGGTACACTTTTGTGGTTGTCTAGTAATACCTGGGTCCTAGGGGATGGGCGATAATACTGGTTAACCAGCATGTTGGAATTCAAACTTCACAATACAAGATGTTGCGGTACTCTTTCCGCAAACCGGTACACCCGACATTTGTATTTCATTTATATTATCATACATTAATGGCTCAAGAAAATACTGGATTCTGATTGGTTGTTCAGAAAAATAGCAGTTCGAAATTTTTTAATTGAACATGTGTCTGATTTCACGGCGCTTCACTGTGCATGTATATACAAGATTGCCGCACTACTTCAGCTTGACCACCAACATGACTGATATGAACACAACAGACGTGATGGAAATGCTGATAAACATTTATTCAAACTCAAAAAATACAATTATATGATATTTCCTCCACAATTCTGTGGGAATTTCACTATCATATTACCCTCTATTATAAAAACATTCAATTACAATACACAGCCCCTAACTTAAATAATATCTAACATATAAATCGGAATGCCTTGCCAAAATACACCCCTATCTATACAAAATTGTGCAGCAAAACGTTAGTAAACATTTACCTACCTGGAATATGGTATATTTGTTTCCATTTAGACGGTTTGGTTCCCATTGAAATTTAGTCGCCATCAATGCAGTACAGCATGTCTCTGATTTTCAAACACAGAAGGTTTATCTCCTAATTATCAATCGTAAAAAACATATTTTTGATTAACTGGAATTTTATTGTGTTGGTATAACACACTTGAATGAAGTAAATTGACCTCTAATCATGAAGAAATATGATCATGAGCTGATGATAAATGTCCAAGCCATGGACGGGACTGAGATTTTACTCCACTGTTGACAATTTGCCGGATTGGACAGATGCTGGTTTTGACAGCTTCCACTGTAGTTTCATTTTCACGACATTGGTAAATATTACTGTATCCAGTCTGTGAATAAGTTTTACATCTAACAGCAGAAATGCCAACCACTCCGATTTTGGAGGAGTTATTCTGATTTTCAAACACAAAATCTTCTCCCTGATTTGTCTGAAAATAACTCTGATTTTTAGAAAATGCAAATATGTTTATAAATTTCGAATATTTGAAAGAATTTTAGTAAATAGCCGGTTGGATATGCTCATTTGAGTTAAGTATTATCTGGTTACATATGCCCAGAAATTGCATATTTCCAGCAGACTAAATTTATTTTTGTAGGGGAGGTCCCCCAAGACACCCACTGTCAAAAGGGTCCTGGTCCCCTCTTACGCTCACCCCCAACTCGCACCTAAAGGGCTTGAGAATTGCTTTGGCTTTCATGACTCCGCTTTAATTTGATTCAGGGTTGGCATCTCTGTATTAAGAGCAGTGAACTGGTTTGATAATTTGTTTGATGATTTTGAAAAATACTGAACAGCATTAGTTTTTGCATCATGGATCTGAAGGCATCCATGACCTTGAACCAAAACTGGGGTACAAGAGGTCAAACCACAGAATGGTGTCAAACATAGAGGCATCTACAGGTGACTGCTGTAGAAAATAATATATTGACTCCAGATACACCAGCAAGAAAAAGGGAATATGAACTTAAGGACTGTAAGTAATATGTCAGGACATGAATCGTATGACACCTATCTCTAGTATTTCTTGGTTGGCAGTATCAGTGCAGTGCTCAAAACTTGACTGTTTCTGCCCTGACTCAGTTGCAGTATTGGAGAGAATATGATGAGAAGTACTCAGTCAAATAGGACAAATTGTATGGATAACAACTTTTTTATTGCATGATTGCGACGTTTCAGTACAGATACTTGTACCATTGTCAAGCATCATTCCTGCTTGACAACTGTACAAGCATCATTCCTGCTTGACAACGGTACAAGAATCTGTACTGAAACGTCACAATCACGCAATAAAGAAATTGTTATCCATACAATTTGTCCTATTTGTACACCTCAACTTCTAAAATGCCACTCAAACAAGTACTCAGTCAGGATACAAATCCCTTTATAAACTTTGTACTTAATTGCATGCCCAAAGCACATAAAATGTTGAATGGCACGAATGAAATATTTTCACAGTGCCATGGCTTCATGTCTGAAGTTATACAAACAATATTCACCATGGTTTACTTGATGAACAGTTGCAACAAATTTGACTTGTTAAAATGCCTCGAAATGTGTTCATTTCGTCCAATCAGACTAGTTATTATTGACACTCAGTCTCACGACTTAACATGGGTATTGCTGCATGATATTTAGGCACATTTTAGGGATTTGCATAGTTTGTCTCTAGGACAAATAATGCTTAATTATTCTTGCAGTCATTATAGTGTTTAAGAAATGTAGCTCTCAGGTTTATAGGTTTACATGTTGTTTACTGATTTAGCAAACTGACAATAATCATAATAATAATAATTCACTTATACAGTCATGCCCCTTTTATCCGAACGCTTGTGTTTTTATTGAAATCATCCGGATAAGCAAATTTTTGGATGTCTGAATCACAGGCCATATGTACAAAGAAACGAACATAGTATAGGCATCAGACATAATCTTTATTGATTACACTTAAATAAATATCAGTGCATACATATTACAATGTCTCGTACCTGTTCATGCTCGCTTAAAAAAATATCAGTCATAGCCTTTTGCACTGTCTGTGTAGAAAAGCGAGAGGACTTTGCTTTTAATAACATTTAGAGGTCTCACTGTCACACTTGTAATAGCTAATCAGCTGATCAAGGCAAACACAAGCTCCCTTGTCAGACACGGGTGAGGGAAGTGGCAACTGCTCAACTTCGTCATCATCAGCAGCATCACCATCCTAACACACTGCTTGGAGGATGTCAGTGTCATTCAAAGATTCGCCGGTCACTTCGTCAGTAATTATAGTGACCTACAAATTGACACGCCGACTTCTTTCTTGTTACGACACGTTGCGGCCCTCGGTAATTGCATGTGTAGACATACAGTGCTCAGCCATCCGGATATACGAGAGAAACCATGTACATAAATTGGTGTTTTGTATGTGAAAATGACTGTACGGTTACGGAAACCGGATTTCCAGATAAGTGAGTAATTTTACAATGTTGTGAATTGGTTTTAAGGAATTTTCGTTCGGAAGGCGAGTCTTCTGGATATTTGAGGTTCGGATAAACGGGGCATGACTGTAGTGCCTAGTATTCATCTGACGCTGTAATCAGAATCTGATTATTATTACCCCGGATAACCCAAGGCGCTCGAAGGTTATAGTCACATGACTTAATCTCACTGGATTATTAAGAAACTTAATAATCTAGATGAAGCAGTTGTATGGCTCCAGGGGACACTTGATGAACTTTCGTGAATACATTTGACCCATGACCATACTAGTGAGAACTGCTCATGCTGTTGATCACTGGATTGTCTAGTCCAGATTGCGATATAGCCGGAATATTACTGATCGTTGCGTTATACAAAACAAAACACTACTCATCTAAGCCCTAATTCTCCCACCAGCAGCTTGTAGGTTTCAAAGCGTATCTACATGATTTTTTCTTTATGTTTCAGCTACGGCAATTGCTGACAAATGCATTTGACGACCTCCTTGATGACGACATTTTGTCAGTGACGTCAGATGACTCTGTCAATGTCAGCGGATGCCAGGAGCTCACAGAAAGGTGAGGAGCTTCGTTTGCTGTTTGACTTTTTACAGCCATTATTTCACATTTATGTTTTAAGAAGTAGTTTGTTACATGTTGATGGTGGTCTCACCACATAATCTTGCTCTTGCGCTAGATATTATCTTGACCATGTAGGACAGAGGTTTTGAGGGAATTAATGGACATCAACGTAATGTGACGAAACTGATGGAGTTTGTGCTACTCATATTAGAGAAGTTGACTTAATGGTCATGAGGGCCCATGAAGGTCAAGGGTAGAATAGGCCTTCAGCAACCCATGTTTGCCATAAAAGGCGACTCAGCTTGTCGTAAGAGGCGAATAGCGGGATCAGGTGGTCAGGCTAGCAGACTTGGTTGGCACCTGCCCAATTGCGTAAATCGATGCTCGTGATGTTGATCCCTGAATTGTCTGGTCCAGAGTCGAATATTTACAGACCGCCGCCTTATAGCTGGAATATATGATCATGAGTGAATTGATAATGGTTTAAAATACTCCCCGTTCCACAAAGTGATCATGGCACCAAGATTATCGTAACTCTCATGGATGTTTATTGATAGCTTGACAAGGCTACAAGTTTGAGAAAGTGGTTTCAGGTGACAGTGTTTTTCATTCAGACGTACATCCCACATTTTGTACCCATTTTCTTTTGTCTGATGCCATTCAACTAATGTTTAAAATTTTTTCTTTTATATCTTGACTCATCAGTGGACGGACGCCTCGTAGAAAGAGAGCAAGTGGGCGAATCTCTGCAGCTAAGGCCAGTGGTCAGGAGTGGGGGTATCCCGTACCCCTAGCCAATGGCAGACGTGAACTGGGGTCACATGATCAAGATTACACACAGTCACATGGAGAGACGCCAAATTTCGGAGGAACATACAACCTTTCTTCCCAAGCTCCAGTACAAGATTATGGATCCAGTGAATACACAAATCCAGATTGTGTGACTGATTATAAAAGTCAAGGTTACCTGCAGTGGGGTGGCAGTGTGGAACACCTTGACCCTGGCAGAGGTCATATTGAGGTCACAGAGCAGGCTCAGAAGCATGAGCACATGCCAGGATTTCATTACCATCAGCCTTGCTTTGGCAACGACACTGAAAGAATGGATTCAATGGAGAATCGTATTATTATTGGTGTTGAGCGAGGGGAAACGGAAGGCGGGAATGAACATTTAAGAGCAGAAGCACAAAACCAGCTCTGGAGTCAGAATTATAACCAGCATTTCAGAGACGTCTACAGGGAAGATGACATCCCAGGGGGAGATAACTCTCACGAACAATTTCAAATTGGGGCCAGTACTTTCGCGAATACTCATCGACATCTTGATAATGAGATTCAGATTAACTTTGCAAATGGACAAACCCTTCCAGACAAAGCCTATGACTTTGGACCTGAATCAGGTCAGTTTTCGTTGAACAAAGAATCTCAACCAATAGAACCTCATTACAACCAAACCTACCACAGTTCCCTGGCATCAAATATTAATGAGGGTCTGACAAGACACATGACCCAGAGACAAGACGTTGGTGTTCCTCTTCAGGGTCCACCATCACCACGGAAACAGGATTACCCAGAATCCTACAAGGTTCAGTACAAAGCTCCTCAACCTGAGCAACCAATTTCATCAACCAATCAGATGCTGCCAGATTCAGCCAATCAGGAGAGTGCAGGGAATCATAGGGCCTTCCTGCAACAAGGTATGTTTAGTGTGAGATTTTCTAATCCACCTGAATAGCATCACATTTTCAATATGAATGTTACGGATTTGATTTATCAAAACTACCATGTTCATCTGATCATTGAAGAGTATTACCATCCATTTCATTCGCATAGTGAATCCAAATTTTGCTTGCCAGACAGGCTTCCTATGCCCAAAAGTTGCTAGTCCACAAAATAATGCACAAGCCCAAATTTTGAATAAAGAAACAAGCAAACGATAACACAGAGGTAAGCTGCAAATATGATGAAATTTAAGGATTGTGAACAAACATAACAGTTCCGACAGTGGACTTGCTTTGAGAACAATGCTTTGTAATCTGGTTGCAGTTGACTAAAATTACAATCTGCTGAATAAATATCTCTGTTACTTCAGTTCACAATAGTTTATGACTGAAACATTGTATTACATGGGCAGAAGCAGTCAATTTTATCAGACATTTTCCATTGAAAGTATAATGATAGAATGGGTATAAATTAAAATAAAAAATAGTAATAAAAAAGACCGATCCTGAGAAATTGTTGGTTGTCCTGAACAAAGAGAGGTAACTCATTGTAGCAGTGAACATAGTTACAGACAAAAGTTGTCTAATCTGGACTGTTTTACAGTCAAGACAAGTGACTCAGTACCAGGCCAGTCCATAATCGACAGATTCCACTATATTTGATTTCACTGACATGTTGTTGGAAGCTGAATTAAAATGCACACTCATGGTGGCCTGTGAAGATCTGTGGTAGAATAGGTCTTCAGCAACCCGTGCTTGCCATGAAAGACAATAATGCTTGTCGTAAGTGGCGACTAATGGGATCTGGTGATCAGACTCACTGATTTGGTTGACACATGTCATCGGTACCCAGTTGCTTAGATAGATGCTTATGCTGTTGATCACTAGATTGTCTGGTCCAGACTTGATTATTCACAGACTGCCACCATATAGCTGGAATATTTCTGAGTACATCTCAGCTCACTCACTCATTGTTATATGTGTATCTCTCGACAGACGGTGGAGAGGATGAGAGACAGCTAGGGCAGCTGCAAATCCTGTACAACGCCCGAGGTCGGCAGCTGGAGGACCTTCAAAGTGACCTCGAGACCCTCAAACAGGAGTCCGGCAGGGAGAACCGCATCCTCAAACACCAGCTCTCTCTGGCACAAGGTCTGTAGTTTCTAGGATCCTTTACACTGCATTTATTTTTAGCATAATTTAGAAACTTTTTTGATGTAAAATATATACATTTCAGAGACAAAATTCATTTCACAGAACAGATCTATGCTTTTCAGAAACATGTTTTCTTAAGACAAAATACCAGGGCCCTTATTTACGAAATGTTCATAGCCCTAAGAATTCTTAACTTTGATCGTAGCCAATGTGTTAAGAATGGACTTAAAAAGTTCGTAGGGCTACGAACGTTTTGAGAATGGCTAGCCTGTTACGTACAATGATACATTGCCATTTTACGTAAAGATTTGAGCCTTTATTTGAATGATTATTTGAATGATATGAATTTGATCATGTTCGTAATGAGATGTCTTGAAATACACAATAAAAAATCATGTCATTTCAAAATTATAATACATGGGAAATGTATGTGTTTGCTGATGTACATATGTGATTCAGTATTGATGGGTTATATAAGAGAGTAGTATGATAATTATTGATTCATGATGTTACACTACAGGAAGTAGGGTAAGAGACACAAAGATAAGGGCAATATTGATTGCCAAAATATACAGACAGATATTTTGAGTAACCTGTAGTTCTTTAAAATTCACTACAGTCTGTTATGGTGGACCGATGAATTGCAGTCTAACTGAAAAAAAACTATATGGTATTCAATGAAATACTAATCATAATGTAAACATCAGACCAACTCTGTGACTTTTTTTTTTTTTTTCAGAATTTTTGTCATAAAAATGAAAAGTTGTTTAACAAACCATCATTAAAACATTTACACAGTTCACTGTTTGTTACAAGATAGGAGTGCAGAGAAAGGGGCAACAAGGTGGATGTGAAACACGTGCACAAGTGCTGACAAAGTTATTTATTCATTTTACTGTGGTGTGCCATCTCCATTCTTTCTCGCACACCTGGCTGTCCCTCTCTTTAACTGGTCACTCTAAGTAAATTTACTCATTACACTCCACCACTGAGTCTAACAAACCCTAGTCGAAGGTCGCATCAGGTAACCTTGGAGCGAACCATGACTGTCCAATCAATAGCGAGATGGTTAAATTGATTTGACCAATCAGACAAAGGCTACTACTTAAGGATCGGAGGGACTTACAAAATAATCAGGTCACTGACACAGATCTCTACACAAGCAAAAATCCGCATATAACACAGTTATTTAACCTGCAGTATATACACCTTAGGGTTACAGTTGACATGGTTACCATTTTAATTAATTAATTAATATTTCCGCAAGATGACATCCTTGAATATTGCCAAAAACGCTGTTTTCAGCAACTGTTTACTCACCGTTGTCATGGTTGTATGTACGCCATGTGCGTCACCCAGAAGGAATTGTAGGCCAAATAGGATTTGGAATTGTTCGAGTACGAACCTTTTCAAGATAAAATGTTCAAAAGATATGTGCGAATGTCCTCTTTCATGATTTGGTAAGCTGTGTTCTGATTGGTCAATCTCAAAGGTTACCTGATGCGAACTCCCACAAGGTTTTGTAAGACTCAGAAGTGTAAATAAATATTAGTAAAGGTCAGACACTTTGTACATCCTTCCCAATAAGAATTATCATCACCCCCCTAGCCATAAATTATGACTGATCCCTTACGACATGAAAATTTGATTCTATCACTTAATCCTAATTGTGCAAGGGACATGTACAATGCCAGGAGAGTTAGCACTGCTAAACTTTTAGCATCAATGTAGAAGCTGAAAAATATTACATGTCAATGCATTGATGACTCAAACAGACATTTAATATTGCATGCAATAAAGATGTTTACCTTACTGGTCCGCCAGGTGCGAAAGAGGGCTTGGCATCCAGTTACCGCCAGTGTCAGGAGTTGCTGCAGGAAACTAAGGATGAAAATGCCCAGCTGCTGGGGAAACTACAGGCTGTGGAGGCACAGGTGGAGAGCCTCAACACTATCAGGGATGAGGTGAGATCATATGTATTGTATGCACTCACACATACACACACAGAGGCCCTGAAGGCACAGGTGGAGAGCCTCAACACTATCAGGGATGAGGTGAGATCATATGTATTGTATGCACTCACACATACACACACAGAGGCCCTGAAGGCACAGGTGGAGAGCCTCAACACTATCAGGGATGAGGTGAGATCATATGTATTGCATGCACACACACATACAAACACAGAGGCCCTGAAGGCACAGGTGGCGAGTCTCAACACTATCAAGGATGAGGTGGGATCAGACACTCGATATTTATCAATACACACACCACATAACAAATATTTCTGATGACATAAATACTTTATTCTTGAAATACATGGACAAATTCGTATAATTACAAATAATGACAAATTGGATGTAGCACTCCCGGATAGTTTAATCAGTGTCACATAACAAATACTTTAATTTTGACAAATAAACTTACTGGTGGATTATCGCATTGAGAAGACCGGATGCCCTCCATTTACGAATGATTGAATCCTTGTTTTTCTTCACACTGTCCAAGCTGGAAAGGATCCAACCGGCATGTAGAGGTTTCAATATACTAATGTGTAGATCAGCATGTTCATCACCCCCAGCCTTTAGATTCTTGGCAGCACAATCAGCATACAGTGAACTGTGTTTTCACAGCTGACTTAAACTCCGAATTAACAGACTGGTCCATTGGCTGCAGTTCGCCAGTGCAACCGGCTGGAACAAATTTGACAATGAAGTTCCGCTGCTTCAGCTTGCTCAAGAATGATTCACAACGATGTGCTACAAAAACGTCAAAGGTCAGCAGAGATTTTTGTTTCAGTGACAACTTGGGTTCTTTTTTCACAGTCTTGGTGTAAGGTCCAAGCACATTGTTAATATACTTGAGCATGCTTGATTCGTTGCTCCAGTGGTTTACGGAGTGAGTCACGTGCCAGGTTTCGGGGAATTTGACGTGGACGTGGCATCTATTAGTAAGTCCTTGGTAAATCAGCTGCTTATCTTCAAGGCCTACAATGCCCACTTGTTTTGATCCTTGAGTAGCTCATGTCCAGATCGGTACAACTTTGACTTTAGTTTGGTCAAAATTAATAACCAAATCCCATGGGATGTCATGTTTGGAGACAGGCCCCCCTACACCACTAGTGCACTGTTCCTTCTGTTCGGCAAAGTTGTCAGGCAATTTTCTAGCTGCTTTCGTACCTTTATGTTTGACAAAGCCTGCTCTCATTAAGAAAGATTCTGCCCATGTTTTTCGTAAGGAAATGGTGACTCCTTTTTCAGCAAGACGTGACCTATTTTCAAGAGAAACAATACCCTTAGCAGTAACCAAAATAATATTGTAATTGACAATGCCCCCCCATAGTCACGAATGGCAGTCACATGTTCTTTCACAAATTTGTCTAATTCTCCAAACAAGAGGGGGCGGCCACATTGTTTGGGCACTAATTCTTCGACATCAGCAGTCTTGTTTTCTTTCTTCTTAGCAAGGTAAGCCTTCTTCATGAATCTGACGGAGCTTTCCCCAATGTTCGTGTTCAAACAGAACTGAAGTGCCTGGCAGCCCAGGTATTTCTGTTGGCAGTCGCATACAATCTTGGCTCTTGTGGTTAGAGAGAAATTACTATTTTCTCGTTTTCGCTTGACACCACGTTTAGTAATGGTTGTGTCATGGCTACCGCTATTTAAACTTTCTTCAGTGGTCTGGTTAACAGCTTCCATCCTCTTGGCCTTCTCTGGTGTCGAGGCCTTCGAGCGATCTGGTAGCCCAATCTCTCCACACCTCTGTATAGTTACAAAGTTCCACATTTCGATGTTGTGAGAGATGGCCAATCTACCATTCATAGTCACATGCTGATGACACTGAGTTGATACTGTTCAGATCAAAGGAATTAACAAGAAGCGATGTAGTTTAAGGTTACAATGCTGGTTTTGCAAAGGCTCCTACTCTTGCAAAAATAATAGTCGCAGAACAGGCTGGGTGTACATTGATGCAAAATTTTCAAGGTGCAGAATATTTCCTGGTAACTTTCATCTGCAAGATTTTTGTTGGTAAGGGCATGCAAATTCTGACCAATGAAGAGGAATTAGGTAACTAATTGATATAATATTTTGTACAATCTCAAAGCACTCAGTTGCTTTCTCATATGTGTAGGGAGGGGGCCTTCTGGGTAAAGCATTCGTTTGTCACGCTGAGGACCCGGGTTTGATTCTCCACATGGGTACTATGTGTTAAGCTCATTTCAGATGTTCTCTGCCATGGTATTGCTGGAACATTACTAAAAGCAGAGCGAAATTGTACTCGCTCAATTATGTTCTCTGCTTCATAGGGAGTATACATTCCCAACTGCAAGAAGGGTTTCCTTTTCAATCTCATTCTACCAGGTACCCAGTTACCCATACCAGTGAAAATACTGTACTGTATCTGAGTTGAGGTGTGTTCTTATTTTCAGTATGTGAAGAAACTGCAGACGACCGAAACGACCATCGAGAACTTAACCCATGAGTTGTCGAACCTGCAGCAGTCTGACAGCCTGGCCCGGGCTCGCAATCAGCATGAGGCGGTGGTGAACAGCATGCAGCAGAAGTTTGACAAGGAGGTCCTGGACTTAAAGGAAAAGCTGGACATAGCCAATGAAACCATTAACCAAAAGGTAGCTATGGTCTCACTTCAACCAGGGTAGTGGTTGAAGTCGCCACTTGCCACGCTGAAAACCAAAGTTTGATTCTCTAAATGGGTGCAACGCCTGATGCCCTTTTGTAGTGTGCCCCTTGGAGATCTTGCTGAAATGTTGCTAAAAGTAGTGTTGGTTGAAAGGTTGGTGTTGATTTCTAGTAGGCATGAAAGTCTTGGCTGAAGTAGCTGTATTGAAAAGAAAAAGAAAAAAGTTACTTCATATCCAAAACGTGCCCATATTTTTTGTTAAATAATTAAATCGAAATCACACCACATTTCTGTAAACATAAATAATGCATTTCACTCAACATTACCAACTATGAGCCCTCTTGAACGCTACCATACAATTTATTCTCCCAAAATGTACATATTTAGATTACAATATTAAATTTGAAAGAACAAATGAAAGTATCAATGCAACTTTGTATTAAATCAAGTCTTGCTTCTTCTACCAGGGATAGAATACTCCTTCAGCAACCCATGCTTGCCATAAAAGGCGACCATGCTTGTCGTAAGAGGCGACTAACGGAATCGGGTGGTCAGGCTTGCTGACATGGTTGAAACATGTCATCGGTTCCCAATTGCGCAGATCCATGCTCATGTTGTTCATCACTGGATTGTCTGGTCCATACTCCATTATTCACAGACCGCCACTATATAGCTGAAATATTGCTGAGTGCGGCATAAAGCTAAACTCGCACACTCACTCACTCTTCTACCAGGTGAACATTACTTCAAGCAAACCCTAGTATTCGCCCTTGGAGCGCTCTTTGAACCATAACTATGAGGGTGGCCTTGTGGTTAGCATGTTTACCTATCACACTGAAAATCCTGGTTTGATTCCTAACCCAGGAACAATGTCCCCAGACATAATATTGTTTGAATACTGCTAGAAACAGCATGAGAAAAAAAGCTCTCTCTCACTACAAGCAAATGCATTCCAGTTTGTGAATTAGTCATACTACTGTATGACAACTTGTAAATAATGAAATCTGGATCAGTGACAATGGTTTTAGACTTAGAACACTAAATTGATATGGGTTTGGGCATATACAGTGAAAGCTGTCTAAACCAGCACTCATTGGGGTAAATAATCCAGTTTAGAGAATGTGCCAGATTGAAGAGCTGATTATAAATGTACAAGTCACAAATGGGACTGAGATTTTATTCCGGTGTTGACAACTTGCCGGATTGGAGAAATGCTGGTTTTGAGAGTTTCCACTGTTGGTGTTATCAAGGATTTTTGTTGCCCTTTGGAAGGCATGAGCAAATACACATCAATAGAATGAATTACGAAAATGCACCACACCAATGAACGTGTGGGTATCATACACACTTCTCTTGAAGTCGAACATACACGAATTGTCACCACCATCGATGGGTATAAGAGTTACTCAAAAGTTGGGTTTGTTGCTTCCTGCTTGACAATACCACGTTTAACTCATATTGAAAGAAAGGAGACCGTCAAACGTTTGTCCCAAATGTCTTTTCAACAAAAAAATAACCACAATTTAGCATCTGCAGCATTGATACAATGCTACTACACAGACCCTAAATGACCCTCCCTGGAGCCGTCATCCAAATGGCACCATCCATCAACAAGATTGGCACATTTCTTGGCAACACCAGCAAGATTCATTCTTGTCAAAACCTTTACCTTTCAAAAACTGGCATCAGTCTTGGTAGTCAATGAATTGTCTTCACTCAATTTTTGTCTGCCTGACCCTGTTTGTAATTCTTGTATTTAGTATTGAAAATTACATAAATCTATTTATACTTGACTTGCTTTACTTTTGCATGCGAGTATATATATACAATGTCCCATACTGCTAAGTGCAGTAACACTATCAATACAGGCATATGACCTGACTGTCTGATCCTTCTATACAGCCTTACAACCATCACAGTTTGCTTTTAAACAAGTCTGTCAAATACGATATTTTCACTTTGCACAAGTTAAAGGACAATTCATTTCTAGCTTTGCAAAGCGTTCGTTTCAGATGATAGCCGCACATTTAGTTATATCAGTGATGATGATGATGATGATGATGATGATGATGATGATGATGATGATTTCAGAATTCTGAAATCACCTCCTTGCGTCAGCAGCTGAGTGAACTGACCCAGGTCAGTGAGAAGTCTCAGATATCAAGAGCAGAGACAATCAACCGACTGACCCAGAGCCTGGAGGAGAGTCAGAGACGATGTCAGTCGCTGTTGGAAACAGGTGGGTCATGGTCACACAATACTACTCATGGAGTGATCTAGGATTCAGCACAGCACACCCTTGGAAGGGAAAAAATGGCATTTTGTTCAATACTGGATTGTCCAAAGTGAATGTTTTAAAAAATTTAGAGGTATTTTATCTTTGAATCCAATAATCTTATGGTCAAGGTCAGACAACAGCATTCACTTAATGAAATATCAGTTTCAGCACAGAGTGTTCATGGAAGGGAAATAGGGATAAATCATCATTTTGTTAAACATCTTGGATTGTCATTTACATTATTATTTTCTAAAATTTAGAGGTATGTTATCTTTAAATGCAACAGTGCCTGTTCCGGAATTTATAAAGGATTCAACATGGCGGCAAGATGTTAAAAATGATGTGTTTAGTTCTTAAACTTGGGATCAAACATTGTCCTATGAGTTCACATAGATAAATTCTTTATATTAGTACAAGGGGGTTCGTGTAGCCTTGTACTTAAAGTGTTCGCTTGTCATTCTGAAGACCTGGTTTCAAATCCCCACATGAGGATAATGTGTGAGGCCTGTTTCAGGTGTCCCCCACCGTGATATTGCTGCAGTATTGCTGAAAGTTTCATGAAACCATATTCAGTGAGTCAGTTAATCGGTCTGTCCATCCGTCATTATATCCGTCGTGATATCCGTCATATTAGCACAAGAAATAGCATTGAATGTAGTGGAGAGTCTTGTATGTTTTAAAAGTTTTTTTCATGGATGTGATGATGTTGATGGAATCAGTTGTACAGAAACAGTGATCGAAATAACGGCCTGCTCGACTGCCCGCGGCCGGTAAATTTTGAGTCGGGCTGCCTGGAAATTCTTTCCTCAGATTGTCTTGCTAAAATTTTTAAGATTGACCTACTTTCAGTTCACTCTCAGGACGATCATTCCATTTTAATTGTCTTGTCATACTTTGATTTAAGAAAGGTGAATGAAAGCTCCGAGCATATTCCATAATTATACAACTCTTCAGCCAGTGAAGATAGCAATAGGACACTAAAAGTGGCTGGCTTAGTAAGCAGCGCTATGATTGGACATCTGTAGTCACATGGTTCATTAAGAACCAATCAAAGAGATGGTTACTTAAAGGTGGGCAGGCAACATTTATGGGCCACCAGCCCGGCTGTCAAGTTGAGTTGAAAAATTATTTCAGTCACTGCTTACCTCACACATAAATGTCACCGTGTGATTGGCTGAGCATTCTTGCATTATTTTCGATGCACCCCGTGTACAAGCAAGGTGTACTGCATTACACACCCATTGCTAATAGCAACTCATTTGGTACTTTGTGGTAGTTACCTTGAACAAAATTGCAACACGCATGATGCACGGAAATTACCGATGTTTTATGAATGCAAATCGATGGAAGGGAGATAACTCTAAATCTATTTCTCTTGTGTCGTCCGCCATATCTAGCGATGGCTACGAAAAAATTTGCCTCTCATTTCAATAAATAAATTTTGACAAAACATTCAAATGTAGTTCGTGTGAATATTAATACAGGGAATTACATCAAGGTGACTTTACAACGACAATTCCTATGTGAAAAAACAGCAAGTTGCAAGATTAGAATCGTTTGATTCACAGAGGTTGGCTGAAGTGTATGATCCGATTCTAAGCTGCAAACAGTTCAAAATTAACATTGAAGCGATTACAGGATGCCATTTAGAAAGTGGTCAAATGCAACATATGTCATATTTATAATTTCACTCTCTCAGTAAAGTACAAATTCTAGTACTTCTTTGGGATTGAGTCCCATCGGGGATTAGAACCTGCACCTTCAGAGTCAGGCACCTAATCGCCAGCACACAAAGTCAGCCGCCTAGCCCGCTCAGCCACCGCGACTTCCAAAGGAATGAAAGTCGGACAACTGGTAGTCTAGAAGGCGTACTTTGTGTACCCCTCTGATAAGTGTGAACTGGCACGGCTCCCACGGCTCAGTGAACATATACAGACATTGAGGGTACCTCAACCCATGGTTACTGAGGGACCAGTGAACAACTTATGATATGTACCCTGTGTCAGTGATGTCAAGGTGGCAATATTAATAAAACACATACCATCTGTTACTGAGTTGTTCTCATTGTTCAGCTCTGATAGATTGATGGAAAGTCATTTTTTACTTGGCCTGTCCTTAAGATGTTGTGAGGCCGGAGTTTGGTGGTGTGAATTTTTTTAATGGTAACTTCTTTGAAAGTCATTTTAGAGGTTTATAGGTGAAGGAAAACCAATTTCTATAGATAGTCAACGTCTTGTTACAGTTAGTTCAGTGTCGATCTAGGTACTCAACACCATTAACAAGCAAGTCGACTATCCATAGACCTTGGCTTTCCTCAATTTTACTGATACTGAGAGTGTACAGAGTTATACTCCTTCTGCAGGCTGAAATCAAATACAGGACTGCATTGTAGTGTTTCTGCTAACTTTTAAGTGAGTCATCATTCGCAAAATTCCTATAGACTTGCAAGCATAATTAATATTAATTTTGTTTTGTTCAAATTGTTTTCAATACTTATCTACCAGCTGGGGAAACCATCTCAGCTACATACACATAATTCCCACTTATTTTTCTAATAATTATTACAAAAACCGCAACTATGTTAACGACATGTATTAGGCATACTAACCAGGGAAGAGATGAAAATTAAGTTGAACTTTTAGTACTTAATCAGGGATCATCAGGTAATCAGCAGAAAGATTGTGTACACATCGCTGAAAATCATTTCCAAAATGTTTGTAAAATATCAAAGTAAAATGACTTTTTACTCAATTAATGAAAACTATTCTTGCAACAGTTAATTAACATAGGGAAATTGCACTGTGACTCACTTATGACCAACTATTGTACTTCCATAGTGATGCTAATCTCACAAGATGAGTTTGTTTTGTAGCTTCATCTCAGGAGGTTAGCGAGTTGAAGATATCACTGAAGCAGATGACAGCGTCACAGAAGATGTCGTCAGAAATGTGTGATACACTCCAGGTATGTGCACAGGAGTTCCTACCAAGATCAACTTCCCTCAAAGTGAGTCATACCACTAACCGATATGCTACTTCTTGGTCCCTGTCTGGTGCTTGGCACTACTCACATAACCCTTCACATACCATCTGTTCTCCATCCACAACCCTATAATCATGTTCCAGTGTTGTACGTATTCCCCTATGAACACCATCCTCGATATCTCCAGGGTATACGTTCCAATAAGTCTCCACTATACCCTGGATGCATCGACGACTCAAAAATTTTACTACCTCCCTTTGCTGGCTCCGCATTCTGATAGTAGCCAATCAGCTAAGCCGCTGTTACAACTGATCTTGCCAGTGTCAACAAAGACAACAGTCTCTGATGCGAAGGTTTGTTTGTAGTGCGACTCTGATTTGGGGGAAATCATACAGACACATTGATAAATTCAGAGGCCCTGTGCATGGTTTGTGTTGTTAAGTGTAATTGGTTAGATAATTTAAAAAGCGAAAGTGAGTTGTGATTGGTTCACTCAACTTCCCAGCTTATACACCTGATTGAACAAAAAAGCCAGCCAAGGGAGGTAATAAATTCGTCAGACAGAGCCGCAGATGCATCCAGGGTATAATGGAGATTTATCAGAATGTATACCCTGGAGATATCGAGGATGTATCAACACCAGCCAGCTCCCATCCACGTGGCTCCCATCACTGTGCAGATAAACGATATGCAAGATGCGGTAGTGAATAATTTAGAAAACGTAACAGGTATGCACCACAGCAATTATGCATGGTTTTAGAATCATTTACAGACATATTTATCTGAAATGTATTGTTTTATTATTTATTGGCCTGTATAGACAAGTACAATAGTTATGTTGTGCATATATAAGACCAAACACAAGATTAATGGTACTCCATTGAATTCCATTCAGTATTCAAAATGTACTCTTAAGGTTATCCAGTGTTCCTGTCGTGAAAAAATAAAGAGTACTGCTTCTGATGTTTAATAATTATCTGGAGCCCAGCTCACCTACTTCCATACCCATCTGACTGACTAGCTTTCATTGACCCGTGAAGGTCCCGGGGTAAAATTGGCCTTCAGCAACCCATGCTTGGCATCAAAAGCGACTATGCTTGTCGTAAGAGGCGACTAACGGGATCGAGTGGTCAGGCTTGTTGACTTGGTTGCCACATGTCATCGGTTCCCAGTTGTGCAGATTGATGCTCATGTGCTTGATCACTGGATTGTCTGGTCCAGACTCCATTATTTACAGACCGCTGGAATATTGCTGAGTGAGCATAAAACTCACTCACACTTAACTGCCCCCTTCCCTGATCTTGTTGCTGCAGAATGAGGTAAAAGAGCTAAAGGAACAACTGTCAATGTACGAGTCCGCCTCCACCCTTGGAATCTTCTCCAACACCCAGACACGCAGTGGACTCGGTGACGACTCCATGACTGACCTTGGCATTCGGAAAACACTTGACTTCAGCACTCCAAGGTCACAAGCAAAGTATGTAGAACATATATTATCTTACCTTCATGTGACTGCATTTGCAGTTGACTGAGCGAGTGTGGTTTTGTGCTGCTCTTAGCACAATTTAATTTAATTTAATCATTCCTTTGGAGAAGACACAATTTTGAGCCAGTCATTGAGTGAGCTGACAATGCCAGCTTTGATTTGCAGGTTTGATGGGAGCCAGTCATCAAGCGAGCTAATCACGAATCTGAAGGTTGAGCTGGAGAGATGCTTGACCAGTAACAGACAGAAGAGGTCACAGATCAGCAAGATCCAAGAGGAGCTGAAGGATTACAAGAAGGAGGTCAAGGCCTTAAGGGGAGAAAACTCTCAGCTGGAAAAACTCACAGGAGAACAGAAGGTTAGAATATTATTGAATAGTCAAACAAATATACAGACCCCTTTTGGCTGTCCAAAGGAAATTTGTGTTGATGATCCTAGATGCTTGGAGGTCATTTGTATTGTGAGATATATGCAGTTGTGTCATTAAAAATGCAAATTGGATAAAAAACCATTACACCTATTTTCATGCAAATCCAGCTGAGTTGGCATTGTTGTAACAATTGAGATTGGATACCTCTGATTGGCCAATCAAAATGACTGAATTCATAATTCTGTGATGTGATTGGATGATGAAGTTGACTATTTCCCCAATTCATACTTGGATGTTACTTTTGTTTGTGACAGACGAAGCTGCAAGACTTCGAGGAACTGCTGCAGCCAGGGCAGAAGATAAGCGCGGTTGAGGCGAGGCTGCGCAAAGATATCGAAAATCTTACCCGTGAGAAGACAGCTATATTAGAGGATAATGAGGTAAAAGGAAGTAAAAGGCAATGTTGATTCACCTCAAATTTAACAGTGTCTGAATATACCATAGGTACTGTGTCTGAAATTAAGGATGTTCCTTGTTCCTATTTTACAATGTGATCTTGAATGCCAGGGTGATTGTAACTCACACACTTTCACAGAGTTGCATCTAGGCAACATAATTGTATACTTTGCTCAGTTTCAGTTACTAAACCCCTATTTTTATTTTTGATGAATCACATGTCACTCAAAATTAATGTTAAGCAGGCACTTTTGTTATAATGAAGTGAAATCTGTATAATTTTTCTCACCATAAAATATGGTTAAAGTAAGTATCAAAGATTCAAAATGAAAGTCAAACATATTTCGGTAAAAAACAAGCCTTAAAGTAGATATACTCTAGACATCTGTGAAGAATTAATAGTCCTGAGTGGCTGTCAGATATCATGTCTCAATTGATACCCACATTTGAAAAGCTGTTGAGTTGCCAACCCACATATGGTAATTCCTACATGCAACACTGCATAGGCTTGCAGCAATTGTTTTGTTATCGCTAAGTGGACACACTGGAAGAATGTTGTTCCTCTCTGTATTCAGTATTGTGCACAACTGAAATAGGTGAATGTGGTTTTGACCAAATGTCCACAAGAGATAATGATTGGACAACGTCATCTTAAGGCCAAACACTTAGTTATAATGGCATGGAACCTGGCTCTGTTGTATGTTCTTACATTTCAAGTATTTTAAGAAATTGAATTCAAAATGTTTTTCATCTCTTGGGTATGTGATGTCTAATGTGCTTTTTATTATATAAACTGTGTTGCAAAATATTCTGAAAGGAAATTTTCTTGAATGGCTTGTCAGTTGTATTACCCTCGAAACCCTAACTTGCTTTGTTCAAGGGAGATAACTTGTGTTTCAGGAGTTGAAAAAGAGGCTGGAGGAAGTGGGTGCTAATGACGAGCGATTGACGGAGATCAACCAGGAGCTGACAAATCAGATTTCTCAGATGGTGCGAGACTACGACCATGACAAGAGAGATGCCCTCGAGAGGTGGGACATTGGGGACATTATCTTGGGGGACATGGGGGACATTATCTTGGGGGACATGGGGGACTGCTTGCAAACTGATGATTGTGAATTGAGTTATCTAGCTACAGGTACTGATATGACCAGGATTGTCAGTGCTGGCAGGAGTGATAGATTATGTTGATAGTGCAAATAAATGTTTGTTATTTGTAGATCAAATGGACCCATGAAGGTCCGGGGTAGAATAGGCCTTCAGAAACCCATGCTTGCCATAAAAGGCGACTATGCTGAAAAAGAGGCTGGAGGAAGTGGGTGCTAATGACGAGCGATTGACGGAGATCAACCAGGAGCTGACAAATCAGATTTCTCAGATGGTGCGAGACTACGACCATGACAAGAGAGATGCCCTCGAGAGGTGGGACATTGGGGACATTATCTTGGGGGACATGGGGGACATTATCTTGGGGGACATGGGGGACTGCTTGCAAACTGATGATTGTGAATTGAGTTATCTAGCTACAGGTACTGATATGACCAGGATTGTCAGTGCTGGCAGGAGTGATAGATTATGTTGATAGTGCAAATAAATGTTTGTTATTTGTAGATGAAATGGACCCATGAAGGTCCGGGGTAGAATAGGCCTTCAGAAACCCATGCTTGCCATAAAAGGCGACTATGCTTGTTATAAGAGGCGACTAACAGGATCGAGTGGTCAGGCTCACTGGCTTGGTTGGCTCATGTCATTGGTTCCCAGATCAATGCTCATGCTGTTGATCACTGGATTGTCTGGTCCAGACTCGATTATTTACAGACAGCCACCATATAGCTGGACTATTGCTGAATGCTGGACTAAAACTGAACTCACTAACTCACTCATTCATGTATGTGTGAGCAGGTGCAGGTTCTCAAATAACTCACTCACTTTTGTGTTTTTGCAGGTGTCAACGGACGTGTGACCAGGTACATGAAGACGCCCGAGATATGTTGAGACAAGAGTTAGAGACCAAGTTCAGTGTTGAGAGAGCACAGATCGTCACCAAATATGAGACAGAAATTGCTAAGATAAGGTAGAGTGGTAATGTCAACTGTTCCTGATCTAATATATTTGCTTTATGGCATGAGTTCATGGTCACTCACCAGTGACTGGGTATAGAAAAGACTGATGCCAGTTCTATTTGATTCTGTTTCAACTTGACTGTGCAACACTATGTTTCAACATGCTTGATCAAAATATTCTACTGATGATATTTGTGTTGTGTGTAGGTGGTGTTGTCTTTTGTTGTGTACAGGTCCAAGTAATGATGCTGAGTTGTTTACAGACCAAGTGATGATGCTGAGTTGTTTACAGGACCAAGTGATGATGCTGAGCTGTTTACAGACCAAGTGATGATGCTGAGTTGTTTGCAGGTACAAGTGGTGATATTTGTGTTGTGTGTAGGTGGTGAAGTCTTTTGTTGCATACAGGTCAAAGTGATGATGCTGAGTTGTTTGCAGGTACAAGTGGTGATGTTTTTTGTTGTGTACAGGTCCAAGTGATGATGCTGAATTGTTTACAGGTACAAGTGGTGATGATTTTGTTGTGTACAGGTCCAAGTGATGATGTTTGTGTTGTATACAGGTCCGATCTAATGGCAGCCCAGCAGGAACTGGACAGTGTGAAGGACCTGTATGTGAGGACAAGTGAGGAGAGGACAGAACTGGAGGATGTCCTCACTAGACAGTTTGAAGAAAAGAAGGAGAATGAAATGAAGATTGTGAGTCAGTTTTCAAAACTGCTGTCTGCTGTCCTATAGAATTACTGCCTTCTGCCTCCGTATCTAAATCTAGGCAGGACTACTTCTGCTGGACACGTATTAGATGAGCCTGCACAGTAAACGCCTTTGTGCCAAGTAGGTGGGGCAGGGAATGTAGACAAATACACATGGCTGCTACAGGTACATGAGGTAGATTGACGATTAATCACGTGCAAAACGCGCTGACCATGGCGTGAACTCAATGCTGCTTCTATTTAACACATGTCCAGTAGTATGATATAACAATCAAAACACAATTGGCACTAGGAAATTTAACTTTTCAATATTTAGACGACAGCCTGTTTCCCTCATGTTTCAAATGGAATGTTCTGGAGGGCGTACCCGTAGATGCGAATTGGGGTCATTTGTCAAGTCTTGGCTCATCTAATAGCCTCTGACCTTGTTGTATCGCGGTACTTGACATATCCGTAATCGGAAAAGAAATTCTGATCTTACGGGGTCTATTTTATTGTAAAATCCAATCAACATGACATTTAATCAACACAAGACGAACAGAGACGATTAACATTTACCAAAAGAGAGAACTCCATCGTATCGTGGTAAACAATAAAATTTATTCCCCAGGAGATAAATATACATCATGACATCACTTCTGCTTTATTTTGGGCAACAAGGATATGCAGACGACGTAGTTCAGATGGAGTGGGAGGGTCAAATATGAACTGTAAATATTATTGCAAGTATTTCATGGATGGGGGTCAGCCAGATTCCAGAGTTTAATGTTGATAATTCTGCTTGATAAAACTTACAGGGATTCGATACATCATGACGGTTTAAGAAAAGTAAACAAGATACTGATCTTAGGCTGTTGATTTACATAAATAATCACCTCTAAAAGGCATGTCTAGTGCGTAAAAATGGAAATACTGATTTGCCGCGCTAGAACAAGGTCCGAGTATGCTTGTCAAGCAGTATACCACCAGTAAAGATGTGAGTTGGGACACAGAGAGGAGCACTCCTTCATTCATTCATTCACACATCACTTAGGACGACAAATGGCTAATATGCTTCTGTGTGTGAGGTGTGTGTCAGTGGTCTGTAAATCATTGAGTCTGGACCAGACAGTCCAGTGATCAGCAGTATGAACATCAATCGGTGCAACTGGGATACGATGACGTGTCTACCTAGTCAGAGAGCCTGGCTACCCAATCTGGTTAGTCGCCTCTTATGACAGCATGGGTTACTGGAGATCACTTTTAACCCTGATCTTCATGGGTAATGTGGTCGTGTGTGGTCCTGTGCATAGAGGTCACAAATCGGATGAAGTTCAACAACATTGGGCACAGAGAGTCCTTGGATGGCCTCACAATTGGCTTGGATTGTCCAAGATAATAATGAACACTTTGAGCAGGATATGTGGTCTGGAAAAGGATTGTTATAATATATTCTCAGTATTATTATTACGTATGATTGCGATACAGTATGTGATCTGCTATTACACAAACAGTAGATTATTTGTAAATGTCAGATCCCTGCAGGCCAGAAGCCCCTTCTATGAAGGTGTTTGTTTTGTTGTAGTTGCGAGATGAGCTAGAGAAGGAGAAGCAAGAGGAGATGGAAAGACAGATTGAGCAGCTGGACTTCAAACGTGGGGAGATCCGTGCTCAAATCATGGATAAGGTCAAGGTCACTCAAGAGGAAGAGTTCAAACAGAGGCTTGAGGCTGAGGTAGGTGTGGAACTCGTGCATAAAGATTGTTTATTTCCGAAGGTTGCTTCAACTTCATGATGGCTAGGTCCCATGTATGGTCGAAAACAATTAACCTTGGTTCTCAACCATCACAGCTGTATCAAAAATCCTGCCGCATGTCCCATTTTATTTCCTTTTTTTTTAAAAAAAGGAGTAAATATGCCGCATCTCAAACACAGTGGAATGCATCAATATTCAAATACCTCTATCCAACAGTCTGATCCTTTTACTTCCCCTACACATGCACTTCATTACTGCACAGCTTGTGTTGTGATCCTGCCACATTTTCGCGTGTTTTTCAACTTGGACTGAGTCAAGTGTGTTGTGATATGACAAAAATCAAATCTTCACGATATTTTTTTTTCCATTCTCTTTTTGACATGTTGTCGTCAAAAATGTGTTCCTTTTAATTGCCTTGACTTTGACAGCTTGCAAAGGCTCGTGTTGATTGGCTGGAACAGCAGGACACTGAGCATGTGCGACAGGAAGTAAGGCAGGCAGTGGAAAAGGAGATGGCTCTCAAACATGAGACAGCAATGGAGGACACGCTTCAGGAGAAGATTGAACAAGGTGAGTGTTTTTTATGACAAGGATCAGGAAATGTTATCCATAAATCTGACATATATACAGACCCAATGAACATCCAAATTAGAATTGGTCTTCGGTAAACCATGCTTGTCATAAAAGGTAGCTCAGGGAATCAGTCAGTCAGACTTGCTTACTTGGTAGCATGCTCGATATCTCCAGGGTATATGTTCCGATGAATCTCCACTATACCCTGGATGCATCTACCGTTCCACCAATAAATTTTTTACCTCCCTTTGCTGGCTCTGCATTCTCACAGTAGCCAATCAGCTAAGCCACTGTTACAACACTGTTACAGTTTGCATTGTCAACAAAGATAGCGGTTGCAGCTGTAGTGGTTTGTTCGAAGTGCGACTCAAGTTTCAGAGGAAATCATACAGATAAATTGATAGGTCCAAAACTTTAAGAAAATATATGTAAGAACTCCATCAACCTCTGTCAGAGAACTCTGCATGATTTGTATTGCCAAGTTTAATCGGTTAGATAATTTAAAAAGCGAAAATGAGGTGTGATTGGTGCGCTCAACATCCCAGTGTAGACACCTAATTGGATAAAAAGCCAGCAAAGGGAGGTAGTAACTTTATCGTAGAGCCATAGATGCATCCAGGGTATAGTGGAGACTTATCGGAATGTATACTCTGGAGATATCAAGGATGACTTTATAGTCATATCCTAGTTGTGTAGATCGATGTTGTTGCTGTTGATCACTGTGTTGTCAGTCCAGGCTGGATTATTTTCCCCTGACATGAGGATATTGCTTTGATCTCCGTCCTTCCATCTGTCCGAGATGATGGGGACAGATTTTCTCAAAAACGCCATAGACAGAGAAAGCAAAATTAATATGTGTTTTTGACTTCAAAAACGGAAACATTTTACAGTTTGTTACACAGTTCTGGCCCTTGTCGTGTGTTTCTAGACTTAGTGCAAGGTAACCCAAACAGGGACAGATTTTCTCAGAAATAGATTCAGATAGGAAAATCAAATTAATATGTGTTTACATCACATGAATTCCTTGCCGCAGTTCAGGAACAGAGACTGGTACAATTTGTTACAGAGTTATGGCCCTTGTCATGCGTTTCTTGATTTAGTGCACAGTATTAGTAGGAACAGATTGCCCCATTATCGGTATAGAAATAAAATGTGTTTTCATGATACAAATGTTGTGGTGGAGTTTAAAAACAGGAACCAAATAGGAAGAGATATTGATGACAATGTTGACTTGTTTACAGATTATCCTAATGTACCTGGAATATTGCTGTGTGTGGTGTTGAACATCTATCATGCACTCTGCCCAACTTGGACTCTATCTTTCTCGGAACTTATGGTCCAAGTCTTCATTCATCAATAAAAGAAGTTTTTGTGTAATTTGGACTGCTGTCTAATTCATTCTTTTTAGTCAGTCCAAATTAGACAGGGTGCCCTGTACATGCTATTTCCACAAATAATGAAGGCTTCTCTGAGTTTTCCTGCCCAGTGTGAAAGGTTTCTTTGTTGGGCCTGTACAAGCTATACCCTGGGTTCAGGTTTGAATCCCTGATTGTGTTTTTTATTTGTCTGCACCATCTGTGAACGCAGGTTTTTCCCCAAAACCTTCATTGCTTAGTCGTTCCTTGTACCTCAACTGAGAAGCCATCATATTATTGTTCAAACGTCTTCAAACGTCTGAGTAATAATACTATTTTGTTTTTTCAGCAAAAGTTACCTGGATGGCTGAAAGGAAAATATTGTTTGAGTCTGAAATACAACAACGTACGCAGAGTGAGAAGGTCACATGGCAGCAGTTAGCCAATCAGAGGCTAGAGGAGGCAGTTAACACAGCTATTGACCAGGCTAAGGCTCAGTGGCTGAAGACTGAAGATACAAGTAACAGATACGAGGTAGGTTCAGTCTCCACAACACACAACAAAAATCTGTGATCAAGCAAGGAGTTCAGTGATAAACCCGAAACGCGGCATAAGATGTCACTCACCTCACCTCACCTCACCTCACCTCACCTCACCTCACCTTGCCTGACTCATACCACTCACCTCACCTATCTCTCACTCACTCACTCACCTCGCTAACTGACCTCACTCACCTCGCCTCACTAACTGACCTCACTCACATAACTCACTCACCTTCGCTCTATTACTCACCTCACTTAAAATGCGCTTAGTCACTCACCTTAACTCTATTACTCACCTCACTTACAATGCGGTCAGTCACTCACCTCACTCACCTTCACTTTATTACTCACCTGACTAAAAATGCACTCAGTCACTCACCTCACTCACTCGCTCAGATGTGACCCAGATTCTTGATTTGTTAACACTGATAGGTCTGATTAATCATAACAGTGACTCATTCACTCACTCACTCATAAGTGTAAGCTACTGAAATTGGCACAGGTTTCACTCCCCATGTATATTGTGTGAATCCTATTTCTGGTGTCCCCCATCATGATTTCGCTGGAATATTGCAGAAAGCTGCATAGAACTAAACTCACCCACTCGTTCAAGTCATCTCATATATCAACGTCACTAGCCCGTTTAGTCACTCATTCACTCACTCACCTTCTCCAGGCATCAAACTCGACTAGTCATCCTCATCACTAGCCCATTCAGTCACTTATTCACCTTCTTGCTGATACACTTACTCAACCACTTCACTCACTCACTCTCGTCATTGTAGGATCTGCTGGCATCTGCCAAAGCCAAATGGATGGCTGAATCTGATCAGAAGCTTGAGGAGACAGTCAAAGCAGCTGTGGAGAAGGCCAAACTGGACTGGGAGAAGACTGCTGCTGAACAGCACAAGGATGCAGTTGAAAGCCTGGTGAAAGAAAGGCTTAAAACAGAGAAAACCTTATGGCAGGTGGAAGCAGACGCACTCCACGAGGTGGACATCAAACATGCTGTGGAAAGCGCTTATCAGAAGTGGATGAGTGAACGAAGTGGAAGGGAATCAATGGATCCAGCTTTTCAGAATCGTCTTCAGGCTGAAAAACAGAAATGGCAGCTTGAGACAGACAGGAAGTTGCAGCTGGAGGTAAATCGGGTCATGGAGCGTGCTCAGAAGCAGGGTTTGTCTGAAGTAGAGAAGAAGAATTTAGTGGAGGAAGAGGTATCCAAGAGACTGGAGGTGAGTTGGTAAAATGTATCTGGTATGGAAATATTTGAGGTGATCGGAATTAAATAGGGCTGTGTATTGGCAAATGAGTTGTATTGCAGTATATTTCAATCCTTGTACCGGTATTGCAATATATTGGGAACTCTAATTGTGCATGTCAGTCCTAATTTCTACGTTGTTAGTCCCTAAAACATATATCTTGTGGATCTGATAACAGCAATTTCAAAGTTAGGTTGCATAGTCAGGGATTTTTTTTGTTATTCGATTTATAGAACAACAATATGTCATTTATTCATTGAATAGCAAAAGAAAATATTTGTTGTGAAAGTCTGTAGAATTGAATTGAAAACCAGAGATAATCACAGAAACTTCATCTATGTATTTTGTGTGATTTTCATCAATAATACCCAAGTATTCTTCCATATAACTTTCATTGTATCTACTGTGTGCAAATACAACCCATTGCAGAACGTTTCACTGGAAAATATGTTCAGCCTTTCCCAACACCCACTTTCTACTTTGCTGACTTCAATACTCAGTGACTTACAGTTTTCAGGTGATGTTAAAATAAACTTTTATATACACTGTCTCACCATTTGCAGGTGGAAGGACAGAACCTTGAATACTCACTGGCTCAATTTTGCAGGTTGAGTGAAATAAACTTCATTACTCACTAACTCATTGTTTGCAGGCTGAACGAGAAAAATGGAGAAAGGAGATGGAGGCACGGGTTTTGGCGGAGGTAGAGACGACGGTGAAGGCGGCTGAGACAGAGTGGCATCGTCAGGAGGAGGAAGAGAGGAAGAAGATGAAGGAGCTTTTGGAGGATGAGATTGGAGGAAGACTCCGACAGGAGGTGGGTGGTTGAAAATCATGTTAAAGGTATAGTCTGGTAGGCTTAAAGGCGGACTGATGGTTTGACCAACTGGGAAACTAATAAACATATAATACTCAATGAAATGCTGATCATAATCAAAATGTTTGCAGAATTTATGTCCTAAATATAGAAAAATTGTTTAAAAAACTATCATTAAAATTTCATCACACTTCAGTCTTTGTCATGGGGGAGGAATGCAGAGAAAGGCAACGCCAGAGGTTTGAGAATCAGGTGCACAAGCGCCAGTAACATAATTGATTCATCTACCTGTGCTGTCACCATCCGTTCTTGCACACCTGGCTGTCCCTCTCTTTGCATCCCTTTGTCTTTTTGATAGTCTTTCAAATTAAAAAGCTGAAAGGTCTTGATATGTAGGGACTCTCAACCTTTTTTCGGGTTAGCAGGAAAAAATCCTCTTGCCAGTCCTTCATGGCAACTAAAATAGTGTTCAGAATGACTTGAAACCAAAGTCACATAACTAAATAATGTACTTAACTGCAGCATGTTGTAGGATTGCGTAAGGGAGAACCTGAGAGTAGGTGCTGACTCATCCGCTGACTTTGTACTACAGAGTGTTCTATTATTGCAGATGAACAGAGCTGTAGAAGATGCTAGACAGGAGTGGGAAAATAAACATCTGTCCCAGCATGCAACACTCGCAGCTGGCCAATCAGCTGCTGAGGTCACAAGGTCTATCTTGGAGCAGGTATGTAAATACCTCATTGAGTATTAACAAATTTGTGGCACCATTGTGAATTCATGGGAAAGATATCTGCATTATTGTGTCACTGTTTCAGTGATTAGATCACCTGCTGTTTGTCAGTTTGTATTATGTATCTAATAATTTTGGTTTGTGAGTACTGTTCTTTTTCTTGTGGTGACATTAGTTGCTTTTCACAAAACTGCTGAATTCATCTCTCTGGACATTCATCTTTGGGTAAAACCCACCCAGAGACAACCTCCCTACCGTTGTGAGCAGAGAGTCCTACTGTTCTATAGTCCGTGTGGCTCAAATCAGACTGATGAATTGCAGTCTAGCTTGAAAAGTAATAAACATAACATACTCAATGAAACGCTGATCATAATCAGAACATCATACCAACTCTTTGAGGTTCTTTTTCCTTAAAATAAAAAAGTTGTTTAACGAACTGACCTGTGAAGGTCCGGGGTAGAATAGGCCTTCAGTAACCCATGCTTGCCATAAAAGGTGACTATGCTTGTCGTAAGAGGCGACTAACGGGATCAGGTCGTCAGGCTTGCTAACTTGGTTGACACATGTCATTGGTTCCCAACTGCATAGATTGATGCTCATGTTGTTGGTCACTGGATTGTCTGGTCGAGACTCGATAATTTACAGACTGACGCTAGTTGGAATACTGCTAAGTGCAGCTTAAAACTAAACTCACTCACTCACTGTTTAACAAACTATCATTAAAATATTGACACAGTTCACTATTTGTTACGAGAGAGGAGTGCAGAGAAAGGGACAGCCAGGTGTGCATCATTTGAAAAGATTATTGTGGTATGCTGATATACTACAATGATATACCACGAAGATATACTACAATGATATACCACTACAATGATATACCACGAAGATATACTACAATGATATACCACGAAGATATACTATGATGTATTCCATACTCATTATACTGTACAGAGTTGGGCTGTTTAAAATGATCAATAATCAGATATGTTGTCAAGAGGACAAATTATTATTGATTACCAATATGAAAATTGTGTTGTCGATAATGTCGTACATTTAGTTTTGTGACAGAAAAAAAATGTTCTGCAGATAACCCATACAAAAACATGTCCCCATTCACAATGGATGTAAAAAATATTGAGAACTTGCAGACATTTTTGGCGTTTTTTTTTTCAAAGTTACACCTCCGATGTTTATCGATAATCACTCAATATTTAGGTAATGATTATCGGTCTCTATGGTAGCTTCTATATTAATAGTACAGTCCTAGTACAGTCCATACAGGGCTTCAAAAATCCTGTTGCCCGAAGCCTGGGACAAGTCAGTTTTCATTACAGGCAGTCAGATAATGGTATCTTACTTCTCCCTTGACTACTGGACAGTTCCACTTATGGTTTCAAACTGCAAATAAAGTTGGATTTCATTTCATATCTGGTCATAATGGAGCTGTAATGAGTATTAAATGTCGCAGTAATAATAAAGCAGAGCTATCGTTCTTGGAAATTTATCACTCCTCGATAAATGGTCCAGTAAACGTTACCATCAAATATTGTGTCATGAAATCAGGGCAAGTTGAAAATTAGTCAGAACAAGTTACTTTCTTGAAGTCACTTGCCCTGTTTAAAACAAATTTGGAACCCCTGCCATATGAACTTGTTCTCTCGAACCAGGAGGTGGCGACACTGAAGCTGGAGAAGACCCGCCTAGTGAATGAGCTGAAGGAAAAGGAGTCCACTTGGCTCCAGGACAAACAGACGCTCATCAGTCAGAAGGAGGCGGAGAGACGGCAGGCCGTTAAGGAGGTGGCGGAACAGTGCGAGAGGGACTACAAGGCATTCATGGAGGAACACCAGAACACCCTCACTGAGGCCCTGCGGAATAGCCGACAGCAGCAAGATGTCATGGAACAAGAGAAGGTAGGTACTGAAGGGCAAGGTTACAGTCGAAGGTTACATTCCTATCAAAAACAAACCATGAAGGTCCAGGGTAGAATAGGCCTTCAGCTGCCCATGCTTGCTACAAAAGGCGACTATGCTTGTCATAAGAGGCGACTAACGGGATTGGGTGGTCATGCCCGCTGACTTGGTTGACATATGTCATCGGTTCCCTATTGAGTAGATCGATGCTTATGTCGTTGATCACTGGATTGTCTGGTCCAGTCATGGTTATTTACAGACCACCGCTTTTTTACTGG
The DNA here is from genome assembly GCF_037392515.1 of Haliotis asinina. Taxonomy (NCBI): domain Eukaryota; kingdom Metazoa; phylum Mollusca; class Gastropoda; order Lepetellida; family Haliotidae; genus Haliotis; species Haliotis asinina. The sequence goes on from NC_090292.1 coordinate 28,620,999, forward strand.
AAAAATTAAAAGTCACAGATACAATGGCATGTGTGAACCAAGTCAGCCTTGGGCCTATGGTTTGTAAACCAAGTCAGCCAGCCTGACCAACAGATCCTGTTCATCGCCTCTTATGACAAGTTTGGGTTGTTGAAGAACAGTTCTAACCGGGATCATCACGTTTGTACTAGTGAGAGCACTAATTATTGATATGAGGAGGATGTCCAAAACTGCAGCCTTTTGGGTTGCAGGAATTTGTGATTGCGATTTAAATTCAGATTCATCCTGATTATCTTTTGATAATTGTACAAAATTGTGTTTGACTTTTTCAACCACCAGAGGGAGCTGCAGGAGCGTATTGAAGAGCTGACAGACAGGAAGTCACGGGAGCTGCAGATGGGTCAAGGTGACTTGTCAACCAGTATCACCGTTGATGGGGACCTGGAGGTAAGCCAGGATGATGACCTTCGTCAGAATATGATATTCACTGGAAGCAAATACGAGTTACACTTCTGTTTCCACATGACTGAACATGTAGGCCATGTTGGTCACAAGAAATTGGTAATATTGTGTACGACTGTTACAATTCACTCCTATATTCAGTTAATGGAATAATCTTCTTTGAATGCAATTCGTGATCAGCAGAACCGATATTTTGTTAATGTGTTCCTGAATATATTAAAAGATACATCAAAGTTGTGGTTGATATTTTTTTGTTCGTTTCCCAATATTCCTCATATGTATCAGGACTTTTAACAGATGTTAACCTACTTGCCTAATATAACCAATATGAACCCTAGATGCACCAGCCAAATTCTATTTGATAAATTATTCGTTTCCCAATATTCCTCATATGTATCAGGGCTCAATTTAAGAGATGTTAACCTACTTGCCTAATATAACCAAATATGAACCCTAGTTGCAGCAGCCAAATTCCAGTTGCACTGCTTTCATTGCACTACTACGGAAATATTCTGTTGAATTATTCAAAGTTAGAAGAAAAATTAGCTGACATGCTTAAAATGTCCGATTTATTTCTAAAAAATTACTTGCACCTGGTGCAGATAACTAGGTAGGACTTTGTAATATTGCATCAGTGCATGTAACAAAGCACTGAATCAAGCACTGTGTATCGTAATTGACTGAGTGATTGAGTATAGTGTTACTCCGCTTTTACCAATATTCCAACAATATCACAGCAGGGGACTCCAGAAATATATTGTGCCCATGTGTTGTGATGAGCAAATGCTGTAACCACGAGGCTACCCCACTGCCTTTTGTTTAGTGAAATAAATTCTTTCAAAATTAGGTCCTATTAATAGAGAAACATTTTCCAATCCACGTTTCTGAATGTTGAGAAGATTTGATTATACACTGAAATATACAACCTCAATGTTTTCAGACCTCTATTTTGGAACAAGAAAGAGAAATATGGCAGAAACAGACAGACAAATTAAAAAAGTCTATTAAGTGTCGGGACTCGCTTCTCAAGCAGGCAGATGAGCATATGTCTCAGGAAGTTGAGAAGTTACGAGAGGAGCTTGAAGCTGCTTACCAGCAACAGTTGGAGATGGAGGTACACAAACTACAGGATCAATACCAGTCAGAACTTAATCATTCTCTGCCTACAGGCGAACATGAAATTGGAAAGATTCAAGTTCAGATTCAGAAAATGGCTGAAAATTTTGAAAAAGAAAGGGCTTCATATGTTCGTAAAATTGAACACCTGGAAGATCAACTGGCAGAAAAATCTCAGCAGCTTATTGACTTGGAGCAGGAACAAGAACAGGAGATGAAAGAGGAATATAAGAAAGAGCTTAACCGTCTGCTACAAGAAAAGAATACTCTGATAGAAAAACTTGCATCAAAACAGTCAGAATTGGATGAACAATTGAAGGAAAATGATAAATTACTCAACTCTGTGAAAAAAATGGAATCGGCTTACAAAAATGACATGAAATCCCAGAAAGAGAAGTTCGAAAATATTAATAATCGTCTCCAAAAATCTGAAAAATCATTGCAGGAAGTCATCAAAAAGAATTATCTTGAAAAAGACGAGTTGAAAAATGCTCTGAGTGAAAGTGAATCTGCCATGAGGAATTTGACACAAAAAATGATGGAACATCAGAAGACCAACACGATGACAGTGGAGGCAATGAAGAAACAACACAAGCTGGAGAAGAAGGAGTTGTTGAGGCAGCTGAAGAAAAGGAGTGACCGCACGATGACCAGCACACCAGTACAGGTCAGTTTTAGGGTTCAAAATCCAAGCATCTGTGACAATCCACCTCAAAATCGGTCTTCAGTCATCATGCTAGTTGTAAGAGGTGACTAACTTGATCAGGTGGTCAGGCTAGATGACTTAGTTGACGCATGTAATCGTATCCCAACTGCTTAGACCGATGCTCATGATGTTGATCACAGGATTGTCTGTCCTAACTCGATCATCTACAGATTGCCGCCATAAAGCTGTAATATTGCAGTCTGGCATTAAACAACAAACAAATCCAATCAAATAAACATTCAGTATGAAAGTCATACGAGACTAACCGAACTGTTTTCACAAATGTGATTGTTTTGCAATCCCACACTACGCGATCAAAGGCCACAGTGTGATAGGTATTAGTATATTCATGTTTAGGTCAAATCACATGGAAACTTGGTGACTGAGGCATGTTGTACCGTGTTCTTTATCATTATCAGCAGGCGATGTTTTGTATGTTTCATTAACTTTTGCTCCACTTAAAGTATGAACACATCAACAGAGACATCCACCACAAATGGGATTCACTGATGGTGCTAGTGCTGTAACAGTGCATTGAACTGTCAATCGATTGCAATCGTTGAGTCTCCATTAGCAATTCTCCATTAGCAATTCAATGAAAAGACTGTTAATTCATCAACAATAAATGTGACTATCTACAGTTTAGTATTTGACTTCCATTGATAAATGTGGAAAGCAAAATACAGGAAGTTAAGAGTTATCTGCCAATGTTAACACTCATGGCATGCAATTTAGAGTTTGAGATTGTGAATAACTATACGTCTATGTTTTAACTGTTTACTTGATCTCGATTTCGAGATAGTTGAAAAGAGACTGAAACTTCAAATTGTTTTATATGACAAAAATGTTATGGATGTCAACTTTCACAACGTTTCTGAGCTATTCCTTGCCCCTTCGTCAGGTGGATGAAAAATGTTACGGATGTCAACTTTTTTATTGTTTTCACGTTTCTGAGCTATTCCTTGCCCCTTCGTCAGGTGGATGAAAAATGTTGTGGATGTCACCTTCTTCTTTATTGTTTTCACAACGTTTCTGGGCTATTCTGGATGATATTAGAATACCGACTTCTAAATGCCTCTCAAGAACCTCTTCAAATTGTTTTGATCTGGATTTCGAGATAGTTGAAAAGAGACTGAAACTTCAAATTGTTTTTGTAAACTTAGCATTTATTAGGGAAATGACTTCAAATGAGAAAAATGAAACACTATTACAGTGTTATTGCAATAGTTGGTCGCAACAGGCTGTTACTACTGCAGTAGTATGTTGCAATAGATTATCACTAATTTTTTTAATCGGCACGACTTCGATGTTCAGATGTAAACAAACTACAGGGGCATGACTTGTGACGCTCTCCTAGAGTGACTATCTTTTCCTAAAAACATAAACTATTGCCCCGACAACACCTCATACCTAAACGCATTCAACACGGGTGGTCAAAGATGGATAAGTATAAAAATGTAATAGTAGAAACTAAAAACAAATCTCAACGAGATGGGTGCTTCTTCCAACGACGCCATGTTTTGCTGCGTGAGTTTCCGCTCGCGACCGAAAAATCTCCGAAGATGGCCGATCGTGTTTCCAGTATTACCGACATTGCTTCCGATAGGGCCGATGTGTTTCTGTTATTACCGCTAAATTACCGATATCACTGCAATTGTTTCGCGAGTGGGCTGCGTTTGTTTACATTTGAGATGCAATTCCTTCAAGTTTGCTGTAATTCCTTCAATTACTTAGGGGGGCCTGAACAAGTTAGAATCTCAAATATTTGACTGTTTTTGTGTTTTTTCAGACAGAAGAATCGGGCGATATGATGTTGGACCTGAGATCTCAATACTTGGACACGGTTAACAAAATTAGAGGTGAGTTATCAGATCTTGAATATCATACTTGATGTATTTAGCACCTCAGGCACTTATCTTATAAAAATTCAAAAGGGGGATAAACCAAGAAAGGGTTGTGGTGGTAATTTGGAAGAGAATTAAATGACACAAAACCGTCAATCAATAGGTATTGCATGGCACATCCTGTTTCAGTTCCTATGTTGTGTTTTTGTTCTGTTGTTGAGCACATTATAGTAAATATGTCAACTTTGGTACAGTTACTTATGAGGACAGAATACAGTTTACATTCTGTGCATATCATTGCGATGCTCCCCATACATTTCTGAACTCATCCAAGAATACAAACCTGAGAGATCTGTATTTTCCTGTAGCCAGTACCTTTTGAAGATTCTGTCAGCTTGTACATCATTTGACAAGGACAGTTTTGAAGTCTCAGTCTGTTTCAGTGTGTCATTGGCCTTCCCAAAAAGCTATTGGCATATCTGACAAGTTTAGACTGACAGATTTTGTCCCAAGGAGGCGTTTTCTCTGTGTGAGCATGATTGTTCATTTGAGCTAGATTGGGACAGTTATGCCCTCTACTTTCGCAGTTTTCCTATAGTGTCCCTTTTTTATATTTTTTCTCATCAGTAATGACAAATTATGCATGGTTATTATTCATGGGCCTAATTTTTTCAGAGGATGTCATGCAGCATATTACCCAAACAAACCTGCGAGCTGCCGACACTGTCCGTACTGGCATCACTCGGGAGAAGCAGGTCACGGTAACTCAGTTGAAGCGATTCTACCGAGTCAGCATTCATAAAATTCTACAGAATGAACTTATTGGGTAAGAAAACTTTAAAATTGAAATAATTACTGTTTCACAAACCACTCTCTTGAGACATTGTCAGAATAGTCCATGCCTTTCATAAGAACTGATGACAATTCATTGGTTTAGAGTGATTACAATAAATCTCCTTTCTGACACAAACTGTCCTGAAGGCTGGTTCGATTTTTACCATAGCCCTTTTCTGCCTTTGCTAAGATGCTGTTTGACTGGTTTGTTGTTTTACGCCACATTCAGCAATATTTCAGTCATATGGTATCGAGTGTAAATTATTGAGTCTGGACCAGACAATCTAGTGATCAGTCTCAAAGGTTACCTGACCTCCCATAAGGTTTTGTTGACTCAGTAGTGGAGTGTAACGAAAAGTACTGAGGATAAGTTTACTTAGACTGTATTTCAGCCATATGCTATCAGAATGTAAATTATCGAGTCTGGACCAGACAGTCCAGTGATCAACAGCATGATCATCCAACTACAACATCGGGATACAATGGCATGTGTCAACCATGTAAATGAGTCTGATGACCACTTGTAACCCGCATCTTCATGGATACTTTGCTGAGAAGACACAGTGAGATTATCTCAAACACCACTTATGTAGTGGGACTGTTTCATGTACAGGGCCATATCCTATTCTCGTGGTAAACACGTTTTCTGCCGAAATTGCCAATGCATGATACTTAACGATTCTTTACATCACTCACCGGAAACTAGGAACTGGCCCAAGTCAGTAAATGATCAAAATTTTGCAATGTAACGAATATTCGTGAGTTTTTACCAACTTGGAAAAATGATAGCTTTTTCCCACCCTTTCCGATTCCTTACACTTATAACGAGACACCTCGACAAGTCAGTGGCAGATGACCTTGTTTTTCATCAAGCTCAAGAGTGGTAGTACACCTGATTGATCAAACAGTTGATAGATGCATATGTTAGAGGGAGAGTGTCTTCATTTAAAAACAACTAGCATTCATACGAAAAGAACTGTTTTTTTTTCAGCCAATATCTGTAAGTAGCGCGAGAATAGGAAACACCAGTATAATTGACATCACAGTGTTTGTCACAGAACACTCGGGTTTTGTTGCCCACATGGGTACCATGTATGAAGTGTATTTTTAGTGTTTCTTGCTTGCATCTTGCTTAAATGAAAGTGGCATAAAACCTCACAAGTCAAACCTGTTTTGAGCGGTATACCATGGAATGCATCACTGTGTGATCACAGAAAATTATTCTGATCTGAGCATGGCACATTTGGATAGCATTTGTTACAGCATTTGCTTGTTGTGTAGAAGATGTAGGTATAATTCCTCATATGAGTACAATATGTGAATCCCATGTGTGTGTACCTCAACATATTATTGGAAAAGAGTCATAAAACCATGATTCCTCACTCAGGTGACACTGACGTGGACACTGAAAAGTAGTGGGACCCATGAAGATCCCGGCATAGAATAGGCCTTCAGTAACCCATGCTTGCCATAAAAGGCGACTATGCTTGTCGTAAGAGGCGTTTAATGGGATCGGGAGGTCAGACTCACTGACTTGGTTGACACATGTCATCGGTTCCCAATTGTGCAGATCGATGCTCATGCTGTTGATCACTGGATTGTCTGGTCGAGACTCGATTATTTAGAGACGGCCACCATTTAGCTGGAATACTGCTGAGTGCGGCGTAAAACACAACTCACTCACTGGAAAGTAGTGGTGAATACCCATGTGCAGTTGCCTAGGGAGTATTCTAAGTTGTATATTTGTATTCAGAATGTGTGTATGTTGTTCAAGTTATGTCAGTGATTATATTTGGTGTGCTTCAATAGTTTAGGGATGAATAGATGAAAATATATTGATTAATTGAATTTCAGGTCTGACAGGCAAAAAAACTAATGACAGAAAGGTTTCTTTACATCAGTAGCTTTGGTAATGGTTTTAGTATGTGTAGACCTGTCCTTAGTCTCTGAGTGGATTTTATTGGCTAATTGCCACCGTCACTGTAATTTTGTTGCTGACCATTTCATCAAAATGGTATATCTAATTTTGTGTTTGTTCATGTTTAGACAAACTTTGAAATAGCAATTGATTGTATGTTGTGTGTTTAGAATGTGAAATAGATGATGAATGTCTTAACTTACAAAAAATTGTAGCTTGTGTGCGTCCACTTTTTTTTTAATTACAAAAGAACTTTCCCAAAAGAAATGCTAAAATTCTAAACTTAGAAAATGAAACATGACATGGTTTTATATTCATTAGCTCATGCTTATTTTCAAAAGATTTTCTTCTTTTATACATAATTAGGTAGGGTTTTAAGGCATGCTGAGAAAGATTTCAGATAAAGGGACAGAAGTAGTTAAATTTAAAGACCTACCAACAAGTTCAAGAAAAAGTTGAAATGTATTGAAACAAGAAATTCCAAAAATCATTGAATATATATTTCTTTTAATATTTTGGAATACAGAGGAATAACTTCATACTTTCTTGTTTGTTCAACAGGGCAGACCTGGAAGGGAAACTGGCAGCCATTGATCAGGCCCTTGAAGCAATGTCCATCAGTCTCAGCAGTTCAAGGTCAAACACTCCTGACCAAGAGGTCAAGGCCACAGACCTGTCGCAGGCCAAGAGTTCAAATTCTTCAATATCCCTTGATGTGTCAAGTACCAGCAACCTGACTCCTCGCAGTGAAAGCAGCATTACAAGCTCAGGGTCCTCATGTCAGAATTTCCAAGTGACCTTGACCCAAGCTAATCACTCATCAGGGAATCCTGGGACAGCAAGTGATGTAAAACAGAATTCTAAAATGGTGCCAAAGAATGGAAAGGATGTGTTCCCGCGTCCATCTAAAAATCTATCTCTCTTTGATCGTAACGGATCACGTATTTTGATAACACCTTCACCGGTTGAATCAGATCGTGAAACAAGAGAGCCACTTCCAGTTTCATATGGAAAAGACGATGCAAGGTCATTCAGACCAGTGGATCCTCCTGAGAGACGCACCTCAACAAGGCCCAAGTTTGGACAAGGTACAGTTCAGACAGGAAAAACATCCGAAGCTAAACCCAGAGAACTGAATAGTTACGGAAAATTATACGACAATGATGGCTTCAGGAGACCAAGAGAGCCTGTCCCAAAGAGAAACACAAATGGTCATACTATAGGTATAAGTTCTCACCGTGGTCAAAGCACACATGGTTCTCAAAGCAAAGATGCTGGATCTCATCAAGCCCGTATCTCAGAGGCTGGTTCCCATCGAGCCCATGAGAGAAATACTAGTTCCCATCGAGCTCATAGCATAGACGCTGGTGCTAATCGAGTCCATGTCAGAGACACTGGTTCTCATCAAGAACCTCACCTTATCAGAGATTCCTCTCTGCCTCCATCAGTGTCAAAGAGACGTCCACAAATGTCCCTACTTCGACGCAGCATGGAGGATGAATTTTCAACGCCGAAACCCTTACAACAATTTTCATACAAAGGTATGAGCAAAGCTCAGTCTGAGATGGCCTTGAACATGTTAGCCGACTTTGACGATAACCAGGAGGAAAGGCAGCAGGTGATGGAAAGTACTGGAAAATCTCCTGTTCAGATCAAGTATAAATACACCCCTCTGCGACAAAGTCTGCAAGCAGGATCGCCATCCACTAGTTTAATCTCCAACCACAGTTTATCTGAGGGAGATTTGAGAATAGCAGAAACCGATGAACCAGTGCTTAACTTTCAGTCCCTGGGATTAGGGAAACCGTCTCCCCGTAAATTCAACCCTGTGCCCGAAAGACTGGAAAGTGAGAGTGGATATCACACTCCAAAAAAGTCGCCCAAGAATTTGTTTGGGAGCAAAATGGCCCGTTCTCTTGAGAATTTGTCAGTTCTGGGTTTGACTCTTGAAGAACAGTCTCTTGAAGAAGAATTTGCTCCCTTAGCATCACTGAAATCGGACAAGGACACAAGTAGTTTCCGAGCATTTGAGCGTGTGGGAGAGTTTCCAGCTCAGTTGGAGAAGGGGAGACAAGCCAGAGATACAAAGTCCGGTGAAAGGAGACAGCTAAAGGAGAAACAGTCAGATATGATTTCAGCATCCAACCAAACTAAAGGCTTTTCTGAGGGTGGTGATCATTTGAACAGTAACCAATCAGAATCAAGAAGTACATCTCGAGCAAGTGGGGCCCACAGTTACCGAGATTTTCACAAGGGGAGGCAACTCCAATCGTCACGAGACCATGATTCTGGCAGAGAGAGTTTTCACCTGTTAACTCCACCTGTTAATGTTTCACTGCGTGTTGCAAAGACTCACTTGTTTGAAAAATAATTATAATTTATGTCTTTGATATTCAGATCTTGGACAGTGCTCAGAATGATGCATGTTGATGGTTTGTAAATAGAGAATATTTATTTAACTCTTGTTCACCATACTTCTTTTGTTTTCATAAATCATAAATTCTGTTCATCATATTCCAACTCTATTACCGAAAACAAGAGAGATCCAGCATCAGGCTGATTAGAGTGTCTCCAGTACATGACACAACAATAGTGGGTACTCATTAGTAACACAAACATCATTCCACTTTGGATACAAATTAAATTATTTCTAATATGGCTGAAATATTGTAAAATGTAAAACATATTCATGTTTGTAAAAAGAAATCATGTTTCTACCTACCAGAGACAAAAGGTACACCATAGAATAATATGAATATGTATATGATCATTTAGAATACAAAGTCTGTTGATCACAATCTGTGTCATATTTAGCAATGTTTTAAATGAGCTGTTGACTCTTGGTCTCACTCGTAGTCTATTTTGGGGATAAAACTGTCTGGATTATGCCTCACCCTGGACTAACCAACAAAGTGGCCATATCTGTCCCTGATGCATTTAAGACTGAACAGGAGCGGGAACAGAAATATTTGAACATATGTTGATGTATTTTTGCCTTGTGACCCATCATAATTGTGTCTTGGCTTCTCAAACTTCAGAATAGGCCTTCAGCAGCCCATGCTTGCCATAAAAGGCGACTATTCTTGTCATGAGAGTGATTAAAGGGATTGGTTGGTCAGGCTCACTGACTCGATTAACATATGTCATCTGTTCCCAAATGTACAGATCGATGCTCATGCTGTTGATCACTATATTGTCTGGTCCAGACTCAATTATTTATAGACCGTCACCATATAGCTGGAATATTACTGAGTGCGGTGTAAAACTCATCTTGCTCTCGCATTCAAACTACAGTGCGATGGCTGTCAGCTATCTGCGAGTCATGCAAGGTCTATCTCCATTGTGACAGGGGCATTACCATTGTGACATCATGTAAGTCAATATAAGGTCATACATCTAGCAGTATTACACTAGTGTACTATTGGCGTAAAAATATTACACTGCAGTATCTTCGACAGGCGAGTAATAATTACGTTTATTACCAAATTTTAATATTCCTCATCAAGAAGAGTGACTTTACACAAATATTCTGAGAATAGGCAAGGATGTATATGAACAAGGATGTATATGAGAATGACAGAACTGGGGCCCGTTTCACAAAACTCTCGCAAGCCTAAGATCTCGTAACTTTATTCGTAGCTCTTGTACCTGGCATACTGTAACATAGGAGGTGCAAATGCTAGAGAAAAGTTATGAGATCTTAGGCTTACGAGAATTTTGTGAAACGGGGCCCTGGTTTAGTTCAAGTTACAGGTAACAGTGTCAGCTCTTTAATCCTGTACACTGGCTAAACCGGATTATTTCTTCAGTCCAGAGTGCCAGTTTACATCTTCCACTCTGTATAACCTTGCATCCCTCCCAAATCAGAATTTTTTCTGTGTCAATTCTACACATTTTATTTTGAGCTTCAACCCAGCTGTTGCTGAATTGGTCTTGAAGGCATACAGGGTTTCATCACTTGTAAAGTAAAACTGTGTTTTACAAGAAGTATATTATGGGGGAGAAGCTGAGCAAGATAGCTGTGTATTTGGTACAGTAATGTAAATACTTTGTATAGTTGTATGTGATATTCATGTGCATTTTTAGGAGGATGAAAATATCAACACATCTCCTTGAATTTTTTTCAGCACCAGAGAATTATGTTGAAACTGTCAATTCAATTTTTTACAGAGAAATACAAATATTATGCTCAAGTTGCACATTAAAATCATAACGTGTCACTTGCCTTGTATTGTATATATTTTACATTGAAAAAATGTTATGGTGAGCTAGTTAGTTATAAATTATGAATGTATATATATATAGGCCAGCAGATTCCGTCCAGTAAACATTCTTGATTATAACCAGATCTCTTCTCAGTAGGATATATCTCTGATTCATGATCTGACAAACCCTGAACATTTTTTTATTGAATGATCAGGTGGAAATAAATAAGACCTGTGCTTTATGTGTTGTTCTCTCTGCTGTATGGCATATGGTTCAGTGTGTGTTGTTTGTGAGTTTTCTATGACTAAGACAAACGTTATGATATGTGTTGAAAGACATGAAAGTAACCCATTCTAAATGGGCGACTGTCACGGGTACTGCAGACGTGTTCTCCAGGCACGTTTCTACAGAAACATACCGAGACAAAATCAAACTACAGAAATGTACCGAAGGACAAAACCGTTCCACACTGTTCCTTTCTCATGATTCTAACTCTTCTGCTGCTGTATTGAATGATTTTGATTGTGTCATATAAACAAGCACACACAGAAAGGAGATATTTAGGATGCACAACACTACTTGTTATTAGTTGAATGATAAGTACGGTTTCAGTTTTTGGTTGTGGAATATAGTCTCATCAATGTTTTCCTGTACACAGAAACGTACCTGGGTATATATGAGTAGTAAATGTGCCATCAACCCATTCAGCCTACTGGTAGCTCATTTTGGAAGAGACTCGAGAAGTCATGCATACTGCAGACTTGACCTCACAATACGCCAGTGGAGGGTTTTAGCTTCACACATTCATCTGAAACCTGCAACTTTCAGAAATATTTTCACTTCACAGAGGACCTGTTTCTGTTTTGTACAAATGTAACGTTATTCTGTCTGTAATTTTAATGTCTTTCGTTTCACTGTCAATAAAATGTTTAATAAAACAACAGTTTCTGTTTCATATCTTCGAGACAAGTTAGGAATGTAGTCAGTGTGTTTTGGTCATGTAATTTACATGTTATGTTAAGTGAGTGAGTTAATATTTAACATCGGCAATATTTCAGCCATATCGTGACGGTGTTATATTAAGCTGAAAATTTACATGTAATATTAAACTGATAGAAAGCCAGTTGGGTAGCCATGTTAATCCTCTCAATGCTGCTGCTGTCGAACCCATTCGACAGGAGTGCAGGATAATGACATCTCCAAATGTAACTTGTAATAATTATTGAGATGTTTAGATGCAGCAGGGTGGTGGAGTTGCTAAGTGGTAAAAGCATCAGCTACAGCACAGGTTTGACTCCCCACAGATGCAGTGGGCAAAGCTCGTCACTAGTCCTAGAGCTGGAACATTGTGGAAGAAAAGTAAGGGAAAGAAAACAACAAACAGATGACAATCTGATTATTCTGGGTGTTAAATTTGTTCTCTGAAATGCATAAATGATATAACTTGTCCCCAGATACCATTCAGTAATATACTGCATGGACCGAAGCTATGCAGGTGAAAATCATCTCCTTTCGTTGGTTTTTCAATACTAAAATTAAAAAAAGACATAATTGTGTCCAGGGACACACGTGCTCCCGCTGCTGTAGAAAGTGCTCCCTACACTGTGTGTGTACAGGGACACAGGTGGCCCCGATGCTGAGTGTGCTCTGGTGATTAATTTCTACTAAAGTTCAATATACATCTATGCAACTATGAGATGCACACCTCTCGAGTCCCAATGAAACACTTGTATGAGCTTAATCAATTCCATTGAGCAGTCTTTGTGGAGACGTGGACAGACTTAATCCCTATTTCACCATCACCAGAGAGAAATACCACAAAATGTATCTAAGTTCAAACATCTCTTAATATTAAAAAAAATCCCATCAAATACAAAAACAAGATATAAGATGTACACCTTAGTCTCTATAAAAGACATGTAAGCTAAGTGAGTTTTGTGCTGTAGTTTTTGAGAAGTGGATGGTACGAACGGGATGAATGGAACCAAATTAAAGTTCAAACATCTGGAGAAGTGACAAAATGAAGAAACTGGATGAACAAGGTATGAGATGAACACCTTTAGAGTCACTAATCACTATATTCCGAGAGAAATTCAACAAAATTTAAGTAAGTTCAAATTGCATAAAAACTGAAAAAAATAAATAAAATACAAAATCAAAATATGAGATGCACACCTTTAGCGTCCCTATAAGGCACGTGTAATCTAAATGAATTACATAAAGTGGTTTTTGAGAAGTGGATAACGTCCCCTATTACACTAGCATCATAGAGAAATTCAGCAAAATGTACCTAAGTTCAAATGTCTCTAAACGTACCAAGAAAAAACCCCATAAAATGCAAATACAAAATATGAGAAGCACACCATTAGAGTCCCAAGACAGCCCATGCATAAGTTCGGTGAATTCCACAAAGCATTTTGTAGACATGGATAGAGTACATCCCTTGTTTCGTACGGACGGACACGGAGGGTAAATCTATACGCCCCTGCCATACATGGCGGGGGCACAAAAATTAAAAACACCCATCTAGATCTAGCTCAGCAGTTGATGTGGTGTTCAATGAAAAGGGTGAAATTAACAAATATTTCACATAACCGTTAAAAGTGAATTTATAAGATTGTTTTACCTAGATTCCAGCAACATCATGGCAGGGGACACAACAAATGGGATTCGCACATTGTATAAATGCAGGGAATCGAACCTGCCTCTCCCAGCTGGCTTTAACCATTGTGCTAGCCCACCCCTCCCATCCTCCCATCTACTTCCATTCTCAGCGTCTGCTCTGGAGTTAATGCACATCAAAACCTCGTGCAAAGGAAGTAACCCACGATTGGTTCATCTCGTAACCATGACATTACGTGACAATATGTACAACGCCTCCAAATAAATTGGCATTATACTCCTAGTCTCTCTCGCAGTCCCTGAACCACATTATTTCCCCTACAGCCAAGCCCTCCCAGCAATGCAGTATGTCTCGCAGTCCCTGGACCACATTATTAATTTGTAGACAGGTGTCAAAATTTGTTTCTGAGAAAGTCTGAAACGAAGAGCCCAACTCAAGTTTCCGGCACTATGTATTATTGGACTGTCACCACACGGAAGTGTTTACGACCATGGGCAGCACTTGAGTTCGATGCGTGAAGCTCATTTCAGGTGTCCCCTGCTATGATATTCTTCGAATGTTGCTTAAAGCGGCGTAAAGTCATACTCAGTCTATCCCACTCACTCGCTCCTCCAAGACACAACCGGTTTTATTCCGACATCTATATATGTTCGTCTTACGACTAACGCTTTTGCCATGTTTGTCGTTGTGGATGACAATCTGTAAATGATCGAGTGTGGGCAAGGCGATCTATTTATGAACATCATGAATAGCCATCCTCAGTAGATGTCATACGATGACAAGTGTCAACCAAGTCAACCGATCCCTTTAGTCGCCCCTTACGACAAGCATGGGTTGCTGAAGATCAATATCCTAACCCGGATCTTCACGCGTCTGTGTCCATTCTGCAAAGCGATCTTAGCACAGAGGTGATGGTAGAGTCCCATACTTCAACACTGTGGTACGGTAGTGCGAACGCTAAGATCGCTTTAGTATAGGACGAACAGTGCAGAAAGGACAATCCTAAACGGTTACTGACACCTGTAAACCCAACCCCGTGCAGCTCCAGGTTAGACCTGATCTTCAGCACCCCCTGCTTGTCGTAAGAGGCGACTAACGGGATCGGGTGGTCAGGCTCGCTGACTTGCTTGACACATGTCATCGGTTCCCAATTGCGCAGATCGATGCTCATGTTGTTGATCACCGGATTGTCTGGTCCAGACTCGATTATTTACAGACCGCCCCCATATAGCTGAAATAATAATTGCTGGGTGCAACGTAAAACCACACTCACTCACTCAAGATTTGTACAGTTGAATACCAATTACTAACTGACAATTGTGAATCAGGGAGTATGGCTTCATAAGGTTGAGTATAGAATGATATGTAATCTATGAACACCATATCACGTGACCGCAGGGTCGGGTTACCAAATGAAGCCTAGATTAAATGGAAACGATACTTCTAACGAGCTTTCACCTGCCAGACAATGGGCTCGTTGATGTAATTAACCTTTACCCGGATAATTAAACCTTTATCCCAAGTCCACGTGGTGTAGACTTCATAATGAACACGTGGTCAGAACTTAACTAGGTGACGATCAAGTCCCAAGACGCAACACTGGACACACTACAACCATGGCGTTGAGACTCTGTGTTCTTGCTCTGCTGCTGGCGACGGTAACGGCCTGTTGTTCCCCTTTGCAATGGGAGATGAGAGGCGGGACTGTGTCCGGCAGGGTGGCCATAGATGACCTCCGTCTTACAGAGGTAGAAGACACTTATGTTCAGTGATGTTATTTTACTTTGCAATATTCTAGCTTTGCTACTGCTGTCATTGAGACAAGCTATGTACAGACAGTATTCTAGGCTGTGTTTTGGTGGGGTTTTTTTAATTTAGTTTTTCTTCTTCTTTTGTGTGTCGGGGGAGGGGTGTGTCTTTTTTGTGGGTGTGGGTTGGGGGGGGTTGTTTTTCTTTTTTTATTCTTGTTTTTTTAGGGTCTGTCTGCATATGTTCGGACCTGGAACCTAACGGAAAGAACTTGACGTTAGGAAAAGATGACAAACATTCA
Organism: Haliotis asinina; assembly: GCF_037392515.1. NCBI lineage: Eukaryota > Metazoa > Mollusca > Gastropoda > Lepetellida > Haliotidae > Haliotis > Haliotis asinina. The sequence continues at coordinate 28,636,737 of NC_090292.1, forward strand.
GCCAAGTCACTCAATATTTAAGCCCTGGACCAAAGTGTTCTACCAATGACGGGCCTGCTAACAGCCTTATTTGCGCGTATTTCAGTTCTAGTTATCGTGTGAGTGAGTATATGTTTTTACGCCGCTTTTTCTTTAACAATCTGCCAGCAACATCACGGTGGGTCTCCGGTGTGACGAGCGAATGCTTTAACCAGTAACCTAGACTACCGTGAGAGTGTGTGTTGATGTAACTGTATGCCATATTTACTGTTATTCCAGCTTTTTGGCGCTGAGAAACCTGGAAATATCATGAGTATTCGAACTCAAACTCACATGTTTCTGGCGTGCACAAGATAACCCATTCTGCAGCGAATAGATGTACCGGGTTATGTCCCTTAGGCGTTCACGGATTCGCTGATCGTTATTTTGAGATCCCAGATTCGTATCGAATTTGGATCTGTGAGCACCATACCCGTTACCAACTTACAATTGTGAAACCGTGAAACCAGGGGGTGAGTTTAGTTTACACCGTTTCAGCTACATTCCAGCAATATCGCGGCGAGGGAAACCAAGAATTCACTTAACACTTTTGTACCGTCTTGGAAATCTAACCTGTAACTATGGTGAAACGAGCGAACCTTCTAAGCTCTTATCTACCCTACTGTCCCTTACGAACGTCTAATTGCCACTAAAAAATGTAGTATTTGTGCTGTTTATGCGTATTTTTTAGAAATATTAAATTGTCGTTTCAGTTCCACTATGATCTCCACTATGACGCTATCAACCTGAAAGTCGCCATGAGGAGTGAATACATCACCTCGGACGTCAGGAATTTGACCATCATAGATTATAAAGCAGTATGTATTGACCATGATATAATTACATCATCGTCGTCGTCATAGTCATCGTCATATATCATTATCGTCGTCATCATCGTCATCATCATCGTCGTCATCATCATGTATCATCGTCGTCGTCGACGTCGTCACCATACATCATAATCGTCGTCGTCGCCGTCATCATCATCATCGTCGTCGTAGTCGTCATATATCATTATCGTCGTCGTCACCATCGTCGTCGTCGTCATCGTCATCATCATGGTCGTCGTCATATATCATTATCGTCGTTGTCATCATCGTATTCGTCGCCTTGATCATCATGTATCATCATCGTCGTCGAGGTCGTCGACGTCGTCACCATATATCATCATCGTCATCATCGTCGTCGCCGTCGTCATTATCATCGTCGTCGTTGTCGTCATCAAAATCATCATCATCAACGTCGTCCTTGTTATCATCATCGTCTTCGTCGTCATCATCATCATCAGTCACTCGTTACGCTGAAGGCCCGGGTTTGATTCCCCACATGGATACAATGTGTAAAGAACATTTCGGGCGTTAAAGCATACTCACTAACTCCACCCTCATCCGTTCTCTTCCTTCCTTCCTTCAGTACATAAGAATGTTACATGTTTCTGGATGGAAGTGTGTATTTCCGTAAAGTTACTGATCTGACGGACGGAGGTCACGATGCTGTTTTTCTTTTTTGTACAGGAACGGATTTACCAGATAAACGAGGTCACCGAATCATGTGAGATTCGAACCCTTGAGGTGCCCTTCGATCCCGCGTGTACTCCAGGTGAGTCATCATATAACATCACACATATAGCAATTATAGCATTCCACAGTGGTGAGATGAGGTGAGGTGAGGTGAGGTGAGGTGAGGTGAAATGGGTTTTAACGTCGAACCTAAGAATATTTCGCCCATATGACGACGTGCATGCGTGTGTATGTGTGGCTGCTTGTACTAGCCCAGATTGAAGCTGGTTTTATCATGCTAGCTCACTGAGATACCATGCCGCAGTTAACCATGAATACCACAGTCCTTGCTGTACGGAAGATTACCACGCGAAAGGCAGGGTCCAAGAAAGTACCGCATTTTAACGTCTTTTGGTATGGAGTATTCCAAACAGAGATCTACCTATGTGTAGTAATAGCGCCATACACGATGTGCGGAGAACAGCAGGTCATCACGGAAAGTAGCTTGTCAGCAAGTAGCTGCTTTTAACACGTTGATTAACTTGTCACGGGATAGCAGCTAGCAGTATGATACCTGTACAGGGAATAGTAGCCTTTAGTGGCTTGTCACTTGACAGAGGTTTATCATGGAACAGTAGCTTGTTATAGGATAGTTGCTTGTTACAGGACGGTGTTTGAACAGCAAAAGAAACGCAACTCTGGTTTGTTTGGTCAAGTTTTTAAATAGAAGACAAAAACATGAACGCTTACTTTTATGAGATTTATTTATTTATTTATTTAGTTTGGAAACGTGCGTTTCTTTTGCTGTTCAGTATAGGGTATAAGGTTGACATGGAATATTAGTTTGTCATGTGGTAGAAGCTTGACAGCAGATTTTCTGAGCATGAGAGCTTGCAACGAACCAGGAGCCACGCCACAGTAGCCCGTCCATAGATACTCACCGTTGTATAATTTATAGCGGAAGTCAAATCCGGGTAGAGGCGACTAACGGGATCAGACCTGGTTGACACATGTTTCACAATTGCGTAGACTTATGCTCACGATGGTGACCATTCGATTGTCTGGTCCAGACTCTATTATTTGCAAACCTCCACCATATAATTAGCACGTATAAGGGGAACATATCAGGGTTCATATTTTTCATACAATGCCCTAAGGCAAAATATCACTTTGTCGTGGTGATGTGACGTCATGAACAGTGTTATGACGTCACGGTTCTTTTGTGACAATGCATTCTACATTCGGCGGCGGCGGGTAGCCCGGTCTGTGATTGAGAGCAGATTTGGGCTTATTTTCCTCAAACTGACGACGTCGTTAATAAACAGAACATTGTATTCGTGCCCGTATCATACAATGCTTACGACTCTCGCTCGGGAAATACCAACATTTTGGCACTTCGTGTCGTAAACGTGGTATGCCATGGGCTGTCATGTAATACCCTCTGCAGATCCGCCACTAACAACACACAAACAAATCCATAATGACAAAATAAATGATTGTCCAAAAGTGGCCACCTAAACATTTACGGGTCTGTTATGGGTCTGTAAGGCGTTATGGATTGCAATAGGCCGAAAAAGGAATTTTCCAAAGGTAATCTTTATTAACACTTCAGTGTTCATATTCCTTCGACCCGTGAAGGGCCCGGGGTAGAATAGGCCCTCAGCAACCCATGCTTGCCATAAAAGGCGACTATGCTTGTCGTAAGAGGCGACTAACGGGATCGGGTGGTCAGGCTCGCTGACTTGCTTGACACATGTCATCGGTTCCCAATTGCGCAGATCGATGCTCATGTTGTTGGTCACTGGATTGTCTGGTCAAGACTCGATTATTTACAGACCGCTACCATATAGCTGGAATATTGCTGAGTGCGGCGTAAAACTAAACTCACTCACTCACTCACTTCATATTCCTTCAAAATTACTTACACCAAACTATACGTTTTCTGACCAAATTAACGAGTTTCACATTCATGTACATGCGTGTGAATTTCCAGCTGTATCTTATCTCAGGTAGTGGACTGGCACAGCCGAAGACACAGGTTCGATTCCCTACATGGGCACAGTCCATTTCTGGCGTCCCTCGCTGTCGTATTGATGGCATGTTCCTAAAAGCGCCGTAAACTCAAACTCACTCACTTACGTATCTCAGGCACTACTCCGTTTCCATTTCAGATGACGCTACAGTGAACGATCACTTTTTCGTCGGAGGCGGCGACCAAGAACGCCTTCAGGCGGCATCGTTCAAGTACGTGAGGCCAGAAAAGACGGGCTACGTGACCGTGACAGAAGGGGACAGTCCAGATTCTACATGTGTACCAATTCTTGCTTTAGATTATAACCGTACGTATATTAGTTGATGCGTAGTTGATACGCTTTTTTAACTTCGGTTAGGATAATTAAAAAGTGAAGTGTTTCTCGGGCATTGGCGCGTCACTTTTATTACCATTTAAAGAAAATATTTTCGGCTTTGCTGCGTCCCTATCATCCATTTGTCCACCATAAGAATGAGTGTCTGTAAGAACTGTGTGACTGAATCTACATCTCATTAACACGCGCTAAACTTTCCAAGCTGTATTTCTGATAGAGAAAAATAGGAATATGTTCCTCCCTTATTACTTTTTTTTATTTAATTTTTTTTTTAAATAAAAGAACTACCGCCCTCGTCACTTTTGAAAAAAATGTGCCTGAGAAACGTTTGATTTTTTATGCAGCCTTTTACAACTACTGGAACATTCCGAACATCTCCTTACCTTGTTTCCGTTAATTGTTGAGGAATAAAAGCCGGATGAGTTTACTTAAATGTGAAAATAAAGAATACTAAGCACGATGTATGTGTAATTTTCATTGTTTCATTCGTATTATTTTATTTTTCGATTCATTGGATGATGTTACTTATCTAATGGTGTGGATGATATGTTATAACGGGTTATATTTGCAAAAGTATGATTATACCTTAGACACCTAATTCTTGGAAATAGTCGAGATAGGATGGTGAAATTATTGTGTCTTTAAGTTAGGGAGCTTCTTGTGCCTTGTTTATCGTGATCTTTTAGTTAGGTGACTTCTTGTGCCTTGCTTATTGTGATCTTTTAGTTAGGTGGCTTCTTGTGCCTTGCTTATCGTGATCTTTTAGTTAGGTGGCTTCTTGTGCCTTGCTTATCGTGCTCTTTTAGTTAGGAGGCTTCTTGTGCCCTGCTTATCGTGATCTTTTAGTTAGGGGGCTTCTTGTGCCTTGCTTATCGTGATCTATAAATTAGGAGGCTTCTTGTGTCTTGCTTATCGTGATCTTTTAGTTAGGTGGCTTCTTGTGTCTTGCTTATCGTGATCTTTTAGTTAGGTGGCTTCTTGTGCCCTGCTTATCGTGATCTTTTAGTTAGGGGGCTTCTTGTGCCTTGCTTATCGTGATCTATAAATTAGGAGGCTTCTTGTGTCTTGCTTATCGTGATCTTTTAGTTAGGGGGCTTCTTGTGCCTTGCTTATCGTGATCTTTTAGTTAGGTGGCTTCTTGTGCCCTGCTTATCGTGGTCTTCATCAACCACAAAAATCACCCACCTACTCACTCATTCACCCAAAAAATCTCACTCGCTCCGCAACCCACTTTCTCACTCAAACTTCATTCAATTAAACCCTACTCACTGAAACATCGTCTCGGAGTCTCTATTAACTACCCAACCACTCACTCACCCAAAACCCATTTACTAGTCATCCACAGCCGACCCACAGCTCACTTGAAAGCCTTATCGGAATGTTCACTCACTCACTCACTTGAAACTCTTATCGTAATGTTCACTCATTCCGTTAAAACCCTTATCGGAATGTTCACTCACTCACTCACTCAGTAAATCCCTTATCGGAATGTTCACTCATTCACTCACTCAAAACCCTTATCGGAATGTTCACTCACTTAGTAAAACCCTTATCGGAATGTTCACTCACTCACTCACTCAAAACACTTATCGGAATGTTCACTCACTCACTTAAAACCCTTATCGAATGTTCACTCACTCACTGACTTAAAACCCTTATCGGAGTGTTCACTCACTCACTCACTAACTTCAAACCCTTTCACTCCCTCAGTTGCCCATCTGTTACAGTGTCGGAGATGACATTTATGGTATTCAGGGACATCACGGACGGCATCGCCGACCCCAGCATCTTCAACCCACCCGACAGCTGCGTCTTCGCAAAGGAGGTAGTGTATTTCTGCTAAAGACGTTTAAGTATAAGATACATATGCATTTCACGTTATCTGTCGGGATGGTTATCGAAACAGACCAAAGAGATCGATAATCGTTAACGAATATCGATCGATTATCGATAAATATCGGAAACGTAAAGTTGAGCAATACTGCAAAAGGTTTCTGAAAGAAATGAATATGATACACATCATTGTTGAGTGGTGACATGTGTTTGGATTATCAAAACGGGGCCCTGGAAATAATTTAGAAGCAGACCACGAATGAAAGCCCCAATTTGTGAGAAAATTTACACTTTTTTCCATCACAAAATGCAATGTACGATATTATTGATATCACAGTTTTTCTGTCATTAATCGTTAACATATTTTTTCCTAATGACGAAATTTCCGATTATCGATCATTTTGTCCAGTCGTTATTACACGGCTGCCCCGTGAACTGAAGTCTACCGGTGTAGCCTTTAGTCCCCGTAATATTTATTACAATGTGGTTGAATACTTGTGACAAGAGATCAGGTTGGTGCTTGTTATCGTATCCAAACTGGAAGGTTGGTGGTCTGCACTGTCAGGTTAAGACTCGACTCTGAGGTACAGATCGTCGTCCTGTACAGTGAGTGAGTGTTTTAATCCGCTTTTAGCAATATTCCTGAATAATAATGAGTTTTGACATCAACAACGAGAAACAGGACAAAGCAAGCGTTGTCGTAGGATGAACACATACCTATGTCGCTACTGAGCTAGTTGCGCCTGCTGCTCGTTAGAGGAGTGCGTGTATGTTTACGCCGCTTTTAGCTATATTCCAGCAATATCATGACGGGGGACACCAGAAATTAGTTTCACACACCGAAATTGAGCGAGTTATCCATGCTAAATGGACATAATGATCTTGAACACTACATTTCCCATGACCTTGTAAATGTTAGCTTTATTTTTGTGCTATCTCTGTATATCATTTGTTCATTTCATTTGCGTGTTCTGTGTTATTGTGTATGTTTCTGTGTTATTTTGAATAATTTTTTTTATTCCAGACACCCCTGAGACAAAAGTTGAACGTGCACCCGTTTCTCCGTTTCCCTGTAACTTATCAACATTAAACAGTATTTTCACCATTTAAAAATGCAAAATACGAGTCAGTTTTTATTCAAGAAAAGAGACTTAAAGGATTACTGTTGTGTGCTGATGCGAAATGAGGTACAAAGAGGGTGTGACCTTTTGCGGACACCGGGTGTGGTCGCTGTGTTTTTGCATACTGTAGGTGTGCAATGAAATGTCAAACAATCAAGTCATACTGAAACACGACAAATTAGGTCAAAAATAATACTAGTGAGTGAGTGATTTGGATCTACGCCATTGTTAGCAATATTCCAGCAATCACGGTTGGAGACACAAGAAATTCATGGGCTTCACACATTGTACCCATGAGGGGAATCGAACCAGGGATTTCGGTGTGACCAGTGAACACGTTTCACTACTGGGCCACCCCACCCCTGCTATGCTTTGTAAACCATGGATATACACACAAGGCTATACTGAAGGTCAGTGAGATGAACACTCATAATGTTTCTGGGACCCTATTGCAATGCCCTGGGTGTGTCTTAGTTGATTGACGTACATGGGATCGTTCTTGAAGGAATCGGTGAAGGTAAATGTTAGAAATATCAGAAGAAACATATATTCGTGGAAACAAAAAAGAGGAACACATGGATGTACATGTGTTCCTTTATTCTTCTCCAGGTTTCTTCATGATGTATGTATTGTACTGTGTTTGCAACTTAGGAAATAAAGGAACACATGTAATCTCATGTCTTTCCTTATTTGTTTCCATGAGTATATTTCAGATAAGTATCCTGCTTGCATTCAGCCATTAAATACGTTGCAAGTCAGTTATAAAGTCCCGGGGTAAAATAGGCCTTCAGCAACCCATGCTTGCCATAAGAGGCGACTATGGTTGTCGTAAGAGGCTGCTAACGGGATCGGGTGGTCAGACTAGCTGACTTGGTTGACACATGTCATCGATTCCCAATTGCGCAGATCGATGCTCATGTTGTTGGTCACAGGATTGTCTGGTCCAGACTCGATTATTTACAGACCGCTGCCATATAGCTGGAATATTGCTGAGTGCGGCGTAAAACTAAACTCACTCCCTCACTCACTCGAATCGCACACTTCTCGTCCTGAAATAGGTACCACTCAGCTTCGCCGAACAAATTTTTAAGGCGACTGAAAACACATACTACATGTTTATTCAACGGTGATGTACTTGATAACCGATTTTAGACCTTTGCTATGTTTTGGCCTCTGTTTTCAGCCTAACGTTTCGAAAACGCTCGTAATTTTGTGGTCAATCCTTTTTCAAGTACATGTTTCCTGTTGGCATGGTGTTCAGCGCTGATATAAAATTTAATCCTATAGTGTTGTATGGAAGACGGTAATATATTGAACACAACACTGCCTATACTAGCCACAGACAAGATAAGCTGACCACTTTGTTGCTGATAAGATACTCCTGTAAAACAATCTGAAAATAGTACTACCCACGTAGGTTATGTGGGAATGGCGCACACTGGCGGGGCTTATTTGTTTAGTTGCCACGGAAGTTCCAATGACTTACAATTAAGACATATTTGTTTATTACCTTTGGCTGATACTTATCACACTCCTAACCTTTTTCTTTATGTTACTTAATTCTTTAAAATATTAATGCGTTTGTTATTACGAACAGAAGACAACTTTGGAGGTGAATGGAATGTCTCTGGAGAATGGAATGTCTCTGGACATTCCTTGAGTTATTCCAACTGACTGATAAGCTTCTATGTTGAATATGGGTCGTGATTTCAAAAACATGCTGGGACTTGCGTTTATTCTTTGTGCATGTACTGTCGGATATGTCACATCCCTGACACGTGAGTATTTGTTAGGACCAGTACGTTAAATACAAATCAACATCAATTGATTATGAAAGTGTTTATGAAGATGCTCATTTTTATTCAGTTTTTTGTTGAAATAACGACTGATTCATTGTTTACATTTTTTAAGATTTTGCGAGCGTTCTTAGTGTCACTGGCAGTAGATTAGTGAAGGTCCCGGGGTAGAATAGGTCCTCAGCAACACATGCTTGCCACAATAGGCGACTATGCTTGTCGTAAGAGGTGACTAACGGGATCGGGTGGTCAGGCTCGCTGACTTGGTTGACACCGGATTGTCTGGTCCAGACTCACTCACTCCGCACAACTGCTCGCTGTAACTCTAGTTGGTCACGAATGAAGATCATTATGTGTTCTGATGGGAAATAACTCCAATCCACGGGTCAACCTGTGCTGTACGGGTCGTTGCGGGCAGAGGCACAACGAATGTTTAAAGAAACGGACCATAACCAAAAACAGAATACAGAAACGTCCATGTGTGGAATCGAACGCGAGGCTTTGGCGTGACTAGCGAACGCCTTAACCACCAGAATACCTGACCTCCTTCTTCTTCACCTACTATAGTGGGGTGGATGACGATATATATTTACTCATCCAAGTGACTGAATCGCAAGATCTCCGTACGCCTTTGCTGCCAGTTTGAACTAGGAATAGGTGCGCAGGTCGAAATAGTACTACTAGTGTTATACGGTTAAGGGTATTTCCCCAGTGAAAGTAAACCATTCTATCACTGATGTGTCAATATATGTGTCTCACTTATGTGTCATTATATGTGTCAAAAAGGAACACAGGAAAACATATACATTATAGTGCAGGTATCTCACATGTACTTTTGTACTATTTTTTATCATATGGAATTCTGGGTAGGAGTGTAACTTGTGACGTTTACAGATAGGGCCATCCAGCGTTACCCTGTAGCACAATCACTGAAAAATGGTCATTTACAAAGGAAAAATTCGGCACACATTCTGCAGTATATTAATCTAGCACCATTTGTTAAGGAAAACCCTTTGACCCTTGTTCATTACCCATAAGTGCCCTTCAAAGAAACCATTCGTTTAGGCTCAAAGTGGGACGTGAATTGACACGATACGGAACGTAATGATAAAGTAAAAATGTAATTGATTTTTAGAATTTGTGAAAAAATATCTTTGTTTGGTTTATTAAGGTACAAACATTTAAGGGGGACATGAATAACGGATGCGTGGGTTCGTTTTAATCTTCTTTAGACAGTGTTCCAGCAACACTCCTGAGGCACGTCAGGGAACACCAGAAATGAGCTTCATACCTTGTACCCATGTGGGGAATCGAACCCGGGTCTTTAGCTTGACGAGCGAACGCTTTAACCACTAATAAATCGCCTGTCTCCGATCAATAAAGTTTATATTTTCATTTTATCTTGTTAGATATGTTCTGAAGCGCACGCGGGCTAACGCAACAATGAGCTTTCGCGTCTCTATAAGCAGATTGATGCCTGCCATTACGCCACTACCTTTGAAAAAATTATCTCCCAGTTGACGATGACATAACTACGTTTCAGAATGCGAGAGCCAATACGGCGGCACGTGCGTGAACTTCGTCTACAACCAGTGTCTGTCTGGCTACATGTATACCTATAATGGGTGTGGCTTCCAGGAGATGTGCTGCATTCCACCTGTACACCCGTCTGTGATCTCGATAGCAGCAGGTACTCCTAAACTTGTACTTCGGCCAGACTTATATTGTTACATTAAAAGAATTTTGTACCAAATAAAGTCAGCAGGTCAACTTTAAATGTGAACTAACGGGCAAGAGAATGAGTGAGTGAGTGAGTGAGTGAGTGAGTGTACCCCGCACTCAGCAATATTCCTGTTATATGGCGCCGATCTGTAAATAAGTAACAGAACATCCAGTGATCAACAGTATGAGCATGGAACTGCGCAATTGGGAACCGATGACATGTGCCAAACAAGTCAGCGAGCGTGACCACCCGATCCCGTTATTCGATTTTTACGACAACCATAGTCGCCTTTTATGGCAAGCATGGGTTGCTGAAGGCCTGTTCTACCCCGGACCTTCGAGGATCAACGGGCAAGAGAAACGATACCAAGTCGAAATCACTGATATTACAAAACGACAAACCACTGTGAAAAAGGACAGTGAATTTTAATAACAGGTGTTAATTTTACTAACACCCACATGCATGTTCAACCTCTTTCTAACATCAAAACCGCAGACACATGCACACCTAACAGACGCTCGCAACCACAACGCACACACAATTATATGAACGAATTAGTAAAAAGACTGTCATGTCATTCAAGATATCATACAGAATATAGTCTAACAATCCTGTTTGTATAGGTCAGTGCGGAGTCGCTTTTCCCGACCCATTACCAGCGACAAACAGAATAGTAGGGGGCACAGTTGCCGCCCCTGGCGAATTCCCGTGGCAGGTCAGTTACCGTCAGTTTTATTATTTATTCTATTGTCTATGGATATTGTTCACGGTTCCGCTTCGAGACAGATAACTGTCTTCATTGGAGTGAGTAAGTTCAGTTACAAATATATTCCAGCTACATGGCTGTTAATTTTCGAGTCTGGACCAGACAATCCAGTGATCAACAGCATGAGCATCAATCTGCGCATTTGGGTACCGATGACATGTGTCAACCAAGTCAGCGAGCCGATTATGCTGACTCAGCAATAATTTTGCATGACCTATAGCTGTTAAGAGGTATATAACTGTCTATAATTGTGGGGTAGTCTAGTAGTTAATGCTTTCGCTCATCACGCCATAGATCTGGGTTCGATTCCCTCCATGGGTACCGTGTGTGAAGCCAATGACTGACCATACCCAATTTTTCCTATTGCTGGAATATTGCTAAAAGCGGCATAAAGCTAAATTCACCTACTCACTCCAAGCTCTTAAACGTTCATTCATTTGCTTTTACTCCCAAAAGATTCTACTTCGTCGGATAATGACTGTTAATACTCGCCCGTTTAAGATACTGCGGTGTAATAACTTTACGGTAATATTACACTAGTGTAATATCGCTTGACGTATGACGTCAAAATGGTTAAAAGTTGCGACGTCACAACGCTAATGTCGTCGTCTCAATTTTGTTAGATCTTGCTTGACTTGAAAGCTGAGGGTCCTCACACTGTAGGCAATTTTGCAGCAGTTTCTGTCAATTTATGCTGGCGAATAAACAGAATACTAAACTCGCTTCCGTGAAATACCATCTTCATTAAACTCGAAAGCGAGTTTGATACCAAATCATCAACTCGTTTAATAAAAATGGTATTACAAGGAAGGTCGTTTAGTATCTTCTATTTCTCTAGCCATTATATGTGTATGACGTCGTGTATGCATGGTGATGCTTCTGCTCACAGGTGTCTTTGAGGGTTTATGAAGCTAACAAGGGCCACGAGTGCGGGGGCATCCTCATCAGTGACCAGTGGATTCTGACGGCAGCTCACTGCTTCAAACAGTAATCTCCTCTCAGGCCTTGACTTTACGATATATCTGATATCTAAGCAATACCGACCCGTGAAGGTTCCAGGCTAGAATAGGCCTTCAGCTACCCATGCTTGCCATAAGAGGCGACTATGCTTGTCGTAAGAAGCGACTAACGGGATCGGGTGGTCAGACTCGCTGACTTGGTTGACACATGTCATCGGTTCCCAATTACGCAGATCGATGCTCATGTTGTTGATCACTGGATTGTCTGGTCCAGACTCGATTATTTACAGACCGCTGCCATATGGCTGGAATATTGCTGAGTGCGGCGTAAAACTAAACTCACTCACTCCCTCACTCACTCTAAGCAATACCAGAATATGCGGCGCGTTGAGGATAAAGCGTCACGCCGTAAGCCTAGATTCGATTCACTACATGGGAACAATGTGTGAAACCCATTTCAGGTGTCCCCCGTCGTGATATTAGTTTAATATTGCTAAATGCGGCGTAAAACCATACTCACTCACTGACAGTAACATGAAGACGGAGGGGAATCCGCTAGCTTAACCGTATTACTGGTAAACACATATAAGATGATCCACGACCTGACAAATGACTCCAATTTGCATACTTGGGAACGCCCCACAGAACGATCCACTTGAAACAAGAGGGAGACAGGTTGTCTGATAAATATCGAGAAGTTCATTTTCCCCGTGCGTTTCACGCATGAATTGTTATAGCACACTCGATTTGGGAACAGGTACAATCCCAACGAATTGAATCAACACAATATACTGAGCAAATATGTTTAGTACCACCGATCCATTTCACGAAGCAAATGACATTTTCCTGTTTTGTTTTTTTTAAACAAAATTGTTGAATACCTAAAATGCTTGTCAATGCCCCAATCATCTATTTGTCTTCGTCTTAACTAAAGGTTAGAGTGGAATATCAGTATCATATGCCTGAAATTGCAGTCTTATCATTCGAAGGAATATGCGGTGTTGATTTCATGTCACGGTTAGCATGTTTTGCACATGCATAATCGTCAAGTTACCTGCAGCAGCCAGTGCGTTTAGTGCGCAGAATAATCTAATATGTGTCTAGCAGTAGGCGCCATTCTGTGAGCAGATTTACCGCACTGTAGAAACCTTTGTGCGGTTATTGGGTAATAAGCACAACAGCTTATAAACATCTGAGACACATGCATTAAATTATTCGTATTTGATGTAATTGAGATACTATTCCGATCATGACTCCAACTTGAGCATAATATTAATTATTAATCACGTGATCGTATGGTCGTATTTATTTAGAGACCTCGGCGTTAAACAACAAGCAAGCAAACTTACTCACCTACTCCATAGATTGCAAAAACCCAATGTTTCATGTTCTACTCCATTCAACTTTACGAAGGGGTGGTTGGGTAGTTTAGAGGTTAAGTGCTCGCTCGTCACGTCAAAGACCCGAGTTCGATTCCCAACGTGGGTACAATGTGTGAGGCCCAGTTTCTGGTGTCGCCCCAGTGATATTGCTGGAATGTTGCTAAAAGCGGAGTAAAACTATACTCACTCACTCACTGGTATGATTTTAGCTCTAGTTTGTCATGTTTCCGTATGACTTAATTGTTTGACATTGAGTTTGTGAGGGTAATGACGCACCTAAACAAAAACACAGCGACTACACCCGGTGTTCGCAAAAAGTCACACACTTTCTCTCTACCTCACCTCTCATCGGCAGACAACACTAATCCTTAAGGTTTCTTTCCGTGAATAGAAACCAACTCGTATTTTGCGTTTGGAACTTAAACTATTATTTTGCCTGTCTCATGAATTGATATCACACTGAATGACCAACCCAGCTAACGTCACGTAATTGGGCCAATACAGTACAGCATTGTAGTGTTCTGTTTACAGTAACCATCCATATGTGGCCCGGTACAGTTTTACTGAAGGAAAATAAGCACTGGTCCAATACCAGCAGTACAGACCAGAACGATGTCATCACTGGCCAAGTAATGTGATGTTAGCTGGGAATCCCTCTGAGATGTCTGTTTTAGAGAAGAATGTGGTTATAGTCTGTCTCAGAAACCTATGAAAGAAGGATATGATTCCCTTTTCCCACCCAAATCACTTCAGCTAGTACAGCTTATTTCTGAATGGTATTTAGAATGGCTCAGTAATGTGATGTTAGCTGGGAATCCCTCTGAGATGTCTGTTTTAGAGAAGAATGTGGTTATAGTCTGTCTCAGAAACCTATGGAAGAAGGATATAATTCCCTTTTCCCACCCAAATCACTTCAGCTAGTACAGCTTATTTCTGAATGGTATTTAGAATGGCTCAGTAATGTGATGTTAGCTGGGAATCCCTCTGAGATGTCTGTTTTAGAGAAGAATGTGGTTATAGTCTGTCTCAGAAACCTATGAAAGAAGGATATAATTCCCTTTTTCCACCCAAATCACTTCAGCTAGTACAGCTTATTTCTGAATGGTATTTAGAATGGCTCAGTAATGTGATGTTAGCTGGGAATCCCTCTGAGATGTCTGTTTTAGAGAAGAATGTGGTTATAGTCTGTCTCAGAAACCTATGAAAGAAGGATATAATTCCCTTTTCCCACCCAAATCACTTCAGCTAGTACAGTTTATTTCTGAATGGTATTTTAAATCCCTAGAACACCCCTTAACATTAATCTTTTGATGTTTTCTTCGTTGATCTTGCATTCTCTGCTTTTATTGTAGACCACATTACCATAATTCCTATGTTTATATGTTTAGAATTTGTTCTGAAAGAAACTGATCCATGCTAAAGGGTCATGGTTTGGAAAAAGGCAATTTCAGCTTTTCCTCTTAAGAATATTTGATTGTTCATTTTTTTCTTGTCTTTATATCTGCACGTAAACTACTTTGGTTTATAAGATCTGTATATTGCATCAGCAGAAATGTTTGGACAAGAAGTGTGCATAAAATTTATTGTCACGTCTCAGCTTCAAATCAAAATGTTATTACCGCAATGGCCTAAAGAAAATTGGAAAATCTAGTCATAAAGTTTGCTTAAAACCGGCTATGAAACGGAAAGAGTTTTTGGGCGTCGTATATAATCTATGTAAACATAGTAACTGAAGCAATAATAGCTGTTATCTCAAACAGTTATCAGGAAAGGACGAAACGTTGAATTCCTTTGACCCTCAGACAAGTGAAAATGCTTCAAAGAAATAATTGGTTGTATCATCCCAAATAATCCGTGCAAGGTATCTACGTGAGTTTGATATCCATTATTTACGGTAACGTGACCCAGCACACGATCACTCAACCATGCCCATTGCCGGGAGAGGTACATTCACATGATCACTCAACCATGCCCATTGCCGGGAGAGGTACATTCACATGATCACTCAACCATGCCCATTGCCGGGAGAGGTACATTCACATGATCACTCAACCATGCCCATTGCCGGGAGAGGTACATTCACATGATCACTCAACCATGCCCATTGCCGGGAGAGGTACATTCACACGATCACTCAACCATGCCCATTGCCGGTTGAACCACACCATTTTTAACTCAGGTTTTCTTAAATATGGCTTCCCCGGGCTGTAACCTTCGACGAATTGTAGATGCTTCCTTTGAACTTAGTAGGACAACCAACGAAAATGTCATTCCCAGTGATACTCAGTGATATACGACAAAATGTTATGGATGTCACTTCTTTCTTGTTTTTACGAAGTTTCTGGGCTATCCCTTGCCCCTTTTATCGTATATTAGAATATCGACTTCTGAATGCCCCTCAAGATACTCCGTGCGTTCAGTAGGGCGATACTGATTACCTCGAACTGAAAACATGTGCCTGTGTCCCGATCCACAAAGCGTTCATAACTTTACGACCTGTCGTAACTCTATTGTTTATCGTAGGCTTACGAGATTTCGAAGCTGTCTTAGCAATAAGTTAGTTGGAAGTGCCATACAATAACACATATTTATGACTATTTTGGCTTGAGAGAGCTTCGAAAATCTAGGCCCAGGTGTCGTTGTTCAAAGTGATCTTAGCGCTAAGGTGACCGTAACTCCCATACTTTTAACATAGCGGTAAGGTTGCTTTGTACAACCACACCCTGTGCCCTGTTTACTGTTTTTCCATAGGGAGAAGAACCCGTTTGCGTGGAACGCCGTTCTGGGGGAATATGACCGTGCTGTAGTGGACGGCCACGAGAAGATC
The DNA here is from genome assembly GCF_037392515.1 of Haliotis asinina. NCBI lineage: Eukaryota > Metazoa > Mollusca > Gastropoda > Lepetellida > Haliotidae > Haliotis > Haliotis asinina. The sequence continues at coordinate 28,653,027 of NC_090292.1, forward strand.
GTCAAGGTCGAAACCCTCATCGTACACAGTGGTTTCAACGCCACCACCAGCCAGAACGACATCGCCATGTTGAAGATAGCTACTCACATCCATGCGTATACTAAATACATACGGCCAGTGTGTTTACCGTCGAAGGCGGAGACGTTTGACGGCATGTATTGCACCGCTACAGGATGGGGCGCCATGCACACAGGTAATATTTTCTCGTACACTGGCCCTGTGACGAAGTACGTGAGTTGAGTGAGTTCAGGTTTACGACGCTTTTGGCAAGATTCCCGCAATATCACTGGTTCACACATTGTACCCATGTGGGAAATCGAACCCGGGTCTTCAGCATGACATGCGAACACTTTAACCAGAGGGCTACCCCACCGCCCGCCACGGGTCTTGTGGTCTTGTACCTGTGAAGATTCGGGTCAGAATTGGTCTTCAGCAACAGATCCTTGTCGTAAGAGGCAACTAACGAGATCTGTTGGTCATGCTTGATGACTTGGTTGACACGTCTCATCGTATCCGAATTGAATGAATCACTGGATTGTCTACTCCAAACTCAATTTCACAGGCCGCTGCGAAATTAGGACCCGTGCCAGTTATACGCAGACGCTTAATATTGCTGAATTCGACGTTAAACATCCAGCGCTTGTCAAGTATCACATGAGCCAGCGCAGTGAACGCGTTTGTGATAAGCAGGCGGGGCAAGTAATCTGGACGAATACACTTGGCTGCTACGATTGGCGATTACGCATGCGCAATACATGTTGACCGCGGCGTGAAATCAATATCGCTAGTGTTTAACATGTGTCTCGTAGGCCGATTTAGTTCAGCAAAACACCATCACGACACGATTCGCAGGAGGAAATTGAACACTTCAACATTTAGACGACAACCTGTTTCCATCATGTTTCAAATGAAATGTTCTGGATGGCGTTCCCATGTATGCAAAGTGAGGTCATTTGTCAGGTCGTGGCTCATCTAATACTTGTCAAACAGTAAAACCAGACATGTGGCCAAGGGGTTATGAGCGTTTGCCCGGGTGCTGACTATCAGTGGTTCGATTCCCGGAGGCTTCAATAGATGGCACTTGATGTTACTTTGCCTTGTCGAGAAACAATACTGCGGCATGATATTCCAGTAGGCCAATGCGGGTGACTAATGCATTAGTCATGCATTACAAGCACATGCACATGCACATGCACATGCACACGCCCGTCACTATATGAGTGAAATGGTCTTGAATACAATGTCAAAACCTGATTCACCTCCAGTTCTTTCAACTGTTTAACACCATGTTCCGTATTGGCGCGTAGCAAGCCAGTTTTTTTGCATGTGCCAGGTTGCAAGGGTTTATACTTAGACAGGTTGTAATTTAATGTAATCGGCGATATATACTACCGACAAGAAATAAGGGAACTAAAGAAATTTGAAACTGCTTTAAATATCCACTAAATCAATTTTAGGCGTCCAGTTCAATATCTGGTGTGTCCACCATGTTGGGCAACACATTCACGGCACCTTGATGGCATGCTGTTAATCAATTTCCGGATGGTTGCCCGTGGTATTGCCCGCCATTCCTCTTTGAGAGCTGCACCAAGCTGGCCCAGGTTGGCTGGTCCTGGGTCCCTGGCGTACACCCTTCGACCAAGAACGTCCCAGAGATGTTCAATTGGGGACAGGTCTGGGGACTTAGAGGGCCAGTCCAATGTCTGGATACCTTTTTGTCGGAGATAAGCGGAGACAATTCGGGCCCGATGTGGTCTGGCATTATCATCTTGGAATACAAAATTTCGGCCGATAACTCTAGCCAATGGAGCCACAACAGGACGCAATATTTGGTCAACGTATCGCTGACCAGTCATGGCTCCGTTAATGATGACCAAATCTGATCGTCTGTCATGTGTAATCCCACCCCACACCATGACACTATCACCTCCATATCGATCATGGTCAAGAATTGCTTCTCTGGCATATCGCTCCCCGCTCCGACGCCAACAACGTTTTCTGCCATCTGTGAATCGTAGGCAAAACCTTGACTCATCAGAGAACATGGTGTAACGCCAGTGGCGCATAGCCCGTCCCTGATGCTGCCTAGCCCATGCCAATCTTTGGCGCTTATGGTGAGCTGAAAGGGTGACACCCTTAAAAAGCCGTCTTGCTTTCAGACGAGCTTGATAGAGCCGGTTTTTAACGGTTGAGGTTGAAATGCGTCTTCCAGTGAGTGTGCGGAATTCTCTATTGATGGCAGGGGCCGATTTAAACCTATCGCGTAGAGCAATTAACGTAATGAGACGATCCTGTCAGGGTGTCGTTGATTTTGGTCTACCACGCCCAGGTCTCGTTGCAACCCCACCCGTTTGACGGTACTTATCCCGCAGGCGTGAAATTACACTTTTTGATTTACCCATCTGCCGGGCAACTTCACATAATGATGTCCCCCCCTCTATCATCCCCACAATTCTCCATTTTGTTGCTTCACCGAGATACTGCCTCGGAGGCATTTCTGTCAGTAAGTGTCAATCTCTATTGCATTAGTGATTCCGACTTCTCCAGTACATTTGCAGGAGTTCACTTCTGTGTGCACGTGTAGCACGTGCTGGGCATGCATTATGCGAAATTCCATTGTCATTGGATGTTGCGTTTGGGAGATACGCCACGATAACGGACCCTATCACAGTCAAAGTCATCTACATTCAATTTCTTAGTTCCCTTATTTTCTGTCGGTAGTACACTATATTCTTACATTTCCCGCACTAAATTCATATCATGAACAATACATACCTACCACAAAATGTCTTAACAACATAACAAACCTAGTCTTTGTTCTTTAACTAGTTGACCCGTGATGGTCCCTGGGTAGAACAGGCCTTCAGCAATTCATGCTTGCCATAAAAGGCGACTATGCATGTCGTAAAAAGCGACTAACGAGATCGGGTGGTCAGACTCGCTGACTTGGATGACACATATCATCGGTTCCTAATTGCGCAGATCGATGCTCATGTTGTTGGTCACTGGATTGTTTGGTCCAGACTCGATTATTTACAGACCGCCGCCATATAACTGGTATATTGCTGCGTGCGGCGTAAAACTAAACTCACTCACTCTTTCACCAGTTACCATCAGACATGAGAAACTTCTGTCAAATTTGATCATACAGCTACAGAAAATGCTAGCAAATCTTTAACAAGCGTTATCTATCTGTTATGTTTATCTATCTGTTAACATATGCCCATATTTATGTATAGGGAAATATATACACGCATAAGAATTAATTATTGTGCTCAACTGTCAAAGACGCATACATAAAAACTGTACATGGGTTGTTGTTAATATATGCTCTTGTATCACCGAGGGTGGTTTTTGAGTAATAAAATGCAATTTAGTACTTGGGGATTGTCCAACTTTTTCAACAACAATCGTGCAAGCCCGTGTATTGTTTTTTAACGTAGCTACGCCCCCTGCAGGCGAAAGATGCACCTTACCTCCACGTGATAAATATTGAGATTGTGGTCTCTTTTTAAACGGTGCACCAATATAAGTCTAACGGTTGGCAGATATTTTCAGAATCCAAGTTCATGCACTCCTATGTGACATGTTCCCTGTCCAATATTTAGAGAAGAGCTCACAAGGAATAACGGACTTTGTCCCGAGTGAAATTAAAGTTCAGTAAACGGAGCTATAGCGACGAGGTCATCTAGTGAATGACCCAGTCTTGAAATAAGCTGTCATTTGTTGCGCTGAGTTACTTCCCTTAGCCGTAACTGTATCCTATGATGGGAGGTCCGAATTCCAGATTTGCACTGTTCGTGTTGCGAGATATCTCTACGATCTGTATTGTTGAACATTTATATTCAGTTCGGTGCTGAAACAGATCACTCGGTCACCCAACAATAATTGTGGGCCAACGTCTTTCTGTGAAATGCTACGATGTCATCTTCCCAGACAGTGAGTGATGCAGATAACTGCGATACACTATATCTATATGGACAAAATCTAATCTTTGGTGCGGTAGTAATATTGACCGCATGATGGACAACGCTATCCTTCTTGGGGTTGCAAACATCTTTGGGCAGGTCTGTCGTAGTTTTGTTTCACACGCATATTTTTATCGTTTCGCTGGGCGTTGAACGTCAAGTTTTGGCTACATGACAGTTGGTAAGATTAACAATGACAAAGTGACAATGACAAATGACAATGACTAGTGACAATGACAAATGACAATGACAAACCTGTTCAAATTACTTACCGTGTTTAGAGGAAATGATCCTCGGGCACCAGCGGTACAATTTGTTTTGTTTGTCAGTTCAAAATAATGCTTTCAAGCGCTTTTGTTGCTAGCGGACAGCTCTGAGTTTTTGAAATACAGCTACTCTTGTGGTGTATGGTGACGATGTTGCATGTACGCTCCCCAGACGGATACGGGACCCGGCGTCTCTACAAGGTGGACCTGCCTCTAGTGAAGAATGATATCTGCTCCTATCTGATGGACCAGACAATCCCCAGCTCCGAGCTGTGCGCCGGCAACAAACACGGAGGACACGACACCTGTCAGGTAACCATCCTCAATTAGCCAAGGGTATTTTATCTCGGCAAATCTCCATAAATACTCCGGGCCGTTCACCATTTCAACTTCGGTGGACCATTGGATACTCAAAATGCATTAGTCAGTGTTCGGCTTTCTTACATTGAATTAACTGCAATTGTGATGCGTGGTTGCAAATCAAGGACAGTCTCTCACAGTCACTGAACCACATTATTTTTCCTAACGCCCAGTCCGTTCTAGATTGCTAAAGTCCTAGATGAAACAAATCTAGATTTTCTCATGTTCATATTCTGTGTCTCCCATCCCAAAGATTAAGTTACAATGGAATTCTTTGTTTCTGTTAAAATTATATAAATTCAAAGACTATACTTTATTGTGTTATGTTTGTGGGTCTGGCAACAAGATATAAAACCAACAGAAACTTCAGATCTATCCGGAAATATATCACTACTCGGTTTACCGCAAAATTTACAGTTTCTGTAGTTTTCCGTTTCGAATATCGCAACAGCCTCATTACTGGAGCACCAAAACTGTCACATCTAAACTGCAGAGAATCCAAAACACAATAAACTGTCTCACTCACACGCGGATAACGGGATCGGGTGGTCAGGTTCGCTGACGTGCTTGACACATGTCATCGGTTCCCAATTGCGCAGATCGATGCTCATGTTTTTGATCACTGGATTGTCTGGTCTAGACTCGATTATTTACAGACCACCGACATCTAGCTAGAATGTTGCTGAGTGCGACTTAAAATTAACCTCACTCACTCACTCTTAAGGCCACGGCTGCTCGCAATGGTCAGAGAAACTTTTCCTACATTGCAGGTGTAGAGTAGAACAACCTCTAAGTGTGCGTGAATGTTTCACCATCTCTTCTGTCAGGTTTCTGTTTAAACAAGATTTCTGTGCCTGAACTCTGAGCTGTGTGACATGCAGAGACTGTATTTAGTTTTTTCCTGTTCGCTTAGAACATGTTTTATTTGATCGTTGTTTTATATTGTTTTCATTTTTGCATACTAGACTGATTACAAGTTGTTCTGTAATTCAAGGGTGACTCCGGCGGGCCACTTGTTTGTAAGATTAACGGCCTCTGGGAGGTAGCCGGAATTGTGTCATGGGGATACAACTGCGCAGATGCATACACGCCGGGAGTCTACACGAATGTGCCCTACTTCCGGGACTGGATCAGTACCGTCATGCAATACTATACCAAGTCCTCCCGCCGGGGAACGGAGCTCACCGGGGTGCACTATCTCTAAACCGATGTCATATCCTGTACATGCATTAAACAAGTAACAAACACGTCTCTGTGCATATATGTGACCATTAAGTTAATAGAATCTAAAGTAGGCTTAATAGAATAGCTTGTTGAGATCGGTCTGAGGTACCTTTCAGATGCCGGAAATGCTGGATGCCGGAAAGTTTAGACTTACTGAAAACAGTCAATATATACTGGACAAAATAGTAAGGGATATTTGTACATTTTGAAATTATGAATCTTGATGTATTTATTCATTTACATACTGATAAAATAGCAGTCATAATAATACCAATATCCCTAACTTATTTTGTCCAGTATATGTTATGAATACATACATGTACATGGTTTTATCGAAGACTGATTTGTTCCACTAACTTGTAGGAAGCAACTGCAAACCTTATGCAGATGAATTGCACGAGGACTATGCTTAACATTGCTGAAAAGCATGTGCAAATATCAGATATGCGAACAACTGTCGTTCGGTGTAAGTTTTGTTAAGAATTCGCCAATTTTCTCTTCCTTTTATAATTTATTGAACTCACGACAATAATCTCTTCAACTGGAGGAATATATTTCACAATATATCAGTTCATGCATAAACAGTGCAAAATTTAGTATAATGAGTCTAAACCTTTGATGGGAAGTACATGATTGACACGTCACATTTACGTCTCTTCTCACTTAACGTTAGAACTGCAAAGCCGATGGAGCCGGGTGGAGCCATCACAAAACTTCGGGACTTTGTATTATTTTGTTCTAGTGGACTGTGTTAAAAAAGGGTTAAATGAGAGAGAGAGAGAGAGAGAGAGAGAGAGAGAGAGAGAGAGAGAGAGAGAGAGAGAGAGAGAGAGAGAGAGAGAGAGAGAGAGAGAGAGAGAGAGAGAGAGAGAGAGAGAGAGAGAGAGAGAGAGAGAGAGAGAGAGAGAGAGAGAGAGAGGCGAAGCCCATTTCTGGTGACCTCCGCCTTGATACTGTTGGAATATTGCTGAAAGCGACGTAAACCCATACCCACTCACTCACATGTGAAATACATTCTTCCCAGTCTAGTCAGGGTTTGGAATTGCTTACACTGTACATCCTTTCCGTGAGAGAGTTGGGTCAGCATTGTCAGGTTTCGCAGCGTGTCAGCTAAAAGAACACCCAGTTTCATTAGTTCTGTGTGGTGTTCAGATTTTTAGTGATCATGACACGAAAAATGTGCAGTAAGATACCATTCAGTACAGGAATAAAGGTAGTCCGTTCGTCCAGAGCCCAAGTCGCCGTACTTTCTTAGTTCATAATGTATGGAAGGGTGCGTGTGGTGGTGGTGGTGGTGATGATGATGGTGATGGTGATGATGGTGAGGAGGAGGACACCCGCCCGCACTCATCAACACTTGAGCCATAACGACATGACTGCCACAACAACTTCGGCCACTGGCCCTTGGCATAGTTTCATCAGGGTTGCGTTCCTTTCAGTGTTCTGGTGACCAGGTGTTGTTGATGAGATGAGATCATGATATGTTGCCGGCAGCAGTACCATTCAACAGTACGTCTAGTATTAGTAATTTAGTACTTTCCGTAGGTGTGCAGTCTCGCGTATCGCGTCGGCGATGTACATTTTATGTGGTGAGCACACATTTAATCTGACATTTTGGAATGACTTTCTCTAATGTTATTCTGTGACTGACTTTGATTTGTCATGACTATTACCCATGACATACCTATATTACGCGCTTCCGCATTTGGGAGTTGACTTTTGTGATACTTTTATCACAGGAACTTTTGTTGAACGTTTGAACGTGTTTTGAGGTGTTTTGTTAGTTAATCATCTCAGCTTCGACTTTTAATAGGAGAATGAAAACTTGAGGCGAGTGTGAGAATCGTCATGGGAAATTTATCGCATTCCTAACAACAGTTACAGTAACTGCATCGCAGACTTTGACTTTACAAGTTCATGGCACGCCAAGTGCTTATACGACAAGTGGCAGAATAAAATCACAGAACACCAGTCCAGTGATCGTATTTTAAAACTTGCGACATATGTGCACAAACCTGCTTGTGCGCGCGCACGCACGCACGCACGCACGCTCACACACGCACACACGCACACACGCACACACACACACACACACACACACACCACGACCCTCCTAGTACATGTGTATAAAACTAACGACCCCTTCCCCCCAAAAAAACAAAACAAAATGGATGTAGTGCGGTAAGTCTATTAGGGACGCAGAAACGTGTGATTGTGAGTTCCGATGTGTCAAGCATCATGTCCGAGTCTTGGATCACCTCGGGATATCCTCCAACATTTAACAGAGGAGTATGGTTTTATGCCACTTTTAGCAGTTATCTAGCAATATCCCAGTGGGGGACACAAGAAACGGACTTAACACATTGTACTCATGTGGGGAATCAGACCGGGTTTTCAGCGTGACGAGAGAACGATGTAACCATAAGGCTACCCACCGTCCTTTAATGTAATTTTATAGGTGACTTTTAGTTTCATCCAAAAGGTAGTACTGGCTCAGATGTCAACGGAATCTGTATGGTTCCCAAGTTGTGGGTTTCTTTGTTTTTCAACTGAGCAGAGTGAGTTTAGTTTTACGCCACACTCTGCAATATTCCAGCTATACGGCGGCGGTCTGTAAATAATCGAGTCTCGACCAGACAATCCAGTGATCAATACCATGAGCATCGATCTGCGCATTTGGGAACCGATGACATATGCCAACAAAGTCAGTGAGCCTGACCACCCGATCCCGATAGTCGAGTTCCATGGCAAGCATGGATTGCTCGAGACTTATCCTACCCCGGATCTTCTCGGGTATCAACGGAGTAGAATATCCCTGTCATGTTTATGGCGGTGGTATGTACAGTTTGGAAACTCTGTAACTCATCCAATAATATGATGCTAATAGCATCATGACGAGCTCTGAATATTTGATAACTGGCATAATTGTTGACGGACACTGTTTCTTTACTACTCTATTACATACACGTTTCCATTAGTTCTTGCATGTCTTATGCTGGAATACTGCTAAAAGGAGCATACAATACATGATACAGGAATGGCAACAGGAAAATCGGTTTTCAGCTGAAACTTAATATTGTGTAGTCGAATGAGGGTTCAGAAGATTTACAAAATGTTTGTTTGAAATAAAATCGGAGATTCCCCATCCCTGACCGATAAATGTAGTCTCACCATTGGCAATTTACTTCGTTCAAAATTTCCTCTTTTCACCAAGAAGAAAATGGGTACCCGACGGGGTACTGTCAATGGACTGTAAAATTCTACTGCCCAAGAGGCAGCTTGGGTTGTAAAATGCATCAAAATGGGATAAAGATGCGTTGTTTGTGCGCACTTTGAACTTACACCTTTGTTATGTAGAGTATTGCGTGGTATAAAAGTACCCTCTTTAATTAAAAAAAAACACTCGCTCATTTGAGCCAAGGTTTTGATTGTTGGCTTATTCAGTCAAAATAAATGCCTGTGGTGCATACCAAACGCACGAATTAAACTTCCTACTCTGTAAACGATCCAAGCACGTATTTTTGACCCAAATGAAAATAGTTATGCAAGAAAAGACGGCTGTCGTCCCGCGGTGCACATTAACACGTCCTGCACGGGGAGTTCGGTCTCATGATTCGAATTCCTGTACCTGCACCTTTCTGACACATTTTACTAACCATAATCCAACTGAACTGGTACACACGACCAAGAGGTAAACCAACAAACCGTCGGAGGTTAAAAATAATAATAAGGCATTCAAATAGCTTACCGATTTTAAAACATGTAGTAAAGAATTGTGAACAGTGTACTCATTTCGTAATGAAACTTTATCTTTTGATGTTGGGTCGAATGGTTAAAGTGCTCCTCACGCAGATCCCATCTCCCTACATGGCTAGACCATAACGTGGGGACCCAATTTCTGGTGTCCACCGTCGTGATATTGCTGAAAACGCCGGGTAAAACTTTACTCAGCCAATCATTTGTTGTGTTTTTCTGATCCCGATGACAGAATACAATTTAATGTATTATATTTATTTCTCTCATCTCGACATATAATTACATATTTACAATACAATATTTCATTGGAGCATCATAACTGCTTGGTAATATTAAATCACAATTCAAATTGCATGCTTTAAAAGACTGTACAAAATAACAATTCGTGCAATCATTTGAAAAATATGTAGATATATTTCATGTGGAGTGTAAACATAGGTTAAAACAATTCAGATTTAAATTAAAATATTGCACTACGCCTGTTAAATGTTTATAAAATATGACATTGTATGTGACTCTTCAGGGAATGCCTATATGTAAACCCCTTCCCACACTCACTACACTTGTAAGGTTTCTCTCCAGTGTGACATCTCATGTGTTTCTGCAGGCTACCTGATTCTGTAAAACCCCTTCCCACACTCACTACACTTGTAAGGTTTCTCTCCAGTGTGACATCTCATGTGTTTCTGCAGGCTACCTGATTCTGTAAACCCCTTCCCACACTCACTACACTTGTAAGGTTTCTCTCCAGTGTGACATCTCATGTGTTTCTGCAGGCTACCTGATTCTGTAAACCCCTTCCCACACTCACTACACTTGTAAGGTTTCTCTCAGTGTGACATCTCATGTGGTTCTGCAGGTTACATGCTACTGTAAACCCCTTCCCACACTCACTACACTTGTAAGGTTTCTCTCCAGTGTGACATCTCATGTGTTTCTGCAGGTTACATGCTACTGTAAACCCCTTCCCACACTCACTACACTTGTAAGGTTTCTCTCCAGTGTGACATCTCATGTGGTTCTGCAGGTTACCTGCTTGTGTAAACCCCTTCCCACACTCACTACACTTGTAAGGTTTCTCTCCAGTGTGACATCTCATGTGTTTCTGCAGGCTACCTGATTCTGTAAACCCCTTCCCACACTCACTACACTTGTAAGGTTTCTCTCCAGTGTGACATCTCATGTGTTTCTGCAGGCTACCTGATTGTGTAAACCCCTTCCACACTCACTACACTTGTAAGGTTTCTCTCCAGTGTGACATCTCATGTGTTTCTGCAGGCTACCTGATTGTGTAAACCCCTTCCCACACTCACTACACTTGTAAGGTTTCTCTCCAGTGTGACATCTCATGTGTTTCTGCAGGTTACATGCTACTGTAAACCCCTTCCCACACTCACTACACTTGTAGGTTTCTCTCCAGTGTGACATCTCATGTGGTTCTGCAGGTTACATGCTACTGTAAACCCCTTCCCACACTCACTACACTTGTAAGGTTTCTCTCCAGTGTGACATCTCATGTGGTTCTGCAGGTTACATGCTACTGTAAACCCCTTCCCACACTCACTACACTTATAAGGCCTTTCTAGTGTCCCACATTTGTGTCTCACTAAGGACTCTGAATGTTTAAATGTTCTCCCACATTTGAGACATGACGCCAGTTGCACTGATTTAAAATGATTTCTACTAGCTTCAATATTTCTATGAGTATTTTTGGGGACCTTTAAATCAACAGAGGGTTTTGTTTTTACATTTTCTTGTCTGCTTTTCTGATTTCTCCCATCTACAGTAGAGAGTGGTACGAAGATGAATCCAGAACCCATCTTGAAAGTGAAATCTCTGACAGTGTATCCATACAACTTGGCCATGGTGCAGATCTGATCAGTGACTCGGCCCTCGTGTTTGTTCTTCATGTGCTTCCAGAGGTAACCAATCGAGTTGAAACTCATATAACAGGTATCACATGGATAAGTATCTGTAAGGTTAAAAACATGAACATTAAAACATAATAACTTCCCTGACAACTTTAAAGCTGCTAAATTTTATGAGCAATGCTGACAATTTAGTACATAACAAAGGAACTGATGCTGATACACCATTACATATAAATATTGCAGTAGTGCTCAACATAGAGTAGAATTCATTCATACAAAACAAGATATTGAAAATAGTTTCATTTACTAATTTTAAAACTTTATAATATTGTTTTTCTTTTAATTCTTTCAAAAGAATTCTTACTGAGGAAAACTGATGTTGTGTTTCTTGGCAAAACCTACCACAGAAAATACTACCTGGAATAGCTGAATGATGCACTTTCATTTCTCTTCTTATCCCCAAGTCTCGTGCATAATCTTGTCCGTACCAAACCAACAGCTCATGACCTGATGTAAACAAACCATCACAAGAGTTAGTGGGTTAGTGAATTTAGGTTTCACACCCATGTCAGTATCATAATGGCATTACATATAAAGCTCAGGGTAGCCTCCAGTTACATAAACAGTATAAAGATAGGTCAGCATTGAACTACCAATGGTTGTGTATAATGCAATATACATTTTAAAAAATCATACTGCAACATATTTTTCTGTGCTAGAAAAAAAATGATTCCTTTTAATTTATATGTTTAACCTAAATTCATTTACAAAATGTTTACCATTAAAAAACAAAAACAGCTGCTGTAATTTCTTCTAACTTCACTACTATGCTACAAATAGGACCTATATACAATATGTATCCTATAAACAAATCAATAATCTTTTGGGAAATAATTGATCTCTTCTGGTTTGGTTATGTTTAAGATAAGCAACAATTAGTGTTCTACATTTCGTTTTGTGACGTAATAACAATTATTAACTCAATCTTCTGTTAGTTCAAATATATGACAATATGTGCCATTTCAATAAATGCTCAATATGTCAAAATTCAATGAAATGCAGAATAGATTATTTGGATCTGTAAGTTCACCTGGTAAGATTGGCTTGTATGATCGATAATATATGCTTCCCTCGTACTGATATGCTGTCACATTCTGTTCATCCTCTGTCCGTGCGCAGTTCACAAATCTCATCCAGTTGGCAGTTTCCATATTGGCAGCATCCACAAAGTGAGAACCACGACCATCTACACAGATCTGAAACACATCAGCTATCAATATCATACAAGACAAACGTGTAACAAAAAACAAATACTGTCACATTTAGATTTGAATGAAATTATGGGGACGACATATTATAACATCTGCATAATTTCTGTGAAGGTGATTTTTCAACACGACTATACAGGGTTTGAAAAGTAAACCTGCTCACATGACAGCTTTTACTACAACATTTTTCCTGACAAATTGATCACAATCATATTTGTGCATCTATTTTGAATTAGGCTGACACTTTTCTCAGCAGAAACATTCAAAACTTCTATCGAGAAATAATTAAAAAGTGAAGAAGTGAGCACAGCTGAAATACTTCCCACTTAGGGACATGGAAAAGACTACTGATGTTGACATATTTATAGAATGTTACAAGGATCAGCAGCTCACAAAACTTTCTCCTTGAAATAACCCTCTATCCGATACAGCAATACAGGAAATGAAGAAAATTTAGGGTTAGTTGATCCATGGAGGATACTCCACCATGATAAAATGCAATATACATGGTGCTAAACAAATCCCCTTAAACAAAGTAGACCTGACTGATTTCAGAAGATGATCTGTCCTTGACCAAATCTCCATCAATATGTTTTAGTTACAAATCAGATCATTCATGCATATCATTAGAATTCTTATCAGCCTAATGAGAGAGGTCCTGGATATTGGAAATTCAATACTACTACATAATAATAGTTATGAAACAATAAGTGACACTTCAAATGGGATCAAAGACATAATGTCCAGACAATTTTCTATAAATAAGCAAAACCTTTTTGAGCTCTTAAAAATGAGAATAAGAGTGAAACTACTTCTTACTCAATCAAAACTACAAAGAACAATCACACACACATGCACACGTGTGTGTGTAAAAATAAAGAAATAAATTTTCATTTCAAAAGTTAGGTAAAATGCATCATGCAAATTTATAACACTGAAAAAAAACAAGCAAACAAACAAAAAAAGGACTATGTAACTTTATGTACATGTCCATGTTAGATAACAGTTTTGCTATGTACAGATGACAGCAATAATTTATGGCAACATCAATAAAAAATTCTGAAAAACCTTTCAAATAGCAAAGGTGTATCAATGGGTCATGATTAACATTGTGTGTGAAGTTTGGTGAACCTGGCATGTAAACTTTAAGAGACATGTTCTGGACAAAGTTTCAGGACGAAAGGATGGAATGAACGCTATACACCCTGTTATTTCGTAGCAGGGGTATAATCGTGTTGTTACATTTGACCACAAGTTCATTATTTTGAGATAGAAGATCAAGTCATAGTTGTTAAAGGTCTTTTGAATGTATACGTGAAGTGCTTGACCATTATTTAAAAAAAGTTACAAAATCAAACTGCAAATTATCATTCACAGTTCTGCATTTGGATAACAGATACTAGTCTCCAAATTTTAAAACTAGTTACTAACTACTTCCAAAATCAATTAATCTCTTAGTGCACAAGAAAATCGTAAAATGGAGCCAGAAACCAGCTCAGCACTGGAAGTACTGCCTATAGAGACTTAAGGCACATCTTGTCTCTGGTTCATTACCTGCCAGCAGTATCCAGAGTTGTGTGCCACATCAGCATCTTTAATCAGGTCTCCCTCATACGGACCAAATCTTGTGCGTGCTTGGAAGTCAGTGGTGGCAAACACTCCGAGACCAGCATCTGGGATCGAGGATTTTTTAATCTCCAGACCTGGTGGAAGTGTCTTTTCAGCTCGTTCACTCTTCTTGCTTGGAGACAAAACCTGCATTCGGAAGCAAGAACATCACACATTAAGTATTTATTACCCCAGAATAATATATTACAGAAATCAGATAGAAAAATGATGCCTCAAGACTCTTATAAAAATGCCATGAAATAGGTTATGAGAAATAGAAAAGGAAAATGAAAGACAGAAGGATGGAAATATAGTTTCCGTTTTCAAACTCTGTCAAGGCATTTATGTCCCGAAGACACACATCAAATTAGATTTCACTATCCATACTGGTTTCTGAGAAAATCTATCCCCGTCATCTGGGACAGGAGGACAGACAGAGATCAAAACATTATCCCCCTCCACTTTGCAGTAGGGACAATATTATTTCTGGAATCAAAATATGTGAAAGGCCTCAATGGAGATGGTCTTGTTCATGTAACATATGTAACTAACAATATACCAAACAGCTACGCTTTAATCCTGCTTTATTAAAGGTCACATGCAACCAAAAACTCAAACATAATTAAAACACAGGTTATCAATTATTCATGACACATAATATACATTGCTGCTTGTAAAAAATACATTAACAAAATTATAAGCGTACAATCACAATTTGAAAGTGCAATATTTTGTACTTTGGCTTACTTCCCTTGAAACGAAGCCCTCGGGAGACCGAACCCAGTCCTAGCAGATGGGTGTGCACTAAAGTGTAACGACAGCTTCCGATTTGTTTCGGTAAGTGCATACCAAAAGGTACCAGAATCTGTAAAGTTGTGTTTTACGGTGCACATGACCTTTAAGGTTACAATGAATATGTCTGGGAGAAAATGATCGCTATTTTACCAGAAAATGCACTATTAATCCCTCCATCTGAATATACAACTATTTCCATGAGAACTGGAAATGTATATAATAACTTGTTTAAGTACCCTCTCTGTTTGCATTCCCTGCCCCTAAAGGTTGAGGGGAACATAAAGAAACAGAAGGTACAAGCAGGAAAACTGTAGTGTAAATGTGGTTGCGCAGCATAGAGAAAATGACCAGTCTTCTTAGATGCGAGCAAAGCAAGCGAAGGTTGGCAATGTACTTTCCTCGCTTTGATCTGAAAGATATTTTTCATGTCAAAGTAAAATATTGCCACCATCAAAGGCATACACCCATTACGTCACTGGGTTGTGCTCTCACATCTCCAACCCCATGTTGAACAATTACTCACATGAAATGTTCATGTCAAGTGAGGAAACAGGAGTGTGCCTTTGATTTGTGCTACAGTTTACCTGTGCATCAACCCATGGACCTAGTGAAAAATGTATTTATCTTACCAAACACATCATATTATTTCTGAACTGACTAAAGCATGGTATAATAGGTGTAAAGGAGTAGGTGACAGCCCAAACACTGCTAACACAGATTCTCACAGACAAGATAAATCATTATTTCTAATCTTGTTCAATAATCAGTTTCGTTTTGCACAGAACACATGAAACACATATCCAATATGAAAAAACGGAACCTTCACAATGGCTAATCCCTTCCAACTTTTTTTTTGAAGGGATAATTTAAAGTGTGGCATTGTGAAAAAAGTGTGGCTATACCCTTTAATGATTCAATTGAACTTAAAACATCGCAACAATTATTCAAGAAATCAGTAATACATAAATCTGTAGACATCAGAGCTGGATTTCTTGAGTACTATCACAACTTGCCAGAAGAATTCCCATTCATTTACATCCAGGACCCATAAACTATGTTATCATCCAAAATGGGACTGCCTGTATTGTCCACTGTCATTCAAAATGACCATAACCATGTTAAGCTATGACACTACGGATACCCTCAGAAAGGTTTGGTGGGGAGCAAAAATTTATTTTGATTAATGTGAGTTGGTCAAATTAATAGCATTTTCTCTGAAATGGATCAGCCTGTGTCTTATTTGCAAACTTTTTGTTGTTCTTCACACCAAACTGGGAAGATTTTCTGTGCCATTTCAATATTTAGATCTTCAAAATCTGTCTTATCAGCATTATATACAATAGACTTCACTGTCTGTACAAACCTGAGTGTCTAAGATGACTACTAGTGGTCCATGAACAGGACAATCTCCTTCATACTCCTTGTTGCATTCTTCACAATCTGTAACATAATTCTAAGTTCAAAAACTGATGATCTATTGGTGTTGGTTAAGAGTGGAATAAAGTTTAAATAATTAAAGATGCCCTAAAGTAGTAAAGTCAACACTGTTTTCTTTCTCCATTACGAGCAAAACAAGTGTTTGCCACTAACATGGCAATGTGAAATAGTCAGAAATTGGGAATTAGAACTTTGACAATGGTCCATTTTCAGGATTATTAGCCATTTTCTGAATATAGAATGGGCCCCTGCCCTTGTATCAATAGTAAACTTCCAAATTTGAAAGGTCATTTTCATTGCAATGTGCAAAATGGCCCATGGCCCCTGCCTTTCCCAATGCCTGAATAGTTATAACACATCCACTACTTTTCACTTTTTGCTCACACACAAGATGCTTGAGATGACTGGTGTCTGGATATAACCCAAAGTAGGCTGTCGACGAAATCGAGGATAGTGGTTGCAACGTTTTATGGAATATTGCGTTAACATAAGTTCAAAAAGGTGGCAAAATGTTGTGGTCCTACTGAAATGAGATCAAGGTCACTCAAATCGACTGGTGTCTGCCTAATTCCCCAATGTAGGCTGTCACCAAATTTGAAGATATTCGGTACTCCAGTTCACGAGATATCGCTTTAACAAGAGTTTACAGAGTGGTCAAGGAGTCGTAGACCATGAAAATAAGGCCAAGGTAAAAAAAAATTTCTGCTGCTGTCTGCACAATCCCCAAGAGTAGGTTGTCACCAAATTTGAAGAAATTGGATATAACTGTTCATGAAAATTAGGTTAAGACCAATCAACTTCCTGGTCTGCATAATCCCCCAATGTAGGCCTGTCACTAAAATTGAAGACATTGGGTACAACAGTTCTTGACATATTGCGTTAACAAGAAACAGGATGTATGTACGTATGTACAGACGCTGCTGAATACATAGTCCCCCGTGAGATGAGTGAGTCCTCATAATGATCAAATTTTAGCAGGGATTTGGAAAGGCAGGGACCTTGCACCATTTTGTGCATTAGAATAAAAAATGGCCTTGTAAAATGCTGAAATTTACCATTGATACATTGATTCATAAAATGGCTAGCAATCCTGAGAATGGCTCAAGGCAAAGCTTTCTATCCTAATCCCTGATTTAGCAAAAGCTAAGGCATGGGCAAATCAGCCAATCATGCTAATAAGCAAACAGCTAACTGATAACATCTCTACAGGTACAAAATGTCTACACTAATGAATGCAAGTTTGAATGAACCTTCTGAAACAGATTATTCACATAAAGACAGAAACACTATTATCATATTTTTTTTTATATTATATTATTGTTAAAGGTGACATGCAATACTACATGCAAATAAATAAATAAATAAATAAATAAATAAATAAATAAATAAATAAATAAATAAATAAATAAAATTAAAAAAAGAACAAACCTGGTTTGAGCAGTTGGGTGTGTGCACTTTTTTTGGGCGTGCACTTATGTGTAACGAAGACTTTTCATCAACTGCTTCATTTGCCAATACGCAGAAGGATCATTGTGTGTATATAGCAATGATCTGTTTGACTGACATTTCAGAAGAATGGCGAGTAATAGGAAAGAAAGATTTGTTTATGGATAACATATTCTTTCATTGTATATGATGCAACGTTTCAGTATGGATTCATATACCACTGTCAAGCATAAGTGATAATGGTATAAGAATCCACACAGAAATGCCACATCATAGACAATAGAAGAAGCTGTTATCCATAAATGATGTTTAGAGAGATGTTGTTTTTTGTATAT
Source organism: Haliotis asinina (assembly GCF_037392515.1). NCBI lineage: Eukaryota > Metazoa > Mollusca > Gastropoda > Lepetellida > Haliotidae > Haliotis > Haliotis asinina. The sequence continues at coordinate 28,671,361 of NC_090292.1, forward strand.
ACATGCATTTCTGTTTGATCCAATCAGCGTATATTGAGATGGTGAACTGCTGCATGTCTGGAAACAGTTGTTCATTCAAGTACAAGGCAGAACTTGAATCTGACAATTTGAGTTTGCAACAGTTTCTGTCCGATCCAGTCATTCGGGGAAATGTGTACAAGTTTCACACCTGCTTCGCTGTAATTACATGATGTGACAGAGACAGGTGCATGAGCCATAAATCAATGTATTCTGTTTGTGGTACATAATCCGATACTTGTTGAATTCAAATCGCATGTGGTCAATGACTGATATTGTGTATTGCCTACTGTCATTTGGAAATGGAGGCAGACACCTAGGTGTCAATAAAACAGACACTGAGTTTTGTCAGCGACAAAGACAGCTTGCTGGGATCTGGGAAGAGAACTTTGACAATGGGCCATTTTCAGGATTATCAGACATTTTCTGAATTTAGAATGGGCCACTGTCCTTGTTTCGATAATCAACTTCAAAATGTTTATGGGCTATTATTTTTATTCTGATGTGCAAAATGGCATATGGCCCCTGCCATTCCCAATCCCCTTTTCCGTTTCCATAGACATGTATTAATGCCAATGCTGCATTCTCTAGAAAACCTGGTTTGCAAATCTGTATGTATGGGACCAGTGTATATTTATTACTGAAGACCCAAGATCACATAAACATCTCTTGTTCTCCAACTTCAATTGTATTGACAATCCTTGCATCACTTTCTGTGTTTGTACTAGTTTCCTGGTTTCAGTTCTGCAAAACTAATCACTGGCATGCACTAAGGGCACAGTGTAGCAGGTGTGGTGTAACCACTTGCCCCTCCCCCCAGCGCTGTGGGAAAATTTGTGAATTGTTTCAACTGCAATTTTGCGGCCATTTTTTCACTGCACTATCTTTCAACTTTACAAGTTGAACTTGCATTTTTGATGACTTGTTTCTGTAAGTCCATACCGAAAAGGTATCAGAATCTGCAAATTTGTGTCTTGTGTTACATGTGACCTTCAACGGCAAAGTTTACTAGATAAAAATACATCATGAAAGACTGAGATCTGATCTTGTGAAATCTCGCTTTCCCCATTGGGGAAAACAATTGTTGACATGTTATCATCTAATAAATGTGACTTTAATCTAAACAAATTGTATATAGATACCCATTTTCTTTCAACCATACTTTGTTTTGAGTGCAGTATGTTTGTGATTGAATAAGGTAAAGTAAGTATTGGACTGACAAGAGATTAACATAAACCTGAGCTTTTATGCAAGTTTCACCCAAAAATGCATCTTACCTGGGCCTCTGATAAACATTATTGAATGACATTTTGAGAAAAATTAATAAACTAAATTACAAATATTAGTTGAGATACGCAAAGAACATGATATGGAAGATTAACGTGGACACATCCCATGGTCCTGAACTTTTGAGCATTGCAACATGTAAAGTATGCATTTTCAAGTTTCAAACTTCAGGTTTTCATCCACAAAACGTAAGACACATAAGAAAACATTCGACATATTTCTTTTACATTGGTTACAATGAAGGAATTAAAACTCAGTTTGCAAATGTTTCTTTGTATGCACTGCTTAAGTAATGTCACTGCTCATGGTGAGCAGTGAAACTCACAAAGAAAATGATCATCATCGGGGCCTTCCATCCTCATGTAGTTCAAACCAGGTCTCGGTCGAAGTGGGTAGGGGGTGCTGACAGTCTCAGTGGCTACTGGTTTAACAGCTGTCTGCAACATTTACTTCTGTATACATCAATAGTTCAGGTAAAATCCTATACCCATGTAAGTCAAGCTTTCAGGGCAAAAGAGAGACTGCAATTTTTTGTAGCTATTTTCAAGTTACAATATGAAACCATGTGAAAAAGCAGCAGATCACAATTTTGGAAACAAGCAAATCAAAACAAGTTTCTCACCATGCTAAATATTATTATTTTGGGTCACTAGAATGGCCAGAGACCATTATATTTTCACTGGCCAGAATGTACTGTTGGATCAAATGTTTTTCATCCTACTTATTTCATGACCTCCTCAGTAATGTCATCATTTTGGAAACAAAACAAAATTATTTTGTTTTGAGAGTAAGCAGTAAAACAAGCATGTTTCCTTAACTATCATACTATATTCCTTTTTCGTTGGTGTTCTTAAGATGTTACAGTTTTGCATGAATAATGTTCCAAAAAGAACATTATTTAAACACAGAATCGTTTCCCAATGAAACTGCTCCAAGTTAATTATTCCATGTAAGAAAACTGTCCAATTGGTTAATTCTACTACAAAACACATATTCTTCTGACAATTACACAGTATAATGTAACCCAGTAAGTATTTACAGTTTTCAATGTGAATTTGACCCATTTAGTACTTAAATGTAATACGCCATTGCAGCCATCTTGAGTCCTGCAAGTCAATATCAGTAATAAAGACAAGCAGGTAAGCACATGCCAAGGAGCTTCCCGATTCACTCACAAGCTTAAGACTACATGTGAATGCTAACAGCCAATAGCAAGACTCGTAATAGTCTCGTATAATATTGCTTTCTCTTTCACAAATATGTTTACCTGGAAGTTAAACACTAAGGCCTTTTGTTTGCTGGAGATGGTCCCTACAGCACAAGTGACCTAACAAACAGGTGAAGCAGAAATCAGGTCCCATTGTTTCACAAGTTGAATTAACAAGTGTTGGAGAACATGTGTATTGGTGATTGCTGAATAAACACGCTAAGTGTGAAACCGAAATAAGATGGGAGTCACTGATGAGTCCGACACTGAATTTGATGGATTCACGGCAGCTGACCTGTAATTCTGCTACATCAATGTCACATAACTGTACAAAGTAAATGACTTGAAACTTGTACTTCAACTTTGCTTATATCTTACAGGTGTCAATTTCGCGTCGCACCGTTTGAACACAAAATGGCAACTTGTTTTGGGGTTACTGGTATACACCCGTCAAAGCTAGAAAAAACAACAACGCAAGACAAACTCGTATTTATTGGATGTGTGCTGGTAATGTGCTGTTGTTTTGGTGTAATACGCTCCACAAACCTTTGTATAAAAACAACAACACATGACAAAACACTTCTTTATTGGTGCTGGGATGTGTTTCATCCATGGTTGCATTATACACATCATTATATATGATTAATCCTCGATTTTGAAGGGGTGTAGAGGGAGGTCGCATTATATGCCGGTATATATACGGTAAACTTTGAGATTGACCAATCAGAGCACAGCTTATCAATTGCATACCATTTAACTTTTACCCATGCAAAGGTTTGTACCTCAACGCTTCCGAATGCTATTTTCCTTCAGACTGGTTCTGTGTGATGCACATCGAGCATGTCACAACAGTGGCTAACAGTCGCTGAAAATTAGCGTTTTTCACAATATTCAAGGATGTCAGCTTGTGGAGATATAAAGCTAATGGTAACCATGTCAACAGAAACCAGTAAGCATATATACTGGAGTTAAACTATCAGTGTTATATACAGATTTTCGTTTGCTGAGAGATCATTGTCAGTGACTGGTGTATTTTAGCAAGTCCCAACAAACCCTAAACAGTAGCCGTTCTGATTGGTTGAATCCATTTAGACATCTTGCATTTGATTGGATGGTCATAGGTTGTTCAATGGTTATGTGATGTGACCTCCTACTAGATTTTGTTAGACTCCATGTAGGAGTGTAAAAGATCAACACAGGGGCTAAGCTTACTTCGACTGGTTTTCTAAGAGCCCTATCGACACGGGTCATTCAGACAGTGAATGTTGACAGGATGGTCGATTGATTTAATAAACAATTACACATTTACAAATGTGTTATAAGTTTGTTCTTTACTTCTTAAAAAAATACATAATATAAAAACCCCTACATACCTAGAATTAATTTATGTAATCGGAATCATAACACTTTTTCTTTTATTTGACCTCATGACCGCATGTTTATACCAGACATGAGAATGAAAAATTGTAAAAAAAAAATCCACTGAAAACTCAAACTGGTCCAGATGAGTCAATTGCCAGACGAGTCAATGTCTTTTAGACGATCATCATTTTCACCTCGCTAGATAATGGTAGCCATTTTCCCGCTAAAATGCTGCTCACCACAAACCCAAAGGTATGGCAATTCACTCCTTATACATTACCACTAGAACAGGTTAGTGATTGTGCCATATACTAAGAACTGGGGTTCAGAAACTCAACACATGGCACAGGTTTCGCTCTCCACATTAGAAATATAAACTTCACACACAGTTAGCAAACATTTCCGTGATTCACAAATGGCGCTTCCCTTTCGACATTACACCCCCTCACCCCACCTCAAAGTTTTATTGCAAATTTATATCATCTCAGAAATGGTCAAAATGACACCAAAAACACAGAAATCTGCGGATTCACAGATAATTCTCATGTCTGTTTTACTGATATACTGCAAAATACCTATTTCCAAAAAGGGCTACAGATATCTTTTAGGGTTGAGTTATGAACTGGGTATCCTCATTTTCCACTGAGTAACCAACTGCAGCCATCTCACTCAAACTCAATTGGGTATTTTACCATTTTCCATTGTAAAATACATTAAATTTTAAATTTTGGTTTACACGTTTGTTTTCATATTTGATCTATAACATGAAAAACAATAAGAAATACTGCAAGTTGCCACATTCAAGTGTTGAAATAGAACCTCTCAATATACCTCAGTCATGCTATCTATCCAACAGTATGCGAACTAATATTTGACAATGTTGTGAACGCATGCAAGATCAAATTTATTGAGTACTTACAAAAATTTAAGCATACTTGCAATAGGCTTAATAGGAGCTGCGTTTTCACACCAATATCATAACATAATTTACTCAGGTGTGCGGCTGATCTGTACCTCTGAAAAGAAATTTGCTAATTTCACTGGACATTTGAGGGAAACAGCACAGGACTTACCTTGACACATGGGACTTTTTTCACCTGCTTCACTTTTTTCTTTTTTGGCTCCTCTTTGACAGGATACCTGAATGTAGCCACTGGCTGGACAGCTGGAGTGTTCGACATGACAGATACAAACAAATCAATACTAAAATCTATCATTACTCATTGATATCCCACTATCATCGTTAGAAAGTAACACTAAATAAACATTGTTAATAATTCCTGACTTATCTTATTCCCATCCGAGTACACACAAATCAAGAAGATATTACAATTACAACTACCGCATGGTTGAACCTATACCAACAATGTAGCATTACAACATACCGCAATTACCATCTTGTGAGTATCTTTTTAACTCCAAGACACTTTCATGGAGTTTCAAGGACACACTATGCACTAAGCAACCAATTTTTTAAAAAATATTGTAATCATCACTAGTCCTGAATCCTGAATCATATCTAAATTTCTCAAGTCTCAAGGTCGCACACCAATATCGATTTCGAACCCTGATGCTTCATTTTTTTTTTTCTAAACCTTGTCCACCCACCTCGGCTACTTTTCCTCTGTGATGCTGGTATCCATTCCTCATCACTATCAGAGTCCTCAACAACTTTCTTTACTCGCTTCTTGCCTTTGGGTCCTCGCATGAAGTCAGGTTTGATGACTGGTAAACCTGACCAAAGGAAAGTAAAAGTGAATTTTACTAGGAAATTCGACAATAAAGAATATTTTGTGAACCCTTTTCAAAGGACCAATGACTTCCTGTGGCTTGTATGGGAATCACAATAACTCCATGTTTTAGAAGCAGAAGCAAGCTTTTTGAATGGAGTGATAAAGAAACACACCCTTAAATAAGCCTTCCCTTATTGCCATTTCCTCAGGATGAAGCAACACCATTTAAAACCATGTTTCATCACTTTTATAATGTTTCCAGTGGAGATTCACTAAAATCAGAAGACCCTTTCCTGTATTGGTCCTTTGGACCATGGACACATTTTGCCAATGTTAAAAAACCCTAGTTTTCCCCTGATGTTTGGTGTTTAACACCACACTCCAGCTGGGTAATGGCAAATAATAATAATAGTAATAGTAATAATGAAGACAAAGCAGTGATTAACATCATGAACATCCAAATATAAAACTGACAAACTGTGACATGCATCAACCAATGCAGAGTGAATGAATGTTCATTGTCACAGTATGATGTCCCCATTTGTCAAAACACGTATTGTAATACACAGTAGCGATGTTTTCATAGTAAATTACCTTGAAGGGCGGTGATTTCAGTCCGAAATCCGAGTTACATGAAGTCCGAATTAGTTAGCCTACATGTAATGATAACTTACTTAACTTCTGCCGGGACCAACAATTTGGTCCGATTTATATAGAAAACAGAGTTACTTAGGGTCCAAGTAAGACAACTTCCACTGTATTTGTTACCCCATTTTTGTGGTTTTCATCATGCTGATTGACCAGTGAAGGTCTCTGGGTAGAACAGGCCTTCAGCAACCCATGCTTGCCATAAAACTAAAGGGCGACTATGCTTGTCGTAAGGCTAGCTGACTTGGTTGACACATCATCAGTTCCTAAATGCGCAGATCAATGCTCATGTTGTTGATCACTGGATTGTCTGGTCCAGACTCGATTATTTACAGGCCGCCACCATAGAACTGGAATATTGCTGGGTGGTTTGGTTTTTGTTCAACAAAATCAAATCACACCCTGGCAAATGTTAAAGAAGAAAGCTTATTGCTACAGTATCAAACACATTATTTTGATGCTGACAAAGTAAGGTTGCTGTGTAATGAATGCTGTAATCCTTCATCTTAAATATGGAATCTAATAAAACATCATCCAATAATGTATAATACCTAAATCATCTCATAGTTTCTCCTCATATTCTCCTATAAAACACTTTTATTTTGATACTGACAGAGTAAGGTTCCTGTGTAATGAATTACCCTATAATCCTTCATCTATAAGATGGAATCTAATAAAACAACACCAAATAACGTATAATACCTAATTCAGCCATCATCTCATAGTTTTTCCTCATATTTCGTAGTCGCAACTTTTCATAATCCGACAAGGTGCTCAGTTCTGCCTTGGTGAAGAACTGATCGATATCATCACAAACTTTTTTCTTCATTATAGCCTTGTAGTCAATGGGACTCTCACCATCTCTGTGCAAAGCTGGAAGGATCTGAAGTGTAAGCAATTCAAATAAACACTGGGCTCGATTTAAGAGATGTTAACCTACTTGCACCTGGAGCGACTAAAGATAAAAACCTCATCTCACCAGTAAATCTAGCTGCACTGCTTTTGCTGCAATACATAGATGCAAATATACTGAACCACAAAAAAAAAATGTTGCACTGATAGTGGTTTCTTGAAGCATTGACTCTCAGTAGCAATATAAACAGAGGATTGAGCTCAAACGTGACAATTATTGTCAACACATTTGTGGAAATCACACCTAAGAGTTCACACAAACAAAATCACCCGAAATGGTATCACTAAGATACCCCTATGACATTATTGTGAATGGTCTCCATGGACATGAATCATCTGTACTTGGAATGAATTAGCTGGTTGGTGAAGGCCATTTGCTCTTGGGTCCATGCACTGCGAAGTACCTAATCAAGTCCAGCTGCAGTTGTCAGCTTTGGTTGGAGGTCATTCAGTCTACTTTAAATCTCGTCCCAAATGGTGTTCTATTGGACTTAAATCGTAACATTTTGGCCAACTTGCAACTGTCTGAAGAGTTTGTCCCTCTGGTCTCTCGTAATTTGTGTCATGGCGATTTTGTCAAAACATAGTTCAAGCAAGTTTGGGAATTTCTTTCAATGGTAGGGTTGTCACGATATGCACATGCATTTTCATTTTCATAAATGACCCATGAAACCTTTTACCATGTCTGCCTCTTTAGGTGCGTTCAGTCAAAATTGCATTTTCATCAGAAACCACACTGATGTTGGTAATAACTGTCAATCTGGATTGAACACCATGTTAACAAAAATGATACAATCAAAATAAAAACACCATTTTGCATTTGGTTTTGACATGACATTTCTTTTGTGGTTCAGTATATTTAGATGTTATATTCAGAAGTTTTCCCGCTAAGAAATTGATTTTCACCCTGTACAAGTTAGATTAATGAGTAAATTGCACTTTGTAATATTCGGTTGCACCAATGCAAGTTACAGAGCACTAAATCAAGCCCAGGAACATCATGGTAGGTAAAATTAACTCTGACATACATATAATATGAGACCGAACATCTCTATTTCACTAAATATGTTTTTCACTCATGAAGTGATGATTCTGTCACTTTCTGCTGTAGTGGAGGATGCCACAATACATAGAAATCTATTTTCATATTTAACTCTTGATCATGGTTTGATTTTTTTTTTCTCTTAAGAACTCTTATTTTAATTTTCATCTTGAATCATTTTTCTTTTTTAAATTCATGAAGATAATACAACTATATTGCTAAAACAGGGATTTATCTGGACCTGTTCAGAATCAGCTTTTTGGACCCTGCTTCACAGATATGACACTAATTATTCCCACTTCAGATAAGACTACTAGCTATTAGCTTACTACTTGAAAATCCTGAAAACATCATCAAGCTGACAAGGTAAGGATGTCATCTGTGGGACAAGTCCACACCATGCTACACCCATACATGCAGTGTTAATAAGTTGTTATTTGTAGCAAGTGACACTTGTTTGCTGTTTAGAAATCTTATGTTTATCATCATATAATGTTAATAATTTCAATGCCAATTATAAGAAATGTCAAATCTGAAATGTTTATTCTGTGGGTCCTGTGAATTTTCAGTGGGTCAGACAGACATCTGAAACTTACAGGACCCAATGTCCTGTTACTTTGAAAAAAACATCATGAACACTGTACATGTACTTCATACAGAATAAAGGATCAATCTGTTTATATTTGACTACAATGCAACAAACCAGTGCTGATATGTGTGCATAATAGCAGAACTGGATGCATCCAAAAGAAACTAAGTTTTGTTCAGTTTATTCAATATAAAAACATAGCCTGCCAAAGAGTTCATTCTGAAGTGTGCTGTTTCAGGTCACAGGCATCATTTAACGTTCCAGCTATGAACAATCAAGTATGGACTACGCAATCAAGTGATTGACTTCATGAACATCAATCCAGCTAAGTATGAATCTCTTGGTCAGAATTTTTTTTCTTTATAAGAAGTATAAGAATTTTCCTGAATATGTAAGTTTTTTGACATAGTCTGTTAGTGACACTGACACTAACTCTGGTTGTATTTTTTGCCAGTTTCAATGAGGGAGTATAGTTTTATGCTGCTTTAAGCAATGCAATTGTTGTGTCAATGCTACTGGGCCCTTAATTCAGTTTAAGTTCATTTGCTGTTGTTTCAAAACTACTTAGTTAAATATTTGCCAGTTAACTGCTCATTGCTGATTGAATATAGTCATTTCCTTAGCCTTGTCCTTTTGTTGTCATTATTAAGCAATCACATTTGAAGCCACCTCCTAAATGTATGTCCAGGACTCCCTCCCATGGCACCATCACTACTAAATTTGTATGCACCACGGCAAACATTAGATAAATTTGTCTTTATTAAGTCAGGTGTATAAAATACACAGCAGGCTTACAACCTGATTTTATAGTCAGCCCTGTGGGCCAATACATGTTCCATGGGTATATATTTCACCATGTCACTGACTATGATTGATTGAAAATAGTTTACAATTGTGGTAGCTAGACAATGTATGTAACTGTATGTATAGTTTATGATCAATCAAACCATAATTTCTACAGATCAGCCTACCCTTTCATCCAACACTAAACATGATTGGTCTAAACAGGGATAATCTACAACAGTCTCCCTGGTGTTAAGAATGCTCTCAGTGACCAAGTCGTTTTTTGTTAAATTTACTGTTGCGCATGTTTACTTTCCACAAGGAGTGCTAACAGCATGAAGAACATGTAGAGACCACTCTTGCCAAAGATACTGACCTTCCTGACTTTGCCTGTTTGTCTCATTTACATGGCACTGACACTAAATGAATCAACAGGGATATGTTTAAATCTACCTCACTATAAGTAATTCTTTGAAAATAGTATCTTAACACCTTTCCAGCCAGCCCTACTTTTGAATACAGGTCTGGTTACAATGCCAGCAGCATTTTCACTTATCAGACCAGTGGGCTTCCTACCTTTATTCAGGAGTTTCATACACTGATTAAGTTGGTGACATGTTTCACAATTGTTCATAATATCATCGAAAAAGCAACCAACTGTCATGGTCTTTCTCATCCGAAAACCCATGACCCGAGGATAATGGCTTCAATTCATCAATTCTGATCTTGGTTTTAGTCAACGAAGCAGCTTTCTAATGAAGTCTGTAAATTACTTCCACAAGCAATTTCATGCAAATAAACTAAGTAATTCAAAATTATACCTGTAACCAATAACAGAATCCGATTAGTGCCCAACAAGTAACATGGGCCTGGGATTGAGAAAAGCAGGGCAAAAAAAAAATGGTACATCAAAATTTTTAGGTTTTCTATTGATACAAAGGCAGTGGCCCCTTCAAAATTCGGAAAATGACTAATAATGCTAAAAATTAAAATGGCCCATTGCCAAAGTTCCCTATCCTAATCCCCGATGGCGTATATTAACAAAATCTAAAGAGGCTTCAGCAGAAGTTATTTACTTACTGGTATGTCCATGACGGAAGTTCGATACTCAAAGTCAAAAGTCGCAACCTGAAAAGTGAACATGAAGATCCTTGTTTCAACGTAGATCATACATAACAAACATAATTACATTTGGTTATTACACAAAATCGAAAGGCAGAAGCCAGCACCGAGTACTAACAGGCAACATGGTTACGGCAGTGTTGCCAGTACTTTCAGAAACACCTTTACAGGGACTGGGAAAGGCAGGGGCCATTTAGAATAGAAAATGGCCAACTAAAATTTTAAAGTTTACTACTGATACAAAGCAATGGCCCTTTCTAGATTCAGAAAATGGCTAATAATCCTGAAAATCGACCACCGTCAAAATTCTCCATAACAAATCCCTGCTCATGTTGCCAAAGTACTGTTCTGAAATCTGCCATAGCACAAATGCCCAATGCCAGAATATCACAAAGTTATCTTAAACTTACCGAGAGCAATCGATCAAATCCAGATCAATAGCACGACTAAAGATTTTCTGCGTTCTCTTAGCAGTTGTCTCTCATTCGAAACAGATAACTGGGTGCTCAGTCACACCCTCTCGCAAACTTTCGTTTAAGAATTGATAGCGCAACAGAAAGCCAATGCCAGTACAGAGCAGCAGACGACATTGGCACTTCCGGTAACCAATTTCCCGCGTCACGCTCACGTGACACATCTTAAATGCGGTGGTTAATCACAGCCCATCAGTGCAACTTTGCCCTTTGAATTATGATTTTAAAAACTAAAGACAGGTTCCATAAATGGCACCGAGTAACATTCCTAGTTAAAAGCAATATTAACCTTTCTTATAAAAGCTGACAATTAACAGACGGAAATAGTGTGATCTTGTTTAATTTCTGCTAACAAATAACAGGGCTCGAAGATTAACTCGTTTTCGGTCTTGAACATGAGGAACCTACACCTATTTCTTTTCTTCAACTTAATTTTCTTTTCTTGCTTATGACACACCCCCACAGTAATTTTCGCGATGGAGGGTGGGAAGTAACGATGTTTCTTTCTAAACTAGTAAAGCTTACGGGGAGGTGGGGTATCCCAGTGGTGAAGGCGTTCGCTCGTCATGCCGAATGCTCCCGGTTCGATTTCCCACATGGGTGCGGTGAGTGGTGCCCATTTGTTCTGTCAGTCGTGATACTGCTGGAAAATTGCTACACGGCGTAAAACCATACTCACCCACTGACACATTATATGCATGCATCCATCCATTAATCCATCCACCCATCCATCCATCCATCATCCATCCATCCATCCATACACACACATACATACACACACATACATACACACACATACATACACACACACACATACATACACACACACACACATACATACATACATACATACATACATACATACATACACACACATACATACATACATGCATGCATAGATACATACATACATACATACATACACACACACACACATACACACACACACACACACACACACACACACACACACACACATACATACATACATACATACATTACAAATGGGGTAGCCTTATTAGTTCATTTTGTTGAAACCTGCCTCGAGTAGTTGTGTTTTTTTGTTTGTTTGTTTGGTGGTGGTTAACGCCACACGCAGCGATATTCCACTTTGTGGCGGAGGTCTGTAAATAATCGAGTCTGCACCAGACAATGTACAGTAACATCGATCTATCGCATAATGAGATATACATGCATTGATATCAAAATGCATGCAAGTCCGCAAACGTGACCATCCGATCCATGGGTTGCTAAAAACGGCGTGTGAGGTGCGGTGGGGTAGCCGTGTGGTTAAAGCGTTCGTTCGTCAAACGAAGACTGGGGTTCGATTTACAACACGGGCCTAGTGAGCGAAGCCCATTTCTGGTGTCACCCCACCTTGACATTGCTGGAGAATTTGCTAAAAGCGGCGTAAACCCAAGTTCACTCACTCACTCTAACCACGGGTCGTTCTCTCAGTGGATTAGATCGCTAATTGTCAGATTGTTTGCTGACTATTAAGTGAACCGCCCTAAATTTTTTTCGGCATAATATAACAGATCTGTAGACAACGGATCGCCTCTATCCGTACCAGGGGCGTTGGGGTAGTCCAATGGTTAAAGCGTGGCTCGTCACGCCGAAGATCTAAGTTTGATTCCTTACGTGTATGAAACCAAAGTCTGATGTCCACCCGCCATAATATTGCTAGAACTTTGATATGAACGTCGTAAAACTAAACACACTCACTGATTGTTCTTTGAGGAATGACTAGAATTTGTACTTAACCAAACGAGTGTAATCCCAAATATGATGTATATCGGACATTTTCTGAAAGGCATTGTCTCTTCACCATTTCAGTCTCTGATATTCAGAACAATAAATTCAAAATGACGTTTCTTTGCTTTATTTTATTTTATTTTATTTTTTTTCTTTGTTCATTGTAGGTGCAGTACCTGATCTCATAAAACTAACCTTTGCATTATTTTACATCCGCTTCATTGACTAGAGAAACTGTTAGCGTGTTAGTTGTTAAAAAATCCCAGCCAGATGGCGGTGGGCTGTAAATAGTCGAGTCTGGACCAGACAATCCAGTGATCACGAGCGTCGATCAACACTACAGGGATGCGATGATTCCGATATTTGCCTCTTAGCACAAGGGTGAGTCGCTGAAGGCCACCTTCATGGGTTATTCTGGAAAACGAAACGGTCGGAGTTAGTGAGTGAGTTTAGTTTTACGCCACACTCAGCAATATTCCAGCTGTACGGCGGCGGTCTGTAAATAATCGAGTCTGGACCAGACAATCCAGTGATCAACAACATGAGCATCGATCTGCGCAATTGGGAACCGATGACATGTGTCAACCAAGTCAGCGAGCCTGACCACCCGATCCCGTTAGTCGCCTCTTATGACAAGCATAGTCGCCTTTTATGGCAAGCATGGGTTGCTGAACGCCTATTCTACCCCGAAACCTTCACGGGTCCATAACTCAAGGAGTGTGAGTCCATTTTAGTTTAATGTTAATGACCAGCGGCTGACGTGATGATGTAATTCAAACTTGGTCCATGCAAGAAGCAAATGTACTGTACTGGCAAACAAGGATAAGTTGGACCGGCACAGAGAACGCGTTTACGAGAAGTAGGCTGTGCACGGCAATGAGCAAACCCATTTGGTTTGTGAAAGGGAGAGCAGACGTAGGTTGGTACACGTGCAGTGCATGAAGATGAAGTTGATTCCACACGTAGCTGCGCACGACTTGCTCATACGCACGGCTCTCGCGTGGTCGGTGTAGCAAGTCGGTAATATTCGGACTATGTTTAATTTAATCTCGACCAACCTGGGGCCCCTTCGCACAGTGGCAAGTGTCATTGATCAACACTCATTCATGCTAACACGGGCCAACTGACAGAGTGCGCAACTTATCCTTTTTTGCCAGGAAGTCCCAGTGGTTCCTGGTATGGTGATCTACAATCAGTTTTTGGCGGCCTGTAACCTGTTGCCCATTGTATTGTCTGTAGGTTAGACTTACACGTTAGTTTTACTGCTATATCTTTGATATTCTAGTTGTGTTTGCTTCCCTTCGACGATAGTTTTTATATATTTTTTTTTTATGTCATGAACGTATAACCTGTCCGGCTAGACTGTTAGCTGATGATACGGCGATTGGAACTATTTCATAGAAAATAAAATCCTAAATAGAAAAAAGCATGAATGTCGACTGTCATAAACATCTGGGATTCACTTTTTCTTCAAACGCCAGTTGGCTTTGTCACATCGAAAAGATTGTGGGAAAAAAACTCTAAAAAGGAAAGAAAAAGAACAACTCATTGTAACTTACGTATTGCTAAAAATTATTCTGTACCTAAAAATAAAAATAGACTGAAATATTCAGCCTCTTCATTAATTCTATGTAAGCCTGGAACAATCTGCCGTCAGCAGTGAGATATTGTGATTCCACTTCGTCGTTTAAATGAAATATTAAAACAATGCATAACGGTGTTCCATCATACTTTTCATCTGGTATACGTAAACTAAATATTTTACACACAAGGTTAAGATACAACGTAAGTACGCTCAACTATGATTTGTACTGAATCAGCATTTTTACAGATCCATCATGTTCTTGTGATGTATTCATTATTTCTTGGATTGTCCCCGATATATAACACATAGAGAAACTTTGTTAGCTAAAACTAGTGATATTTTCCATAAACGACTAAATATATTTGTTATTTTACACGGCAATGCAGGTCTCTCAAGTGAAGAAAATCTGAATATCTTCAAACATGTCCATCAAAACATGAATGAAACTAAACGATTCCTCTGTTCCTCCTAATCTGTTATATTCTCAAACTCAAGATCTCTCATTGTCTCTTTCGCGTGTAAATATATTTGTTGCAAATATTGGAAGAGGGTGACGTTAGGTTGGATACCTTTTACCCAATCCATTTGTCAGTGAATAAAATATGTCTATATAAATGGAAAAAAATAACTGTTTTAGTCACGATATGGCAGAAATACTGCCGATTTGACTAGAAGTATTTATTGACTCACTCACTCACTCACGTATGGATGGGTGGGGTGGGGGTGAGTTGAGGTGAGGTGGCGTTTAACGTCGTACTTAACAATATTTCACCCATATGACGACATCCATGCTTGTGTGCTCGCTGCTGGAACTCGCCCAGGCATAAGCTGGTTTCATCGTGCTAGCTAACTGAAATACCACAGGTAAGCATGAATACCCCACCGTTGTGTTTCGACTGTAACTGAAATCATACAAATAAATTCAACGACTTTGTCACTGTTATTCGATTACTTACATGTCAATTTACTTTGTTTGTTTGTTTGTTGATAAATGCCAAGTTCTGTAAAAGCTCTGTAAATATTCGAATCTGGACCAGTCAACCAATCGTCAACAGCACGAGATTCTATCTAAACAAAACTATAGAGTATAATGGCTTGTTCAGCTCCTGTTGGCCGCCTGTATCGTCCAACTGAAGATCAATTCTTATCCGGGTCTTCACTGAGTACGACAAGCATGGGTTAGTGAAGATCAATTTTTCACGGGTGGGATCTTCCCTGACTCAATCATGTATTTACGTGCAGATCGTCGATTCCACACAAGACCTCCTCGGACTATTCCGTATTTCCTCTATCAAGCGCCCGGGAGCTCCAGACTCGGCCCAGTGTTTTGTACATGTATATATTTTATACGTGGCAAGGCACATGTTTGAGTCCAAACGTTTTAGCAAAACGTTCAACACATTTCTTGCGCTACACTCATAATATTACATCCACTCACACAAGCTGAACAATATAATCATGAACGCGACTTTAAACCTACTTTAATCTTACCCCTTTACGAGGTCCTTATGCTTAAAGCGTCACGCCGAAGACCCGGGTTCGATTCCCCACATGGGTACTATTTGTGACGCCCATTCTTGCTGGAATACTGATAAACCGGCACAAGAAAACGCAGCAACTCACTCACTCACCACTTGATGCTATATGTGACTCTTTAATTCTTTTGAAATGCTTTCTCCCCGAAACGTTTGATAAGCTTACACGCAATTTGCCAAAACGAAATGGACCTGTCAAACATTTGATAAATATTTTTTTCTTTTCATGTTATGACAGAAAACATGTTCTGTCTCAATTGAAGACGCCCACATCTAAGCACTTTATTCCCCTAAGACTTGTCCTAAACCCCAAACCCTCCACCATTTCAATCACCTGCCCCACCCCACACCCTCTAGAACATTAAAGTTGCTGAATCAGCTATATTTGAGTCCGCATGGTAAACACATATGAGGGTAACGAGTTAAGAAAACACTTGAGCGCGAGGATTGTTGATCGGTTTAACGAAGTAAGCGGATAAATGGATGTTGAAATGCCGGTATTGTAGGTCAAGGAGAGTACCTGGTGATAATGGTTTGTGTCAGAAAACTATATTCAGTACATTTGGGGCTGGTGAAAAGTTATCTGACAATATACTGAAAGGCAAAAGAAACGTCGTAATATTGGAAATAACATTCAAGTATCACTGGAGTATTTGAACCTGTTTTTTTTTTAAATATCCTATGTTTTTTTTAAATATCAAGTCAAGTTAAGTTTGAATCGTGGCCGTTAAGGCTGTTTTGCCCACTAAAGTATTGAGACTAGGTTAGAAGTGTGTTTTTTGTGGAAACGGTTCGCACAAACGTAACACTGAAATCGAGATGCACGTGCATCATTCAGGCATAAATTGCCGGCTTGAATGGTACTATTGGTATAATTTTAGCGTTGTTTTGAAAAATAAATCCAACCAAAGCGATGGATAAAAAGAGTAAAGTTAACCTATTGATTGGACAAAATCGAACTCAGTCCATGAAAGAAACAGATGGAAATCATCACCATAGCAGGTCCGTTTCTTTTTTGTTTCATTTTTTGCCGGTTCCGTAGCCGAGGAGTTAAGTTTTCTTTCGTCCCGGGTTCGATTCTCCAAATGGTTACAATGAGCGACGCCCATTTCTCCTTGCCGCTGCCGTGATATTGAGAGCCCGTTGCTAAAAGCGACTCAAAAGCTCATTCGCTCACTCGTATCAGCGATCAGAGGTTTCAATAAACCCCTTACTGATAAGGGTCGCTTTATCTCTCGATAGGCGCATAGCAGTCACAGTTCAATATTGGCACATCGTTTTTAGCTTTACAAATCGCGACGATCAACAGATTGTGCTGTTTATCATATGATCGTCCGGCTAAGGTTTAGCAAGGTACAGACTTGTGTACATAGATACCGATACAGATACAGGTTTCTGTATGATTACTTTTGTGCATACAGGCCATGGCGTTTTACATATTACCGACAAGACAGGGCCCTCTTCCGGCAGGTGCCCGGTGTCTTCGATGATTTACAAAGATTCGTTCATGTCATATTCACTAAGGGTTTGCCTATTTCTCCCAATGGAGCCTATTTCGTTAAATCATCGAGATTGTTTTCTCTGTCTGGGTTGAGGGTGTAGGGTTATAGTTGTAACTTTTTTCTATTATTATAATCTAGTTTTCCTGCTATTATTATAATCTAGTTTTCCTGCTATTATTATAATCTATTTTTCCTGCTTTTATTATTATGTATGTACATAGCGCCGAGTTCCAGCAAGGCTGTTCACAGTAATTTTTTCCTCGATCATAGGATATCAATCTCAACGGCACTTCGTATCAGTCTCAACTCCCTGGAAAGTATACATCTCCACATCCACTAGCTGTGCCAGGTTTATGTGACTTTCCCATCCTTGCGAGATACCTACTCGCAGTACTTTGTCCAAGTTTACTGCACGTTGCTGTACCGGCGTTTGCACGTATTCGTGTGGCCACCATCTGGTCAGTTGATGGATCCGTGGGTTCTTTCAGGTACTCAGGCTGTACTCAAGGAGGTATGGCAACACTGAAAGAATCTGGATGCACACAAAGTTGACTCCAAGGTTTTCACACCCAGTCACAGTGGACACGATCCCGGCACCTGTAGCTCGCTGGATCTCTAGCCTGGCACCTTCGAGGATCGCCCACCACTATTGGGATCATAAAAGTTTGCTAAATGACAACTGAAATTGACAACGTCACGTTGGAAACTTTAGGTTTTGTCTCCATTTAGTAACACTACTCTACTTGAACGCTGATATCCTAGGGGAGGAGGGTTAGCCTTGTGATTAAAGCGTACGTTCGCCACTCCGAGGATTCGGGTCCCCACATGAGTGAAGCTCATTTCTGGGATCCTCCATGTCCCCAGCCGTGATTTTTGTGGAATATTGCTAAAAGCGGCATGAAACCCAACACACACACACACACACACTTGATATCCTGATCGCATTTTCAGCTCCCGAGGAGAATCTTACCTGTGAACATAAGTGTTAGAATCGATCTTCAGAAACCCACGCTTCTCGTAAAAAGCGAATAATGCGTTTGGGTGGTGAGACTCCCTGACTTGGCTGACACATGTCACCATATCCCAAATGCGTACCCCTTTTCGCGAACACCTGGTGTCATCACTGACCGGGATCGGGTGGTCAAGCTCGCTGG
Organism: Haliotis asinina; assembly: GCF_037392515.1. Taxonomy (NCBI): domain Eukaryota; kingdom Metazoa; phylum Mollusca; class Gastropoda; order Lepetellida; family Haliotidae; genus Haliotis; species Haliotis asinina. The sequence continues at coordinate 28,690,068 of NC_090292.1, forward strand.
CTTGGTTGGCACATGTCCTCGGTTCCCAATCGTGCAGATCAATGCTCATGATGTTGATCATTGGATTGTCTGGTCCAGACTCGATTATTTATAGACGACAGCCTTATAGAATATACCAGAGTGCAGCGCTATATAAACAACCAGTCAACCAACGAACTCACTCCAGGAGAATGCTAAGCCTCATCAGCACCGACTATCATTTACTTGGTTAAACCACACCTGAGTATTATAGCAGTATGTACACATTGCCAGGGGGATACTATATGCTATAATATAATATCTTGTTTTATGACATGACAAAGACTAACGCCGTTGAATATGCCAACATTTCAGGCAGGGGACACCTGAAATTGGCCTCACATATCCTTCGACTGCAAACATACCTATAAAACCGACGTCTAGGCTTCAGGTGACGTCTAGACATAAGGAAGCGTCTAAACATAAGACAACGCCAAGAGTTAAGGGAACGTCTATACCCAAGGGGACGTCTTGAAAGATGGGAACGTCTAGACTTAAGGGAACATCTAGGCATAAGGGAACATCGAGACTTAAAGGAACGTCGAGGCACAAGATAATGTCATATTTAAGGGAACGTCTAGACTTCAGGGAACATTTAGGCATAAGGGAACATCGAGACTTAAAGGGACGTTGAGGCACACGATAATGTCATATTCAAGGGAACGTCTAGACTTCAGGGAACGTCTAAACATAAGAGAACGTCTAGACATAACGGAACGTCTAGATATAATGGACTTCAGAGGACGTCTAGGCATAAGAGAACGGCATATTTAAGGGAACGTCTAGACTTAAGGGAACGTTTAGACATAATGGACTTCAGAGGACGTCTAGACAGAAGAGAACGGCATATTTTAAGGGAACGTTTAGACTTAAGGGAACGTTTAGACATAATGGACTTCAGAGGACGTCTAGACAGAAGAGAACGGCATATTTTAAGGGAACGTTTAGACTTAAGGGAACACCTAAGCATAAGAGAACATAAAGACATGGGGCAAGCCGGGATTTAAATGAACGTCTAGACTTAAGGGAACGTCTATGCATAGGAGAAAGTGTAGACTTAGGGAAAGCCGAGATTTAAAGGAACGTCTATACATAGACGTCTAGACATAGGGACATAGTACAACGTCTAGACAAAGGGGAACGTCTAAGCATAAGAGAACGTCTAGCCTTAAGGAAGCAAGGTATAGACATAAAGGACCTGAGGGAACGTCCATATGAGAGACAAGTTTTGCAACCCCAGCTATATTCCGCCATGTCTCTGACAGTTTTCGGCTCATAAGAAAAGAATAATATTTTCATCAATTTTTATCCAAAATAAAGATAAATGTGCATGAGTCTATATTTTAGACTTTGTTATGAATAACAAAGATGGTGGAAAGGGACGTTTTGAAATCTAAGGGAGTGGCAATATTTTTGTTACAACTGAATGGGACAAAATACATATTTTACATATATATATATAAATAAATAAATAAATAAATAAATAAATAAATAAATAAATAAATAAATAAATAAATAAATAAATAAATAAATAAATAAATAAATAAATAAATAAAAACACTCTCTAAAATACGCCCACTTAGTACATGCAGATTTGGTATGAACAATTTATTCCTTTTTTTCAATTACTCAATACCCGAAGTTGTTAACGGGAATATCATGCACAGTGTCAACTCTATAAGCTCTATTTCATCGGATTACGTCGAGTGATATCCGTTGACAGCAGCAGTTGTGAACACTTGATCAGAGGCTGATTGAATATATTTGCATACAATGCCTTGACTGGTGGCCTGTGGCCAGGTTACACTAAGACGTGTTTACGAATTGGCATCAACTTGCGATTTGACAAAGCTCCACGCAAACTTACGAAAGAAAAAATTCGCACCCTTGGAACCGCAACATCTTCAATTTATGACAGATCAATTGGAACTAAACAGTTCGATTCTGACTTTGACCTCTGATACTCCAGGACCTGTAAATGTATCAACATATGTATAGTCACGGAGAGGGGACAGTTCTCTTTATGTTAAAAAGTAGTTTTGATACAACTCCTACGGAGTGGTTGGATGGGTAAAGCGTTCGTTCGTCAGGCCGAAAACCCGGGTTCGACTCCTCACTTGGGAACAACGTGTGAAGCCGATTTCCGGTGTGGAATAAGCAGTGTTAAGCCAAACTCATTCACTTAGTCGAAATTTCGTTCTTTCAACTCTTTCACTGTTCATGAATTTTATCCCAATTTTGTGATATTTCATGGAATGTACTTGAATGTTGCATGGCTCTATATCAGATGACAACTTTTACGAGGCAAGGAAACTCGTGAAGGTCTGGGGTAGAATAAGACTTCAGCAACTCATGCTTGCCATAAAAAGCGACTATGCTTGTCGTAAGAGGCGACTAACGGGATCGGGTGGTCAGACTCCCTGTCTTGGTTCACACGTCATCGGTTCCCAATTGCGCAGATCGATGTCCATGTTGTTGATCACTGGATTGTCTGGTCCAGACTCGATTATTTACAGACCGCCACCATATAGCTGAAATCGCGCAGAGCGATGCTCATCATAAGTCAGTATTTAAAATCACCTGTTTTTTTCACTGTCGATGTATTTTATTGCTTCTAAATAATACAACCAGTCCACATTTCGGCTGGCGTTCAAGCCAAACTGCAGGTGAAAATTACATGAATGGATCTCTAAACGTCAGTGACGAGCGAGTGAGTTGAGTTTTACGTAGCACTCAGCAAAATTCCAGCTATATAGCGGCAGTCTGTAAATAATCGAGCCTGGACCAGACAATCTAGTGATCAACAGCATGAACATCGATCTGCACGATTGGGAACCGATGACATGTGTCAACCAAGTCAGCGAGTCTGACCACCCGTTCCCGGTCAGTGATGACACCAGGTGTTCGCGAAAAGGGGTAAACAAAGCCTCCCGTACATAAGCACCAAGGACTGTCGCGGGGTAAGCTTTCCTGACGGCTCTTGTTCGTGGTGTCAAGCTGGACCAAGGACATTCGATGCGCTGTTTAAACCAGGACAGGGTTAAACACTCGATTACAGCTCGGGTGACCTCAGCAAGCATGTTTGAAGTACATCCATACACATTTCGACATCGCTTCAAGGCTCCGGTTACACTCCAGCCAAATAGCTACCGACAATCAAGTCCACTTGGGTGTATATATAAGGCATGTTGAGCGGGCGTCATTCCATCGACGCATCACAAAACTGTCGCCATGATGAAAATCGCCGTGTATGCTCTTCTCGTTGCCTTCGCTTCAGCTGATCCATGCTGCACCCCCGACCAATGGGAGGGCATTGCCGGCAGCATTGTTGGATCTGTGACCAACGGGATCACAACCTCAGCTCAGGTATGTATGATTTTGTCTGTTTGTTTGTAGTTTAACGCCAGGCTCAGCATTAGTCCAGCTATATGGCGGTGGTCTGTAAATGATTAAATTTGGACCAGACAATCCAGTGTTTGATGTCATGAGCAATATGTTCTTCCCAGACAAGTCTTCCGAACTTGAGCGTAGTATGCCCGTCATGGATGTGTTTGGGAGGCACGTTCCAAAACCTATACTAGCAACAGTTATTTGAATGAAGAACAAATGCGTACCCCTTTTCGCGAACACCTGGTGTCATCACTGACCGGGATCGGGTGGTCAGGTTCGCTGACTTGATTGACACTTCATTGTATCCCAGTTGCGTGGATCGATACTCATTTTGTCAACCACAGGCTTGTCTGGTCCAGACTCGATTATTTACAGACAATGACCCCGTTTCAAGAAGCTGTCAACATAGACTTGGGGACCCGTGACAGGCCGGGTTAGTTGTTGGATGGTGTTGTCTTTTTTTTGTTACTCTCTAAAGCATTCTGCTAAACTCAAACACACCAAGGGTTGATATTGTTAACCAGTGGATACAATGATTGAAGGTCTTTAATATGTGTTGCATTGTCTGATCAAAACTCGATTTACACATTAAGTCCTCTTTATATCTGTCTGCTTGACTCAAGTTTGGTTCCGATGTTTTTGTGTTGGTTGTTTTGTTGTTGTCTACCATTTACACCAAACTCCAATTATTGTAAATAATCTCCCACACCATCTTACATGATCAACCTCTCCTGCTGAAAACACTTGCAAAGGTAAGTCAACTATTCACTGGCAAAAATACGTTAACATGTGTTGTGAAAAAGGTCAAATACAACTGGTGTCATTTTCCATGATGGTTTCATTGGACATTTATTTTTCGAGACGATTTATCGGTGTCTTCTTCTACAGTCAACGACTTTCGTGTCCTACGACTTCACCAACATGAAACTGGCATCTAACACCACCACCGTGGTTGACGGCATGACCTACAGGAACATGACCATTATCGACTACAACAAGGTAATCTCTATACTTTACGTTGTGTCGCAGTTAAATAGCTACATACAGTGGAAGCTGTCAGAACCGGCATCTGTCCAATCCGGTAAGTTGTCAACGCCAGCATTCTCAGTCCCATCATTTATCATCAGATGTACAATCCGGCATGTTGCCTAAACTGGATTGTTTCTTCAGTCCCGCTGAGTGCCGGTCTACACAGCTTCCACTGTATATGCAAAACGTATTGGCATTTGACGTTGTTTCCATAGACTTACATGCACATTTAGTGAAGCATAAGTATTTTTCTTGAATTTAATTTTTATAAGATCCAAGCCAAATTTTGTACATTTGTGAGGAATCATCTTACTTACGATCATACAATTTCTGTGTACAAGGTCACGTTGCTTTTTTTTTATCGAACGGGGGCGAGTGAGAGAGTGAGTGGGTCGAGCTGTACGCAGCATTCAGCAATATTTGAGCTATGTGGCGGTGGTCTGTAAATAACAGATCCTGGACCAGACCAATGATCATTATCGAATGGCAACAATTTCATCAACGTATTTACGGTGCCGTGAACTCCTTTAACATGCCGGCCATACGTGGAACCATACGTAAGTTGATAGATGCGATGTCAGCAGCTGAATAGGGGTCAGTGAAATGAACTGAAATTCCGTGCGCAGAGAAGAGATGGTTTCACATGTTCCTGTCAAACTTGACAAGGATCCACCCTAAACTCACTTCGTAGACATTATTTATGTACACTGAAATAGCATCTAAATCTATGGAAACAAGTCAAGTGTCCGAATACGTCGTACAACGCCGTACTTCGAGTTATCCGAGATTTAGTGAGTCGATAAGAAAAACGCAATGTCAAGCACTTATGTCGATACAAGCGTAAGTTCGGTACATCAATATTCGACGGAAGGTCGCTAGCTCGATCCACGTCAGTGCCTTTACCGGAGACGCAAAAAGATGATGCTACTTGTTGTCCTGTCTGGTGGTCGCCTTTCATCATGTTCTCATTATTCGGTCTTAGTTTCCTCTGAACACCCTATTGTTATATGTTGCAAAATGTAATGTGCCCGTTTATGTCTATACAAGTTTCCTTTGTGAAACGAGCGTTAAATCCTCTAACTCCCTTCCGATAGCCTGTCGGTTTCAGGCCGAAAAATACTACCAACGTATGTTAAATGTTTTCAACAATTTAAGATTAAGATAATTTAAGATTAAGACAACATTTAAGATAAGTGCGTTTTTATGTAGACGACAATCCGTGAATCATGTTTCACAGATTCGTTGGAAAATCTAGTAGTGGTGACCCTGGACATAATTACTCCAGCTGATGTCATCTGGACGACATTACTTCAGTGGACGTCAACAGGACGTCTATAGTTCAACTGACGTCAGCTGGACGACATTTCCTCAACTGACGGCAGATGGACGTCATTACTTCAACTGTCATCAGCCGGACGACGTTGCCTCAGCTGGCGTCAGCTGGACGTCGTTACTTCAACTGACGGCAGATGGACGTCATTACTTCAACTGTCGTCAGCTGGACGACATTGCCTCAGCTGTCGTCAGCTGGACGTGTTTACTTCAACTGACGTCAACTGGACGTCCTGATTTCAACTGACGTCAAATATACGTCGTTATTTCAGCCATTGGTAATACTGGAACAGTCCCCGTGACGTCCTTTCCAGAGTGACGTCATGTCGTCATTACCTCTCAATATGAGAGGTTTGTGCAAGGTTTAATGAAATAGTTTTTCTATGAGTAACAGACTTTGATATTACTAAGCGACAAACACGTAGCATTACTACTGTCTCGTGGGAAAGAGGACCTGTGTGCATTAATGCACGTGTTAATGTTACGTCACATTTGACGTCATTTGAGAGAGTATATCAGGGGTGATATATCTGGATAATTTTACAGAAACTGATGTATCAGTACAACGAGATGACAGGCGTATGTGCCGTGACAGAGTTTGACCAACCCTTTAAGAAGGCCTGCGTCCCAGGTGAGTGAGTGAGTGAGTGAGTGAGTGAGTGAGTGAGTGAGTGAGTGAGTGAGTGAGTGAGTGAGTGCGAATCAAGCGAACTTTCAAGCAAGTGAGTGCGAAAAAGTGTTTGCAAGCGAATGGGTGACCGAGCGAGCGTGCGATGAGTGAGTGGGTGTTTAATTATTTTTGTTGACAAAAGCATGATCGATTTTAATATGCAAGTTGATGATGCAAAGACGGTATGTATTGATACAAAGATTCGATGCGATGATACAAAGGCGGTATGTGTTAATTCAAAGACGTTATATGTTAATGCAAAGAATGCTATGCGTTGATACAATAATGCGAGTTGATACAAAGAAGATATGTAATGATACAAAAATGTCAGTTGATGATACAAAGTCGGTATGTGTTGATACTGTGACGAGAAGTGTTGGTACAAAGATGTGAGTTGAGAATACAAAGTCACCCCCCTACAGATAGGTTGTAACGATGCGGATAATTTGTGGCTTTCTAGCTAGGATATGTTATTATTTCTTCGCCAGATAATGCAAAAGAGCTCGGTAATTTTTACTACGGCGCCGCTGACAACATGCTGAAGGCAACGTCATACATGATCAAACAAGACCCCTTCACAGCCTACGTCTCTATGACCGCAACAGGGTGCATCCCCATCAGCGAGGTCGCCTACGGTAATCTCGGGACAAGTACGTAGCTAGCCGAGTGAGTGAGTGAGTGTGGTTTATGCCGATTTTAGCAACACTAGAGCTATATCATGGCGGTTAACATCAGGTATGGGCTTCGCATATTGTACCAATGTGGCGTGTCGAACCCGGTGTTCTTTGATTGAGATGTGCAATGCTTCCTCTGCTGGTGCTCTTAATTAAACGTGCATGATACTTTTTGGTTCAGGTGTATCATGGCGCTTTATTCAGGCGTATGCCTTGATTCATGTGTATGATGACCCTTGATTCAGGTGTGTGATGACCCCTGATTCAGATGTATGATGTCCCTCTGATTCAGATGAATAGAGTCCTTTGAGTCAGGTTTATGATGTCTTTTGATTCAGGTGTATAAAGCCATTTGATCCAAGTCTACAACACTCCTTGATTCTAGTGTATAAAGCCCTTTGATTCAGGACTATAATACCCTTTGATTCAAGTGCATGATGTATCTTTGATTCAGGTGCATAATGCCCATTGATTCAGGTGTATAAAGCCTCTTCATTCTAGTATATAATGCCCATTGATTCAGGTGTATAAAGCCTCTTCATTCTAGTATATAATGCCCTTTGATTCAGGTGTATGATGCCCCTTGATTCAGGTGTATGATGCCCCTTTATTCAGGTGTATAGCCCTTTGATTCAGGTGTATTCAGGTGTAAAATAGCCCTTTGATTCAGGTGTATAGCCCTTTGATTCAGGTCTATAAAACCTCTTGATTCAGGTGTATGATGTCCATTTGATTCAGGTGTAAAATAGCCCTTTGATTCAGGTGTATAGCCCTTTGATTCAGGTGTATGATGCCCCTTAATTCAGGTGTATAGCCCTTTGATTCAGGTTTATAATACCCTTTGATTCAAGTGCATGATGTATCTTTGATTCAGGTGCATAATGCCCTTTGATTCAGGTGTATGATGCCCCTTTATTCAGGTGTAAAATAGCCCTTTGATTCAGGTGTATAGCCCTTTGATTCAGGTCTATAAAACCTCTTGATTCAGGTGTATAGCCCTTTGATTCAGGTGTGTAATGTCCTTTGATTCAGGTGTATAAAGCCTCTCCATTCAGGTGTATGAAGCCCTTTGATTCAGGTGTATAGCCCTTTGATTCAGGTGTATGATGTCCCTTAATTCAGGTGTATAAAGCCCTTTGATTCAGAAGTATAGCCCTTTCATTCAGGTGCATAAAGCCCTTTGATTCAGGTGCATAATGAACTTTGATTCAGTTCTACAATGCCCCTTGATTCAGGTGCTTGATGTTCATTGATTCAGTAGTATAAAGCCCCTTGATTCAGGTGTACAAAGCCTTTGATTCAGGTCTGTAATACCCCTTGATTCAGGTGTCCATTGATTCAGTAGTATAAAGCCCCTTGATTCAGGTGTACAAAGCCTTTGATTCAGGTCTGTAATACCCTTTGATTCAGGTGTCCATTGATTCAGGTGTATAGTCCCTCGATTCAGATGTATAAAGCCTCTTCATTCTAGTGTGCGATGTCCCTTTGATTCAGGTGTATAATACCCTTTGATTCAGGTGTCCATTGATTCAGGTGTATAGTCCCTCGATTCAGGTGTATAAAACCTCTTCATTCTAGTGTGCGATGTCCCTTTGATTCAGGTGTATAATACCCTTTGATTCAGGTGTCCATTGATTCAGGTGTATACAGCCCCTTGATTCAGGTGTTTGATGCCTCTTTGATTCAGGTGTATAAAGCCCCTTCATTCTAGTGTGTGATGCCCCTTGATTCGGGTGTGTGATGCCCCTTGATTCGGGTATGTGAGGCCCCTTGATTCGGGTATGTGAGGACCCTTGATTCGGGTATGTGAGGCCCCTTGATTCGGGTGTGTGAGGCCCCTTGATTCGGGTATGTGAGGCCCCTTGATTCGGGTGTGTGAGGCCCCTTGATTCGGGTATGTGAGGCCCCTTGATTCGGGTATGTGAGGCCCCTTGATTCGGGTGTGTGAGGCCCCTTGATTCGGGTGTGTGAGGCCCCATGATTCGGGTGTGTGATGCCCCTTGATTCGGGTATGTGAGGCCCCTTGATTCGGGTATGTGAGGCCCCTTGATTCGGGTGTGTGAGGCCCCTTGATTCGGGTGTATGAGGCCCCTTGATTCGGGTATGTGAGGCCCCTTGATTCGGGTGTGTGAGGCCCCTTGATTCGGGTGTATGAGGCCCCTTGATTCGGGTATGTGAGGCCCCTTGATTCGGGTGTGTGAGGCCCCTTGATTCGGGTGTGTGATGCCCCTTGATTCGGGTATGTGAGGCCCCTTGATCGGGTATGTGAGGCCCCTTGATTCGGGTATGTGAGGCCCCTTGATTCGGGTATGTGAGGCCCCTTGATTCGGGTGTGTGAGGCCCCTTGATTCGGGTGTGTGAGGCCCCTTGATTCGGGTGTGTGAGGCCCCTTGATTCGGGTGTGTGAGGCCCCTTGATTCGGGTATGTGAGGCCCCTTGATTCGGGTGTGTGATGCCCCTTGATTCGGGTATGTGAGGCCCCTTGATTCGGGTATGTGAGGCCCCTTGATTCGGGTGTGTGAGGCCCCTTGATTCGGGTGTATGAGGCCCCTTGATTCGGGTATGTGAGGCCCCTTGATTCGGGTGTGTGAGGCCCCTTGATTCGGGTGTATGAGGCCCCTTGATTCGGGTATGTGAGGCCCCTTGATTCGGGTGTGTGAGGCCCCTTGATTCGGGTGTGTGATGCCCCTTGATTCGGGTATGTGAGGCCCCTTGATCGGGTATGTGAGGCCCCTTGATTCGGGTATGTGAGGCCCCTTGATTCGGGTATGTGAGGCCCCTTGATTCGGGTGTATGATGTTTCTCTTAATCCATTGAATGGTGTCCTTCTATGCAAATTTAATAGGAAAACCTGTCTGAATAACTGAAGACCGGACCTGCCATTAAAACTAAATGTTGATTCATTGATGGATCTTTCAAAAATTGTAACCTGATATTGTTCCTAGGTTTTAACTTTTGGAAAGGGATTACCCACAAGGGGTTAGCGGTTCTGGTATTTACTCTTAAGGGTGAAAACCCTGATCAAATTCATTGTGTGTGTGTTGAAAGTTGTTTTTGTACTACAGTGGAGGAAAAATCGACTAACTCATTCACTGAATGAAACAAGTGCCGTCTCTGTTTCAGCTGCCGTAATGACCAGTACTGGGTTTGTGAACATCACTCCCGGCATCAAAAACCCATCTGTCTTCGTCCCACCAACCGCCTGTGATGAACCCAATGCGGTAAGTGTTGCATATGAACATCTACCAGAGTTTGTGATCACGCCAAAGTGGTAAGTGTTGCCTATAAACCTCTACCAGAAGTCAGTCATCAGGCCAAAGAGGTAGGTGTTGCATATAAACATCTACCAAAGGTCTGTGATCACGCCAAAGTGGTAAGTGTTGCCTATAAACATCTACCAGATGTCTGTGATCACGCCAAAAAGGTAGGTGTTGCATATAAACATCTACCAAAGGTCTGTGATCACGCCAAAGTGGTAAGTGTTGCATATAAACATCTACCCGAGGTCTGTGATCACACCAAAGTGGTACGTGTTGCCTATATACATCTACCAGAGGTCTGTGATCACAACAAAGTGGTGTTGCCTAGAAACATCTACCCAAAGTGTTACGTGTTGCCTGTGGGTATTTTCCAGGGAGCTGGGATCACGTCAAAGAGTGTGTTAATGATACAAAAACCCTCACTGATTCGATCCTCTGCTTTTCTGTCACAATACCCAGACGTGTTCCAACGATCCAGGATACTACTAATGCGAACAAATAACGATCCAAGTCGATGCATCGAGACTGGTGATTTCCTGTGTGTTGCTCTACGCTGCACTCAGCAATATTCAAGCAATACGGCTTTGTATGGTTTGTAAACGTACTAAGTAATCAACATCATGAGCACTGATCGGTGCAACAGTGATGATAGGTGTCATTTATGTCAGAGATGATGGTGTCATTTATATTTGAGATGACGGGTGTCATTTATATTTGAGATGATAGGTGTCATTTATGTCAGAGATGACAGGTGTCATTTATATTTGAGATGACGGGTGTCATTTATATTTGAGATGACGGGTGTCATTTATATCTGAGATGACAGGTGTCATTTATATTTGAGATGATAGGTGTCATTTATATCTGAGATGATGGTGTCATTAATATCTGAGATGACAGGTGTCATTTATATTTGAGATGACAGGTGTCATTTATATTTGAGATGATGGTGTCATTAATATCTGAGATGATAGGTGTCATTTATATCTGAGATGATAGGTGTCATTTATATCTGAGATGACAGGTGTCATTTATATCTGAGATGATAGGTGTCATTTATATCTGAGATGACAGGTGTCATTTATATTTGAGATGATGGTGTCATTTATATTTGAGATGATGGTGTCATTAATATCTGAGATGACAGGTGTCATTTATATTTGAGATGATAGGTGTCATTTATATTTGAGATGATAGGTGTCATTTATATTTGAGATGATAGGTGCCATTTATGTCAGAGATGATAGGTGTCATTTATGTCAGAGATGACAGGTGTCATTTATGTCAGAGATGACAGGTGTCATTTATATCTGAGATGATGGTGTCATTTATATCTGAGATTACAGGTGTCGTTTATATTTGAGATGATAGGTGTTCTTTATGTCTGAGATGATAGGTGTCATTAATATCTGAGATGACAAGTGTCATTTATATCTGAGATGATGGTGTCATTAATATCTGAGATTACAGGAGTTGTTTATATTTGAGATGACAGGTGTCATTTATGTCTAAGATGATGGGTGTCATTAATAGCTGAGATGATAGGTGTCATTTATATCTGAGATGATAGGTGTCGTTTATATTTGAGATGATAGGTGTTCTTTATGTCTGAGATGATAGGTGTCATTAATATCTGAGATGACAAGTGTCATTTATATCTGAGATGATAGGTGTCATTTATATCTGAGATGTCAGGTGCCATCTATATCAGGAGTGAGTGAGTTTAGTTTAACGCCGCACTCAACAATATTCCAGTTATATGGCGGTGGTCTGTAGACAATCGAGTCTGGACCTGACAATCCAGTGATCAACAAAATGAACATAGGTCTGCGCAAGTGGTATACGACAACATGTGTCAAACAAGTTAGCGAGCTTGACCACCCGATCCCGTTGGTGGCCTTTACCGACAAGCATGGGTTGCAGAAGGTCAGTTCTGACCCGCATTTGCACGTATAGCTATCGTTGCCTAGCAATATTCCAGCTATATGATGGCCGTCTGTAAATAATCGAGTCTGGACCAGACAATCCAGTGACCAACAACATGAGCATCGATCTGCGCATTTAGGAACTGATGATGTGTCAACCAAGCCTTACGACAAGCATAGTCGCCCTTTAGTTTTATGGCAAGCATGGGTTGCTGAAGGCCTATTCTACCCCGGGACCTTCACTGGTCAATCAGCATGATAAAAACCACAAAAATGGGGTAACAAATACAGTGGAAGTTGTCTTACTTGGACCCTAAGTAACTCAGTTTTCTATAAAATTTGGACCAAATTGTTGGTCCCGGCAGAAGTTAAGTAAGTTATCATTACATGTAGGCTAACTAATTCGGACTTTGTGTAACTCGGATTTCGGACTGAAATCTCCGCCCTTCAAGGTAATTTACTATGAAAACATCGCTAATTAACTCTGACTAGCGGGACTGCTTCAGGTGGAAGTGCTTTGTAGTTACCGACTTCAAACGGATTATCAGGTGTGATGATAACCAATTAACAAAAGGAATTAACAAAGAAGTTCAGCAAGCTGATACGACTCTCTCAGTGTCATTTTGATGGTATGCGATTTTGTTATAAAAAGGCGATACTCCAGTAACTTCTCATCAGTGATAACATACCTGAACCAATGATACGTTGTATTTGTTGATTTCTGTCACCACAAGCGCAGTCGCCTTTTATAACAAACATGGGTTGCTATCACGGGTCACGTGGGTACAATGTGTGAAGCCTATTTCCAGTATCCCCCACTGTGATATTGGTAAAAGTGGCGTAAGACCATACTCACTCACTCGCTCGCTCACAACATATCAATCACTCCCTCTATCAACGTTTTGTCAGAAATTTATGCATCTATATATGTATTGTCATTACAGGAACCCTTCAAGAAGAGTGAGGGACGTGGCCTGCTTGGCCTCCATGTGTAGTTATCTCCCTTGGATCAAACTGCCTCGCCTCCCTGTCCAGAGGGAAACAGCAACTCTGTGTCGAAATTAGATCAATAAAAAAGACACAAGCAGAACAATTCCGCCTTGATCTGTTGTTGTTTTTGTTGTTGTTCACCTTAACGCTATGACTGTCGTAATTCTTTGTAAAAGTGGGAGATAGGCGCTCCATGAAAGTATCACCCTAGCGCTAAGACTGTCGTAATTCTCAGCCTGGGTCCCTGGGTCTGATGCGCCTGCGCTCCTACACTGACCCAGGCAACTTCTGCCGAATGGCGGTCGTCACTGCAGGGAGACGCGCCATACATTTACTATAGAAAATCCGAGGAAGTTTTTCATAGAAGTTTCATCGATACTATGGCAAAGTGTACGTCACCAGTGCAACGGAAATCGGCACTGTCAGTGTTGGAAAACATTATTTAAGCAGTTTCGAAACACGAAAATCGTCGTTACATGGGCTATATGCAATCAGTGACACACACCCTATTTTCGTCACTGACATGTGCTTTAATATTTCGTGTCAGCTCGCTATTACCACGAAATCGTATACATAAAACATTTATCTGGACGACTACATTGATTGAATATAGTTAGCATCTTCATTTTAGCATATTTTATGACGAAAATATTGCCCATTATGTCCCGTGTCATCCATAGTTTCAGGTTAGGTTTAGTGGATATACTTTTCACCCCTTTGTGAAATTAACAGGTAAAGCGTTTAGATCAATACGTATGATGTTAATGACACCTAGGGTGTGTCATTCTGATATTTATCCTCTACAAAACAACATGAAATAGTTAACATATACACCAATATCATTCAGAAATGTTTTTGATTACAATAAACATGGTGAATCAAATGATCAGTATGTAAAAGTAGACACATACATATACAGCTAAAACGATGGATTGGTACTTTATATTCCTAAACGAAACATACCAAAATACATGTTATGATCAGTATGTTAATAAATTGGCATACATATATTGGGAGAACATTTTAGACTGATGAACATTCCATTCTTTGTGAACTGTTAAAATAAAGGGTGAGTTTTACCTATGACACCTGTCATGAGAACTGTAGTTTTTTTTGTCTTGAAGCCAGCATCACTGTATACATTTGCTGTACATTGATTATGCTTCGTATGATAACCCTGGCGTTCTTAGAATACATCGGATACAAATCATCTGACATCAACAGTTATTCAGTCAGATATTAGTTACCCAGTTTGGTTAAATGCTGTTATGGACTTTTTGCTCAACTTTATTATACTTTACTACAGTGCATGCATACATTATTAAAATCACCTTCAGTGATTTTGCTTTTTAATTTTAAGTAATTTGCTCAGTACCTCTTGACCACTTTACTATTGTGATTTTAGTTTTAAAAAATCCAAATCTTATGGTGTGTATTGAGAAATTGTATTTCATATAGATATTGGGTAGAATGTTGACACCTAAACCTCTTTGGACTAAAACACTAATTACTCTTGATGCACACAGTAAAAAAGGATGTTATGGCATTGTACAGATGTCAAATGAAAGTTGAAAATAAACCATGTCATGATATCTAATGCTATGATTGTACCTGTTTCTCATAACTGCAAACAATGCTATGATTGTACCTGTTTCTCATAACTTCAAACAATGCTATGATTGCACCTGTTTCTCATAACTTCAAACAATGCTGTGGTTGTACCTGTTTCTCATAACTGCAAACAATGCTATGGTTTGGTGAGAATGTGGCAGAACCCCTCTATAAACTGTACACACTACAAAGGCTATAAGGTATTGGTGCATGGTACAGTATTTGGATGAATGCAAACTGTCTCGCCTGTGCTGTACAGTATGAGTTGCTCATTAAAATATTCCGTTTAACTTTGAATTTGAACATGTGTTATTAGCACAAGGTGTGAAGATATTTATTCACCGTTTGAAACAAAGATCATTTAATTATAACAACCTACAACAATCATGATGTAGTTCTATCAATAGTTTGTCTGATTCTTTCTATTAACAACAATTTAAATCACTGTTAAATGTGGATACGAATCTTACTCTCCCAATCTCTATGCACGTAAAACTAGAGTTTTTTTCAGAAGAAGTGTATAACTTATGTCTATAGTTATATATATTAAACAGCTGAGGGAAATGTAATAGACTGCTTCTCTAACATGCCTGTGTCATGCAGTCCAACTTTGTCTGTATTAAACTGTCTGGTTATTTTGATTTTAATAGCAAGAGGTTCCAAAATTGAATGTACTCCATGCTCGATGTTTTTATGTAATACTTAATGGACACATTATCTAATATTAATAACTGTGTTTTACTAAACATGTCTTCAACAAATATGAGCCCCATCTGGGAGTGTTGTATATCATTGTCTTTTAGACAGGGCAACCTTTCCTTATATGAGGGCGGTGGGGTAGCCTAGTGGTTAAAGCGTTCGCTCCTCCCGCCGAAGACCCGGGTTTGATTCTCCACATGGGTACAACGTGAGAAGCCCATTTTCTGGTGTCCCCCGCCGTGATATTGCTGGAATATTGCTGAAAGCGGCGTTAAACTAGACTCACTCACTCCTTATATGAATGGGCTGTTACAAAACAAGCTAAAAGCTAAAAACACACACACTTATGAATGAATGTTTCTCTATTATACACAAATCTGTAGCTAAATATGGGTTGGGTAAGGGGGTATCAGGTTCCCCATCAGCATCACCCAGATGATGCCATACCATGACTATTGTTATACCTTTTAAGATCAATGTCCATGGCATCACTATGATCAGTCCAATGTTATACTGAAATGATACACACCAAATGAATACAAATAATAAATAGGCCATATTCTTCTATTATTATTCTATATTTGAAAGCACATACATTGTTATAAAAAAAATCATTGTTGAATGAATCATTTATGCGTTTCAAAAGTATTAGATCTAATTATTATTTACTATATAATGTTGTAAAAACCATTTTCTAGTTACTATTGCTGGGCGTTCAGTTTGTTCCCAACACACACTAAAGGAGATAATGGAGTAAATAAAGAGTGAGTGAGTGAGTTTTGTTTTACGCCGCTTTTAGCAATATTCCAGCGATATAACTGCGGGGGACACCAGAAAATGGGCCTCACACATTGTACCTATGTGGGGAATCGAACCCGGGTCTTCGGCGGGACGAGCGAACGCTTTATCCACTAGGCTATCCCACCGCCCCGAGTAAATAAAGAAATTACACATCATCAAATATGCTTAAATGAATATGACTATTCAATCAGTGTGATCGCTCAGATCCATGTTTTATGTGTACAATAGCGAGCTGACACGAAATATTAAAGCACATGTCGGTGATGTCATTAAGGTGTGTCACTGATTACATGTCGCCCACGTAACGACGATTTTCGTGTTCCGAAACGCCTTAAATTAAATAAATAACGTTTTCCAA
The DNA here is from genome assembly GCF_037392515.1 of Haliotis asinina. Classification (NCBI taxonomy): domain Eukaryota; kingdom Metazoa; phylum Mollusca; class Gastropoda; order Lepetellida; family Haliotidae; genus Haliotis; species Haliotis asinina. The sequence goes on from NC_090292.1 coordinate 28,706,825, forward strand.
CACTGAATGTAACGATGGCCGTTGTTCTGGTGAGGCAGACTTTGCCATAGTATCGATGAAAATTCAATGAAAAAATTCTAACCATTCGGCAGTGGTTGCCTAGGTCAGTGTCGGAGCGTTAGCGCATCAGACCCAGGAAACCAGGCTGTCTTAATTCTATGCTGAAGTATCCTCGTTGTGCTGCGACTGTCGTAATCCTATGTTAAAGTATCCTCTTTGTGCTACCACTGTCGTCATTCTATACTAAAGTATCGCTTTAGCGTTGCGACTGTCGTAATTCTATGCTGAAGTATCGCCTTAGCGTTGCGACTGTCGTAATTCTATGCTAAAGTATCGCTTTAGCATTGCGACTGTCGTAATTCTATGCTAAAGTATCGCCTTAGCATTGTAACTGTCGTAATTCTATGCTAAAGTATCACCTTAGCGTTGCGACTGTCGTAATTCTATGCTGAAGTATCGCCTTAGCGTTGCAACTGTCGTAATTCTATGCTAAAGTATCGCCTTAGCGTTTCGACTGTCGTAATTCTATGCTAAAGTATCCTCTTTGTGCTGCCACTGTTGTCATTCTATGCTAAAGTATCACCTTAGCGCTACGATTGCCATAGATCTACATGAAAGTATGACCTTGGCGCTACAACATCTTCGTGGAATGGGGCCATATCTCGTCTCAAAATGACTCAAGAAGAAGACGACTACTAGTGAGTAAGGAGTGAGTTTAGTTTTACGCCGCACTGAGCAGTATTCAAGCTATATGGCGGTGGTCTGTACATAATCGAGGACCAGACCAGCGATCTACATCATGTGCATCGATCTGCACTTGTGGGATAGGATGACAAATGCCTTAAGGCAAGCATGGGATAATGCAGAGCAACGTACTAAGATCACGAGTGTAACAATTGCGAAAGCTCATATTTGCCCTGACTAAGTAACGTCACAGTTTTCTGCAAGTAATCTCTGAACAATCAAGCCAGCGGTGACATCCCACTTTGCCAGACAGCTGATGTGATGATACCGGATTAAGAGGAAGGGTCCACTAACTTGCTGACTGTAGTCTGTTTTCAGCGTTTCAGTTTAATTCTCAACAAATTGGCGATGAATTCCATTATTTATTCAGATGTGAAGCATTGACGAATGAACGTTCTTCTTGTATTTGTGATCATTTTTATAAAGGGCCTCACATGTCAAAAGAAAGCAGACCCGCGAAGGTCCCGGGGTAGAATAGACTTTCAGCAACCCATGCTTGCTATAAAAGGCGACTGTGCTTGTCGTAAGAGGTGACTAACGGGATCGGGTGGTCAGACTCGCTGACTTGGTTGACACGTCATCGGTTCCCAATGCGCAGATCGATGTTCATGTTTTTGAATGTTGGATTGTCTGGTCCAGACTCGATTATTTACAGACTGTCGCCATATAGCTGGAATATTGCTGAGTGCGGCGTAATACTAATTTCACTCACTCACTCACTCAAAACTAAGCAGTTTGGGGGAATACTAAGATACATGTCCTGAAAATACTGTCAATATTTCTGATTCTTGTACATGTGGATGCCATCTTGCTGAATTCCTGCATAGCTATGTCTAGACTTGTTACCATTACTGTTACCATTACTGTTACCATTACTATTACCATTACTGTCACCATGACTGTTACTGTTGTAAGGTGGTGAGATGTGACGTGATGAGACATGAAGCGATCGGATGTGATGCGAGGTGAGGTGATGGGATGTGAAGTGATGAAGCGAGGCGAGGCGAGGCGAGGCGATGTGATATAGGGCGAGGCGAGGCGAGGCGAGGCGATGTGATATAAGGCGAGGCGAGGCGAGGCTAGGCGATGTGATATAAGGCGAGGCGAGGCGAGGCGAGGCGATGTGATATAAGGCGAGGCGAGGCGAGGATGGGCGATGTGATATAAGGCGAGGCGATGTGATATAAGGCGAGGTGAGGCGAGGCTAGGCGATGTGATATAAGGCGAGGCGATGTGATATGAGAGTAATGGCATTCCTTGGTGATACTGGATGATACTTATTACAGACCTGGTTTAACACTATGTTAATAATATGTTTTCTGGTTGTTGCATGAACTTAATGAACCAGTCCAGCCCTTTTGCGGATTTGCACACGTTGCTTATGTTGGCAATCGGCTCAGCACAGGGGGAAACTAATCTCCATATGGATGCGTAATTCTGGAATCACGGAATGAACATTGTGGCTGTGACACGCATCTCCCCATAATAATAAAAAAGTGAAAACTGAAATAAAATGTACTAAAATTAAAACAACAAAAGACAGTGATCGAAATCGAACTCGGATCTTCGACGTGACGCGCGATCGCATTAACCACTCGGCCAACCCACCAACCCAACCCACAATCCAGGCGTACCGTGTTCCGCATATGTGAAAACACAGTGCTGTATGGTGGAAAATTCATTTCAGCGTGCGTTTGATTGGCGTTACAATTGGCGTTTAGCAACACTCTAGGATCGGGTGGTCCGATTCGGTGACTTTGAAGAGGCATTTCTTCGCATACCCGTATATTCGTGTGGATCGATTCTCATGATGTCAATCAATGGATTGTCTCATTGACACTCTGGTTTATGCAAACTGCATTCACATAACTGGAATTCTTAGGAGTCAAAGTCAAAGAACACCGAAACAAAGTATGTCTAATCGTTTATGTTTGCTCTACTTTCTGGAACATTCCATCCATTACCGATTTCATGTTTATCAATCACATTTAAAGAACGGCCATGTGTGATTTGGTGCAAACCCTAAATGACCTTGCATATTAACATGCCTTTCTGAAATTCAATTTTCAGAGTAAATGGTCGATGTATAGAGATCAAAACACACTCAATAACGCCATGCAAGCTGAATCCGGCAACAATGACTCCATATTGCAACGGACATAAGCCATGGTTTGCTTGGCGGAAGCATGATCTCGATTGAGCGATTCTGTTTGATGCCATAACGTATCAATTGCCAGTGGCGTCTGAAACTGCTTAGTTATGAGACTAACGGTGCGTTGCAAACAACAGATCGCTTGCTTTAAATGTACAGCGATTCACCTGACAATGGAGCGCTACCGTTCAGCAGCTTGCAATCGCAGCAATCGCTGGATGAGGTCGCTTCGTTCTCAAACCAAAATGGCGGCTAAGGAGAATTTGAATTCGAAGGCTAAACAAAACTGTTCGGTTGCGATATTGGCAAAAAACGGCTCATATCCCAGCATCCTAAGTTTGTTCCACAGGTTCAATGTAGTCATCAACAATCATAAATTCATCACGTCATCGAGTCTCTCCTAATACTTTCTTTATTAGCGCCAGACGAGCAAAAGGTAATATTTGGAAGAGCGATAAACGCGTTGAGCTGTTGCAAGCCGGGAATAAGCGATTCATTAATTTGCTTACTCTAAGCGATTTTCGGCCTGCAACGCACCCCTTATTGCTTACAGTCGAAGGGATTCGCCAACCAATCAAAGCTCACTTTTTAAATACTAATATAAGCAAGAATATGACACGTAAAACCACCATTAATGATCGTTGGTAGACAGGAAGTGACTTCTATACATGGGATAAATATTTATTTATTTATTTATTTATTTATTTATTTATTTGTTTGTCTATTTATTTATTTGTTTATTTTATTTATTTATTTATTTATTTATTTATTTATTTATTTATTTATTTATTTATTTATTTATTTATTTATTTATTTATTTTTATTTTATTTTATTTTATATTTTTTTATTATTTATTTTATTTTATTATTATTACTTTTTTTTTTGGTATGAGAATGATGTTAATATAATGAAAATTTCACACGCAGATTTGGACCGCATAACTAAAATTTTATTTCTCGCTCGCCCGTAATATGCAGTTCATTTGCTTACTCTAAGCGATTTTCGGCTTGCAACGCACCCTAACAAATAAATACCTTGTAGCCAAATACCGCCATTGTGGTCAGTCTGTCAGTTTTTAATGAATCCAAATATTGTCCTCGTGGTTTGGCTGACTGTCACTTGTACCTGAAGTCGTTGCGATGTACTCTATCGAAATTATAGGGACAGTGAGAATCTCGCTAATCCATTAATCCGGCATTAATTAGAGGACACGGCGTTTGGTCACGGTTGCTCTTAAATCATTGCAAACTATCGAAATTTGAGAATCTGGACATCTAACCCTAGTAATTAGAGGTTACTGAATGCGTAATTGTTATCTAAACATAAATACCGTCTTCGGAGTTCTGGTTTAGTAGAAGCTGAGAAGTATCTTCTCCTGAACTACCCTCACATCCCGGTGCTGTCGATATGGGATGCTCAAGAGGTACTTTGTCAGCCCCTGCGGGATCTCAAATCTTTCTACCGTAGCTCCCCAGCAGTTACACGACGATGTTCTGTCTTTGTGTTTCTGTTCTAACCCGCACTATCTGTCACTCAGTCCGAGACATCGGTCGCAAGGTCAAAATGCTGGTGCCCTGAACTTGTTTTTCAGTAAGGGAGGTAGTGACAATCAGACGAGAGTAGACAGGCACCAGATTCACGAGTCGGGCAGGATCAATATGAAAATAACTTGTTCGCACTTCACCAGCATCTTCAATATCAGTTCCTATTAGTCAGTAACCATTTTATGCTTAGAGACCGTTCATAATTTATGTTAGCAGTTAGGGAGGTGATGATTTTAAGGATGCGTGGGTGGGATCACCCATCTTGTTCTTGGGAGGTAGGGGGGTCGCCAATTTTGTTTTGGAGGTGTAGGAGAGTGTGAGATCATTGATTTTGTACATGGCAATCAGAGGGGAGTCACTTACTTTGTACATCAATTTCAGGAGGTGGTGGGCATTCACATTCGAATATTGTTGGATGCGACGTCCAACAGCAAACAATTTGTCTTCTCAGGAAAAAGAACTAGAATTCTTTGCAAGTGGTTGCCTACCACAGGTTTTTCGAACCGAACAGAGGGAGTTACAAAATTCGAGATTTTGTTTGATCAATGCTACCCCCTTGACTGACATGCTGATGAAAGGGTCCTTTAGTACGAGACAAATGGTGGACATGCTTTATAAACAGGCTATCCCAGCTCTATTTATATCCTACCACACTGTTTCTAAACACAAATAAGTCATTGCTATGCATCGATATAACCATAGCTCCATGGATTGTGCTGCAATGGCGTACATTTATTTCTCTTATACACATAGTACGGTCAAGGCAAATGACTGTCCATGCATCAAATTCAATGCATTTGGAAAATATTCAGACGTGAAAACACGTCTACTGTGGATTCTGTAGTGAGTGAGTTTGGTTTTACGCCGCGCTCAGCAATATTTCCGGCGGTCTGTAAATAATTGAGTCAGGACCAGACAATCCAGTGATCACCAACATGAACATCGATCTGCGTAATTGGGAACCGATGAGATGTGTAAACCAGGTCAGCGAGCCAGACCACCCGATCCAATTTGTTGCCTCTTACGACAAGCGTAGTCGCCTTGTATGGCAAGATGGGTTGCTGAAGGCCTATTTTACCCCATGACCTTCATAGGCCATCTTTACTGTAATTTCCACTTCTAACATTGTATGCTAAAAGAGCATTAAAATCACCAAATGCACAATGCGGGGGTTCGTTTAATGTAACGAGACAAACACAGTAAGGTATACTGACGAACAAAAGACAGTAAACACATGTGTACAACGCTGTTTACGAACATTCCTATGAAATCAAATACTGATATTATATATACAGACCTTCCTGAGTTACATAAATGTGTTATGTAATGTTACAATTGCCATCGGGGAGAAAAAAATGAAAGTTCTTTTCCAATATGATAAATTGTATGCAGTGAGATAACATTTCATTTTCAAATATAATCTACATATCAGTACATACAGAAATTCATATTCAGTATTCAATATGTATGTAATCCATCAATATTCTAGTTACATGGGGATGTTAGAACCATATGTCACAGATTTCAATACTGCAGCTGATTATAAACACAAAGTCAAGGACCCAATTCCAGGTTTAATGCACAACTGTTCATGTTTACTTGTTTGTGTACAATTGTCAGTATCCAAACATTTTCATTATCATGTAACCAATTCAGAGCAAATACATAAGAACCCCGATATCGCAACATTGAATACAGTGAGTTTTAGTTTTACGCCGCTTTCAGCAATATTCCAGCAATATCACGGCGGGGGACACCAGAAAATGGGCTTCACACATTGTACCTATGAGAGGAATTGAACCCGGGTCTTCGGCGTGACGAGCGAACGCTTTAACCACTGGGCTACCCCACCTCGCTCCACTGAATACAAGATTACATTTATTCTCTGGAAAAGACTGCTTTTTTAATTAAGACATGCCAGCCAAACAAACTCCCCACATCCAGGTTCAACCGTATCATACAGTATATCAAACTATTAACTACGGTAATTACACAATTAACAATTAACAATTAACTACGGTAAGTCCACTGATTGTAGCTAGTACAGACAATGTGACTAGAATATAAAGCAAAACAACAATAACATACTAAGCTGCTTTTATCATTGCGAAAGAATGATTTAGTCCCAAATCTGGCAGTGAGATTATCACACTTTTTAATTGGTCTAGCGCGCTGACCCTTTCCTGCCAGTGCGATTTTCGGAAGTCTCATTTGAGGTAGTGTGCTGTTCACACCGCTTAATTGGAGCTGTTATGTTCATATTTACATTACACGAATGTATTAATTATTATCTATCTAACAAATCATCTGTTTACGCAGCTTTCCTTGACAATGAAAAATCCTTCGATCGTATCTGGCATGCTGGTCTCTTTGTAAGACTATATGAACTAGGCATAAAGGGGAAACTGTGGAATCTTCTCTATCAAAGTTACAGCAGTAGCTATGCGTATGTCACATACAGTGGTGACATGTCAAATAGTTATCCTATCAAACAAGGTGTGGGACAAGGACGAGTGCTGTCCTCATGGTTCTTTCTTGTTTACATCAATGATCTGATCCGTGAACTTAAAAGAAAAGACTGTGGTCTTGTTATATATGGGGTCAAAATTCCAGTTACCATGCTCGCTGATGATACTACACTAGTCAGCGCCACACCGAAAGGACTACAAGTTGCTCTCAACACTGTTACGCAATATGCTTCTGATTGGAGATTAACATACAATGCCACTAAAAGTCACGCAGTGGTATTTAGTAGACTGATATCCCAACAAAACCCCATTACGTTTCAGCTGGGCATTGTTCCCATACAAATATCTGATAGTGTTACGTATGGGGGAGTAATTCTGAACTCAAAACTAACATGTGCAAACATGATAACGCGATGCTGCCAAAGCGCAAGACGCACAGTCAGCTCACTAAAATCTGTAGGATTAAATAGCTATGATCCCACTGTATGTGTCAAAATATGGCACCGAATGATTCTCTCCACTAGTTTCTATGCGTGTGAGTTGCCTAGCGGCATACGCTCCAGAGATACCATTCAGTTAGAGAATACTCAAAGGCATTTTGCTAGAGTCATTCAAGGTTTAGACCACAAATCATCAACCGACACTACAATAGCTAACCTAGGAATGTGGTCACTAACAGGATTCATTGACAAGTGCAGACTACTGCTCCTCGGAAAGCTTTGCCCATGTTTTTCTACCATGAAACATTTAGTATTTTCGTACTTAGCGACAGCCAATGTTGATAATACAAATACTAGCACCAGCATATGTGATACAATGATATCAACTGCCTCTAAGTACAACCTTCATAATGTCATTTCGATCTTTATCAGTACTGGAACATTCCCCTGCAAAACCGAATGGAGAAGAATGGTATGTAACGCAATATCTATGTATGAGGAAAATAGGTGGAAAAGCAGATTATTACTAAGAGAAGATCTGGTCAGATACAGGTCAACACATTCAAAACTTAAGTTTCATATACTATGGAGATTAGCGCTAGCATATCCACATCTTAGATATTGCATCCAATACTCTCTAAATATAGCTTCTAGACCAATTATATCTCGCGAATGTTCCAGATGTGGTAGACATGCATTTGATTATGACAGACATGTACTTTTGCACTGTGAGTACGTATACGATGTAACTCCACCCTCATTGACCAACTGGATGTTGACAGTTATGTTCAAATTGAACTTTTGGATGAAAATGAAATGCTTGCACTATTCTGGGAGCGACTCAAACATTACCTGGAATTGTTAGCCAGACCACTTGGGAAAATGTGTCACTATTATTTTGTAAATATGTATTTCATCTTAAGAATGTGTTGGACAGTCCTCTCTTTTCTGTGCAGCAATAACCGGCTGTTTGTGTACATATGTTATTGAATAGTTACTTACACAGCTTGTGACATTAGCATTCATATTTCTATTCCTGAATATATTAACATTATGTGTTTGCTCTGAGTAACATCAGAGATGCTGTAAATCTTCGGATGTAACTTCTGGAGGAAATAAAGAAATTTATTTATTTATTCATTCATTCTAAGCTGGTTTATAATTACAAAAGAATTAGGTAATGGTGTAAGTAAATACGAAAATGTTTTTGCAGTCCTACAGTTTTCCGTCAACGTGTGTACAATATGACTATTTGTTTTAAAATAATCAAAAACATTTCCCAACGTCAATGTCTTTCTCACATGCACCTAGATTGCTTTCTTAATCTTTCTTTTTTCTTTTTTTACGCTCTTTTCCTTTCCACATGACCAACTCGACACTTGAGCGCGCATTGAGGCACATGGTCTTTAACATACATAAAGCCCTACATGTGACCTTCTCATCTATGGAAATGCATAATAAATACCTTCCTCGAATCCACGATTGGTTTACACTAGCGACTTCTCTGTAAAACAATATCATTTAAATAGTACACTCACGGTGCTTGAGGTAGTTTGAAAGTCATGTTGATCACCTGCTATGACTTAATTTGCCGATCATCACGCTAATAGCATCCAATGCGAAAACGTTCCCAAAACAGGGTGGGTCCAGGTAAGTTCCTTGTGGGTTTGATACACGTTAAAGCGTTGTTTGATGAACCATATGTGGAAAATACTGACGTTTTCTCAGTCTTGGCCGTGTCTTCTGTACGATGGGTTTATGTTCCCAAGTTACCTTTGTGTGTCCCGAGTGGACGGGGATGACGTTATTACGCTGATGGAGACGTCCCTGTTGGCTGGACTGGCATTGGCCCCTTGTTCACTTTCTGTCATTTGTGTGGGAGCGACGTTAATGATTCTCGGGTTCACGTTCACCCTGCAACAGCCCAAGAGGGATTTGGTGGTCTCCCACATCGGTTTGTACAGAGACAGATAGAAACAAAATCGGAAACAGTTATAAATCTTGTCCAGCACAAAAGCAAAAGGTGCCAATAATCGTAAAATGCTGGTTCCTTCTGAATTGGAAAAACCGATCACAAGCTGGTTGTGAGTAAATGTTATGGCTTGAATCATGACCACTACCAAGGTTAGTTTGATCAATTTCATTTTGTTCCGTGTCGCAGATATACTTCTCAATGTGTAATCTGGTTGCGCTCTTGCTCTGTGATAGATGACCTTCAACAGTATCACTATACTCCCAATTATTATAAAACTACTTTCTAGAAGGTACCCCACTGTCCGCCATCTTGTTATGCCATTCGGATTGGATACCAAAAAGACTGACTCACAGTCCAACACAAAAAAATCATAGGACAAGGGCAGACATCCCCAAACAAAGCACACTATCCAGGTCGTTGTGACGATGACAGCAACTCTTTTCCATGTGATGAGTGTCTTGTAGGACGTTCCCTTACACACAGCCATATACAAATTGACGTTGATGACAAACAGGAGACATATGCTTGTAGAATGAGCTGATTCCCTGAAAACCTGCATGATTTCATTCATGGTTCTACTCAGTGCTGTCTTCTTGGTGCAGAAAAAAATCCCAGCTGAGACTCGTTGTATTAAACAGGCGACTTGTTCGTTCAGGAGTAAAAAACCGGAAAAACCCTTGAGTGAAGGAGTCAAACCGATCACCAAAATGAGGAAGACTGTGTTAAGCACACATACAGATTCAGCAATACATATGGGAATGTATCCATCCGGAAATGTATGGTTACACTCCTCCATCCTCCTGATAGTAAGATGTCCGAAGCTATGTTGAACGTTACAGATCTTGTCTAATACTCACGAACATGCCCTTGTGGCCAACACGTGTTGTTATACTTATTAACATTTTTGCCGTTAGATCTGAAGCCAATCAAACTCTGAAGAAGTCCTTGCTGAGACAGAGATGCTGCTGGAGCTCACGACAGTGTTTACAATAGACAACGATGATGTCGGAGAACTAATGGAACCCTATTGATTCACAGAAGATGGTGCGATGACTGTAATCTATAGCTACATTCGTGTCTCTTTATTGATGTCTGTAGATTAATCACAATCATTCACAAATTGTGAGAATGACATTAATTTTCATCATTGTTAACATTCAGACCTGTACATGGACGGAACATGACAGAAACTACTCTAAACGTTACGGACTTTGTCTAATATTCATCAAGATGAGATGTGAGACGAGGCGAGGCGAGGTGAGCTGTCGTTATACTCATCAATATTTTTGCCGTTAGATGCGAACACAAGGCAAACAAACCCGGATGAATTATTTGCTTAAATGGATATGTATTGCAGTTCCCGAGTGCTTCCGACAATAGGCAACATTGATACGTGAAGACTGATGGAATCAGAAGATGATGTGCTGATTGTAATTGATCTCCTCTCTTGTCTTCATAATGGTGTTTTGGTGGAGACGTGAGAATGACACTAATAGTCAACATCGTTAATATACATGAAAGTTCTAAGTACCATCTGTGTCGACTCAGGGGGTTCCTGTTTAGCCGGACGCTTTTGTTCGGAGTAAAAACTCACTGATGCGCCATAATCCTTAGAACAATAATGGGGATAAACTTATAGTCTGTTTCGATCTAACAAATCGTCTGATACTTCATCTCGATTTTTTTATTTCAGCAATTTCATTTGGCATATTTTCCCTTCTACACATTAGGTACAGGGCCGTCTCCTATTCTCGCGGGTTTCCTGTTCTCGCGGTAAATACGTTTTCTGCAGAGATCGCCGATGCGTGATACTTTGCGGCTGTTTACATCACTGACCGGCAACTAGGAAGTGGACCAATTCTGTGAATGATCAAAATTTTGCAGTGTAACGAATATTCTTGAGTTTTAACCAACTTTGAAAAATCGTGACTTTCCCTCGATAAGTCAGCGGCAAACGACCTTGTTTTTATTCGAGTTCAAGAGTGGTAGTACACCTGACGGATCAAGCAGTTGATAGATGCAGATGTTACAAGGAGAGTCTCTTCATATAGGAACGACAAGCATTCATACGAAAAGAACTGTTTGTATTATTTCTACAGTCGATATCCGCAAGTACCGCGAGAATAGGAAACGCCAGTATACATTTTCAGAAAATGTTTGCTAGAGACATAAATAAATTTACAGAACTATTCCAACACAGGGACACCAGCCAAGCCTGAGACAATGTCCCCATATGCCTCTGCATGGGTGTACGTCCCATTCACGAGACGCGCCTTCGGCAGTGCAAGACTATCATCCAGGGCTCGATATGCCTCCTTCTTGGGACGTCTGGACCCTCCGTTCTACAGCTATTCCAGGAAGAGACAGCTGAAAAATCTGAAATCGTAGCCTCCCCAGTACTGATTTTGTTTGACATTATTTTCAATTACTAACATGTGCTCTTGTGCTCATAAAAAGGCCCGTAATACAAAATGATTGGAATTCATGTTGATGTTAGGATCATAATGCTCATTTGAAAATACTGATGTCTGTACAAGTACGTATTAGTGAATGTGAATATTTAAAATGTTGTTCTGCGTGTTATACACGATTCGACCTGTGAAAGTACGAGGTAGGAAAGGCCTTCAGTCGTAGGAGACGACTAACGGGATCGGGTCATCAGGCTTGCTGACTTGGTTGACAGATGTCATCGGCACCCAATTGCGCAGGTCGATGCTCATGCTGTTGATCGCTAGATTGTCTGGTCCAGACTCGATTATTTACAGACCGTCGCCATATAGCTGGAATATTGCTGAGTGCGCCGTAAAAACTAAACTCACTCACTCTTACACGATTCAAGGTCAATGCTGTGTGTAACCGTATTAGATGAGCCAGGAGCTGATAAATACTCCCAGTTTGCCCATACGGGAACGCCCTCCAGAACATTCCATGTGAAACAAAAATGGAAACAGGTTGTCTTCTACATATTGAAAAGTTCAATTTCCTCGTGTCACGATGGTGTTTTGCTGAACTAAATCGCTCTGCGAGACACTTGTTAAACAGTATCGGTATTGATTTCACGCCACGGCCAGCATGCATTGCACGTGCTTAATCGCTAATCCATCTGTAGCAATCATGTGCTTTCGTCCAGATTACTTGCCCCGCCTGCTTTTAACAAACGCGTTCACTACGCTGGCTCATCTAATACTTGTCAAGCAGTACTTTCGCGCATTTCTTCCAATGATTATATTTGGAATTATGAATAGGTTCAAACATTTGCTTGAATGACAGTTTAGAAGTTGCGACGTCCAACTCCAAGTTGCTAAAACTTTGTGACAATGTCGATTCCCTTTGCTGCAACGCTGTAAGGTACGACAGTAACAGCACAGGATCGTGGGACCAGGTTTTCACGAGGGTATTAGGTACTATTTTCAAGTAAAGTGAAGGACGCATAGTGCTCGGGATTGCTGTTGTATATGTATATGTATATATATTCAAATATCGAATCGAAATAATGATAATGGTTATCGAAAATCGACGCTAATGCGTTTCCAAAAGGAATGAGGGAGGATGGTTTTACGTCGCTGTTAGCAATATTCCAGCAAAATCACGGTGGGGGCACCAGAAAAGAGCTTGACAGATTGTACCCATATGGGGAATCGAACATGGGTCCTTAGCGAGCGCTTTAACCACTAAGCTAAGCCACTGTCCCATGACAAGAGCATGATGTGGTTTTCTAATGTGGTTTCAGTGACGTCAACAAATGTACTTTGTATGTTACGCCCCATTTCATGACACAATATACATGACGACTTTGTATGGTAAGTACCATGTCATGACAAAATCGGTATGAATATTTTGTATGTTGAGCACCTTGTCATGACAAAATGTACATGAAAACTTTGCATGCTAAGCACCAAGTCATGGCAAGATATACATGAATACTGTATGTTGAGCACCATGTCATGACAAAATGTACATGAAAACTTTGCATGCTAAGCACCAAGTCATGGCAAGATATACATGAATGCTGTATGTTGAGCACCATGTCATGATAAAATGTACATGAAAACTTTGCATGCTAAGCACCATGTCATGGCAAAATATACATGGAGACTCTATATGTTGAGCACCATGTCATGACAAGATATACATGGAGACTCTGTATGTTGAGCACCATGTCATGACAAGATATACATGGAGACTCTGTATGTTGAGCACCACGTCATGACAAAATGTACATGGAGACTCTGTATGTTGAGCACCGTGTTATGACAAGATATACATGAGGACTCTGTATGTTGAGCACCATGTCATGACAAGATATACATGAAAACTTTGCATGCTAAGCACCAAGTCATGGCAGGATATACATGAATACTGTATGTTGAGCACCATGTCATGACAAAATGTACATGAAAACTTTGCATGCTAAGCACCATGTCATGGCAAAATATACATGGAGACTCTATATGTTGAGCACCATGTCATGACAAGATATACATGGGGACTCTGTATGTTGAGCACCATGTCATGACAAGATATACATGGAGACTCTGTATGTTGAGCACCACGTCATGACAAAATGTACATGGAGACTCTGTATGTTGAGCACCGTGTTATGACAAGATATACATGAGGACTCTGTATGTTGAGCACCATGTCATGACAAGATATACATGGAGACTCTGTATGTTGAGCACCATGTCATGACAAGATGTACATGAAAACTTTGCATGCTAAGCACCAAGTCATGGCAAGATATACATGAATACTGTATGTTGAGCACCATGTCATGACAAAATGTACATGAAAACTTTGCATGCTAAGCACCAAGTCATGGCAAGATATACATGAATGCTGTATGTTGAGCACCATGTCATGACAAAATGTACATGAAAACTTTGCATGCTAAGCACCATGTCATGGCAAAATATACATGGAGACTCTATATGTTGAGCACCATGTCATGACAAGATATACATGGAGACTCTGTATGTTGAGCACCATGTCATGACAAGATATACATGGAGACTCTGTATGTTGAGCACCACGTCATGACAAAATGTACATGGAGACTCTGTATGTTGAGCACCGTGTTATGACAAGATATACATGAGGACTCTGTATGTTGAGCACCATGTCATGACAAGATATACATGGAGACTCTGTATGTTGAGCACCATGTCATGACAAGATATACATGAAAACTTTGCATGCTAAGCACCAAGTCATGGCAGGATATACATGAATACTGTATGTTGAGCACCATGTCATGACAAAATGTACATGAAAACTTTGCATGCTAAGCACCATTCATGGCAAAATATACATGGAGACTCTATATGTTAAGCACCATGTCATGACAAGATATACATGGAGACTCTGTATATTGAGCACCATGTCATGACAAGATATACATGGAGACTCTGTATGTTGAGCACCATGTCATGACAAGATATACATGGAGACTCTGTATGTTGAGCACCACGTCATGACAGGATATACATGGAGATTCGGTATGTTGAGCACCATGTCATGACAAGATATACATGGAGATTCTGTATACTGAGCACCATGTCATGACAAGATATACATGGAGACTTTGTATGTTGAGCACCATGTCATGACAAGATATACATGGAGACTCTGTACACTGAGCACCATGTCATGACAAGATATACATGAATACTGTATGTTGAGCACCATGTCATGACAAGATATACATGAATACTGTATGTTGAGCACCATGTCATGACAAGCTATACATGGAGACTCTGTATGTTGAGAACCATGTCATGACAAGATATACTTGAGGACTCTGTATGTTGAGCACCATGTCATGACAAGATATACATGGAGACTCTGTATGTTGAGCACCATGTCATGACAGGATATACATGTAGACTCTGTAAGTTGAGCACCATGTCATGACAAAATATACATGTAGACTCTGTAAGTTGAGCACCATGTCATGACAAGATATATATGAAGAGTTTGTATATCAAGCACTGTGTCATGGAGGTCGGTCTACATCTCAACATGGATTTTAACTGCCAAAACAACTTTCATAAGTTACTCTAGAGTAAGACCACTTGCATCAGTGTAAAGAAAACTATATGGATAACGTTTGTTTTAATTTCGACATTCGAGGCACCCGAGGAACAGGATATGTCAAGCCAATCAATATGGTGTAATTCTAGCAGCTTAACAGATGGGAAGCCGGTTTCTTTCAAGAAATGGGAGGAAAAGGTAATCATACTTTTGAGTAACATTATAATTTAAAATGGTATCATTCACTCCCTTAAACATGTTAAAAGCAAATGCAGTGAAAGCTGTTTAAACCAGCACTCATGGGGACTGAAAAAAGAATCCGGTTGGTTGGTTGGTTGGTCGGTTGTTTGGTCTTTTAAGCAATATTGCAGCCATATCACCGGAGGGAACTAGAAGTAGGTTTCACACATTGCTGATCTGTTGCTAAAAACATCGTCAAACGAAATCTATCCAATATTTCCCGAGAGCTTAGAGAAAGCTAACCAAGTTACAAACCTATTTATTGGTAACAGATACTGTAGCTTGATCCCCGTCTTGAACCTTGCTCGCTGTCCGCTACGTGGTTCGCCTGACACTCAACAATGCACCAACACACTTCAGACCGGTACATGCTCTTACCCGTACAAGTCACTTAGCTGATCAGCAATGGGATGGACGCATGGTATAATAACAATGTAACCTATCCTGTTACAAATATCTACGAAAGCCTAATGCTGCCACCTTTGTTGCATGTACTATCTGTACAACGACAATTATTAATTTCCTGTTATTTCACGTTTTTTTCACGTTACTTCAAGTTTCTGTACAAACTTTTTATGCATATATTATATTTTATGAATGTGCATTATCATATTAATGAAGACGATAGAAGTTACTGGCCAAATCACAATTTACAGCGTGATTCTTGCCCAGGTAAGTTCCCGTGAACATTTTAGGATTAACGGTACCGTTGTAATCCTAAAATAAGTGAAAATAATTTATTGTCAATAAATACTCATACCCCTGCAAACCGACCAGTTTGTTTTTACACCCATCCAAAGGTGTCGGACTTTCGTGATCTAAACGTCACCTGCAACTCTTAAACGCTGAGACTATCCAGTCCTTCAAATTTCATTACACGAGACACCGGCTCAATCACTTTGCTGATTGCATAGGGCCGCTAGCTACCTTACCTGCTTATAATGCCACCCTGGATATAATGCCATATTTTCTCCTGGACAATCTGTGGCATTTTAACCAGGATATAGTGTATTTACTCGCTGCGTCAAGTATTTTCTCGCTACTTCAATCATATTTTCGTTGCTTCAAATAAGCTATTCGCACTTCGAGTATTTTCTCATTCCTTCAGATTTCATTCAAAAACTTGAACTAACGAAAATTATTCCAAGCATCAGTTAATCGCTCGAAATATGAGAAAAACACCCCAAAACCTGAAACAAACAGAAAGTACTTGAAATTATAAGAACGAGACAATTTTCGAAGCAACGAGAAAATAATCAAAGTAACGAATATACAACTGAAGTAAACAGAAAATACTCAAAGCAACTAACAACGGTTGAAGCATCTATAAAATATTTTGCTGAAAACTAAAACTTACATTGCAAAAGTGGCAGCATAAGGCTTCCGTAGATATCGACCTGTCGTGTTTCACGGGTCAGATGTCACGCATGTACTATAAACGACGGTGCTTTCGAGCGGGGGGCGTATTCATCCACCTGCTGTGATGTTGAGAATCGTTGTCCTCGCCGTGGTCGTTGCTGCAGCTGTTGCTGACCCCTGCTGTACCCCCGACCAATGGCAGGGGTACATTGGCAGCATTACAGGAGCGGTCACCGACGGCATGAGTCGAACTACAAAGGTTGGTGTCAGTGAGCGACTGAGTTTAGTTTTATGCCGCACTCAGCAGTACTTCAGGTCTATTATGGCAGCGGTTTGTACATGTTTGAGTCTGGACCAGACAATCCAATGATCAATAACATAAACATCGATCTAAGTAGTTGGGATACCATTACAAAAGTTAGCGAGTCTGACCACCCGATCCCATTATAATTAGTTGCCTCTTACGACAAACATGGGTTACTGAAGATTAATTCTAACGCAGATCTTCACGGGTGTTGTCATGGTAATGGCGAACAGTAGATATATAATACCAATATTCCAGTAGCTCGCCAAGGCTTGGTAAATACAATGTTTATTCCTAATGCAGGGACCCCTGAAGTTGTATAGGTCTTCAGTAATCCATGCTTACCACCAAATGCTTGTCGTGAGAGCTAACATGATCGGGTGGTCAGACTAGCTGACTTGGTTGACACATGTCATCGGTTCCCAAATTGCGCAGATCGATGATCATGCTGTTGATCACTTAATTGTCTGGTCCAGACTCGACTACAGACCACCACCATAGTTGCTGAGTGCGGCGTAAATCTAAACTCACTCACCTAACGCAGAATAATAATCTCCCCAAAACACATTCGCGTGATGACCAATGTATATCTAACTGCTAAAAGCAGCGATAAACCAACTCAGCCACTCGACATGTATACGTCTGAATTTCTCATGTCTAATTAAATTAACCTAGGTACTGAAGAGGTACACTGGTTCTTGATTTACAGTTCACTGCGCTTATAACGAACACGCTTGTAACGATATGACGGGTATAATGAACCGTTTTCCAGCGATTAAAATGCTTCTTATATTGAACAGCAAAAGAAACGAACTCTGATTTTGACAAATAGAAGATACATACATGAACGCTTACTCTTATGAGATTTCATTTTTTAAAACTTGCGCTTCTTTTGCTGTTCACTATATGTTAATATCGGCCAAGAACCACGGTTTTATCGAACTATTTTTTTCTATTTCTTTTGCCTTTTTAAATTTTTTATTTTGCCTTTTTATATCTTTATAAGTTTTGTGTCCCCTTGAAATTCTTATTGCAATATTTGATAATTAGCACGATTTACGTCACACAGGTGAACGGCATGATGGCCTATGACTACATCAATAAAATGGTTGCCCAGACAACGACTGTGACGGAAGGATCCATTACCATGACGAACAAGACAATCATCAACTTCAACACGGTAAATGTCTGTGTAACATGTGTGTGTGTGTGTGTCTGTGTGTCTATGTGTCTGTGTATGTGTCTGTGTGTCTATGTACCATGTGTGTGTGTGTCTGTGTGTTTGTGTGTGTATGTGTGTGTGTGTGTCTGTGTGCGTGTGATATCTACCTGCTGAATGGCTATTTATTACTATTCACAGAGAATGATGTACCTGATCGACACTACGAGAGACATCTGCGAGGTAAAATCCATCGACCAGCCCATGAATCAGGCTTGTACACCACGTATGTCGCCTTGATTACCTTATTACTCATCACAATGTCGAGAAACCACCACCGCCACCACAACCACCACCACCACCACCACCATCATCATCATCATCATCATCATCATCATCACCGTCGTCATCGTCGTCGTCGTCGTCATTACTATACATCTCATATTATGATAATTCAAAAGCGTTGTATTAGGATTGATCTCATTCCTATGAAAAAAAAACAACATAACTTTCATAATCTTAAACATATTAATCACTATTTAAAAGGTTTCACATTCTTTGTGTTTAAAAGGGCGCTGCTTTTGATCATTGATAAATACAAAATACATATGTGAGGCAGCTTCACTGAGCGCCCTCTAATAGCAATTATAATGCACAATATCCATATACACTATTTCAGCATGAAACTGACTCTAGTGAACAACATGTGATGATTCTGGTTCACGGGATTACACGGTCTTAGTAAAAGTAGACCTGTGAAGGTCTACCCGGGGTAGAATAGGCCTTCAGCAACCCATGCTTGCAATAAAGGCGACTATGCTTGTGGTAAGAGGCCACTAACGGGATCAGGTGGTCAGGCTCGCTGACTTGGTTGACACATGTTTTCGGTTCCCATTTGATCATGCTGTTGATCACTGGATTTTCTGGTCCTGATTCCATATTTTACAGACAGTCGCCATATAGCTGTAATATTTCTGAGGGCGACGTAAAGCTCAGTTAAATCACTCACTTTATTGAAAACTATCATATTTTCATGCACACAATTTCTGAAGTGACGCGTTCAAGAAACTATTGACGCTGGAAGATATCCTTCAGTATGTAATTGCTGAGTGTGATCTTAAAGAACGAGAGAATCTCATAAAGACACCCAAAATGATGTTCACATTCACCAATAAATTCAACATGAAACATTCCAGGGCATACTTGTACAGGCATGGTTTTGTATGAAAATAGGTGTTTACTTTTTACATGAGCAGTTATTATAAAATCAACATACATTCCAGTCATTTTGTCGTGTTTTCCATGAATCAAGAGATTATACGGGTCAGAAAACTCATGTTTTCAAGTGTGGTCCCCACGAGAAGTTTCATGTGCAATTAAGAATGCCTAACAAATGTGAACGTGGTTTGTCTTTAAAAAAATAAAAAACCACAAAAAATATTTATAACAAAAGTAAGTAATTGAGTGACTTGGGTTTAACGTCGCGTTCAACAACATTCCAGCAACATCACTCATGGTATCATGGCGGGAATCGAACCCGGGTCTTAGCCGTGACGAGCGAACGCTTTAACTACTAGGCTACCTATCGCCATGTTTAGACGTTACTGCTTATGTCTGTTTGCCAGACGTTCCCCAAAAGCTCCTGCAGATTCGTTCTCGGACTTCAAGAACATCTTACACGTGATTAGGGGCGGTGGGTTAGCCTAATGGTTAATGCGTTCGCTCTTCTCGCCCAAGACCCAGGCTCGATTCCCCTCATGGGTACTATGTGTGAAGCCCATTTCTAGCTTTACGCTCCGTAATATAGCTCGGATATTGCTAAAAGCGGCGTTAAACGTAACTAATCTCACTCACTCGCTCCACGTGATTAACAAAGGTCTTATTTACTGGATCACCCCATCGACCCATTTGTAACTAGGACAACTTTGTTTTCAAGTGAGAAGTTTGTTTCAGCGGGAGCGGAAGAGGTTGGGCAGTTCTATTTTGGATCCGGGACCGGCAACGAGCTTGACGCCACATCATACAAGTTCACGGTCAGCTCAATGGCTGGTTATCTGTCTGTGACCAGTCTGGATTGCCTGCCCATTTCCCTCGTCACCTACGGACAAATTGGCAATAGTAAGTCTTTAATTATTTTCCTATTTTAATTGGGTGAATATGGTTTTATGCCTTTAAGTAAGATTACACAAGAGATTTGGGAAGTGGTCGAATGTAACGTGCTATATTTGGGATTATATTCTTAGGAAAGTACAGGTTCTAGTACTTTTGTTAAGATGAGTACCATGCGGGATTCTAACCCACACCCTTAGACTTTGACAGATAATCGCGAGCACACAAAGCCGAGCGGGTCAGACGTCTGTGTGTTCGACCCACGATAATTGACGAGGGAGTAGAGAAGTTCTCGTACATCGGGTTATCGATGCCAATCGCGGCTGCAAAAGAGTGAGTGAGTGAGTTTAGTTTTATGCCGCACTCAGCAATCTTCCAGTTATATGGCGGCGGTTTGTAAATAATCGAGTCTGGACCAGACGATTCAATGATCAACAGCGTGATCATCGATCTGCACGTCATTAGCTAGTTGATGTTTTCTGACCAATCGGGTGATTATCTCGACGGACAACCAAAACATCACACCTTGGGGCAGTTATCAGTTGAGGAGGTCCTACATTTGTTCAACAACAACGAAATGATTTTTTCTAAAAAGATATCGAATTCTCAGTATCAACTGTGACGTGACAAGCAAGTGTCGTCACAACAAATGCTATGACGTCATGAACTCCGTAATGACAAACAATCAGTACCTGCCTTTGTGGCCTAGATAGCTGTTACGTATTTACCCGTAATGAAATCTCGTTCTTCTGTTACTGAATAGTTTACTGAAACCTGAAGCTTACTTAATGACCGGTACACGTATTGCAGGTGGTGCTCACCATTTTTCGTAGCTCACGGATACCTGACACCGGTGTATGGTTCTCCTGTAGGATGAAAATAATCATTCAAACACAATTACGATCTGAATATATAAATCTCACTATTTATTATGTCATATCTTCTTGTTTTCCCAGAATAACCGCATTTGAGATTTTTGTTTTGAAGGGGCAGATTTTTACTTTTTACTTACTACTCGCTAGAAAGACCTCTTCCCAGATTTTACTGCTTGTAATTGTCTTTTCCTCTACATGACCATCAACATTCAAATGATATATGAGTTTTTGAAATCAACTGAAAAATATCGTTTAGAATTAAGCTCAAAGTGAAAATGCTTTCCCATGCAATATCAGGCTCTACAACAAGGCCACCTGGCCGACAAAGGAAGTGTGGTAGAATTATCTATTTATAGTTACTCTCATTAATTTGATTTTACGTTCCCCTCAGTTATTGTGATGCAGCTTCATTAAATGCTCATCTACATTGTCATTATCCATCGTTGACGGTGTATAATTATGATAGAGAAAACACTTCTCCTCGGTTTGGGTAGACAATGTAAAACCAACTTGGTCGGGAAATCCCTCGGGGGTTTCCCTTCTCCACCGGTTTTACATTGCTTACCAGAACCGAGGAGGCGCGTTTTCACCCCTATACATAACTAAGAATCAGGTGTTGCGACACTTTCGTCCGTGTGTAACGGAGAGGCATTCACATAACCTATTACTCTTTGTTTAACATCCAAATTCTGCCTGTGAAATAAAATATAACTAAACTTATTTTTTGCTGTAGCTGCCACCATGACGACTACTGATTTCGTCGACGTCATGTTGAGAATCGAGGACCCCTCTATATTCGATCCCCCGAGTTCTTGTGACGAGGCCAAGGTGGTGAGTAAACCTTCCATTTTTGTTATTATTGTATTCTTGAAATTATAAGTTGCTTTGTTATAATGTCAAGGTATGCAAGTTGAAATTTCAAGTAAATGCTGTGCAAAGTGTTATTTGTTTGTTTGATCAACGCTGCACTCAGCAATATTCCAGCTGTTTGACACCTTGACACCTTGAAAAGATAATCGAGTCTGGATCAGACAATCCAGTGATCAACATCATGACCATCGATTTAAGCAACTGCTAAGATGGTGTCATGTATCAAGCAAGTCAGCGAATCCGACCACCTGATCCTATTAGTTAGTCGCCTCTGACGGCAACTATTGGTGACGAATTGTTCCTTAAATGCAATCGGTGCCGAGCGGCGGCTTCCAAGTACAAGTTGTGACGTGATAAGCAAGTGACGTCACAACAAACATCATGAGTTCCGTAAAGGCAAATAATCAGTACCTGCTCTTCTGGCCTTGAGAGCTGCTTTGAATTTTCCTGAAATCAGATCTCGTTAACGTTCCTGTTGCAGACACCACTTAAGACGTCACCGTCACGTGACAACAAACTCTATGACGTCATAAGCACCTTGCTGTGGAATAATCAGTACCTCGCTTTGTTACCTATGTTTCATATCCGCCATTTTTCTGTTGCAGACACCACTTGAAAACCAAGGCACTCACAGCTTCTTTGGAACCCCAACAACTCACCACGTGTAATGGACACCCGCGACGTCATCAGATCACCGATGATTGACGTCTACTGCTTGACAAGTATTAGATGAATCACGACCTGTCAAATGACGCCCTCCAGAACATTCCATTTGAAACAAGAGGGAAACAGGTTGTGGTCTAAGTATTGAAAAGTGCAGTTTCCTCGTTGCGAATCGTGTCGTGATGGTGTTTTGCTGAACTAAATTGCTCTACGAGACACGTGATAAACAGTAGCGGTATTGATTTCACGTAACTGTCAACATGTATTGCACGTGCTTAGTCGCCAGTCTACCTGCAGCAACCAAGTGTATTCGTCCCGCCTGCTTTTTACAAACGCGTTCACTGCGCTGGCTCATTTAATACTTGTCAAGCAGTGGGAACATCAAGATCTAGCCATTGCATTCTTGTTGAAGACCATTGAGATACTCAAATGAAATAAATAAATAAATAAATGTTTTTTTTTCTTTCAAATCTCAACATTGTTTAACCGACTGCTATCGATGTAGTAGGGAAAATAAATAATATCGTTTTATATCATACACAATGCATAAAAAGAATTTAAAAAACCTTTTTCATAGTTTACTTGTTTTGTAATTTCGAACTCATAATATTCCAACGACCTGTAAATATTCAACTGACTATAGTGATTGACACCATGAGCACTCATGAACCAAGTTTGACTATATATAATTCGCTTAGTCCCATCTAGAGACTAACGACTATTGAGAATATATTCGAACTGAAGTCTTTATTGGGCGTACATGTCGCTTGCAGCATAAAACATTTAACATCCGGGTCTCAAATAATCTCCAGCAACCCATTTAAGAGGCAGCTGACTGGGGTTTTAGCCTAGCGACCAGCCAATAACAGAATGAATTACGTCAGATTATGAAGTTTTCAGTAGTAACCAAATAGCATGCACCACTCCAGATTAGTAACTTTCAGTGATAGTCAAATAAGGTAATGTATTACTGCTGATTATTGAGTTTTAAATGCTAGCTAATTGACATTACGTTTTCATGATGGATAATATTATCATTTTACATTACTGGCCCAATAAGAAAATGTTTTACTCCATGTCATTAAGTGAGTGCAAGCCAATTAATATAATGTATTACACTGGGTTATTATTATTCTAAAGTTCTGGTCCTGTAAAAAAACATATCAAAGTTTAACGACTCACCGTACTAGCTTCTGAGCCAGCCATTCCTAGTTTTGTTCCCTTCATGTGAGTGAGTGAGTTAAGTTTCTAGCAATATTCCAGAAATATCACGATCGGGACACCAAGAATGAGCTTCAAACATTGCACCCATGTTGGGGAGGGAACCCGGGCCTCTGGCGTGAACGCTTTAACCACTAGGCTATCTCTAGTCACAACGATGTTCGATGGGCGTTCACATCGGGGCTCCTGGCAATGCTGCGATGGCGTTGTTCCATGCAAGTATCCTTCGGAAGTATTAGCAAACAGAAATTTGAAAATATTCAGAATTATCTGGAACGTGCCTGTTTTGTGGATTTCATACATCGTTTTGAGAATAACAATTTCATTCATAGTTTTGGAGCATACTTTTACTCCTTCATCAAGTGAATGAAAGCGTCGTATTTGTCATATGTAAGAGGTTGACATAAACACATTTTTCTCTTTATCAGTATCACTTCTAAATGTCATCCATATGTTCACTGGTCCAACCTGTCCTTGCGCAAAAATGTTATCTGGTACTCATGGTCACGTGGCATGATACCGAATGAATTTCCTTCCTGGTCTACCTACAGAGGCAGAAATTGACCTTCAGCAACCGACTGTTGTCGTAAAGTTTCTTTTGATCGTCACTTTAGATGATGTAGAGATGTCAGTACAATGCAATGTATGTGCAGTTGTGATTTTCTTCAAATCTTTGAAGTAAGCAATCTGTCATGCATTAAACGTGAGCCAATAGAATTTTTTTTATCCCATTTCGCAAATATCTCAAGTGATATTATCCAGAACATGGACTTTACAAAGATTTATTTTAATGAACATGTGTTTGCCGTAAACTAAAAAGGTTTTTCATTTGGTATCATATCGAAACATGAGCCTCAATAAAGCTATTCAGACAATTGCCTAGTTTTCAGTCGATCCGAATTTTCTTGTGCGAAAGTGAAAATAGACATCACAAACAACTCTGGTTACACTGAATTTCAATTCCTTGATTCATAAGAAAATGTCAGTACAAATGAATTTAATTACAATACCACCTTCAATACCACCGTTTTCCTACATTTTATGCTGAGGTTTAGGCAGCATACGAGGGGATGTCAATAAGTTTTGAGCCTTGAGCATGTTTCATACCCAGGCGTCACAGCCTATGATACGACATTGAACCTTGGGGTGTAGCTTATGTGATACATAAGTTTTGGTATCCTACTCTCAGAAGTTATTGAACAGCTAACATTGTCAGAAAGAGACCCCCCTCACGGCAGTGAAAATGAATACAATTGAGTAAAGAGCAGTAATTAAGTTTTTAGTTCTTGAAGGAAACTCGGCGAAGAACATTAAAGAAAGGCTTTCAGCAGTTTATGGGAAGTCTTCCCCTTCATCTGCTACCATCAAACGATGGGTCAATGAATTTAAGCATGGTAGAGAGAGTCTTGAAGATGACCCCCGTCCAGGTCGCCCAACAGCAGGCACTAGTCAGGAAAACATTGACAGAGTGCATAGACTTGTGCTGGAAAATCGTCAAATCACACTCCACGAGTTAGAGGAGAGCACAGGCACACTTCATGAACATCTTGTCATGTCTAAGGTGTGCGCAAGATGGCTGCCAAGAATGCTTACAGATGAAATGAAGCAAACAAGGGTCACCATAAGCAACTCCATGCTAACCAGATACAACAAGAATCCAGAAGATTCACTATAGGCTAGTGACCTGTGATGAAACCTGGATCCACCACTATGATCCTGAGAGCAAACAAGAATCCATGGAATGGAAACATGTCACTTCTCCCAGGACCAAACAGTTCAAAGCCTCCAGGTCAGTGACGAAGGCAATGGCGACAGTCTTTTGGGATAGCAAAGGCGTCATCCACATAGATTACTTACCAAAAGGAAGAACAATGAATGGGGAATATTACGCTAACTTGTTGAGGCAAGTGTGACAGTCAATCAAGGAGAAGCGCCGGGGCAAGATCAGACGTGGTTTTCTTCTACATCAAGATAATGCTCCAGTACACACCTCTCGCGTTGCAGCCGCTGCTGTCCAGGAATGCGGGTACGAAATCTTGCCGCATCCCCCCTACTCTCAAGACCTGGCACCAAGTGATTACCATCTGTTCCCAAATCTCAAGAAACACTTGCGTGGTCGTAGATTTCAGGATGCTAAGGAGCTTATTGCTGCTACTGAGGCTTGGTTTGAGGACCAAAATAGCGCCTTCTACAGAGATGGCATCAGCGCCTGGCAGAAAAGATGGAACAAGTGTCTTGACTCACAAAGGGACTATGTTGAAAAATAAATGTGGTTCATACCAATATTTTGTGTTTTTCTATGCAAGACTCAAAACTTATTGACATCCTCTCGTACCTTAACTAAGAAATCACAGACGGACCCTGTTTGACGAGGTCGTGAAGTGATTCCCAATGCATGTGGCTCACTGGTTTTACTTAAACTTGTTAAGTGTTTTTGTACTTATTCAGTGTAGTTCTGTAACGGCACAATCAGACTGATATAATATCAGTTCCGTACGAGACCGCTAAAGTTTTGTAGACACAGTGCTCTGGCTTTGAGATTTCCACAATTTCCAGGTTTCCGTTTGTCAAAGCTCGTTTGAACGCTGAAAGACGTGTTTGCAAGGACTAGAAGGGGCATAGTGTAGCCTGTATACAAGTACCTAGACGTGCTGATTAATATTTGGGTATCCAGTGAAATGAACTGGGCTAGGAATTCTGAACTGGTTATTGCACTAAATTGCGCAAGAGGACGGAACTCAGGAAACGAGACTGTAATCAATGTTTTAACTTGGGTTTTGTGGTTTACATTTCTCTCACCACACTTAATTCAACCAGTTTGCTTTTACACAAAATGTTAACAGATGATCGTTTTGTCTTGCTATTATCTTGGTGTTGAATATATATAATGTGACCCCAAATCTTACAATTAGCAATTGGGCGATGGGGTAGCCTCTCGCTTGATCGCTGAAGCGAAGTATTTATAGTATCAGTAAACAACACGGCATGGTTTGAGAGCGAAAAGTTTTGGATGAGCTATGAATTTGACACCCGATCAGGTTTCAACAAAAAAAAAACAAAACAAAAAAAACAAAACAAAAAAACAAAAAACAAAAAAACCCAACAAAACAAACGATTTTTAAATTTCGCGCTAATGTAGTGAATTTGTTCTGGAAAAATTACTTACGTTCAGAGGACCAATGAGATTGCTCGAGAGGTTGCGAGTGTGGGATAACGTTCACCCCAGAGGTGTTTGGGTTTGATTTTCTAGTTTGAGGACGTATTAAAGTTAATAAAATGGGTGTTATGTCGTGGAAATCAGGCAGGATGTGTGGGGACATGTATAACTGAGAGGTACATGTGCATAGTTTTGAATGTCACCGAATTCTTAGCGTACATTTCAGCTTGAAATCGGAACGAGTCGATATCTGCACGGCAATCCAATATGGCAGCTGCTGCTCCTTTACTCTATTAATATATGTGACATGAGTGTATATCTATGGTCTATGTTTAACCTTCAGTGCGATATCGGGTTCCTGTGTCTCTCAGGTTAATATTGATATTGTTGATTAGGGCTGCAACGATTTGGTTTGATTCATCGTAAATTGATTCTGACACCTTAGTTTCAGTTTTCGATAACCATTCTTACTATATCGATTCGATATCCGAGTGTAAATCTGTGTTTAAACATCATTTTTTAACCTTTTTTTGAAAAAGGTTGCATCATTTAATCCCTGATTTCCTAGTCAAATGCTGAAAATAAGTTTTCAGTGTGATATATTTTGTTTTATA
The DNA here is from genome assembly GCF_037392515.1 of Haliotis asinina. Lineage (NCBI taxonomy): Eukaryota > Metazoa > Mollusca > Gastropoda > Lepetellida > Haliotidae > Haliotis > Haliotis asinina. The sequence goes on from NC_090292.1 coordinate 28,734,753, forward strand.
TATGTTACAGTCAATGTCTACAATCAGGCAATATGTACAATGACTGAATTAATCAGTCAATGTGTACATTGCCTAAAATTTGCAGGCATTAATTATTATTATTAATTGATTAATTAGCCCAATTATTGTACACGTTGACTGTTTGTTTAACAAATAAATGAAAATCTTTCACGTAGATTTTTAATGGTGTAAAATATCTCCTTTTCCTCACTTGATGCGAAAGGAATCAATAAACATTCACTGACAATTTATACTGAAGCAACGGCAGAAACGATAGTGATGTCAAGTGGTATGTTGCCAAAGATTTCGATATTTAGTAGAGGCATACTAACACCTTGTCTCACTCCTATGTGTGTTTCACATAAAGCTAAACATTTCTCATACACATCAATAGCAACGCTGCATTGCCTTCAATATAAACAGATAACCAAATCCGGGTTGTATCAATCTTTAATGGACATTTAACGTATCATTAAAAGTTCACTAAGTACGTTCTTTTATCATAAAATTCAGTTGTACCAACGTTTCAATGACATCGTTAACTCACTGAGGGCTCTGGGTGTCATTAGTGAGGCATTAAACAAACATGACTCCCAGTATAAATTTTTAACCCTGAGGTCGTCTAAAGGACAGCTTCTCGAATGCACGACAGACGAAGTTCAAGCACACTATCGTTTTGGCGTCTAATATATCTGCGATCTCGCGACAAATGAATTACCACCATAATCTGCAGGTATTCTAGCACTTAGTGTTGAACTACAGATGAATGTTCGATTACAATTAAATTGATACGAAAATCTCAGAAAGGTTGATATAAAACCGTTCTGTTCCGAGGTTTCGGCGGTAACCATATCATTTTAACGCGCACATCGGGGAATCGTGGAAAGTATACATGTATATGAGAATCTCCGAATGCAATGAAAGTATTTACCCAGAGGCACATAATGTTCAAATCCTTGTTTCAATCATTGTCAGTACCAAGCCCAGCACTGAAGCCTCCTACATGAATCAGCCACGCTCTTGTATCAGTGACATATTCTTCTGAATGACGTTAAACTCGAACCGCTTACACACTGAATCCGTTTTCAGTCGCATCTGAACTGGACAGGACGTTTCACCAACATGACCACCGATGAGCGTGACGAAGCGTAAAAAGAATAAAATTGGGAACGGGGAATGCGAAAATAATTTTATTCGAGACTATGCTAAGACTGAAAACCTCATTGGTTACTTTGGAGAATTCGATGAGCTCATTTGCAAGTAGCTTGTTCCTTGTTTGCTAGCAGTAAACAATGGGAAACGCTCCTGGCTCATTAGCTGAGGTCAGGGACGTTGGTGTAGCCTAACAGTTAAAGCGTTCGCTCGTCATGGCGAAGACCCGGGTTCGATTCCCCACATGGGTGCAATCTGTATGCCTATTTCTAATGTCCCCACCGTGATGTTGCGGGAAAATTGCTAAAAGCGGCGTAAAACCATATTCACTCGCTCAGTCAGATGAGGGCGTGGAAGGCGGACAAACGGCGCTGTGACCCGCGAATGGAAGAAAGGTTTCTAGTCTCTGTGGGTGGTTACATTTTTAAAAACTAAGTTGACTGACAAATATCAGTGATAAGAAAAGAGTAAAGCATGCGAATAGTCATACAGTATCTAGCTTTCGCCGATGCAGTACATTGTGGGAACCATAGAAAGTGTACATGTGCATATGGGAGTCGTCTCATTTTCGGCCCAAAGTTCCTGCCTTTGTTGACTTTCACCTGAGCTATGGAGTGAGTGAGTGAGTTTAGTGTTGCGCAGCTATTAGCATTATTTCACAGTATCACGGTGGGAACACCAGAAATGGGCTTTACACATTGTACCCATGTGGGGAAATGAACCTGTATCTTCGGCGTGACGAGCGAATGCTTTAACTACTAGGTTACCACACGATAAATATTTTCCTAATAGCATGTGGCATGAAGTAGTTCACTTAAATTGAGGTAATATATCATTAATTTGAAATAATTACAGTTGAGGTAGAAAAGTCCAGTTTTCTTTCTGCCAAATTTAGTGACGACGCAATCTTTGGTCAAAACTCTATTGTGACAGGAGTTTTCACGACACTCTCTCTTTTTTGCATCAAAACACGAAACCTTGAAAACAAATTATGCGATCTCCACTGTATGACTGACGGCTGTGTGAATGAAGTGGGCACGTTAGTGCTGAAGGCTTAAAATCTCACTTGCAAAGTCGATACAGCTAGGCTAAGCAATCCAAATATTATCCCAAACCCTCATATCAATGAATATTTAGGTGACTAAAACTCAGTTGACACTCTGATAGAGCTGTGTAACAGACTGACACACTGTAGCAAACTCATGTTGCCTTGGTGATAATTCCTTTTAACAACATGTGTTTTTGTAAACCATAAATGCATGTTTGGTCACAGACACAATCCGTTAATATAAAAATATAGTTTATTTTGAAATGACCAATCATTATATTAAACGAATATATTGTAGACCATCTGTGACTTTAATATTTGCTGCTTGTGTGTCAACCCGTGAAGATCCGGGTCAGGGATGGTCCTCAGTAACACATGGTTGTCGTACAGGCGACGAACAGGATCGGGTGGTCAGGTTCGTTGACTTGGTTGACATGTCATTGTATCCCAGTTGTATAGATCAATGCTCATTTTGTTGATCACTGGATTGTCTGCCCGAGGCTCGATTGTTTATAGAACGCCGTCATAAACCTGGAATATTCCTGAGTGTGGCGTTTAAAAATTCAAACAAACAATATACTGTACTTCATATTTATTAAAATAGACTGACGCGCAGACAAATTCTGGATCCACCATCAACCATAAGTTAGTTGAGACCACGTTAGAAACTCTTAAAGGTTCTTATCAACGAGCTTCACATACTAAGCCGAATGTTACAACATTGGTGGTCGAGCCAGAGGGTGCCGATAAACTTTATACTTCCCAGCACAATGCAGTTCGTCCTTAAAGTTCTACTGAATTGAGTGAAGGTGTGGCCAGGTTCTCAGCGGCCCCAGTTTTCGAACTGGGTGTCTTGTCTTGTTAACATCTGAAGAGATGCTGTAAATCCAGACAGGGTCAATGCAGCAAGCAAATGTTCTGTAAGCCCCCATGGTCCCTCGTATGGTGATCTACCTTCTGTTGTTGATGATCTCTAACACATAGGTTATATTGTATTGTCCAAGTAGTGATAGTAGTTTTAACTTTCCACACTAGGTTTAGATTGCAACTGTGATATTCTAGTTGTTTTACTGTCCTTTGACGACAGGTTTTTTTAGTGTATGCACATTACATTTCAAAATCAAACATGTTCTCGTCACGATATGGCTGAAATATTGCCGATGTGACTTTAAATATTAACTCACTCACTCACTCACTCACGCACTCACTCACTCACTCACTCACACAACAACGTCCGCTTTGATCTGTTTTGCTTCAAACACACGTAGCTACTGATTCCGTTTAGAATTTGTCATGTGCTCTCTAGTGGTTTCGCTCGCCATGCTTAAGTACCGGGTTCGATTTCTGTATGGGTTAATGAGTTTGTTCATCAACTGTCGATCTTTCTGACAGCGGTTTGTGAATAACTTGCGTCTGGTGCAGATAATGACAGTCAAAATGAATATCGATTTCCACAACTGGGATCATTGTGAGTTAACGTTTCACACCTCACCAGCAATATAGCGATGGTGACATGCCAGTCACAATCAGTGAGTGAGTGAGTCAGTGAGTATTGCTTTTAGCAATATGTCAGCAATATCAGTGGGGAACACCAGAAATCTAACTCGGGTCAGCTACAAACAAAGGCAGCAAAACAATACATTTCTTGATACGATGACAAGGGCCAAGCAAGTCAGCGAGCCTGACCCCCGATCCCGTTTGTCGCCCCTCACGAAGAGTGGATTACTGAAAATCAGTTCTAAGACTAACAGGAACCAAAAAAGCGAACATGTGAACATAACCGACGTGATAGATGGCATAACAAAGACGAGTTTTAAAGGTCTCCGTTAGACACTTACATGGCGGTCTTCAGTAACTGATAATTCTTCAACATTAATCAGATCTAATAATGATAATAAATACACTGACCCAAAAAAGAAACGCATAGCTGAAATCTCATTTTTAAAGTAGATTTTTTCGGAAAATATGGAATGGAATGACAATTAATGTAAATATTAAGTGTTTTTATAGTCAATACAACCAAAACAGACAAACAAACACAACCTCTGGTGATTATTCGCCACACCACAGCACCTTGAAAACGCTTTGTATAATCTGCACGTGGGAAAATCTGAAAGCATTATGCACGTGCAAATGCAGGATCTCAATCTTGATTGTGATGGCTATAAAAGGGGACAGGTCCTGTTGCGATTCATTCTTCGAATTTCTTTCTATGCGACGCGAAAAATGCCAAGGTTAAATGAAGAAAACAGAAATAGAGCCATTGGACGTCTGGAAGCTGGGGAAAGTCAGTCATCAGTTGCCAGACGTCTGAATGTGAGGCAGAGCACGATTTCCCGTCTCTGGCAACGATACACGCAACACAACTCGACCAGAGACCGTCCAAGGAGTGGGAGACCAAGGGTGACAACTCCAGCACAAGACCGCTACATCCGGGTGCTTCATCTGCGTAATCGGGCCGTCACTGCTACGTATACCGCTGATCACGTTCCTGGGCTGCGTAGAGTCTCTCCACAAACCATCAGGAATCGCCTAAGAGAGCATGGAATTCGACCTATGCGACCTCATGCAGGACCTGTTCTGCATCCCCATCACCGTCGTGCACGTCTTCAGTGGTGCAGGAACGTTCGGGCATGGAACCTCTTGAATTGGAGGAGGATCTGGTTCAGCGATGAGTCACGTTTTCTGCTGTACAGACATGATGGAAGGATGCGTGTTTACAGACGTCGAAATGAGAGATATGCTCGACAGTGCGTTCGTGAGGTCAACAGACACGGTGATGGAGGTGTAATGATGTGGGGAGGCATATCTATGAACGGCAGGACACAGTTGGTGCATGTGCAAGGGAACCTCAATGCTTTACGCTACCGGGATGAAATTCTGAACCGTCATGTTGTTCCTACAATTGACGCTAGAAGGGAAATTTTCCAGCACGACAATGCAAGACCGCACACAGCACGCATTACCACGGATTTCCTTGCCAACAACAACATTACAGTTCTTCCATGGCCCTCAAAATCGCCGGATTTGAACCCAATTGAACATTTATGGGACCAATTGGGTAAACGGTTACGACGTCGACAGCCGCAGCCACAGACACGTCTACAGTTGGTGAATGCGTTGCGAGATGAGTGGAGAAGAATCCCACAAAGGCGGATACGACGTCTTATACAGTCAATGCCCAGGCGATGCAGAGCAGTGATTGATGCCCGTGGTGGTCACACCAGATACTGACTTTCTCACTATGCCATGGAAAATAGAGACGCTTAATACCACTGTGAATGATTGTATATGTCTTGACACACATTTGTTAATACCCGTGTGAATTATCATTGCTCAAGTTCCATTACTTTTTGTGCAATTTAAGTTAATAAATCATCTCTCATAACATTGGATTTTCATCTGTGCGTTTCTTTTTTGGGCCAGTGTACTTCGCCTGATTGGTCTCAAATGTGAAACTGAGGGCTTTCTTTCTGCTGCTCAGGACCAGTCACTTCCCACTCGTAATCGCATCTTAAAAAATAAAAAATACATCTTAAACTAATAGATGAAGAAGGTTATCAGCTCTAATGACTTCTGAAAGTGTAGTTCATTCAAAGAAATGTTTCATTATAATACTCGTCATTACCATAGTTTCGTATGGTATCGCTATCTTTAAGATGGTGAACAGAACATTTTTGTCTTTTGTCGTTGACGTTTAAATCGTGTTAATGTTTAAATCGGCTTAATGTTTACAGCGTTAAATCCTCACGTATGGACAACGTGTGAAGCCCACATTTATACATGAGGACATTATGACACGTTATGCTCATGTACAGACCGTTGCCAATTATATTCGGACACTTGACGTAATTTCCATAGACTTACATCTTATTTCAGTGTAGGAAAAATATCTTTCATGATGTGAGTTTTGGATGGATCGTTGTAAAATTTGACAGACAAATGTAAAGACATCTCTGGTCTGAGATGATTCCTCAGAAATGTGCAAAATATTTACTTGGATCTTACAAAAATCCTTGAAAATTGTGTTTACTGCACTAAATTAATATGTAATTAAATGGAAATTACGTCAAGTGTCCGAATATAAGTGGTACGAGTCTGTACATACGTAAGACCCGCTGACGCCGGAAGTGTTAGTTAGCACCTACCCATCATTCTGAGACAAGGTTCCTGCCCAGACGAGTTTATGATAAGACGAGATAAACCGAATGTTTGCAGAATTTGATAAACAGACCAAAGAGACAGAAATACATATGGTTCGTAATTATTAGCTGTGGTTATTGAGGGGTAAACAACTATTGCCGTGGCGATAGTGTATTGCGACTCACTACTATTGCGACTACTATTCTATTGCCATAGAGTCAGTGTACTGCGACCCACTACTTTTGCGACTACTATTCTATTGCCAGAGAGACAGTGTAGTGCGACCCACTACTATTGCCACTACTATGCTATTGCCATAGCGTCAGTCTACTGCGACCCACTACTATTCCTTGGGACGTACAGCGCAGGAGAAATCGAACATGTGTACTCAAGCAGTTAGGATTGATTGATGAATTCATTGTATGCCGAGGGGAGATTGACTAACCTTGATCTCTACTGGGAGGGTCATCATATTGAGAGGATGACACAAGGGTCATCAACCTTACGGTACAACACATGGGTTTCACCGTTGAAATGTTTTGTATATACATAACTATTGATACATGTAGTGTCTTCAAACATATATCGTTTATGACATGACGGTAAAACGTTGATCGAAAGGAATCTTAGGATCTTTCTTTCTTTCAATGGTTGCCATCGAAAATTCATTCTGAGTCTTTTGTGAGTTTTACGTGTTCGACGAAGGTGGATACATCTACATTTTGATTTGAACATTAACTTCTAGTTTCTACGGACAATTTACTGACATAATTTAATCATTACTGTACTTTCCTTTCAATGATATGCGTGCTTTTGTCACAAGAGAAAATGAAAGTGATCAATCTGTTCATCACTTTAGTATTATTAAGAGTGTGGCAAATTATTTTTTTATTTTACGTAAGATTATTGCAGCCATATCGTGAAGAGTGGTCCAGTCATAACATGTTCAAATGCACTCCGATTGAAAACGGTGAGGTGTATAAATGTTCTTTGAGTATTAAAACGGTGATAGGTACAAAGGTCTTTGAATACTGAAAACGGTGATAGGTGGGTTTAGAGTCTAATCACTTACATCTCTATTCGCATACGTCTCCAATCAACCCGTGAAGGTTCCCGGGTAGAACCCATGCTTGCCATAAAAGGCGACTATTCTTGTCGTAAGAAGCGACTAACGGGATCGGGTGGTCAGGTCAGAAATGATAGCGTGGCTGGGTAAGCAACAAAAGACGATGCCGTATTGGCCAGTAGCAAGATCATTATATAATTCAATAGTTTCTATTTAAAGTGGATGTTTACAAGAAAGAATTTTAATAGCCTGAAGGCAAGAAAGAGAGTCTGATTAGATTTTATATTGTTTATTTTTAGTGTGTCTTTGAATATATTTAAGAACCGTTAATATGGCGTTTGCTTCTGGAGTAAAAATAGAGCTGTTATCTGGTTTTCTAGTAGATATTGTCCTAGATCCAACGACAGGGGCACAAGCCGCTGCGCCACCATCCTTGGATTCATCTGTAAATAAGGATTTATAATTGCTATATTTACTTTGTAATTCATTATATCCTTGTTTATATTGTAACTCATTAGTTTCTGACTTTTTAAATGTAGTTAATGTTAGGTCAACTTGTGCCAAGGGGGAGAAGAAAGAAGTCGGGATGGAGCTATATTTTCCAGCTCAATGCCGGCAGCATACATGGATTTATTCTGAGTCCGAGAGGCGGAACAAGAAAGATTCCTTGTTGTATAAATCCTCATGAAGGGCATTGAACACACAGTTATAGGCAGGGTTTGATTCATTAGCGTATAACTTGGTAATGTACAGTAAAGACAATTTTATACGGCGTTGTGTAAGAGATTGTTCACTGGCCTGAACATAGAGGCTGTCAACGGTGAGGTTCTGAAAGACCCAAGATAAAGTCTTGGGGCTTGGTGGTGGACAGAATCAAGAAATTTAAAGTTGCTTTTACAGGCTCCACCATATACAATGGAGACGTGATCAAGTTTAGATCGTACCAATGATCTGCATAAGTGAAGGAGGGTAGCTTGATCCCCTCCCCACTTTGAACTTGAAACAACCTTTAACAAATATAGTGCCTTCAGGCATTTGGCTTTAAGGGATTCAATGTGTGGTAAGAAGGTTAAATGAGACTCGAACATTTAACCCAAGAACTTGGCCTCGTTTATAACTTTGATGGGAGTGCCATTTAAATATAGTTCAGGGTCCTTATGAGGCTTATATTGTCTACAAAAATGTATGCTACTTAGATTTTCTAGAAAAATGCATGACATTAGTTTTGGATTTAGAAAATTTAAAGACGTTTTCGAGACACCATATATTTATTTTGTTTAAACACAACTGAGGTTGTCATTCAATAGTATGCATATTTCTACAACGACAAGAAATACTAAAATCATCCAGAAATAATGATCCATCCATTGAATCATTTAAAACCTTGGATAAAGTGTTGATCTTATTACTAAACAAAGTGACGGACAAAATACTACCTTGAAAGACACCCTGATCCTAATTGTAATGGTCAGACAGGGTTGAACCCACTCGGACTTGAAATTGCCCGTCTTTTAAATACTGTGACATAAAAAGAGGCAAACGGCCTCTCAATCCAAAGTCATGTAAATCCTTCAAAATGCCATGATTCCAGATCGTATCATAAGCTTTCTCCAAATCAAAGAAAATTGATAGAGCATGTCGTTTATTTACTGGAGCATTTTAACAAAGGATTCTAAACGTACCAAATGGTCCGTGGTACTGCGATTTTTCCTGAAACCACATTAAAGATTTATGATAAGGTTATTGGTTTCAAGATTCCAAACTAATCGATTATTCACCATACGTTCCATGGTTTTACCGACACAGCTAGTGAGAGATATCGGTCTGTAATTCGACGGATCTGTATGATCCCTGCCAGTTTTTGGTATTGGGACCACAATGGCATTACGCCATGAAAATTTCTAGACGTCCATATTTTGTCAAATATATCTAAAACTGTGACCAGACATGGTTCAGGCAAATGTTTCAGTAGCTGATAATGAACATTGTCATCAGCTCTTGCAGTGGCATGAGCATGCTCAACAGCTGTACGTAACTCATGAACCTGTCCTCACACGTTTAACATTTTTTACGTCTCCTGCAATGCCTTGTATGCCTTTGGATACGGCAAAAGGGTTCAACTATATAGGAGTCTTGTCGAACCACTATAAATCGTGGTCAATAGTCAACAGATGCAGTTGATCTTTGGTCGTTAACATCAGGATCTGTGTCAAGTGTACGTTTTGTTTTTTTGTTTGCGGTTATGTAAGCCATGGTTTTTGGTTAAAGGTTCATCATCCGAGCTTCCCACCTATCACGGGGACAATGCTAAAAATAAGTGGGTCTCCTACTTGCAGCGCCAAGGATACCCGGGTGATATACTTCAGCAGAAAAATTACAAAATGCCTGTTTCACAAGATTGGCCCATAAGCCACGACCTTCTGGGCATATGACTCTAGGCATATATATAAATGAATTTGAGAAGTTCACATTTAGAGTTCAAAAAATACGTGAAGATTTAAAAATACTATCATATATTATTCACAAAATTGTAAAGATACATAATTTTACCACAGGGCTTGCGTGACCAGCTGATTAATAAAATCAGGCCGATTCTATCACCCGTGTATGTGTAGTAAGGGTCGCTGTGGGTTGTTAAGCAAAAGGAACAAGGTTGCAGGCTCCTACTGCCCTCAACCACAAGACTACCGCCCTCCAGCGACACGGGAGACACGGCGACCAACAATGGGGTGCTATAGACCTAGTTGACTTTTCTACTGGCCAATGTAACATCGTCTTTTGTTGGGTACCCAGTCATATAGGAATCTGGGTGTACAATGGCCGATCTTGCTGCTAAGGTAGCACTCAACAAATCTGTGATACCACTTCCTACTCCATACTCAGATAATAAAGCTACAGTTAGATCTTATATCGGTGATCTGATGCAGAAGACGTGGGACACCCAAGTAGGCATCAATGAACTGCATGCAATAAAACCCTCTATTGGTTACACCTACTTAGTTTGTAAGTCCAGATTTGAGGAGGTCATCATGTGACGATGTCGCATTAGCCATACTAGATACACTCACGAATATTTACATAAAGGTGAGGATCCGCCGTTTTGTGCCCCATGTGACGAAAGAATTAAGGTCAAGAATGTCTCACGACAAGCAGAGACCCCAGACCTTCATGGGTCACCTTAAATGTGGATATACGTCCTTCTTCACCAATACTCCACCTCCACCAGATCATCATTTAGCTCCGACATATACGTTTTTGAAGGTGCTGTCCTATGCATTCATATCTATCGAGTTCAGCATAATTTGTGCCTTCTAAAAATGATTCCCATTGTCCAGTGATATCACAGTTAAGAAAGTCGACAGCATCACGTTGGTCAAACATCTTTTTCTCTGACTGACCCATTCTTCTGATTATGAAGAAATAAAAAGAATGCTCGATATTGTTACGAGAGTGTATTTGCTGTATATTGTATTATTCGTTAATTAATAGTTATTATTGGGTCACAACGTTTGGTGTTTTAAAGATATTTATTATGGGTCACATTTCGTATCATAAATGTTCAGTGATGTTAGCATTTTATGGACAGGCCTTTAAGGTACTTCTCTAGAGTTACCTCCCTTTGAAAATGTTTTAAAGTAAACACGAGGCTGATTGAGGCAATTCTACGTTGATGGCGATGGTCGTATGTGCTCGAAAATTCTTGAATGAGTGACTTTGTGTATGAAGACTGCTTGTCGTGTTCATGACACGGACGCACACAGATTAACAGGGGTAACATCAAACTGCCTTCGTCAACGTTTGACCTACATAACCTCTGTCTGACCGCTGGCTGCGCTAATTCTGCATAACTGTTTCTCACTCTCACATGAAGTTTTCGGTGAATTGACATTATATTTGTGACCCATTACTTTGGAATTGACTCAGTTGTATTGTACATGAAACCTCTGTTGTGTACCTTAATATCTTGCTGTTTTTGCTGAATACAAATTATTAAAAATATCAGACTTCTCAGTGTTGTACTTTGCCGGTTCTGAGGGGACTTCTTACACCTTTTGTCACCTTTTATTCACCGTAGCAATATGAAGTCTTACATTCTTGATTTTGTTTTACCTCAGCAATCATATTGACAAAGATAATTTCACGTATGATGGACAAGACGACGATAAGTGTGCCAACTCATGTAGGCAGAAAGCTGCAGTCAAAATTTGGTAAAGGCACACGCAACAATACTTCATACATGACGTTTACAAGTTGACTAATCAATTTACTGCATCGAAAAAATGCAATTGAATTGAAACTTCTCCTACAGATAGTGATAGGGTTCTGAACATCGGACCTCAAATGCATTGATGTTACTGGTTATACCAAATTTCCCTTTCTATCAGTTCAAAATATGTAAACTGATGCAAACTCGATAAAATTAAACAACCGCTCCTTTGGATACAGAAGCCTGATCTGAAAATACTTTGTCCAAAATGTGAATTGACCAATCAAAAGACAAAGCTCTAATTTACAAGATTGTTGCTACCTGCACTGGACCTGGACCTGGACCCTTCCTGGACAACTCTTAATAATAACGTCAACTTTCCAATAACATCATGCATCATATATTGAATAGAACTGTTCATCGTCATTTCAAGTTTTAATGTTTACATATGACCAATATGTAACCTGAGCCATGCCATTTCTTTTTCTCAGCAGAAACGTTAGACAAATCAGTTTCAAGCGCGTCGAACAAGCCCATGCCAACAGTACAGACTCAAGGAGGTGAGACTTCTGATTCTATAGATCGTTGAACATTTCAACAAAACGATGAACCCATCTGATAAGGTTGACGTCCCAACAATTTACATCATATAGCTATGGCATTGCTGATGCAGTTGAAATGGTGCCCAAGTTGTTTAAATCGATCTTAACTGATTAAGGCCGAGAGCCGCATATATGCGGCAAATTAATTAGCTTCTCACAGCGAGAGCCGCGTATTGGGGGTAATAAAAAGCACCTCTTATTCAGCGAGAGCCGCATATTGGGGGTTATGAAAAGCACCTCTCATTCAGCGAGAGCCGCGTATTGGGGGTTTTACATTTTATATTCGTACATTACCTTTAATTTCAATCAGTTTAGCAGTAATGATCAAAGATTAACCTTTCATATGAGAGAGATTACTCAGTGTTAATCAGAACTATTAATGTGTTTTGATAACAATTGCTTGCAATGTCAGGAGCTTATACAGCCAAATGAACACATGTCTGCGAGAAAAGGGATTATGAGATGTTGTTACAGGAGGTACTTGTTTGTTACTCGTCATTGGTGAATACTAAGATACTATGCTTGCACATTGATTGAATTAACGGTGACAAAGTTACGAAACCTTCTTCTAAATTAAACCATTCATTCATTCATTGTAATAGTTCATATAATGAATCGTAGACATAAATAGCAATACTGTATTACACTCATGTTCGTGTAGATTTGAAATAAACCAAGTTACTAATTTAGACCTAATTCATTTGCGACTATTGATTTTGAAAGTTGACAATAATACATAATCGAATATGAAGTGATAACTCTTGCATCTACTCATAATATACATATATAGTACACATAAACCATACAAAGGTAACTGGGGTATTTTGTTCAAGATGTTTCATGCTTATTTGAAATGTGATTTTTCAATGCAATTTACATAAGCATTGTGTAAGAAACGTTTGTATTTGATCTCTGTAATTATCTTATCCTGTGTAATGAACACGTGAATCAGATCCATCGTCAATAAAAGGAGGAGAACATATCAGTTACGGAATTGATGTGTATAATCATTCAATCAGACAACACTAAATATATGAACACCTCTTTCAACCTCAAAATAACAGCCTCTGGTCGAATGCATGTCCAGGTAAACTTGTCCTGTGACAAGTGTAAAACAAACTTATGCGCTGTTACATCATTGGACAACCTGTTTTGTGGAGTCACGCCCATTGCCAATCTTCTGAACCTCGTTTGCTTTCAAAACAAATATAAGTATGCCCATCTTCAAAAATATTTGGGGAGATTCAACTACAAGTGTATACATCACAATAAATCAGTATCGTGTTACTTCTTTGAATTCTATAATACATGTACTTCAATTATTATATTTATTCATAACAATGTACAGATTATATTGAAATGTTCAGCAAGCCATTATGTTTGATGTACAAGTAGTGTGCGCAAAAAGTATACGCAAATAAATACTCTACTCAATGATTGGATTGGGTTATCCGGGGTAAAAATAATCAGATTGTAGCGCTTTGAGCGCTTAGAAAAAAAAATAACCTCGTTAAAGTGCTTGTTAGTCCTACGTGTACATTTCAGGCATCCTTACGAGTATGTATGCTCACGATACACAAAGTTTTTCATGATAGCTAGAGTTGATAAAGCCGAAATCTAGCATATCGATTGGTCAACGATCTAACCAATAGTCAATCTGTATCCAAGCTGTCTAGTGACCGAACGTACTCTTCAGAAATTGAGCCCACGCCCCATCACCTGTCATTTCCAAAGTGACAGGTATCTCATGATACGATTGGTCATAGATAACAAATCAGGGACTATAATGAACAGTTAAGATACAAAACGTCCTATTCGGGAACTTTGATGACACCCATCCCATGACCCTTTGTCTTATGTATGTGCAAGGAATAGCATTATACAATATGTATGCATGTATGTTCGTATATTTTCTGCGTTAAATCTAGATGAACCAAAGCGGCAAACTGAATCTGTTATATGTAAGTCACAGACCAGCTTATTAGTACTTTCCTTAAAATATTCAGTATACACTAGCAATGTGTCAGCTTCTTTCATAGATTATTATGCATGTGCGTAAATTCGTCTTTACTGCCATTGACATAGATGTTTTGAACAATTTAATCTCTCACAATGATATGAGCGGGACATCATTTGGTTTAAGTATGTCTTACATACAATGAAACGGACTGGCAAACGTCGAGACATCAAATGCAGATGTTCAAGCTGTGATGTGTTTTTGTGCGTTGACTGTTTTGAGGCCTACCATAAAGACTTGTTCCAAGGACGATAACGCTTTATGCACTAGTTGTGTTGTACAAATGGTACAGTATACCATTCTTGTCAGTTGTTGGGCACAATGTGTGAAGCCCGCGCGATACTGCTGGAATATAGCTAAAATCGCTGTAAAACTAAATTCACTCATTCTCTTCAATTGTTGCATTTCAGTTGTTATTCTTTTACATGTCCAAAATACTAAGACATGTGTGTTCACCATCTGAGAACGAATACACTCATCATAGTGTCAGTCTACTCCCATATGTCTTATGTGTTTCTTTCATACATCATTACAGTAACTGATGTTATGTGTACAATACACAAATTGTTGCATGATAGTTGATACAGCCGAAACACAACATAGCCATTGGTCAACGATAAAGCCAATAATCAATCTCTACCATATCACTTTGAGTGTCCAAACGTGCTCTTCAGAAATTTAGGCCAGGCCCCATCACTTTGCCCTTCCTATGTGACAGGTTCTCACGATACGATTGGTCAAAGTATCAGCCAATATAATGAGTAACTGAGATATAATGCGTTACATTCGGGATATTTTATCCCTTCACATGACGGGAAGCTTTGTTTAGCATCGAGTAATGATAAATGTATCATGCAGTATGTATGTGTATGAATGGTGATGTATGTTTGCAGCGTTAAGTTAAGATGAACAAAGTGACAAACTATAAATCTCTATATGTTCCATGTTACTTACACACCTATTGATACTTTCCTTGAAATAGTCTAGACGATTATAATACAAGCCCCCCTATTTTCTATTACTCTATTATAAATAATATATTATAATTCAGTCCATATGATGAGAGAGACAGGAGGAATTTGTATATTTGTTCATCTCGTACGTACAAAGACCGCGTATGTGTTGATAAAAATACAGCACACACTGGCAAAGGGATATGAGAGACACAGGTAATAAATTACATGAAATGCTGTAATATATGTATTTACATCGGCCTCTTTCCCTTTACATCTTTACGACACAATTAAATAATCAGTACTTGTTTGTGAGACTAGACAGTTTCCTGTCGTATCCGAGACCTGC
Organism: Haliotis asinina; assembly: GCF_037392515.1. Taxonomy (NCBI): domain Eukaryota; kingdom Metazoa; phylum Mollusca; class Gastropoda; order Lepetellida; family Haliotidae; genus Haliotis; species Haliotis asinina. The sequence continues at coordinate 28,750,290 of NC_090292.1, forward strand.
CAGGGAAATCAGACATGATTAGCACTAATTAGCCTCGTCGCAGCAATCAGGCAGTCAGCGAGGGGTGCCAGATGTTGGGCAGTGGAGCGGCTCCAGGGCTTAATGAGTTAAAATCTTCAGCAAACCCATGGTTGTGATAGTAACGGGGTTAGGTCCTGACAAAGATAAGCTGGTTGGTTGTCATAATGTCACCTATATGGCGGTGGCCTTTACATAATCGAGTACAAACCAGTGGTCAACATGACGAGCATCATTATACACAATTGGGATACGATCCCGTCAGTTGCCTTCTTTTATCCAGTTCTTCACTGGTCGAAAAGGTTGATGTTCCGATTGTTGACAGTTCCGTGTTGAGACACCATGTAACGCTGCCTCTACACCCTGAGCCAGCGTATAGGTATACGAGGGTTGGCTGAAAAGTTCTCAGCCTGAGTGGTTTTTCCCCACCAGGTAGAGACAGGTGTTTGCCACCAATGAGGACAATCATGTAGTGAATCATAGACACAAGAACTACAAACGTACTAATAGTTTTATCTCAACTACAGCTCTTTTGGTAAACCTACCCCCTGAAATCATCAGAAATGGACAAAAATGAATACAGGGCAGTCATCAAGTACTTGCAAAAGAAAGGGATGTTCCCAACACAGATACATGCTGACATGGTCTATACTCTAGGGGATGATGTTCCTTCATTTTCCACAGTAGAGAAGTGGGCTGCAGAATTTAAGCGTGGCAGACAAAGCCTTGATGATGACCCACGCTCAGGGAGGCCTTCAACAGCAACCACTCCAGAAAACATCACGCGAGTGCTCGATATGTTGATGGATGATCGACGATTGACTACTCGACATATTGCTAGTGTAGTGGGCATCTCTCATGAGAGGGTTGAGCATATTATCACCAACGAATTAGGAATGACTAAATTTTTTGCAAGATGGGTGCCAAAGCTCTTGACAGCAGAACAGAAACGTGTCAGGTTCCAGACGTCCCTTGACAATTTGCGTCGTTTTGAAGCAGATCCCGGTGATTTTGTGGCACGATTTGTAACCATGGATGAGACCTGGATACATCACTTTCAACCAGAAACAAAACTACAGTCAAAACAGTGGAAGCATCCTGATTCACCAGCTCCGAAGAAAGAAAATCTGTTCCTTCATCTGGAAAGGTGATGGCATCAGTCTTTTGGGATTCCAGGGGTATTCTGCTCATTGATTATCTTGAAAAAGGTCAAACTATCAACGGCAGATACTATGCTGATCTACTGAACCAGTTGCGAGAAGCAATCAAAGCCAAAATACAAGGGATGATCGCTAAAGGTGTCCTCTTCCACCAAGACAATGCGCCTGTTCACAAATCGGTGGTGGCTATGTCAACAATCCGCGATTGTGGCTTTGAACTCATTGACCATCCTCCTTATTCACCTGATTTGGCTCCTTCTGACTTCCACCTGTTCCCCAAAATGAAAAAGGAACTCGCTGGTCGCCATTTTGCAAGTAACGATGACGTCATTTCCGCTGTGACTGATTTGTTTAGGGTAGCTGAAGAAGATTTCTTCCTGATCGGGATTCGGGCCTTGCAGCATCGCTGGCAAAAGTGTGTGAACTTGGAAGTGGACTATGTAGAAAAATAAATTACAAACGTGGACTTTGTAACTTTTTTTTCACAGTGAGGCTTAGAACTTTTCAGCCAACCCTCGTAGGTTGAACAGATATTTAATGAAACGATTGCAAGTAAATGGAAAGTTGACCTCAACGGTGGTCAAACGTCTTTTTTATTGTTTTTGACCCAATGTGTTCCGACTATGAAGAGTGAGTGAGTGATATTTAACGTCACTCCGACTATGAAGAAATAAGAATAATGCTCGAAATGAAGTTATACATTGTTCTGGTTTCTTTGTCACGGGTCATAATGTTGATGTTCCGATTGTTGACACTTCCATTTTGAGACACCATGACAACTCTACATCTACACCCTGGATCACGATTGTGGCATACAGTTCAGATATTGTCAATGATGTTGACTGCTGCAGTCATGCGGTGGTTTGTGGTGTAAACATGATACGGTTAATGTTGGCTTCGCTTGTCATTAAAGAGAGGTGAAACAAGTATTATCACATCTGATACGTCTGTATATATTTTTAAGTTCAGGCTATTTCCCAAATACTATTAACTTTTTCATTGTTTCATTTAAATTAGACGCCTGCGTGCAGCCCAAGATAGTGAAACGAGAAGGTGGATAGCGGTTGCATGTGTTTGAATACATCCAAGGCTTATACTCCCTTGTTTCTGTATTTTCTCAGGCAATGTTGATATGGGACAATCAGGACAATATATATGGTTACTTTTGTATGGATTGCTATGAGCTATGAGCTATGAGCTATGATACCGAAAAACACCCACACAGCTATTACAAGCACATGATGAGTTTGAAGGCACTATATCACACCATAATTCTCTAACAATACATAATGCATACCCCTCGATGATACGAACGCATACCTCCATTGTTTCTGTTGTTTCTCTGACAATGTTGATATGGGATAGTCAGGACAATATATAATGTTAATTATGGATTCAGTGAGCTATGATACCGAATGATAAAGCTAATATAAGTACATAAGTTTAAAGGAACTATATCACACCACATTTCTCTAACAATACATAATGCATACCCCTCGATGATACGAACGCACAGCCCCGACTTTCGCACTTCGATTACAATATAAAATTGAAACATTCGAATGAAATAATGCAAGGTTGCATTAAATCGACTATTGCGCCTTTAACCGACCAACGGTATTTTAAGCGCTCTTTACGAATATCCTACGTACAACTTGTCATTGAAACAAACTGGACAGAATAGGAAGCTAACGTATAACAGGCCACATTGTCTTAATGTGTGGCACTGACTTAAACTGAGGATGTTTAAGATAGTTTCATTAAATCTTCTGTATCTTTTTATGAGCTCTTTTTACAACAAAACAATGTATATGTTTCTGATATGTTCCAGATTTGACAGCAAAGGTAAGTCGGTCTCTTGAATGCATGCTTTTCTCATTTTAATTTACTGCAATTTTCATGGTGAGTGTAGGTGTTTGTAAGTATACTGAGATTGGTTAACACATTACGAATTTTATGCTTCAAGGGGGCGGCGCTGAAATGGGACATGCTAAACTGTGTACGGGAAGGAAAATGCTCTTTACAGTACGTTCTACAACCCAAGTCTCGTCATCCCCGGAAGGCAAGTGTTGTTTTTCTACCGAGGAGATCCGGTTTGGAATTACCCATGCATGTCCTAAAAGTACGTGTACATCAGTATGTCTCATAGCATAGCTTGTCACAGGTCATAGAGACCTCAAGTCATGCAATGATCAATCGCTAGAACATATTATACGACTTTGGTGAATGTATAAATTTTAAAACAAATGAATTTGCAGAGTAATGTTCTTGCGTCTGAATGGATGTCCCGGAGTCGAGGGTCATTCAGAGTGTCTTGGTCATTTCAAAGTGTGGAGAACAATATGAACTGAGTATGTGTGGATTTTGGAACAATTCCATTTCTGGTCCGTTTTAGAAGTGGAGTGCTTGTGGTAACTAACAGGATCATCCACTGTACCATAAGTACAACATGAATTTCAATCATCTTGTCGTTTGATATGAGCCAAGGGATCATATGGGACCATCACGTGCACCGCGAGAAGTTAAATGCACTCTTTGGAAATCTATCAGTGCAATACTGCAAAGGTGCTTGAATATCTTCTACGTAAGACCTCTCAAAAACCCGAATCAAAGAGCACCACACCTCATTATCTGAAAGTGACTCAAACTCATTCCTATCAGATCACAACATCGACGATTGTATCCAGTGGGATAAAACCCAATTCCTAACAACCAACTTGAAAAACTTGTAACTCTGGACACTTGAGTTGATTGGGGGTTTACGTCACGTCACATTACTCCAGCCATATAGTGACGAGATCCAGTTTGTATCCATTATCACTTTAAGTGCATAGTCAAAAGGAGTTTGGCTTTCATTTCACCACCATTTAAAAACAGAAGATCTCATAGCATCAAATACAAAAGCAAACAATGTGTTATTTTCCTTATGAAACTACAGTTTGTGATATAGGTCAACTTTCCTTGGGAATTTTATGATCAGGTGCCCGCTCATATGGGAAAACAGATCTTTCAGTTTTCTTGCAACGTGATGGGAGTTCCATGCAGGTGAAAAGTCTTCACAGTCAAGCAAAATATGCTTGATGTTCAACACCTCATAGCAGGAGATACACATGGGAGGTTGACCTCTAAGGAGAGGTGGCCTTGGGGTTTGGCAGTTGCTCAAGCTGCTTTAGTTTCCGCAGTTTCTGGACAATTTGTTTCTCAGTCTCAGACAGGCATCGAGCTCTGTCACGCACAATGCCTCTACACGTGTTTAGTGTTTCGTGTGCTGAGACAGCAAATTTGACATTGACAAACACTTGTAATTTCAGTAGATTCAGTGATTGTTGTCTTCAAGCACATTTTACAAGGTGAGAACCGGATCCGAGTTTTGTGACACTGGCAACCTCTCCGCGGATACCAGCGATATCCTTGGATACTGATAATGAATTCAACTGCAGTAGTTGCTTGTCGCAAGCCTCACTGATTAACAAGCCTGGCCAGTAATCGAGTCGAGTGGGGTTACTCCCGTCAGACCAGGAGTTGTCCGATTCCATATGTCTTCATTTTAAACCGGGATGTTCGGTAGCCATGTCAATAGCATTATGGTTCAGCACCCCGTCTCCTCACCCACCATGGAGTGTCAACAGGGACGGTCTTGTACTGCAGCAGATCTCCAAGCTGCAAAGACCGAGGGCAAGGGACTGTTATACTCCAGCGCATTTGTCATGAAATGCTGCAGCTGTCTACCAGGTTAAAGGTCAGGACGGTTTGGTCCATGACAATCAATTGGAGACGTACAGAAATCAGAGGTCAGCATCACCAGATTGGCTTATGAGCCACAGCCTTCTGGGCAGGGATCTGTATAGCTGACAGGTTTTGATATTCTGTCGACAAGAAACACTTTGAACATGCCAATAGTGCTGAGCAATACCAAATTTTGTACGAACTTTCCATGCGTAGGGCACGGTGTGACCAGCCAATTAGTAGAATCGGGGCTATTCAACCACCCGTCTAGTTAGGGTCGAGGTAGTGTTTTTTAACACCGGTTCCGTCATCCTCAGCAACCAGACTCCCTTCCCGCTGCCAACACAGTGACACAGCCCACGGCAATTTGGGTAGCCCAATTTTGTCGCCTTTTATGACCAGCAGTGGGGTGCTGGGAGCCTATTCAACAGGTGTGAAGAGCCATTACCGTTAACAAACAACCTCCACGAGAAGGTTGCTCTTCGAGGGCGCGTCAGGAAACTTGAAGAAGCCATCTACATATAACCTCCAGACATCAATCAACCGTGACCAGGGTTATACCATACCTCCAGCACACTACCAGTTCATCAGAGAGCCTCATCAATGATAATTCCGCACTTATGACCACATCCTTATCGTTGATAATCCCCCACAAGCTTCACTTTGCCTTTGTGTATTTTGCTGGCTTTGGTTGTTACGCTTTTATCCCATGTGTTGTGATTGTGTCTGCCTCGCTAATTCCCGATTGTACAGCACAAACATATCCTCGAAATAGTATATTTGCTCCGCTATCTTTGTTCAGTTCATCATTGGCGTCAGCCAAAAATGTTCATTTCGACATTGGCGTCAGCTAAATGCGGAGGTAAAGCAAAAAATTGATGATTGATGTTCAGTTCATCACTTGCTTGATAAGATGTTAGAACCAACACCTAAACGTCGCTCACGTAGCAATAAAGAAGTTGTTCATCCATATATTGTTATCCTTCCTTGGTGCTCAATATGTTTTTGGCGTATATAACTTCTTCTATGACATCATCGAATAATGTTTTTGTTCGGTTCTACAATTTATTGTTTCAGTTCCATCGAAAGAGAAAGTTGATGTTTTTGTTCAAAGCGAGTATGTAGTAGTCACTCAGACTGCAGCGGAACCCGGTGCTGGCACGGATGACCTCGTGTACCTTTCTCTGATTGGTGAAGCTGCTACTCATGTGTTGTACCTGAATAACCCAGGTGATGAAATGACAGAAGGAGAAAACGATACATTTAAGGTGAGCAAGTGAGTTCAAAGTTTACGTCGTATCGGCTATATCAAGGTGCATGTTAATAAGAATTATAGATACATAATAAAAACCTTGTCAACAAAGGACAGTACAGCAACTAGAGTATCACAAGTTCTTACAATCAGTAATTTAACTCAAAACATTTGAAGTATACATGACTCGACAATATGAAAACAGGCTATAGACCACCAACAACCGAAGGTAGATCAGCATACTTGGAACCAACGGGACTTTGCTACCTGCATAGGCCATAGGTGGATTTTCACCGTCCTTTTAACATCTGGAGATTTTTAGAAAAAATGAACCAACATTGAAATCACTAGGGGAAGAAGATGAAGTCATTGATATCCCCTGCAATGGCAAAATTACCTTCATCAATATGTCTAGTAGTTATCATTATGTCAAAAGTTTTGGCGCGTATATAGAAAGGTGAAAGGAGAGTATTTAGAGGAGCACTGCCACCAAATTCAGTCGAAGTCAACTTGTTAGCATGGAAACGCATAACATATTTTATTTAGAAATCCAGGACTACCAAAAGGCACGACTTCACCACTAGTGAGTGAGAAAAATAGTGAACGGCTTTCTGCACCTGAAGTTCTGCACCTGGAAATAGCACCGACACTGAATTTAGGCAAAGTCAAACTTACTGCAAGGCAACGTTAAAAAATATTTCATTCAGAAATCCAAATCTATCAAAAGGCAACACTTCACCACCAGACCAATTTATGTGTCAGTACACGTTCGTTGAAGAGATACTTAACAGTTTTGGAGTTCTGCTCTTCAAAAGAGCACTGCCACCAATTTTACCATGGAAACTAAATAAATAAACATTTTATTTTAAATTTCAAAACTACCGAAAGGTACCAATACACCTCCAGACCTATCTATGTGCCCAAAATGGTAAAGAAATAGTCAACGTTCTGCTCCGAAAAAGATCACTAATACCAATTTCAGCCCAAAGTCAAACTTCTTTTTACCAAGGAAAAGCAAAACTAGTTCAATCAGAAATCTTCAATATTGAAGAAATATTGAAGGCTTTTGAAGATCTGCTTAGGAAAAGACGAATGTGCACGGACGGAATCCATCTTATATTCCCTCCGCAAAACGCGTTGACGGGGATAAAATGTTGCGGTTAAAATATCCTGGTAAGTTTAAATACATTTTGAAAGTTTTAGAGGAGCACAATGATTTTCAGTACTCGAATCCCCTTTGAGTGAGTGAGTGAGTGACGCTCTGCACCGCTTTTAGCAATATTGCAGCAATATCACGGCAGGGAATACAAGAAACGTGTGTGAAACACTGCACCCATGTAGGGAATCGATCCTGGGCCTTCGGAGTGGCGAGCCACTGCTTTAACGTCAAGGCTACCCCATAGCCCTGTTTTGGGTAAGCGTCACTACCTTGTATTACGCGGTGTAATGGCATTTTAATTTTGCAGACTTTGTGTTTCACATTTTACATGTGTTGCTTTAACTTAACACAGCTGGTTCACTTTTCCAGTTCATCTCACCTTGCACCATCGGAAACATTACTGAAATAGAACTGAAAATGAACTCCTTTGTAGCGTTGACAGGTTGGCTCTGCACTGGGGTAAGTTTCCGTAACAATTCTATCATGTGGTAAATCTATTTTTTGTAAAATTATATCTGTTTTATGTATCTAGGGCACACAGTTGAGGTAACACAATGAGGTGCTTTGATGCTCAGCTATGCCTCGATCTTACACATGTGTTCTCATAATTACCAGATGAAATTCATTTCACAGTTTTAAGGAAATTTATTTCTGAATGGACGCGGGATAAGCCATTTTTAGGGTATCTTGTCTCTGACTGGATGGGAAGTCTAAACAAAATCCATAAATATAAGTGAGTGAGTTTAGTTTTACCCGGCACTCAGCAATATTCCGATTATATGGCGGTGATCTGTAAACAGTCCGAGTATTGACATACAATAAACAAAAAGTTCTCATCCATGCCTTTTACCTTAATCGAGTCTGGGCCAGACAATCCAGTGATGAACAATAAGAGCACTGACCTCCGCAGATCTCCAGAATTGAGATAATATGTCATGTGTTTACCAAGACTGCGAGCTTGACCACCCGATCCATGCGTTACTGGAAATCAATTCTAACCTGGGCCCTTATTCTCGAAACGTTTGTAGCCCTTAGAATTTTTAACTAAGATCGTACCCAATGTGTTAAGAATGGGCTTATGACGTTCGTAGGGCTACGAACGTTTCGAGAATAGCTAGCCTGAATCTTTACAGTTTTTCAGGAGTACTGTCGGTGTGACTCATCATGCATTAGCCCAAGACCTTAGTTTGTAGGGGGATGGAGTAGCCTAATGGTTAAAGGGTCCGTTGATCACGCTGTAGACCAGGGTTCGATTCCCTATATGGGTGCAATGTGTGAAGCCCATTTCTGAGGTCCCTCACAGTGATATTGCTGGAATATTGATAAAAAGTGACGTAAAACAATACTCACTAACTCAATCAATCACTGTCATTCAAATAGCAGTATTTTCCTGAAAGATCACTTCTCAAAAAGACTTTATCAGATTATTTAAAATCGATCTTCTAGGTTAACATATTTACTTTTATATATAGGCAATTTACTTTTCTAGAGTCCTAACGTAAACAATAATTAACAACAGCTCTAATGTAAACCGTACTTATCTACAGCCTCAATGTAAACCATAGTTACCTACAGCCTCAATGTAAACCATAATTACCTACAGCCCTAATAAAACCCATAGTTACCCAAAACCCAAGAGTAAACCACACTTACCCATATCCCCAAGGAAAACTGTAGTTACTTACAACCTTACTGTAAGTGTAAAAATAAAACCATCCTTAATAAAACCCATACTTTCCTGCAGCCGTAGTGTAAATCATACTTACCTATATACCTTAAAACAATAATAGTTACCTATAGCCCTTATGTAAAAAATAGCTACCTACAGCCCTAGACACTTTCATGAATGTTTTATATAAACCATACTTACATGAAGTAAACCATTCTTACCTACATCAAACTTGCCCACATACAAAATGAAAACCATACTTACATACAGCCTCAGTGAAAACAATACTTACCTACAGTCTTTATGAAAGTCTTAATGAAAACCACACATACCTACAGTCTTTATGAAATCCATACTTCCTACATCACTAATGCAAAACCTACTTACCTACATCCCTTATGTAAACCATACTTACTTACTGACCTAATCTAAACCATACTGTCAACTAGGGTCCATTCAGGTAGCTAACGTACTGTCCACAGAGTGATATTAGTTTTAACTTTCCTCGCTAGTTTTAATGATAATTGTGATATTCTAGTTGTTTTACTGTCCTTTGTCGATGGGTTTTATAGTAGACATATATTTCATTTCAGTATTAAATGTTCTCGTCACGATATGGCTGAAATATTGCCGATGTGACATTAAATATTAACTCACTCACTCACTCACCCACTCTAAATAATACATATAAACAGCCCTAATATAAACCATGCTTACCTACAGCCTCAGTGTAATCCATACTTACATAGAGCCCTAATATATATCATATTTGCCTGTAAAACAATGCTTACTTATGTGAGTATATTTTGTCCAGAATACTTTGTTCAATCATGGTTTCAATTTTGTGTGGGAAGCTCAAGGTGTTGGCAACGACGAACAGTTTTTGAAAGATTCTTTCATGTAAAAGTTGGTGATTATCAAAAGCAACTAATTCTTTCAGGAATGCACAAATGTTCATCGCTTGATGTTTACTCTCGTATTAAAAATGTATTTTGCGTTGAGCCATATTTAACTTTATTGAAATCTAAAGATGTGAGGAGTAGAATAACAATGTTACGAATCGGTGCACTTCCAATATATAAAAATACCGGTAGATTTGACGGGGTTCTGAGGTACCAAAGACTTTGTAATATTTGCAATGATAATTTTGTAGAAAATGAATTTCATTTCCTATTTGAATGTGAACTTTATCATGTTTCGCGCTGCAAGTATTTTAAAACATTACCAGATTACATAAATCAATATCCCCTGAATACATTATTAAGTAGCAACTTTTCAACAGCAACTAATTGTTCTTCACACATATGAATCTACATATAACTGTCAAAAGCCACTATGTTGTAATTCTTTTTTTATTGTACGTGGGCCTTAGGTCCAGTTACGAAATAAACTTGATTGACTAATGCTTAGTCACACCCCCAACAGAAACCATGACTATCTATAACCCTGCTATAACCCACATTTACCTACAACCGTTATGCAAACCATACTTACCTTCGGCCTTAATGTAAAGTATACTTACCTACAGCCCCCATGTAAAGTACACTTACCTACTGCTCTCATGTAAAGTATACATACCGTCAGCCTTAATGTAAAGTATACTTACCTTCAGCCTTAATGTAAAGTTTACTTACCTACTGCTCTCATGTAAAGTATACTTACCGTCAGCCTTAATGTAATGTTTACTTACCTACAGCCTTAATGTAAAGTATACTTACCGTCAACCTTAATGTAAAGTTTACTTACCTTCAGCTTTAATGTAAAGTATACTTATCTACAGCCCTCATGTAAAGTATGCTTACCTACTGCCCTCATGTAAAGTATACTTACCTACAGCTCCCATGTAAAGTATACTTACCTACAGCTCCCATGTAAAGTATACTTACCTACTGCTCTCATGTAAAGTATACTTACCGTCAGCCTTAATGTAAAGTATACTTACCTTCAGCCTTAATGTAAAGTTTACTTACCTACTGCTCTCATGTAAAGTATACTTACCGTCAGCCTTAGTGTAATGTTTACTTACCGTCAGCCTTAATGTAAAGTATACTTACCGTCAACCTTAATGTAAAGTTTACTTACCTTCAGCCTTAATGTAAAGTATACTTACCTACTGCCCTCATGTAAAGTATACTTACCTACAGCTCCCATGTAAAGTATGCTTACGTACAGCTCCCATGTAAAGTAAACTTACCTACTGCTCTCATGTAAAGTATACTTACTTACAGCCCTCATGTAAAGTATACTTATCTACAGCCCTCATGTAAAGTATGCTTACCTACTGCCCTCATGTAAAGTATACTTACCTACAGCTCCCATGTAAAGTATACTTACCTACAGCTCCCATGTAAAGTATACTTACCTACTACTCTCATGTGAAGTATACTTACCTACCGTCCTCATGTAAAGTATACCTACCTACAGCCCTCATAAAAAGTATACTTACCTACACCTATGTAAACCATAGTTGCCTTCATCGCTACTGTAAATTGATGTCACTGGCCTATTTTGGCCAATATTTTAAACAGACTATTGTCTTTTTAACAAAACATGTGCTAAACATAGACTACATAAACGGTGCAGTTATGTTTGCTTGTTGTAGATTGAGCTCCGGCGGGAACTACAGTACACTCGGCACTCAGAGGTTGAGGTATTTTACAGCAATGAAAGTAGATGGCTATCTAAGAGATCAGGCGTTGGTCTGTTCATGCCAGCAAGAGTGGATTTATCGCACATGCACAGGGAGGCATACAGGAAAGACTTTTGATCGTTTGGAATCACCAAAGATTGTAGGTGCAATGGATCTTTGAAAAATGCTATCAAAAGTGACAAACGTATCACTTAATACAGGACTGTGTCGTTAAATGCCACATACTTTTGAAGTTAGCATTTTTATACCCTGAACACAGAGCAACCTTACAATTCTGTTTGATAATTTCATTAAATAAAGTCTCAGTAGAATGTTTTCTTTGTAAAAACACGCTTATGGTTATGCCAACTATCATATATAGAAAACATTATTACCTCTCCGAAATAACGTCTTCTCCTCTCTGATTGATCTACTTGATGCTGAACATATGTAAATTTTGAAATGTTGGAAGACGACGAAATGTTGTCAACGCTCCACGGTGCATATACACAGTTCACACGATCCCTCGTCCGGGACACAGATCATGTTGTCAACGCTCCACGGTGCATATACACAGTTCACACGATCCCTCGTCCGGGACACAGATCATGTTGTCGACGCTCCACGGTGCAGATACACAGTTCACACGATCCCTCGTCCGGGACACATATCATGTTGTCAACACTCCACGGTGCAGATACACAGTTCACACGATCCCTCGTCCGGGACACAGATCATGTTGTCACCACTCCACGGTGCAGATACACAGTTCACACGATCCCTCGTACGGGACACATATCATGTTGTTATTATAACCATATGTCTGTTTGAAACCATATTTTGAGTTTGTATTGTATTGGAGACAATCTGTGTGCAAGTAACGCCATCCTTCTGTGAATGTTTGATGATTTTATAATTTTTTATGTCTGATTTCTGTACATCAAATATCATCTATGAATGGCATTGTCCTGTATGTAAATAATGAAGTGTTATATGTTTGAATGAATTCATATATCAATAAACTTTGGATTGATTTCTGGAGGAAAATATCTTCCTCTCCAAAGCAAAGTACACTGATCAGCAAAAGAAACACAATATTCGAATGAAATGAAATCTCATAATAGTAAGCGTACTTGCTTATACTATTTAAAACCGTGACCACATCTTTTTGTTATTGTAATGATATATTGTTATGATATGTTATTGTTATCACGCTCCCTTAGCCTCACCTCACTGAAAAAGGATATCAAGATAATCGTTTGAAATGACCTGATAATAATATTCCATTTATATAGCGCTTTATTCCACGCAAGTGAGTTAACATTAACGTTGCCTTTGCAATATTTCAGTGATCAGTTACGATAAAGGTCCAGATATATGTACTTGGATCTATTGTTGATGAGGTCGGCAGTGTAGCCGATATGGAAGCAATATTTCAGCTATCAGTGACGATAAAGGTCCAGATATACGTACTTGGATCCATTGTTGATGAGGTCGGCAGTGTAGCCGATATGGAAGTATACTCTTCAGAAAAGAAAAATTTGACATGCTTGACACTTACTGAGTGGATATAACTGATTCCATCATGACACCATTGTTCCATTATATTGCTCCATGATTATCTAGAGTGTGTTTGGTAAATTCACAGGGGGCTATTACAGCCAGTTAGTGAGAGTAAAATGTACGTACGGTGGAAGCTGACAAAACCGGCATCTGTCCACACCGGCAAGTTGTGAATATCGGCATAAAATATTCCATTCCATCCATAGCTTGTACATTTACCATCAGCTCTACAATCCTGCACTCTGTCTAAACCGGATCATTTCTTCAGTCCCAATATTAATGAGTGCCGGTTCAGACAACTTCCACTGTATATGATGTGACCAACATGAACATCAATGACAGCTTGGCAGCGGTGACCCATAGAAGAAGGGACATGCTGAATGCTTTGTTGAGGAGTATTTTGATATTTTTGCTAAAGTGCTGTGTGGGAAATGCAGGGAATGGAGTGTTGTAGTCGACCTGACCTGGGTCTGTTATTAACACTCCCAGTATGTTGCATAGGTTTGAGATGGTATGTCTGGACACGCTAAAGTGCCTTGCCACCTCATGCAGTGATGCGCGTCCTTGTAAACGACCGATGGAGTTGTATCGTTAAGCTTCTGCCACATTTTCATTAATTTTCTTGTCGTCCTTGCTGGCTTAAAGCAACGCATTTGGAGTACTACTGGCGTGACATTTTTAAAGCATTCAGTCAAAGGCTTTAGCTCACGGAGATACACAATTTCATGATGCACGTGCACTTCATGAGTGAAGCGTTACGTTATTGTTCAATGTTTCTTTGCAATGCAACCATTCCCCAACGTCTTGGGATTCAGCATGGTTTGGTTTGTGTCAAATCTTTTTCTAAAATTCAAATTTTCCTAGGTCAAGTTTTTCTTTCATGGAAAAGTGTATTGCAGTATAGTCAACTGTACTGTCACCTTAATGTTCACTAAATTTCGAGACAGTTGGTTTGTGGTTTAATGCCACACTCAGCAAATGCTCGACACTATGGCTGCGATCTGTAAACACTCGAGTGTGGACCAAACTACCAGAGCTTGTTGGTGACCCATATAAACGTCCTTTGGAGACAGAAAATGTATTTAAGCTCAAATAATGCTTGCGCGAATCGCACAGGGGATTATTTCAACCGGATTCTCTACAGTTCCGAGTTTAAACGATCATTCTGAAAACTGGCAGATGTTAAATGGAAGTATGTATCAGTTTTCGCTGTGTATTGACAATGTCATCTTATGTAACCGTACTTGCAAGACAATAAACACCCTCATTTCCAAATAAAATGCTTTGTTGTTACAATGATAAATAATAAAAACAACTGGCTATTTACAAAGAGCAAGATGACACATGATGTATACCGCCGGGTACCCATTCACCACAACTAAAAAGCACTGAATTGTATAGGACATGCACCCATCCAAACAATTCAGCGTCTCCTCACATGCAAAGGATGTCATGAAGTAGAGCTATGGATAACCAAACGTTATTTCTATCTCACTTGATATTGGTGAGTGTAACAACAATACAATTTCCGAGTACCATGCAGGGATTCGAATCACGGAAATTCTTTTCCGAAATCGGGTGCCTTGTCCACATGAACAAAAAGGAAACCCTGTCAGTAAGTTAACACTGCAAGTTGACATCGAAAGGATAATTCCACGCCATGCCACACACGCATATAACCAACATAAGCATCTCAAACAGTGCGGATTGCAGGTGTTCAGGAAAACGAAATTTCTATTCTTTCTCACTCTCAGCATATGTATTAAACATATCCTAACACAAATCAAGTATTCATCTGAACAAGCAAGGAAACAGCCATGCACATTTTAAAACAAAAATGGAAAACATGACATAACAAATATATGAAACTGGGACATGATGTGACATGTGTCAACCACGTCATCAAGCCTGACCACCTCATCTCATCAGTCACCTTTTTCGACAAGTGTAAGTTACTGGAAATCAATTCTGACCTGGAACGTCACAGGTCTTGACGAACGATGTATGGTTAGTATCAGTCAACAGATTTCACATGTGAAGCCAGATGTTTTACTACACGAACGGTCATTCCTGTGGATGTGGCGAATCAAGGGAACCACCAGTGCCACACAGTCCTCTGTGAACAGAGTGCCATCAATGTCCTTGTACTCAAGGGTGACTTGTCTGTCCTCATAAACCTATGCTTTTCATTGAAATATCTGAGGCCCGTCAAAAGATTAACTGTAATACTAAGAAAGGTCATAAGGAACTCGGCAGATACAATCTTTTTCTAAAGTAAAATGTAAAAAGAAATTAGCAACCTAAGTCCATACTGATAAAAATGACTGAGGCTAATAAACAAGTGTCCTTTGCACAATATGTGATCTTTACCAGACCTTATTTATTTGCCTCCCAACATTTCGCCCACAAATCCAAACGAATCCTGTAACCACCTTTATCCTCATAACCGAATTTGAAGTATCCTAGGTTACCAATACTATAAGTGGCTGTCTTAAGTAATGGTTGAAGGAGAAGGGGGAATGTCACTCATTCTGATCTCGGGGAGATGAGGGGTCCTGACTTTTGTTCTTGGGGGTTGGAGCCATCAATATTGTACATAACGTGTGGAGGGACACTTACTTAGTACATTCACATTGTACATTCTTCTCCTCAACTCACAGAAACGTTCTGCTATCCTCAATTCACAGAATTACCATAATATAATGCAGATAGAAACATACAACTTCATCAAGTCATTATACATTTACAGTTTGGAGAGTGCACCAGCACAAGCATTGTTTTTGAATGTGCCTAACTAAAAGACTTAATCCTTTGCCAAGTCAAATTCGTGTTTGTGAAGAAAAGTCAAGTTATTGTGATCAGTAAAAACTTCAACTGGAGAAGTTGTGGTACAAAGGTACTCTTCAAAATGATCCAAAGCAAGCAAAAGACCTAATGCCTCTTTCCCAGTGGTAGAATAATTTCTGTAATGCTTGTCAAACGTCTTGGAACAATAGCAAACTGGACACTTCATCAGTTCACCTATATCACTATCATCAGTTTGTAACTTAAAATGTGTTATTCTTTCTAAACTCCAGAGAACATCCAACTGGCACCCATGACAAGCCACCTCCTCGTGGTGGGTGCTGGGTAACGCTAAGAGCTTGCCAACACCCCCGTTATGGACCCGGGGTCATATTTGGTCCCCCAACCCGTTTGCCGTGGGTTGCGACCCTGTGTCGGTGGAGGACGGGAGTCTGGGGATTGAGGGCACTGGGGGCCTGTGACCATGTTCCTTTTGCTCAACACACCCCTTCGACCCTTACTTCACCTAGACGGGAGGTTGAATGGGCCCGGTTCAACCAATCGGCTGCTCATGCCAAGCCCTGTGCATAGATTACACATATATTTATCATTGCACAAGTATGATTTGCAGCTGATGTAATTTGGGTCTTAGTTTTGATGTCTAAAACATGTTTGATTTTGAATTATGATGTTTTGAACTTTGCCTAGAGTCTTATGCCCAGAAGGCGATGGCTCATAGGCCAATCTGGTGGATTAATTATTCATAATTCTACTGGATTATATCATGCGGGTATCCTTGGTGCTGCAAGTTGGAGACCCACTTGTTTTAGCATTGTCCTTGCGGTACTCCGTGGTGGGTGGGGAGCTCGGATGATGAACCATATGACACCAACCATGGCTTACGAAATACCGCCCAACCCCCAATCCTGTTGATACTGACCACAGACCGTCTCTATCGCTTGAGTATTGGGCACGTTTCTTTGTTATTGAGACTCCTGACAAGACACCATTAAAGCTGAACCCTTTCACAGTATCAAAGGGTATTGAAGGTATTGCTGGGGATGTTAAGAACATTAGACGTTTATGTTCAGGTGCGCTGCTAGTTGAGTGCGGCAAAACAAAAAACAGCAAGCAACTAATATGATGAGTATTGTTTTTTTTGTGGACATTCCGGTGGACAACTGAGGAATGGCCAGCGAGTCCTAACTTGACACACAGAAGGGAGCAAGCTACAAAGACATATTTTATATCATTGGAAAGATTTCGAGGAGATGAACACAAAAAGTTCATTTGCCAGTGTGTTCATGTGTTGATAAGCTCACAAATTGGCTCTGAAAATGCAATTCTGCAGAAAT
The DNA here is from genome assembly GCF_037392515.1 of Haliotis asinina. Taxonomy (NCBI): domain Eukaryota; kingdom Metazoa; phylum Mollusca; class Gastropoda; order Lepetellida; family Haliotidae; genus Haliotis; species Haliotis asinina. The sequence goes on from NC_090292.1 coordinate 28,767,605, forward strand.
TTCTGGCAGAATTTTTTTCTGCAGAAATTTCTGGTAGAATTTTTTTCTGCAGAAATTTCTGGTAGAATTTTTTTCTGCAGAAATTTCTGGTAGAATTGTTTTTCCTGCAGAAATTGTTTATTTCACTACCAGATTTATCTTAATTTAACAAAATTAGAGAGTATAAGTAATGATATTGCTGCGTGAGAATTCAGAGCCAGAGCCAATTTGTGAGCTTATTAACACGTGAATACACTGGCAAATGAACTTTTTGTGTTCATCTCCTCGAGATCTTTCCAATGATATAAAATATGTCTTTGTAGCTTGCTCCCTTCTGTGTGTCAAGTTAGGACTCGCTGGCCATTCCTCAGTTGTCCCGCCCGACCTTAATACATTGGCACAACAACAGAACAATATCTTCTAGATTACCAGACAACAGTTCTATGTTTACAACTGAACCTAACGCCATACTAACAGCTCTTAAGTACATGTATATTCAAAGCCACCCTAAACATAAACAGTATATAATCTATTCCGGCTCCCTTTCTTGCCTTCAGGTTATTAAAAATATTTCTTGTAAACATCCACTTTTAATTGAAATTATTGAATTGTATGATAATCTTGCTACTGGCCAATGCGACATCGTCTTCTGTTGGCTACCCAGCCACATAGGCATTGCTGCCAAGCACTCAACAAATCTGTGACACCACTTCTTATTCCATACTCTGATTATAAAGCTACCATTAGATCTTATATCCGTGATCTGAAGCAGAAGAAGTGAGACACACAAGTAGGTATCACTAAACTACATGAAATAAAACCCTACACTGGTTATACCTACTTGGGTTGTCAGTCCAGATTTGAAGAGGTCATCATGCGACGATGCCGTATTGACCATACACGATATACCCATAGCTACCTGTTAAAGGTGAGGATCCTCGGTCTTGTATCCCTTGTGATGAGAGAGTCATGGTCAAGAATATTTTGCTTGACTGTGTTGAATTCTCCATCACAAGGGATAAATATTTCAATGTCAAAACTATCAAGGATCTTTTGACCACTGTTAGTTCTCATTTAATTATTGGTTTTTAAAAGAAATTGATTTAATTGTTGAATTCTGAGTGATATGTTTCTGTAAATAGATGTATTTTAATTATTGGTAGTTTAGATTAGTAACTTGAATTGTTAGTGGCTGTACCCTCAAAAGGGGTGGAATTATTGTAAAATCATTGTCCTCCTGAGAGGGTACATAAGACCAAACACGTTCAAAGTCAATGTAAACTTACCAGGATTTTAAGCGTAGTATATTTGTTATCTTAATTCTGGCTAAAATTTCCTACAGACGCCTGCTGCTGAGGGGATGGTGTAAATCCAACTATGGGCCGTACACACACACACACACACACACACACACATACACACACACACACACACACACACACACACACACACACACATATATATATATATATATATATATATATATATATATATATATACACCTTTGTACCATCTCAACTCCAAGGGGAGTATTCAACTCAGTATGTTACATTACAAGCAGCGAGTTATCACACAGCCTCATCCACACAAGGTACCCACTTGCAGCTGAGCGTAATGGGACATATAGTCACTGTGTTTTGTCAAGTGATGCTTCATGTTACTGTAAACAAAACTGGGTGTCCGCACCATTCGTGACCAACCCATATTATTCTGGACAAGCCGAATAGCGACTCATGTCCTTCTCGAATGATTTCATTATGGCGTAGGAACATCAGTACTTTAAACAGGAACAATAACTTTATTCCTGTTTGATTGCACTGGTATCACCAAAGGTCTCATGGATCGTCTTGCTGTTTTTGTTTTTGCTTATTTATTTCAAAGAATTAAACCTTCTTGATACAACTGAAAGAAGGGAAAAAAGATATGTGATAAAGGCATATTCTGGCGTAATAATTGGCAAATAACAGTTATAAAACGCACACAGTCACATTAAGTCCCACACCAGGAACTAAAAAGATTATATATATTTTCTCAAACTTAACATTTGTGAAATTTTGCTGTCATATCCCAAGTGGAAATTTTAATGTATTCGCTGAAAAGTATATTAATGGCCCATAAAAGTCAGACAAAGACAGAGATGTGAAATATTTCTACTTTGTTAAAGATTAAAGTTGATTAGCCATATTAGACAGACTTCCTTTCAAGATACTTTAATAGCATGACAGCGTAAATCTTCAAAATATCACAAACATGAATATTTATGTTAAGAAAATATAAATAAGATAAACAGTGTTCCATAGCATAGTGCCAATGGAACACGAATAATGGACTAGTCCAAACGAGCTTGGAAGTATGTCCCTCCCTATAATCTTTAGCCATACTGTGTGTTTAGGAAAGTTAAAATGACTGTGGAACGAGAGCTCATACAAAGATACTTCGACATAAAAGCTCCGGTGTAGATCGTTCAGCGTAAATCTTTGGCATATCACAAACATGAATATGTACGTTAAGAAAATATAAGATATACAGTGTTCCACAGATTGTTTATTCATAGTGCCATTGGAACACGAATAATGGACTCGTCCAAACAAGCATTTAAGTATGTTTTCCACGGGGCCAGCCCCCGTATTTGTTAGCCATACTGTGTGTTTACGAAATTTACATAGATTGTGGAACGAGAGCTCATATTAAGATACTTCGGCTTAAAAGCTCTGGAGGAGATCGTTGAGATGGACAACTGACAGATGATCAAAATTTACCCCATGACCAAATTATAAATGCACGAATGAGATGTGTGAATAAAAATCATTGAAAGATATAATTTTATGACTCTTCAGTCACTTTATTATCACGCGATAACATATGAGTATGTGCCATGTGATTGTACTAACCATCATCTTTGAATATTTCTTCGTCTTCAAATGTCGTCTTCAAAGATTGTATTGTATTCTTCGAGGAAGAAATTGAAGCATAATGTTCCTCCATTATGTAAATTCATGCGGAGAAAGAAGTATGGTATTAGTGACAACATATTTAGGGGCAGTTATTAGCCAGCATTTCCAGGCATGTCGAACACTTTTCAGTAAGGGTAATTAGCCAATCAGATGGCGGGAAACACTCACTATTGGTTTCCAATAGGAATGGTGACAACACTGACCGAACCTGCAAGTAATGGTAATTCCAAGGTATTTACACCCAATCACAAGTGGATGGCCTTTACCACACCTGGGATCAACGTTGTCTAAGTCCGTCCCCTCATTTCAACACCACCAGCGCCACCACCACCCCACCCCCCCCACCCCCAGCCCCCCCCCACCCCCCACCCCCATCCCACCCCAAACCCCCCATGCTCTTTGGTCAATACATCATACTGAATATTTTATATTTTGCTGGTTCTGAGGGCATTTCTTATACCTTTTGTTATGGCAAATTATTAACCCTACCACAATTCTGAAGAATAGAAGTGCAATGCAAAAGATAAACCTCAAGATTGTGATCAAGACCTTGGTCTTTTAGATGTTTTAGTGGCACACCGTGCTCAAGTACAAGCTCAAAGAGACTAATCTCTATACTTTCCTGAACTGACTCCCTGACAGCAAAAAGCAACAGATGCACACCTTCATCCGAGTTTTTCTCTCTCAAAACAAGAACTTTTGATAATATTCTTCAAAGTTTGATGGCTTCACCTGCTCACTACCCAACTGGTACATAACTTGATAAAACACCCTCCATATAGTAATAGATCGCTGAGTGACAATCACGAAATCCTGTAGATGAATACATGATAGTGACAAGATACTGATTAAATGACTTAGGGTTCAGGTTGTGGACCAACATAACTGTGTGAACAGGTTCCTCAAAAGCTGTTATGGATTTCAATAAAAACGGAATTATTATTTGGCTTTCCAACAAGTCAGATACATCTTGTCTCAAAGTGGGCGGGGCGGTGGGGTAGCGTAGTGGTTAAGGCGTTCGCTCGTAACGCCGAAAACCCGGGTTCGATTTCCCACATGGGTACAATGTGTGAAGCCCATTTTCTGGTGTCCCCCGCCGTGCAATTGCTGTAATATTGCTAAAAGCGGCGTAAAACGTAACTCACTCATTCAAACTGGGCCAAAGGAAAAGTACCAATATGTTCTCACAAGTATAAATTACACCAAAATGACCTTCCATTGGACGTTCATATGCCCATGAAAGTGCATGATTTCAACATAATCTTGGTAATAACATTGAATCGGGGATAATGCACGGAAATTCACGATGTCTTGCGAATGCAAATCTATGGAGGGGCGATAATTTTTTTTCTTGTGTGTGTGTGTGTGTGTGTGTGTGTCCAAAATGTAGCAATGGTTATGAAAAGATTTGCCTCGCATTCCAATGAATAATTTTGACAAAACGTTCAGATGTTGGCTGTGAATATTACGGAACAGTGATTTTACTAACGGTAAAAACAGCAAGATGCAAGACTACAATCGTTTGATTCACGCAGGTTGGATGAAGTGTACGATCTGATACCCATTCTTTAAACAGTTTAAAACTAACATTGAGGCATTTGGTAAGATACATACTTTGTTTACTGGTACCTCGGGGGACATGGATTAGCTTATGTACCCTCGATGTTGGTCTACGATAAACAGACATCGAGGGTACATCAGCCAACTTATAATGTAATAGGCAACCTCTCATATTACTCTTACCATAAATCTATTTGAACAATAATGTGTTTCATCAAAAAGTTCCTATTTATTGTTTATCCCAATTAGGTCTTTCAATGGATATATTTATGTAAAATTAACAGGTAATATTCCACATCAGTTTTGAAGAGACGATGAAAATGTAAAATAGTACTTGCACTTCATACAGTTACATTAATATTGTTACGACTACATCAAACATGAAGTTGTCATGTGCCTGTTAACCTTCTAGTACATCACAGCTTTGGTTAACAGGATAGCATCCCTCCTACGTTTTAATGTAATGGCGAGCAGCCTCGGATACCATGCAGCCCATTATTTGTTGGAGAACACAAACGCCGCTTTTGTCAGTATTCCAGCAATATCACGGCAGGGACACCCTTAATTAGGCTTCATACTCTGTCCCCATGTAAGGAATCGGCCACGGTTTTTCGGCGTGACAGGAGAACGCGTTAGCCACTTGGCATTCACCTTCCTCAAAGACAAAGCACGTCAAATCTTGCACGTAGAGTTTTTAGCAGCGTAAAATAACTCCTTCTCCTCACTTGATGTGAAAGGAATCAATAAACATTCACTGACAACTAATACTGTAGAAACGGTATTGATGTCAACTAGTATGTTGCCAAAGAATTCGAAGTATTTCTATTTTGTTTGTTTGTTTGGGTTTTTTGTTTGCAAACAGGCGAGTATTTTGTTTGTATTAGTTCTGTTGTTTTGTTACCAGTTGATATTATAAACACCAAAATTCTAAATAAGAGTAAATAAGTCAATAAGAGTAAATGATCGAAAAAGGATGTATGAACAGGATATATCTGAATAAGTAGAATCGTCGAAGAGGCAAACAAACACCTTGTCTCAGTCCTATGTCTGTTTCACATAAAGCCAAACGTTTCCCATACACATCAATAGTAACGTTGCATTGCCTTCAATATAAACAGATAACCAAATCCTGGTTGTATCAATCTTTAATGGACATTTAACGTATCATTAAAAGTTCACTATGTACGTTCTTTTATAATTAAATTCAGTTGTACTAACGTTTTGACGACGTCGTTAACTTGATGGAGGCTCTGGGTATGTTTATTGAGGCATTAAACAAATATGACTGCCGGTATAAAATTTGAACGCTGAGGTCATCTAAAGGACAGCATCTCGAACGCATGACAGTTCAAGCACACTATCGTTTTGGCGTCTAATATATCTGCAATCTCGCGGCAGATGAATTACCACCATAACCTGCAGGAATTCTAGCACTGAGTATTGAACTACAGATGAATGTACGATTAGAATTAAATTGATACGAAAATCTCAGAAAGGTTGATATAAAACCGTTTCTGTTCCGAGGTTTCGGCGGTAATCATACCATTTTAACGGGCACGTCGGGGAATCGTGGAAAGTATACATGTATATGGGAATCTCTGAATGCAATGAAAGTATTTACCCAGAAGCACATAATGTTCAAATCCTTGTTTCAATCATTGTCAGTACCAAGCCCAGCACTGAAGCCTCCTACACGAATCAGCCACGTTCTTGTATCAATGACATATTCTTCTGAATGACGTTAAACTCGAACCGCTTACACACTGAATCCGTTTTCAGTCGCATCTGAACTGGACAGGACGTTTCAACAACATGACCACCAATGAGCGTGACGAAGCGCAAAAAGAACAAAATTGGGAACGGGGAATGCGAAAATAATTTCATTCGATACTATGCTAAGACTGAAACCCTCATTGGTTACATTGGAGAATTCGACGAGCTCATTTGAAAGTAGCATGTTCCTTGTTTGCTAGCAGTAAACAATGGGAAACGCTCCTGGCTCATCAGATGAGGACAGGGACGTTGGTGTAGACAAATAGTGTGTGTAGCCCGGGTGTAATGTGTGTGCCTATTTCTTATGTCCCCGCCTTGATGTTGCGGGAACATTTCTAAAAGCGGCGTAAAACCATATCAATCAGGCGATGCGAACAAACGGCGCTGTGACCCGCGAATGGGAAAAGGGTGTCTAGTCTCTGTGGGTGGTTACATTTTTAAAAGCTAAGTTGACTGATAAATATTAGTGATAGGAAAAGAGTAAAGCAAGCGAATACTCATACAGTATCTATCTTTCGCCGATGCAGTACATTGTTGTTGACTGACAAATGTCAGTGATAAGAAAAGAGTAAAGCTCATACAGTATCTATCTTTCGCCGATGCAGTACATTGTTGTTGACTGACAAATGTCAGTGATAAGAAAAGAGTAAAGCATGCGAATACTCATACAGTATCTAGTTTTCGCCGATGCTGTACATTGTTGGAACCATAGAATGTGTGCATGTGCATATGGCAGTCGTCTCATTTTCGGCCCAAAGTTCCTGCCTTTGTTGACTTTCTCTTAAAGGTCACATGCAACGTAAAACACAACTTTGCAGATTCTGGTACCTTTCGGTGTGCACTTACCGAAACAAGTCATAAGAAATGCCAATTCAACCTATAAAGTTGAAAAAACGCGATGAAAAAAAAAGCCCGCGAAATCGGAGTTCAAACGTGTCACTAAATTCCCCCCAGCGCTGGGGGGGAAACTGGTTTCAACAGCGGTGCTGCGCTGCGTCCATAACGCATGCGCAGTCAATAGGTTCGCGAAGCTTGAAACAGTATGCATGCCCAGCGTCTGAGGTCGTGAGCAGTAGTCTAAAAAAAACTTGTTGATTGTAGTAAGCAGTCTCTGTCACAGAGAAAGCTCAGTGTCTGGTTTATTCACACCTAAATGTCTGCCTGCCTGTCTGCTAAAGACAACATGCAATACACAGCTTCAGTCATTGACCACGTGCAATTTGAACTTAACACCTATCAGACTATATGACATAAAGAAAATACGTTGATTTATGACTCGTGCACCCGAGTCCCGTCTCTGCCACATTATGTAATTAGGCACGTGTGATACACATGACATGTTTTATGTCTATGGGTTGCAAACAAACTAAATTCATTTTTTTCGGATGACTGGATCTGACGGAAACTGGTGCAAACTCTTGTCAGTTTCAACTACTGCTTTGTACTTGGACGAATGACAGATTCCAGTCACGCAGTAGTTTACTATCTCTACTGACATGATTTTTGATTGGATCGAGCGCAAATTCAGAGAACATGTATTTTCCAAATCCAACACCTCTATATACATTCTTCATGGATAACGACTTCTTTTAGTGTATATGATTTTGTTTGACAACAGTATATGAATCCATACTGAAACGACGCATCAACTACACATATAGAATCTTACTTTCTTGTGACTGGCTATACTTCTAAAATGTCCATCAAACAGATCATCTTTCTGTACACGCAATGAACCCTCAGCATATCAGCAAATGGACCAGCCAATCGGAAGCCGTCGTTACACTTGAGTGCATATCCACCCGCTATGACTGGGTTCGGTCTCCCGAGGGCTTCGTTTCTGGGGAAGTAAGCCGAAGTACAAAATATTGCACTTTTGAATCGCGATTGTACGCTTATAATTTTGTTTATTTGTTTTTCTCAAAAGCAGCAATGTATATTATATGTCATGAATAAGTGATAAATGTGTTTTAATTATGTTTGATTTTTTGGTTGCATGTGACCTTTAAGCTATGGAGTGAGAGAGTGAGTTTAACGTTCCGCAGCTATTAGCATTATATTACAGTATCACGATGGCAACACCAGAAATGGGCTTTACACATTGTACCCACGTGGGGAAATGAACCTGTATCTTCGGCGTGACGAGCGAATGCTTTAACTACTAGGTTACCACACGATAAATATTGCCCTAATAGCATGTGGCATGAAGTAGTTCACTTAAATTAAGGCAATGTATCATTAATTTGAAATATTTACAGTTGAGGTAGAAAAGTCCAGTTTTCTTTCTGCTAAGTTTAGTAACGACGCAATCTTTGGTCAAAACTCGATTGTGACAGGTGTTTTCACGACACTCTCTCTTTTTTGCATCAAAACACGAAACCTTGAAGACAAATTATGCGATCTCCACTGTATGACTGACGTCTGTCTGTATGAAGTGGGCGCGTTAGTGCTGAAGGCTTAAAATCTCACTTGAAAAGTCGATACAGCTAGGTTGAGCAATCCAAATATTATCCCAAACCCTCATATCAATGAATATTTAGGTGACTAAAACTCAGTTGACACTATGATAGAGCTGTGTAACAGATTGACACACTGTAGCAAATTCGTGTTGCCTTGGTGATAATTCCTTTTGTAAACCATAAATGCCTTTTTGGTCACAGACACAATCCATTAATATAAAAATATAGTTTATTTTGAAATGACCAATCATTATATTACACGAATATATTGTAGACCTACTGTGACTTTAATATTTGCTGTTTGTGTGTCAACCCGTGAAGATCCGGGTCAGGGATGGTCTTCAGTAACACATGTTGTCGTGTAGGCGACGAACAGGATCGGGTGGTCAGGTTCGTTGACTTGGTTGACATGTCACTGTATCCCAGTCGTATAGATCAATGCTCATTTTGTTGATCACTGGATTGTCTGGATCCAGACAGGGTCAATGCAGCAAGCAAATGTTCTGTAAGCCCCCATGGTCCCTTGTATGGTGATCTACCTTCTGTTGTTGTTGATCTCTAACTCATAGGTTATATTGTATTGTCCAAATAGTGATAGTAGTTTTAACTTTCCACACTAGTTTTAGATTGCAACTGTGATATTCTATCACTCACTCACTCACTCACTCACTCAACAACGTCCGCTTTGTTCTGTTTTGCTTCAAACACACGTAGCTACAGATTCCATTTAGAATTTGTCATGTGCTCTCTAGTGGTTTCGCTCGCCATGCTTAAGTACCGGGTTCGATTTCTGTATGGGTTAATGAGTTTGTTCATCAGCTGTCTATCTTTCTGACAGCGGTTTGTGAATAACTTGCGTCTGGTGCAGATAATGACAGTCAAAATGAATATCGATTTCCACAACTGGGATCATTGTGAGTTAACGTTTCACACCTCACCGGCAATATAGCGATGGTAACATGCCAGTCACAATCAGTGAGTGAGTGAGTCAGTGAGTATTGCTTTTAGGAATATGTCAGCAATATCAGTGGGGAACACCAGAAATCTAACTCGGGTCAGCTACAAACAAAGGCAGCAAAACAATACATTTTTTGATACGATGACAAGGGCCAAGCAAGTCAGCGAGCCTGACCCCCGATCCCGTCCGTCGCCCCTCACGAAGAGTGGATTACTGAAAATCAGTTCTAAGACTAACAGGAACCAAAAAAGCGAACATGTGAACATAGCCGACGTGATAGATAACAAAGACGAGTTTTAAAGGTCTCCGTTAGACACTTACATGGCGGTCTTCAATAACTGATAATTCTTCAACATTAATCAGATCTAATAATGATAATAAATACTTCGCCTGATTGGTCTCAAATGTGAAACTGGGGGCTTTCTTTCTGCTGCTCAGGACCAGTCACTTCCCACTCGTAATCGCCAAAAAGTGATTCTTAAAGAAACTATTAACATGAAATGTCGACTTTGCAATGAATTTACAGAGCCTGTCCAACAGCTTGTCAGTGGATGATCTTAAATGTCACATGCGACGTAAAATACAACTTTGCAGATTCTGATACGTTTTGGTTTGCACTTACAGAAACAAATCATCAAAAATGCCAATTCAACCTATAAAGTTGAAAAGAGACGCAATGAAAACAAGCCCGCGAAATTAGAGTTCAAACGATTCACGAAATTTCCCCTAGCGCTGAGGGAAAAAGTTGTTTCAACAGCTGTGCTACCCTGCGCTGCGTGCATAACGCATGCGCAGTCAATAGGTTCGCGGAGCTTGAAACAGTATGTATACCCGGAGTATGAGGTCGTGAGCAGTAGTCTAATCTTGGTTGTGTACACAAACAGTTAAGTAATCTGCTCGTTACATAAAAAAAACTTGTTGATTGTGGGAAGCAGCCTCTGTCACAGAGAAAGCTCAATGTCTGGTTTATTGACACCTATATGTCTGCCTGCCTGTCTTCTGAAGACAATATGCAATACATAGCTTCAATCATTGACCACATGCACTTTAAACTTAACACCTATCAGGCTATACGCCATAAACAAAATAAATTGGTTTATGGCTTGTGCACACGAGTTCCGTCTCTGCCACTTTATGTAATTAGGCACGTTTGATACTTTTACACATGACATGTTTTCGTGTCTGTGGGATGCAAAGAAACTGCGTGTACATCCATTTTTCCCGGATGACTGGATCTTACGGAACATGGTGCAAATTCTTGTCAGTTTTGTAAGTCCTGCTTTGTACTTGGACGAATGACAGTTTCCAGTAGTTCACCATATCTGCCGAGATGATTGAATCGAACAGAAATTCAGAGAACATGTGTTTACAAAACCCAAAATCTCTACATACATTCTTCATGGATAACAACTTCTTCTAGTGTATATGATTTTGTTTGACAACGGTATATGAAACCATACGGAAACGACTATCATGTACAATAAAAGAAGTTGTTATCAATATAGAATCTTACTTTCTTGTTACTCGCCATATTTCTAAAATGCCCATCAAACAGATCATCTTCCTGTACACACTATGAGCCCTCGGCGTATTAGCAAATGAACCAGCCAATCGGAGGCCGTCGTTACACTTGAATGCACATCCATCCGCTATGACTGGGTTCGGTCTGTCGAGGGCTTCGTTTCGAGGGAAGTAAGCCCAAGAACAAAATATTGCACTTTTGAATCGCAATTGTACGCTTATAATTTCAGCTTATTTTACAAGCAGCAATGTATATTATATGTCATGAATACATGATAATTGTGTTTCAATCACGGTTGATTTTTTGGTTGCATGTGACCTTGAAACGACACGGTGGCATGGCTCGCTGCTTCTACCACCGTCTTTACCATGCCTGTGTCTTTGACTCCGAGGCCCGTCCATGGTACAACCTTGAACAGGTCCAGGGCGTCATGATAAATGATGCTTTCAGACTTCTATGGAATAGGCACACATACAACCTCAGAAGAATTCCTGCTAACGAACCTGATCTTGTCCTTTTCGATAAAGCCAATGACCGTTTTCATCTCACTGACTTTTAAGTTTCATCTCTCAGCGGGTGATGAGCCTTACCAGCCTGACTGTGTTAGGATCACCCGTACCCTCTCTACTGCGTTTTATCTGTAAAACATAATAATGTGAGGTGTTGCATTCTTGAAACCGGCGCGAGGCTGCTCTCTGGCGCTACATTATTACCCTGAAGGAGTTGTACTTTCAAAGCTGCCATTAAGTGCTAAGCGCGACCGTATTGGTCCGTACACCCGCTTCTCAGGTACCCATTTCAAACAGTTGGGTGGACTGAGTGCACTGTGGACGAAGTGCCTTGCCCAGGTACACAACACAGTATGGGACCCAGGTCACAAATGTTCGTTGTCTCCACCGAGATTCGAACGCGTACCTTTGGCCTGAGAGGCCAGCATGCTAACCACTACATCAGTGAGCTCCACAACAGTGCAGAATGTTGAAAATACCGACCTGTCGTACTATGATCCGTCTTCTCAGTGCATTCATACTGCATGGTATTTATATGCACACATTAAGAGATTCAAGTTATCATGTGCACACTTTGCCCGTTACAGGTTCATTATGTGTGTAACTCAGGGAAAATGCTGATTATGGAAATCGACCATAACCTACTTATATGAGTCCAAGTGAAAACAAAACCAAAGCGGATAGTTTGAATTATCTTTATCGTGCTTTACGACGAAATCTGAAACTGATTGGCTAATTAATTCACACGTCCCATAAAGTTCCGTTATACTGAGACACCTTGCAGTTTCAAAGTAATTCATAGTGAGGTGAAGTGGAGGTTAACGTCGTACTTAAGAATATTTAGCTCAAACGACGACGTGCATGCCTGTGTAAGTGTAGCTGTTTGTACTAACCAGATTTATGCTGGTTTTATCGTGTCAGCATACTGAGATAACATGAATACTCCACTCATTAAACTGATTCCGAGCCCACCAGTCCTTGTTGTACCCGTTAATGCCGAGCGCCAGGCAGGCACCACCAATTTCCATGTTTTAACGTCTTTTAGTATGACGTGGCCGGGCTTTGAACCCGCGACCTTCCGCTTTACGGGTGAACGCACTGAACACTACACCACGGAATACATTACATTGCTTACAAGTGCTTCATTGTCTTTCACAATACGCTGCTTCCTGTTTAACGCTGCACTCAGCAATATGTCATCCATGTGGTAGCGGTCTTGAAACACTCAAATATGGACCAGACATTCCAGTGATCAAAAGCGAGAGCATCCATCCACCTCAACCAAGTCATCAAAAACCTGACCATCCATCCCAATTGTCGTCTCTTACGACAAGCATGGGTTACTGAAAGATTTTAACCCAGACTTGGTTGACCATTCGAAATTTTCTGGTAACCCTACATATACACTATGAGGCTCTTAAACCTCAAAGGCAAAGCGTACTCCTTGATGATGGATTGAATCTAATAGTTGAAAACTGTTTTCACAAGCCCCACAATAAGTGATTGAATCGTAATCCAGTTTAACTGCACGAATGGATGAGGATTTTCAGACCTCGTCCCCAACTTGACATAACTTTCTATGTAGCAACTGTCCTCAAACATTTATTTATTACATGAGATCGAAAGGTGGTGATCGAATGGTGATAGAAAATAAGTGATTCATATATACTCTTAGATACAGGTTTCCATGCCAGAGAATCTGAGAAAGTGAAAATCATATATCAAGGTCCTGTGGCACCAACTGACTCAGATTTAATGTGGTGTCTTTCAAAACACATATTTACTGTTTACAAATCATGCTCATTTGCAAATTTGCAAACGTGAACTACAAGCTACAAAACCTGAAATAACAGTACAAAAATACTACTGGTCACGCGTTTCTCCACAACAATAAAGAGAAAGGTTGGTGTCTATTAAATATCAATAATACATGTACATGCAGGATTGGAACTATCAGTTTCTCGGTTGATAACCAGAACGCATTAAATGGAATTACTGTAAAATTTCCAAGAAGATTTAGGTGTTGTTCAGAAATAATTTCCAGATATAGTTGCGGAGGACAGGAGGGCTTTGCCATGGCTTTTCTCGTCGTGTTGCTGACAGTGTTAGTTTGCGTTGGTGCCATGTGTGAAGGACACATAGTTACTTGTAATCTGAAACTCTACACCCGCAACGTTTTAACTTCAGCGTGGAGAAAAAGAGAGGGTATCTCCAGAATTCATTGTTTCACCATGTGCGTTCGTGATTTTCAATGCATGTTTGTCAGGATATCTGGAAATAACTGCTGGACGGCATCTGTTGGGGACGGATCAAACACCACCATCGTCGATGAAGCTGCTCAGATGGGACGTATCTATAGAGTGGATAGAGGTGAGGTGAGGTGAGGTGAGGTGAGGTGAGGTGAGGTGAGGTGAGGTGAGGTGAGGTGAGGTGAGGTGAGGTGAGGTGAGGTGAGGTGAGGTGAGGTGAGGTGAGGTGAGGTGAGGTGAGGTGAGGTGAGGTGAGGTGAGGTGAGGTGAGGTGAGGTGAGGTGAGGTGAGGTGAGGTGAGGTGAGGTGAGGTGACATGTTTACCATTCCGGAAGAGTCTATGTATGTTCTTGACCAAAATCATATTGGATTTTGGGTCTTATCAAAATGTATGTCACAAAGTTGATCCTTTGGAAAATCATGGACAAGATTGTCATTTTGAAAATACATCTTAAACTAATAGATGAAGAAGGTTATCAGCTCTAATGACTTCTGAAAGTGTAGTTCATTCAAAGAAATGTTTCATTATAATACTCGTCATTACCATAGTTTCGTATGGTATCGCTATCTTTAAGATGGTGAACAGAACATTTTTGTCTTTTGTCGTTGACGTTTAAATCGTGTTAATGTTTAAATCGGCTTAATGTTTACAGCGTTAAATCCTCACGTATGGACAACGTGTGAAGCCCACATTTATACATGAGGACATTATGACACGTTATGCTCATGTACAGACCGTTGCCAATTATATTCGGACACTTGACGTAATTTCCATAGACTTACATCTTATTTCAGTGTAGGAAAAATATCTTTCATGATGTGAGTTTTGGATGGATCGTTGTAAAATTTGACAGACAAATGTAAAGACATCTCTGGTCTGAGATGATTCCTCAGAAATGTGCAAAATATTTACTTGGATCTTACAAAAATCCTTGAAAATTGTGTTTACTGCACTAAATTAATATGTAATTAAATGGAAATTACGTCAAGTGTCCGAATATAAGTGGTACGAGTCTGTACATACGTAAGACCCGCTGACGCCGGAAGTGTTAGTTAGCACCTACCCATCATTCTGAGACAAGGTTCCTGCCCAGACGAGTTTATGATAAGACGAGATAAACCGAATGTTTGCAGAATTTGATAAACAGACCAAAGAGACAGAAATACATATGGTTCGTAATTATTAGCTGTGGTTATTGAGGGGTAAACAACTATTGCCGTGGCGATAGTGTATTGCGACTCACTACTATTGCGACTACTATTCTATTGCCATAGAGTCAGTGTACTGCGACCCACTACTTTTGCGACTACTATTCTATTGCCAGAGAGACAGTGTAGTGCGACCCACTACTATTGCCACTACTATGCTATTGCCATAGCGTCAGTCTACTGCGACCCACTACTATTCCTTGGGACGTACAGCGCAGGAGAAATCGAACATGTGTACTCAAGCAGTTAGGATTGATTGATGAATTCATTGTATGCCGAGGGGAGATTGACTAACCTTGATCTCTACTGGGAGGGTCATCATATTGAGAGGATGACACAAGGGTCATCAACCTTACGGTACAACACATGGGTTTCACCGTTGAAATGTTTTGTATATACATAACTATTGATACATGTAGTGTCTTCAAACATATATCGTTTATGACATGACGGTAAAACGTTGATCGAAAGGAATCTTAGGATCTTTCTTTCTTTCAATGGTTGCCATCGAAAATTCATTCTGAGTCTTTTGTGAGTTTTACGTGTTCGACGAAGGTGGATACATCTACATTTTGATTTGAACATTAACTTCTAGTTTCTACGGACAATTTACTGACATAATTTAATCATTACTGTACTTTCCTTTCAATGATATGCGTGCTTTTGTCACAAGAGAAAATGAAAGTGATCAATCTGTTCATCACTTTAGTATTATTAAGAGTGTGGCAAATTATTTTTTTATTTTACGTAAGATTATTGCAGCCATATCGTGAAGAGTGGTCCAGTCATAACATGTTCAAATGCACTCCGATTGAAAACGGTGAGGTGTATAAATGTTCTTTGAGTATTAAAACGGTGATAGGTACAAAGGTCTTTGAATACTGAAAACGGTGATAGGTGGGTTTAGAGTCTAATCACCTACATCTCTATTCGCATACGTCTCCAATCAACCCGTGAAGGTTCCCGGGTAGAACCCATGCTTGCCATAAAAGGCGACTATTCTTATGGTAAGAAGCGACTAACGGGATCGGGTGGTCAGGTCAGAAATGATAGCGTGGCTGGGTAAGCAACAAAAGACGATGCCGTATTGGCCAGTAGCAAGATCATTATATAATTCAATAGTTTCTATTTAAAGTGGATGTTTACAAGAAAGAATTTTAATAGCCTGAAGGCAAGAAAGAGAGTCTGATTAGATTTTATATTGTTTATTTTTAGTGTGTCTTTGAATATATTTAAGAACCGTTAATATGGCGTTTGCTTCTGGAGTAAAAATAGAGCTGTTATCTGGTTTTCTAGTAGATATTGTCCTAGATCCAACGACAGGGGCACAAGCCGCTGCGCCACCATCCTTGGATTCATCTGTAAATAAGGATTTATAATTGCTATATTTACTTTGTAATTCATTATATCCTTGTTTATATTGTAACTCATTAGTTTCTGACTTTTTAAATGTAGTTAATGTTAGGTCAACTTGTGCCAAGGGGGAGAAGAAAGAAGTCGGGATGGAGCTATATTTTCCAGCTCAATGCCGGCAGCATACATGGATTTATTCTGAGTCCGAGAGGCGGAACAAGAAAGATTCCTTGTTGTATAAATCCTCATGAAGGGCATTGAACACACAGTTATAGGCAGGGTTTGATTCATTAGCGTATAACTTGGTAATGTACAGTAAAGACAATTTTATACGGCGTTGTGTAAGAGATTGTTCACTGGCCTGAACATAGAGGCTGTCAACGGTGAGGTTCTGAAAGACCCAAGATAAAGTCTTGGGGCTTGGTGGTGGACAGAATCAAGAAATTTAAAGTTGCTTTTACAGGCTCCACCATATACAATGGAGACGTGATCAAGTTTAGATCGTACCAATGATCTGCATAAGTGAAGGAGGGTAGCTTGATCCCCTCCCCACTTTGAACTTGAAACAACCTTTAACAAATATAGTGCCTTCAGGCATTTGGCTTTAAGGGATTCAATGTGTGGTAAGAAGGTTAAATGAGACTCGAACATTTAACCCAAGAACTTGGCCTCGTTTATAACTTTGATGGGAGTGCCATTTAAATATAGTTCAGGGTCCTTATGAGGCTTATATTGTCTACAAAAATGTATGCTACTTAGATTTTCTAGAAAAATGCATGACATTAGTTTTGGATTTAGAAAATTTAAAGACGTTTTCGAGACACCATATATTTATTTTGTTTAAACACAACTGAGGTTGTCATTCAATAGTATGCATATTTCTACAACGACAAGAAATACTAAAATCATCCAGAAATAATGATCCATCCATTGAATCATTTAAAACCTTGGATAAAGTGTTGATCTTATTACTAAACAAAGTGACGGACAAAATACTACCTTGAAAGACACCCTGATCCTAATTGTAGTGGTCAGACAGGGTTGAACCCACTCGGACTTGAAATTGCCCGTCTTTTAAATACTGTGACATAAAAAGAGGCAAACGGCCTCTCAATCCAAAGTCATGTAAATCCTTCAAAATGCCATGATTCCAGATCGTATCATAAGCTTTCTCCAAATCAAAGAAAATTGATAGAGCATGTCGTTTATTTACTGGAGCATTTTAACAAAGGATTCTAAACGTACCAAATGGTCCGTGGTACTGCGATTTTTCCTGAAACCACATTAAAGATTTATGATAAGGTTATTGGTTTCAAGATTCCAAACTAATCGATTATTCACCATACGTTCCATGGTTTTACCGACACAGCTAGTGAGAGATATCGGTCTGTAATTCGACGGATCTGTATGATCCCTGCCAGTTTTTGGTATTGGGACCACAATGGCATTACGCCATGAAAATTTCTAGACGTCCATATTTTGTCAAATATATCTAAAACTGTGACCAGACATGGTTCAGGCAAATGTTTCAGTAGCTGATAATGAACATTGTCATCAGCTCTTGCAGTGGCATGAGCATGCTCAACAGCTGTACGTAACTCATGAACCTGTCCTCACACGTTTAACATTTTTTACGTCTCCTGCAATGCCTTGTATGCCTTTGGATACGGCAAAAGGGTTCAACTATATAGGAGTCTTGTCGAACCACTATAAATCGTGGTCAATAGTCAACAGATGCAGTTGATCTTTGGTCGTTAACATCAGGATCTGTGTCAAGTGTACGTTTTGTTTTTTTGTTTGCGGTTATGTAAGCCATGGTTATTGGTTAAAGGTTCATCATCCGAGCTTCCCACCTATCACGGGGACAATGCTAAAAATAAGTGGGTCTCCTACTTGCAGCGCCAAGGATACCCGGGTGATATACTTCAGCAGAAAAATTACAAAATGCCTGTTTCACAAGATTGGCCCATAAGCCACGACCTTCTGGGCATATGACTCTAGGCATATATATAAATGAATTTGAGAAGTTCACATTTAGAGTTCAAAAAATACGTGAAGATTTAAAAATATTATCATATATTATTCACAAAATTGTAAAGATACATAATTTTACCACAGGGCTTGCGTGACCAGCTGATTAATAAAATCAGGCCGATTCTATCACCCGTGTATGTGTAGTAAGGGTCGCTGTGGGTTGTTAAGCAAAAGGAACAAGGTTGCAGGCTCCTACTGCCCTCAACCACAAGACTACCGCCCTCCAGCGACACGGGAGACACGGCGACCAACAATGGGGTGCTATAGACCTAGTTGACTTTTCTACTGGCCAATGTAACATCGTCTTTTGTTGGGTACCCAGTCATATAGGAATCTGGGTGTACAATGGCCGATCTTGCTGCTAAGGTAGCACTCAACAAATCTGTGATACCACTTCCTACTCCATACTCAGATAATAAAGCTACAGTTAGATCTTATATCGGTGATCTGATGCAGAAGACGTGGGACACCCAAGTAGGCATCAATGAACTGCATGCAATAAAACCCTCTATTGGTTACACCTACTTAGTTTGTAAGTCCAGATTTGAGGAGGTCATCATGTGACGATGTCGCATTAGCCATACTAGATACACTCACGAATATTTACATAAAGGTGAGGATCAGCCGTTTTGTGCCCCATGTGACGAAAGAATTAAGGTCAAGAATGTCTCACGACAAGCAGAGACCCCAGACCTTCATGGGTCACCTTAAATGTGGATATACGTCCTTCTTCACCAATACTCCACCTCCACCAGATCATCATTTAGCTCCGACATATACGTTTTTGAAGGTGCTGTCCTATGCATTCATATCTATCGAGTTCAGCATAATTTGTGCCTTCTAAAAATGATTCCCATTGTCCAGTGATATCACAGTTAAGAAAGTCGACAGCATCACGTTGGTCAAACATCTTTTTCTCTGACTGACCCATTCTTCTGATTATGAAGAAATAAAAAGAATGCTCGATATTGTTACGAGAGTGTATTTGCTGTATATTGTATTTTAGTTAAGTAATAGTTATTATTGGGTCACAACGTTTGGTGTTTTAAAGATATTTATTATGGGTCACATTTCGTATCATAAATGTTCAGTGATGTTAGCATTTTATGGACAGGCCTTTAAGGTACTTCTCTAGAGTTACCTCCCTTTGAAAATGTTTTAAAGTAAACACGAGGCTGATTGAGGCAATTCTACGTTGATGGCGATGGTCGTATGTGCTCGAAAATTCTTGAATGAGTGACTTTGTGTATGAAGACTGCTTGTCGTGTTCATGACACGGACGCACACAGATTAACAGGGGTAACATCAAACTGCCTTCGTCAACGTTTGACCTACATAACCTCTGTCTGACCGCTGGCTGCGCTAATTCTGCATAACTGTTTCTCACTCTCACATGAAGTTTTCGGTGAATTGACATTATATTTGTGACCCATTACTTTGGAATTGACTCAGTTGTATTGTACATGAAACCTCTGTTGTGTACCTTAATATCTTGCTGTTTTTGCTGAATACAAATTATTAAAAATATCAGACTTCTCAGTGTTGTACTTTGCCGGTTCTGAGGGGACTTCTTACACCTTTTGTCACCTTTTATTCACCGTAGCAATATGAAGTCTTACATTCTTGATTTTGTTTTACCTCAGCAATCATATTGACAAAGATAATTTCACGTATGATGGACAAGACGACGATAAGTGTGCCAACTCATGTAGGCAGAAAGCTGCAGTCAAAATTTGGTAAAGGCACACGCAACAATACTTCATACATGACGTTTACAAGTTGACTAATCAATTTACTGCATCGAAAAAATGCAATTGAATTGAAACTTCTCCTACAGATAGTGATAGGGTTCTGAACATCGGACCTCAAATGCATTGATGTTACTGGTTATACCAAATTTCCCTTTCTATCAGTTCAAAATATGTAAACTGATGCAAACTCGATAAAATTAAACAACCGCTCCTTTGGATACAGAAGCCTGATCTGAAAATACTTTGTCCAAAATGTGAATTGACCAATCAAAAGACAAAGCTCTAATTTACAAGATTGTTGCTACCTGCACTGGACCTGGACCTGGACCCTTCCTGGACAACTCTTAATAATAACGTCAACTTTCCAATAACATCATGCATCATATATTGAATAGAACTGTTCATCGTCATTTCAAGTTTTAATGTTTACATATGACCAATATGTAACCTGAGCCATGCCATTTCTTTTTCTCAGCAGAAACGTTAGACAAATCAGTTTCAAGCGCGTCGAACAAGCCCATGCCAACAGTACAGACTCAAGGAGGTGAGACTTCTGATTCTATAGATCGTTGAACATTTCAACAAAACGATGAACCCATCTGATAAGGTTGACGTCCCAACAATTTACATCATATAGCTATGGCATTGCTGATGCAGTTGAAATGGTGCCCAAGTTGTTTAAATCGATCTTAACTGATTAAGGCCGAGAGCCGCATATATGCGGCAAATTAATTAGCTTCTCACAGCGAGAGCCGCGTATTGGGGGTAATAAAAAGCACCTCTTATTCAGCGAGAGCCGCATATTGGGGGTTATGAAAAGCACCTCTCATTCAGCGAGAGCCGCGTATTGGGGGTTTTACATTTTATATTCGTACATTACCTTTAATTTCAATCAGTTTAGCAGTAATGATCAAAGATTAACCTTTCATATGAGAGAGATTACTCAGTGTTAATCAGAACTATTAATGTGTTTTGATAACAATTGCTTGCAATGTCAGGAGCTTATACAGCCAAATGAACACATGTCTGCGAGAAAAGGGATTATGAGATGTTGTTACAGGAGGTACTTGTTTGTTACTCGTCATTGGTGAATACTAAGATACTATGCTTGCACATTGATTGAATTAACGGTGACAAAGTTACGAAACCTTCTTCTAAATTAAACCATTCATTCATTCATTGTAATAGTTCATATAATGAATCGTAGACATAAATAGCAATACTGTATTACACTCATGTTCGTGTAGATTTGAAATAAACCAAGTTACTAATTTAGACCTAATTCATTTGCGACTATTGATTTTGAAAGTTGACAATAATACATAATCGAATATGAAGTGATAACTCTTGCATCTACTCATAATATACATATATAGTACACATAAACCATACAAAGGTAACTGGGGTATTTTGTTCAAGATGTTTCATGCTTATTTGAAATGTGATTTTTCAATGCAATTTACATAAGCATTGTGTAAGAAACGTTTGTATTTGATCTCTGTAATTATCTTATCCTGTGTAATGAACACGTGAATCAGATCCATCGTCAATAAAAGGAGGAGAACATATCAGTTACGGAATTGATGTGTATCATCATTCAATCAGACAACACTAAATATATGAACACCTCTTTCAACCTCAAAATAACAGCCTCTGGTCGAATGCATGTCCAGGTAAACTTGTCCTGTGACAAGTGTAAAACAAACTTATGCGCTGTTACATCATTGGACAACCTGTTTTGTGGAGTCACGCCCATTGCCAATCTTCTGAACCTCGTTTGCTTTCAAAACAAATATAAGTATGCCCATCTTCATAAATATTTGGGGAGATTCAACTACAAGTGTATACATCACAATAAATCAGTATCGTGTTACTTCTTTGAATTCTATAATACATGTACTTCAATTATTATATTTATTCATAACAATGTACAGATTATATTGAAATGTTCAGCAAGCCATTATGTTTGATGTACAAGTAGTGTGCGCAAAAAGTATACGCAAATAAATACTCTACTCAATGATTGGATTGGGTTATCCGGGGTAAAAATAATCAGATTGTAGCGCTTTGAGCGCTTAGAAAAAAAAATAACCTCGTTAAAGTGCTTGTTAGTCCTACGTGTACATTTCAGGCATCCTTACGAGTATGTATGCTCACGATACACAAAGTTTTTCATGATAGCTAGAGTTGATAAAGCCGAAATCTAGCATATCGATTGGTCAACGATCTAACCAATAGTCAATCTGTATCCAAGCTGTCTAGTGACCGAACGTACTCTTCAGAAATTGAGCCCACGCCCCATCACCTGTCATTTCCAAAGTGACAGGTATCTCATGATACGATTGGTCATAGATAACAAATCAGGGACTATATTGAACAGTTAAGATACAAAACGTCCTATTCGGGAACTTTGATGACACCCATCCCATGACCCTTTGTCTTATGTATGTGCAAGGAATAGCATTATACAATATGTATGCATGTATGTTCGTATATTTTCTGCGTTAAATCTAGATGAACCAAAGCGGCAAACTGAATCTGTTATATGTAAGTCACAGACCAGCTTATTAGTACTTTCCTTAAAATATTCAGTATACACTAGCAATGTGTCAGCTTCTTTCATAGATTATTATGCATGTGCGTAAATTCGTCTTTACTGCCATTGACATAGATGTTTTGAACAATTTAATCTCTCACAATGATATGAGCGGGACATCATTTGGTTTAAGTATGTCTTACATACAATGAAACGGACTGGCAAACGTCGAGACATCAAATGCAGATGTTCAAGCTGTGATGTGTTTTTGTGCGTTGACTGTTTTGAGGCCTACCATAAAGACTTGTTCCAAGGACGATAACGCTTTATGCACTAGTTGTGTTGTACAAATGGTACAGTATACCATTCTTGTCAGTTGTTGGGCACAATGTGTGAAGCCCGCGCGATACTGCTGGAATATAGCTAAAATCGCTGTAAAACTAAATTCACTCATTCTCTTCAATTGTTGCATTTCAGTTGTTATTCTTTTACATGTCCAAAATACTAAGACATGTGTGTTCACCATCTGAGAACGAATACACTCATCATAGTGTCAGTCTACTCCCATATGTCTTATGTGTTTCTTTCATACATCATTACAGTAACTGATGTTATGTGTACAATACACAAATTGTTGCATGATAGTTGATACAGCCGAAACACAACATAGCCATTGGTCAACGATAAAGCCAATAATCAATCTCTACCATATCACTTTGAGTGTCCAAACGTGCTCTTCAGAAATTTAGGCCAGGCCCCATCACTTTGCCCTTCCTATGTGACAGGTTCTCACGATACGATTGGTCAAAGTATCAGCCAATATAATGAGTAACTGAGATATAATGCGTTACATTCGGGATATTTTATCCCTTCACATGACGGGAAGCTTTGTTTAGCATCGAGTAATGATAAATGTATCATGCAGTATGTATGTGTATGAATGGTGATGTATGTTTGCAGCGTTAAGTTAAGATGAACAAAGTGACAAACTATAAATCTCTATATGTTCCATGTTACTTACACACCTATTGATACTTTCCTTGAAATAGTCTAGACGATTATAATACAAGCCCCCCTATTTTCTATTACTCTATTATAAATAATATATTATAATTCAGTCCATATGATGAGAGAGACAGGAGGAATTTGTATATTTGTTCATCTCGTACGTACAAAGACCGCGTATGTGTTGATAAAAATACAGCACACACTGGCAAAGGGATATGAGAGACACAGGTAATAAATTACATGAAATGCTGTAATATATGTATTTACATCGGCCTCTTTCCCTTTACATCTTTACGACACAATTAAATAATCAGTACTTGTTTGTGAGACTAGACAGTTTCCTGTCGTATCCGAGACCTGCCAGGGAAATCAGACATGATTAGCACTAATTAGCCTCGTCGCAGCAATCAGGCAGTCAGCGAGGGGTGCCAGATGTTGGGCAGTGGAGCGGCTCCAGGGCTTAATGAGTTAAAATCTTCAGCAAACCCATGGTTGTGATAGTAACGGGGTTAGGTCCTGACAAAGATAAGCTGGTTGGTTGTCATAATGTCACCTATATGGCGGTGGCCTTTACATAATCGAGTACAAACCAGTGGTCAACATGACGAGCATCATTATACACAATTGGGATACGATCCCGTCAGTTGCCTTCTTTTATCCAGTTCTTCACTGGTCGAAAAGGTTGATGTTCCGATTGTTGACAGTTCCGTGTTGAGACACCATGTAACGCTGCCTCTACACCCTGAGCCAGCGTATAGGTATACGAGGGTTGGCTGAAAAGTTCTCAGCCTGAGTGGTTTTTCCCCACCAGGTAGAGACAGGTGTTTGCCACCAATGAGGACAATCATGTAGTGAATCATAGACACAAGAACTACAAACGTACTAATAGTTTTATCTCAACTACAGCTCTTTTGGTAAACCTACCCCCTGAAATCATCAGAAATGGACAAAAATGAATACAGGGCAGTCATCAAGTACTTGCAAAAGAAAGGGATGTTCCCAACACAGATACATGCTGACATGGTCTATACTCTAGGGGATGATGTTCCTTCATTTTCCACAGTAGAGAAGTGGGCTGCAGAATTTAAGCGTGGCAGACAAAGCCTTGATGATGACCCACGCTCAGGGAGGCCTTCAACAGCAACCACTCCAGAAAACATCACGCGAGTGCTCGATATGTTGATGGATGATCGACGATTGACTACTCGACATATTGCTAGTGTAGTGGGCATCTCTCATGAGAGGGTTGAGCATATTATCACCAACGAATTAGGAATGACTAAATTTTTTGCAAGATGGGTGCCAAAGCTCTTGACAGCAGAACAGAAACGTGTCAGGTTCCAGACGTCCCTTGACAATTTGCGTCGTTTTGAAGCAGATCCCGGTGATTTTGTGGCACGATTTGTAACCATGGATGAGACCTGGATACATCACTTTCAACCAGAAACAAAACTACAGTCAAAACAGTGGAAGCATCCTGATTCACCAGCTCCGAAGAAAGAAAATCTGTTCCTTCATCTGGAAAGGTGATGGCATCAGTCTTTTGGGATTCCAGGGGTATTCTGCTCATTGATTATCTTGAAAAAGGTCAAACTATCAACGGCAGATACTATGCTGATCTACTGAACCAGTTGCGAGAAGCAATCAAAGCCAAAATACAAGGGATGATCGCTAAAGGTGTCCTCTTCCACCAAGACAATGCGCCTGTTCACAAATCGGTGGTGGCTATGTCAACAATCCGCGATTGTGGCTTTGAACTCATTGACCATCCTCCTTATTCACCTGATTTGGCTCCTTCTGACTTCCACCTGTTCCCCAAAATGAAAAAGGAACTCGCTGATCGCCATTTTGCAAGTAACGATGACGTCATTTCCGCTGTGACTGATCTGTTTAGGGTAGCTGAAGAAGATTTCTTCCTGATCGGGATTCGGGCCTTGCAGCATCGCTGGCAAAAGTGTGTGAACTTGGAAGTGGACTATGTAGAAAAATAAATTACAAACGTGGACTTTGTAACTTTTTTTTCACAGTGAGGCTTAGAACTTTTCAGCCAACCCTCGTAGGTTGAACAGATATTTAATGAAACGATTGCAAGTAAATGGAAAGTTGACCTCAACGGTGGTCAAACGTCTTTTTTATTGTTTTTGACCCAATGTGTTCCGACTATGAAGAGTGAGTGAGTGATATTTAACATCACTCCGACTATGAAGAAATAAGAATAATGCTCGAAATGAAGTTATACATTGTTCTGGTTTCTTTGTCACGGGTCATAATGTTGATGTTCCGATTGTTGACACTTCCATTTTGAGACACCATGACAACTCTACATCTACACCCTGGATCACGATTGTGGCATACAGTTCAGATATTGTCAATGATGTTGACTGCTGCAGTCATGCGGTGGTTTGTGGTGTAAACATGATACGGTTAATGTTGGCTTCGCTTGTCATTAAAGAGAGGTGAAACAAGTATTATCACATCTGATACGTCTGTATATATTTTTAAGTTCAGGCTATTTCCCAAATACTATTAACTTTTTCATTGTTTCATTTAAATTAGACGCCTGCGTGCAGCCCAAGATAGTGAAACGAGAAGGTGGATAGCGGTTGCATGTGTTTGAATACATCCAAGGCTTATACTCCCTTGTTTCTGTATTTTCTCAGGCAATGTTGATATGGGACAATCAGGACAATATATATGGTTACTTTTGTATGGATTGCTATGAGCTATGAGCTATGAGCTATGATACCGAAAAACACCCACACAGCTATTACAAGCACATGATGAGTTTGAAGGCACTATATCACACCATAATTCTCTAACAATACATAATGCATACCCCTCGATGATACGAACGCATACCTCCATTGTTTCTGTTGTTTCTCTGACAATGTTGATATGGGATAGTCAGGACAATATATAATGCTAATTATGGATTCAGTGAGCTATGATACCGAATGATAAAGCTAATATAAGTACATAAGTTTAAAGGAACTATATCACACCACATTTCTCTAACAATACATAATGCATACCCCTCGATGATACGAACGCACAGCCCCGACTTTCGCACTTCGATTACAATATAAAATTGAAACATTCGAATGAAATAATGCAAGGTTGCATTAAATCGACTATTGCGCCTTTAACCGACCAACGGTATTTTAAGCGCTCTTTACGAATATCCTACGTACAACTTGTCATTGAAACAAACTGGACAGAATAGGAAGCTAACGTATAACAGGCCACATTGTCTTAATGTGTGGCACTGACTTAAACTGAGGATGTTTAAGATAGTTTCATTAAATCTTCTGTATCTTTTTATGAGCTCTTTTTACAACAAAACAATGTATATGTTTCTGATATGTTCCAGATTTGACAGCAAAGGTAAGTCGGTCTCTTGAATGCATGCTTTTCTCATTTTAATTTACTGCAATTTTCATGGTGAGTGTAGGTGTTTGTAAGTATACTGAGATTGGTTAACACATTACGAATTTTATGCTTCAAGGGGGCGGCGCTGAAATGGGACATGCTAAACTGTGTACGGGAAGGAAAATGCTCTTTACAGTACGTTCTACAACCCAAGTCTCGTCATCCCCGGAAGGCAAGTGTTGTTTTTCTACCGAGGAGATCCGGTTTGGAATTACCCATGCATGTCCTAAAAGTACGTGTACATCAGTATGTCTCATAGCATAGCTTGTCACAGGTCATAGAGACCTCAAGTCATGCAATGATCAATCGCTAGAACATATTATACGACTTTGGTGAATGTATAAATTTTAAAACAAATGAATTTGCAGAGTAATGTTCTTGCGTCTGAATGGATGTCCCGGAGTCGAGGGTCATTCAGAGTGTCTTGGTCATTTCAAAGTGTGGAGAACAATATGAACTGAGTATGTGTGGATTTTGGAACAATTCCATTTCTGGTCCGTTTTAGAAGTGGAGTGCTTGTGGTAAGAGGCGACTAACAGGATCATCCACTGTACCATAAGTACAACATGAATTTCAATCATCTTGTCGTTTGATATGAGCCAAGGGATCATATGGGACCATCACGTGCACCGCGAGAAGTTAAATGCACTCTTTGGAAATCTATCAGTGCAATACTGCAAAGGTGCTTGAATATCTTCTACGTAAGACCTCTCAAAAACCCGAATCAAAGAGCACCACACCTCATTATCCGAAAGTGACTCAAACTCATTCCTATCAGATCACAACATCGACGATTGTATCCAGTGGGATAAAACCCAATTCCTAACAACCAACTTGAAAAACTTGTAACTCTGGACACTTGAGTTGATTGGGGGTTTACGTCACGTCACATTACTCCAGCCATATAGTGACGAGATCCAGTTTGTATCCATTATCACTTTAAGTGCATAGTCAAAAGGAGTTTGGCTTTCATTTCACCACCATTTAAAAACAGAAGATCTCATAGCATCAAATACAAAAGCAAACAATGTGTTATTTTCCTTATGAAACTACAGTTTGTGATATAGGTCAACTTTCCTTGGGAATTTTATGATCAGGTGCCCGCTCATATGGGAAAACAGATCTTTCAGTTTTCTTGCAACGTGATGGGAGTTCCATGCAGGTGAAAAGTCTTCACAGTCAAGCAAAATATGCTTGATGTTCAACACCTCATAGCAGGAGATACACATGGGAGGTTGACCTCTAAGGAGAGGTGGCCTTGGGGTTTGGCAGTTGCTCAAGCTGCTTTAGTTTCCGCAGTTTCTGGACAATTTGTTTCTCAGTCTCAGACAGGCATCGAGCTCTGTCACGCACAATGCCTCTACACGTGTTTAGTGTTTCGTGTGCTGAGACAGCAAATTTGACATTGACAAACACTTGTAATTTCAGTAGATTCAGTGATTGTTGTCTTCAAGCACATTTTACAAGGTGAGAACCGGATCCGAGTTTTGTGACACTGGCAACCTCTCTGCGGATACCAGCGATATCCTTGGATACTGATAATGAATTCAACTGCAGTAGTTGCTTGTCGCAAGCCTCACTGATTAACAAGCCTGGCCAGTAATCGAGTCGAGTGGGGTTACTCCCGTCAGACCAGGAGTTGTCCGATTCCATATGTCTTCATTTTAAACCGGGATGTTCGGTAGCCATGTCAATAGCATTATGGTTCAGCACCCCGTCTCCTCACCCACCATGGAGTGTCAACAGGGACGGTCTTGTACTGCAGCAGATCTCCAAGCTGCAAAGACCGAGGGCAAGGGACTGTTATACTCCAGCGAATTTGTCATGAAATGCTGCAGCTGTCTACCAGGTTAAAGGTCAGGACGGTTTGGTCCATGACAATCAATTGGAGACGTACAGAAATCAGAGGTCAGCATCACCAGATTGGCTTATGAGCCACAGCCTTCTGGGCAGGGATCTGTATAGCTGACAGGTTTTGATATTCTGTCGACAAGAAACACTTTGAACATGCCAATAGTGCTGAGCAATACCAAATTTTGTATGAACTTTCCATGCGTAGGGCACGGTGTGACCAGCCAATTAGTAGAATCGGGGCTATTCAACCACCCGTCTAGTTAGGGTCGAGGTAGTGTTTTTTAACACCGGTTCCGTCATCCTCAGCAACCAGACTCCCTTCCCGCTGCCAACACAGTGACACAGCCCACGGCAATT
Organism: Haliotis asinina; assembly: GCF_037392515.1. Taxonomy (NCBI): domain Eukaryota; kingdom Metazoa; phylum Mollusca; class Gastropoda; order Lepetellida; family Haliotidae; genus Haliotis; species Haliotis asinina. The sequence continues at coordinate 28,797,099 of NC_090292.1, forward strand.
TGGGTAGCCCAATTTTGTCGCCTTTTATGACCAGCAGTGGGGTGCTGGGAGCCTATTCAACAGGTGTGAAGAGCCATTACCGTTAACAAACAACCTCCACGAGAAGGTTGCTCTTCGAGGGCGCGTCAGGAAACTTGAAGAAGCCATCTACATATAACCTCCAGACATCAATCAACCGTGACCAGGGTTATACCATACCTCCAGCACACTACCAGTTCATCAGAGAGCCTCATCAATGATAATTCCGCACTTATGACCACATCCTTATCGTTGATAATCCCCCACAAGCTTCACTTTGCCTTTGTGTATTTTGCTGGCTTTGGTTGTTACGCTTTTATCCCATGTGTTGTGATTGTGTCTGCCTCGCTAATTCCCGATTGTACAGCACAAACATATCCTCGAAATAGTATATTTGCTCCGCTATCTTTGTTCAGTTCATCATTGGCGTCAGCCAAAAATGTTCATTTCGACATTGGCGTCAGCTAAATGCGGAGGTAAAGCAAAAAATTGATGATTGATGTTCAGTTCATCACTTGCTTGATAAGATGTTAGAACCAACACCTAAACGTCGCTCACGTAGCAATAAAGAAGTTGTTCATCCATATATTGTTATCCTTCCTTGGTGCTCAATATATTTTTGGCGTATATAACTTCTTCTATGACATCATCGAATAATGTTTTTGTTCGGTTCTACAATTTATTGTTTCAGTTCCATCGAAAGAGAAAGTTGATGTTTTTGTTCAAAGCGAGTATGTAGTAGTCACTCAGACTGCAGCGGAACCCGGTGCTGGCACGGATGACCTCGTGTACCTTTCTCTGATTGGTGAAGCTGCTACTCATGTGTTGTACCTGAATAACCCAGGTGATGAAATGACAGAAGGAGAAAACGATACATTTAAGGTGAGCAAGTGAGTTCAAAGTTTACGTCACATCGGCTATATCAAGGTGCATGTTAATAAGAATTATAGATACATAATAAAAACCTTGTCAACAAAGGACAGTACAGCAACTAGAGTATCACAAGTTCTTACAATCAGTAATTTAACTCAAAACATTTGAAGTATACATGACTCGACAATATGAAAACAGGCTATAGACCACCAACAACCGAAGGTAGATCAGCATACTTGGAACCAACGGGACTTTGCTACCTGCATAGGCCATAGGTGGATTTTCACCGTCCTTTTAACATCTGGAGATTTTTAGAAAAAATGAACCAACATTGAAATCACTAGGGGAAGAAGATGAAGTCATTGATATCCCCTGCAATGGCAAAATTACCTTCATCAATATGTCTAGTAGTTATCATTATGTCAAAAGTTTTGGCGCGTATATAGAAAGGTGAAAGGAGAGTATTTAGAGGAGCACTGCCACCAAATTCAGTCGAAGTCAACTTGTTAGCATGGAAACGCATAACATATTTTATTTAGAAATCCAGGACTACCAAAAGGCACGACTTCACCACTAGTGAGTGAGAAAAATAGTGAACGGCTTTCTGCACCTGAAGTTCTGCACCTGGAAATAGCACCGACACTGAATTTAGGCAAAGTCAAACTTACTGCAAGGCAACGTTAAAAAATATTTCATTCAGAAATCCAAATCTATCAAAAGGCAACACTTCACCACCAGACCAATTTATGTGTCAGTACACGTTCGTTGAAGAGATACTTAACAGTTTTGGAGTTCTGCTCTTCAAAAGAGCACTGCCACCAATTTTACCATGGAAACTAAATAAATAAACATTTTATTTTAAATTTCAAAACTACCGAAAGGTACCAATACACCTCTAGACCTATCTATGTGCCCAAAATGGTAAAGAAATAGTCAACGTTTTGCTCCGAAAAAGATCACTAATACCAATTTCAGCCCAAAGTCAAACTTCTTTTTACCAAGGAAAAGCAAAACTAGTTCAATCAGAAATCTTCAATATTGAAGAAATATTGAAGGCTTTTGAAGATCTGCTTAGGAAAAGACGAATGTGCACGGACGGAATCCATCTTATATTCCCTCCGCAAAACGCGTTGACGGGGATAAAATGTTGCGGTTAAAATATCCTGGTAAGTTTAAATACATTTTGAAAGTTTTAGAGGAGCACAATGATTTTCAGTACTCGAATCCCCTTTGAGTGAGTGAGTGAGTGAGTGACGCTCTGCACCGCTTTTAGCAATATTGCAGCAATATCACGGCAGGGAATACAAGAAACGTGTGTGAAACACTGCACCCATGTAGGGAATCGATCCTGGGCCTTCGGAGTGGCGAGCCACTGCTTTAACGTCAAGGCTACCCCATAGCCCTGTTTTGGGTAAGCGTCACTACCTTGTATTACGCGGTGTAATGGCATTTTAATTTTGCAGACTTTGTGTTTCACATTTTACATGTGTTGCTTTAACTTAACACAGCTGGTTCACTTTTCCAGTTCATCTCACCTTGCACCATCGGAAACATTACTAAAATAGAACTGAAAATGAACTCCTTTGTAGCGTTGACAGGTTGGCTCTGCACTGGGGTAAGTTTCCGTAACAATTCTATCATGTGGTAAATCTATTTTTTGTAAAATTATATCTGTTTTATGTATCTAGGGCACACAGTTGAGGTAACACAATGAGGTGCTTTGATGCTCAGCTATGCCTCGATCTTACACATGTGTTCTCATAATTACCAGATGAAATTCATTTCACAGTTTTAAGGAAATTTATTTCTGAATGGACGCGGGATAAGCCATTTTTAGGGTATCTTGTCTCTGACTGGATGGGAAGTCTAAACAAAATCCATAAATATAAGTGAGTGAGTTTAGTTTTACCCGGCACTCAGCAATATTCCGATTATATGGCGGTGATCTGTAAACAGTCCGAGTATTGACATACAATAAACAAAAAGTTCTCATCCATGCCTTTTACCTTAATCGAGTCTGGGCCAGACAATCCAGTGATGAACAATAAGAGCACTGACCTCCGCAGATCTCCAGAATTGAGATAATATGTCATGTGTTTACCAAGACTGCGAGCTTGACCACCCGATCCATGCGTTACTGGAAATCAATTCTAACCTGGGCCCTTATTCTCGAAACGTTTGTAGCCCTTAGAATTTTTAACTAAGATCGTACCCAATGTGTTAAGAATGGGCTTATGACGTTCGTAGGGCTACGAACGTTTCGAGAATAGCTAGCCTGAATCTTTACAGTTTTTCAGGAGTACTGTCGGTGTGACTCATCATGCATTAGCCCAAGACCTTAGTTTGTAGGGGGATGGAGTAGCCTAATGGTTAAAGGGTCCGTTGATCACGCTGTAGACCAGGGTTCGATTCCCTATATGGGTGCAATGTGTGAAGCCCATTTCTGAGGTCCCTCACAGTGATATTGCTGGAATATTGATAAAAAGTGACGTAAAACAATACTCACTAACTCAATCAATCACTGTCATTCAAATAGCAGTATTTTCCTGAAAGATCACTTCTCAAAAAGACTTTATCAGATTATTTAAAATCGATCTTCTAGGTTAACATATTTACTTTTATATATAGGCAATTTACTTTTCTAGAGTCCTAACGTAAACAATAATTAACAACAGCTCTAATGTAAACCGTACTTATCTACAGCCTCAATGTAAACCATAGTTACCTACAGCCTCAATGTAAACCATAATTACCTACAGCCCTAATAAAACCCATAGTTACCCAAAACCCAAGAGTAAACCACACTTACCCATATCCCCAAGGAAAACTGTAGTTACTTACAACCTTACTGTAAGTGTAAAAATAAAACCATCCTTAATAAAACCCATACTTTCCTGCAGCCGTAGTGTAAATCATACTTACCTATATACCTTAAAACAATAATAGTTACCTATAGCCCTTATGTAAAAAATAGCTACCTACAGCCCTAGACACTTTCATGAATGTTTTATATAAACCATACTTACATGAAGTAAACCATTCTTACCTACATCAAACTTGCCCACATACAAAATGAAAACCATACTTACATACAGCCTCAGTGAAAACAATACTTACCTACAGTCTTTATGAAAGTCTTAATGAAAACCACACATACCTACAGTCTTTATGAAATCCATACTTCCTACATCACTAATGCAAAACCTACTTACCTACATCCCTTATGTAAACCATACTTACTTACTGACCTAATCTAAACCATACTGTCAACTAGGGTCCATTCAGGTAGCTAACGTACTGTCCACAGAGTGATATTAGTTTTAACTTTCCTCGCTAGTTTTAATGATAATTGTGATATTCTAGTTGTTTTACTGTCCTTTGTCGATGGGTTTTATAGTAGACATATATTTCATTTCAGTATTAAATGTTCTCGTCACGATATGGCTGAAATATTGCCGATGTGACATTAAATATTAACTCACTCACTCACTCACCCACTCTAAATAATACATATAAACAGCCCTAATATAAACCATGCTTACCTACAGCCTCAGTGTAATCCATACTTACATAGAGCCCTAATATATATCATATTTGCCTGTAAAACAATGCTTACTTATGTGAGTATATTTTGTCCAGAATACTTTGTTCAATCATGGTTTCAATTTTGTGTGGGAAGCTCAAGGTGTTGGCAACGACGAACAGTTTTTGAAAGATTCTTTCATGTAAAAGTTGGTGATTATCAAAAGCAACTAATTCTTTCAGGAATGCACAAATGTTCATCGCTTGATGTTTACTCTCGTATTAAAAATGTATTTTGCATTGAGCCATATTTAACTTTATTGAAATCTAAAGATGTGAGGAGTAGAATAACAATGTTACGAATCGGTGCACTTCCAATATATAAAAATACCGGTAGATTTGACGGGGTTCTGAGGTACCAAAGACTTTGTAATATTTGCAATGATAATTTTGTAGAAAATGAATTTCATTTCCTATTTGAATGTGAACTTTATCATGTTTCGCGCTGCAAGTATTTTAAAACATTACCAGATTACATAAATCAATATCCCCTGAATACATTATTAAGTAGCAACTTTTCAACAGCAACTAATTGTTCTTCACACATATGAATCTACATATAACTGTCAAAAGCCACTATGTTGTAATTCTTTTTTTATTGTACGTGGGCCTTAGGTCCAGTTACGAAATAAACTTGATTGACTAATGCTTAGTCACACCCCCAACAGAAACCATGACTATCTATAACCCTGCTATAACCCACATTTACCTACAACCGTTATGCAAACCATACTTACCTTCGGCCTTAATGTAAAGTATACTTACCTACAGCCCCCATGTAAAGTACACTTACCTACTGCTCTCATGTAAAGTATACATACCGTCAGTCTTAATGTAAAGTATACTTACCTTCAGCCTTAATGTAAAGTTTACTTACCTACTGCTCTCATGTAAAGTATACTTACCGTCAGCCTTAATGTAATGTTTACTTACCGTCAGCCTTAATGTAAAGTATACTTACCTACAGCCTTAATGTAAAGTATACTTACCGTCAACCTTAATGTAAAGTTTACTTACCTTCAGCTTTAATGTAAAGTATACTTACCTTCAGCCTTAATGTAAAGTATACTTACCTACTGCCCTCATGTAAAGTATACTTACCTACAGCTCCCATGTAAAGTATGCTTACGTACAGCTCCCATGTAAAGTAAACTTACCTACTGCTCTCATGTAAAGTATACTTACTTACAGCCCTCATGTAAAGTATACTTATCTACAGCCCTCATGTAAAGTATGCTTACCTACTGCCCTCATGTAAAGTATACTTACCTACAGCTCCCATGTAAAGTATACTTACCTACAGCTCCCATGTAAAGTATACTTACCTACTGCTCTCATGTAAAGTATACTTACCGTCAGCCTTAATGTAAAGTATACTTACCTTCAGCCTTAATGTAAAGTTTACTTACCTACTGCTCTCATGTAAAGTATACTTACCGTCAGCCTTAGTGTAATGTTTACTTACCGTCAGCCTTAATGTAAAGTATACTTACCGTCAACCTTAATGTAAAGTTTACTTACCTTCAGCCTTAATGTAAAGTATACTTACCTACTGCCCTCATGTAAAGTATACTTACCTACAGCTCCCATGTAAAGTATGCTTACGTACAGCTCCCATGTAAAGTAAACTTACCTACTGCTCTCATGTAAAGTATACTTACTTACAGCCCTCATGTAAAGTATACTTATCTACAGCCCTCATGTAAAGTATGCTTACCTACTGCCCTCATGTAAAGTATACTTACCTACAGCTCCCATGTAAAGTATACTTACCTACAGCTCCCATGTAAAGTATACTTACCTACTACTCTCATGTGAAGTATACTTACCTACCGTCCTCATGTAAAGTATACCTACCTACAGCCCTCATAAAAAGTATACTTACCTACACCTATGTAAACCATAGTTGCCTTCATCGCTACTGTAAATTGATGTCACTGGCCTATTTTGGCCAATATTTTAAACAGACTATTGTCTTTTTAACAAAACATGTGCTAAACATAGACTACATAAACGGGGCAGTTATGTTTGCTTGTTGTAGATTGAGCTCCGGCGGGAACTACAGTACACTCGGCACTCAGAGGTTGAGGTATTTTACAGCAATGAAAGTAGATGGCTATCTAAGAGATCAGGCGTTGGTCTGTTCATGCCAGCAAGAGTGGATTTATCGCACATGCACAGGGAGGCATACAGGAAAGACTTTTGATCGTTTGGAATCACCAAAGATTGTAGGTGCAATGGATCTTTGAAAAATGCTATCAAAAGTGACAAACGTATCACTTAATACAGGACTGTGTCGTTAAATGCCACATACTTTTGAAGTTAGCATTTTTATACCCTGAACACAGAGCAACCTTACAATTCTGTTTGATAATTTCATTAAATAAAGTCTCAGTAGAATGTTTTCTTTGTAAAAACACGCTTATGGTTATGCCAACTATCATATATAGAAAACATTATTACCTCTCCGAAATAACGTCTTCTCCTCTCTGATTGATCTACTTGATGCTGAACATATGTAAATTTTGAAATGTTGGAAGACGACGAAATGTTGTCAACGCTCCACGGTGCATATACACAGTTCACACGATCCCTCGTCCGGGACACAGATCATGTTGTCAACACTCCACGGTGCATATACACAGTTCACACGATCCCTCGTCCGGGACACAGATCATGTTGTCGACGCTCCACGGTGCAGATACACAGTTCACACGATCCCTCGTCCGGGACACATATCATGTTGTCAACACTCCACGGTGCAGATACACAGTTCACACGATCCCTCGTCCGGGACACATATCATGTTGTCACCACTCCACGGTGCAGATACACAGTTCACACGATCCCTCGTACGGGACACATATCATGTTGTTATTATAACCATATGTCTGTTTGAAACCATATTTTGAGTTTGTATTGTATTGGAGACAATCTGTGTGCAAGTAACGCCATCCTTCTGTGAATGTTTGATGATTTTATAATTTTTTATGTCTGATTTCTGTACATCAAATATCATCTATGAATGGCATTGTCCTGTATGTAAATAATGAAGTGTTATATGTTTGAATGAATTCATATATCAATAAACTTTGGATTGATTTCTGGAGGAAAATATCTTCCTCTCCAAAGCAAAGTACACTGATCAGCAAAAGAAACAAAATATTCGAATGAAATGAAATCTCATAATAGTAAGCGTACTTGCTTATACTATTTAAAACCGTGACCACATCTTTTTGTTATTGTAATGATATATTGTTATGATATGTTATTGTTATCACGCTCCCTTAGCCTCACCTCACTGAAAAAGGATATCAAGATAATCGTTTGAAATGACCTGATAATAATATTCCATTTATATAGCGCTTTATTCCACGCAAGTGAGTTAACATTAACGTTGCCTTTGCAATATTTCAGTGATCAGTTACGATAAAGGTCCAGATATATGTACTTGGATCTATTGTTGATGAGGTCGGCAGTGTAGCCGATATGGAAGCAATATTTCAGCTATCAGTGACGATAAAGGTCCAGATATACGTACTTGGATCCATTGTTGATGAGGTCGGCAGTGTAGCCGATATGGAAGTATACTCTTCAGAAAAGAAAAATTTGACATGCTTGACACTTACTGAGTGGATATAACTGATTCCATCATGACACCATTGTTCCATTATATTGCTCCATGATTATCTAGAGTGTGTTTGGTAAATTCACAGGGGGCTATTACAGCCAGTTAGTGAGAGTAAAATGTACGTACGGTGGAAGCTGACAAAACCGGCATCTGTCCATACCGGCAAGTTGTGAATATCGGCATAAAATATTCCATTCCATCCATAGCTTGTACATTTACCATCAGCTCTACAATCCTGCACTCTGTCTAAACCGGATCATTTCTTCAGTCCCAATATTAATGAGTGCCGGTTCAGACAACTTCCACTGTATATGATGTGACCAACATGAACATCAATGACAGCTTGGCAGCGGTGACCCATAGAAGAAGGGACATGCTGAATGCTTTGTTGAGGAGTATTTTGATATTTTTGCTAAAGTGCTGTGTGGGAAATGCAGGGAATGGATTGTTGTAGTCGACCTGACCTGGGTCTGTTATTAACACTCCCAGTATGTTGCATAGGTTTGAGATGGTATGTCTGGACACGCTAAAGTGCCTTGCCACCTCATGCAGTGATGCGCGTCCTTGTAAACGACCGATGGAGTTGTATCGTTAAGCTTCTGCCACATTTTCATTAATTTTCTTGTCGTCCTTGCTGGCTTAAAGCAACGCATTTGGAGTACTACTGGCGTGACATTTTTAAAGCATTCAGTCAAAGGCTTTAGCTCACGGAGATACACAATTTCATGATGCACGTGCACTTCATGAGTGAAGCGTTACGTTATTGTTCAATGTTTCTTTGCAATGCAACCATTCCCCAACGTCTTGGGATTCAGCATGGTTTGGTTTGTGTCAAATCTTCTTCTAAAATTCAAATTTTCCTAGGTCAAGTTTTTCTTTCATGGAAAAGTGTATTGCAGTATAGTCAACTGTACTGTCACCTTAATGTTCACTAAATTTCGAGACAGTTGGTTTGTGGTTTAATGCCACACTCAGCAAATGCTCGACACTATGGCTGCGATCTGTAAACACTCGAGTGTGGACCAAACTACCAGAGCTTGTTGGTGACCCATATAAACGTCCTTTGGAGACAGAAAATGTATTTAAGCTCAAATAATGCTTGCGCGAATCGCACAGGGGATTATTTCAACCGGATTCTCTACAGTTCCGAGTTTAAACGATCATTCTGAAAACTGGCAGATGTTAAATGGAAGTATGTATCAGTTTTCGCTGTGTATTGACAATGTCATCTTATGTAACCGTACTTGCAAGACAATAAACACCCTCATTTCCAAATAAAATGCTTTGTTGTTACAATGATAAATAATAAAAACAACTGGCTATTTACAAAGAGCAAGATGACACATGATGTATACCGCCGGGTACCCATTCACCACAACTAAAAAGCACTGAATTGTATAGGACATGCACCCATCCAAACAATTCAGCGTCTCCTCACATGCAAAGGATGTCATGAAGTAGAGCTATGGATAACCAAACGTTATTTCTATCTCACTTGATATTGGTGAGTGTAACAACAATACAATTTCCGAGTACCATGCAGGGATTCGAATCACGGAAATTCTTTTCCGAAATCGGGTGCCTTGTCCACATGAACAAAAAGGAAACCCTGTCAGTAAGTTAACACTGCAAGTTGACATCGAAAGGATAATTCCACGCCATGCCACACACGCATATAACCAACATAAGCATCTCAAACAGTGCGGATTGCAGGTGTTCAGGAAAACGAAATTTCTATTCTTTCTCACTCTCAGCATATGTATTAAACATATCCTAACACAAATCAAGTATTCATCTGAACAAGCAAGGAAACAGCCATGCACATTTTAAAACAAAAATGGAAAACATGACATAACAAATATATGAAACTGGGACATGATGTGACATGTGTCAACCACGTCATCAAGCCTGACCACCTCATCTCATCAGTCACCTTTTTCGACAAGTGTAAGTTACTGGAAATCAATTCTGACCTGGAACGTCACAGGTCTTGACGAACGATGTATGGTTAGTATCAGTCAACAGATTTCACATGTGAAGCCAGATGTTTTACTACACGAACGGTCATTCCTGTGGATGTGGCGAATCAAGGGAACCACCAGTGCCACACAGTCCTCTGTGAACAGAGTGCCATCAATGTCCTTGTACTCAAGGGTGACTTGTCTGTCCTCATAAACCTATGCTTTTCATTGAAATATCTGAGGCCCGTCAAAAGATTAACTGTAATACTAAGAAAGGTCATAAGGAACTCGGCAGATACAATCTTTTTCTAAAGTAAAATGTAAAAAGAAATTAGCAACCTAAGTCCATACTGATAAAAATGACTGAGGCTAATAAACAAGTGTCCTTTGCACAATATGTGATCTTTACCAGACCTTATTTATTTGCCTCCCAACATTTCGCCCACAAATCCAAACGAATCCTGTAACCACCTTTATCCTCATAACCGAATTTGAAGTATCCTAGGTTACCAATACTATAAGTGGCTGTCTTAAGTAATGGTTGAAGGAGAAGGGGGAATGTCACTCATTCTGATCTCGGGGAGATGAGGGGTCCTGACTTTTGTTCTTGGGGGTTGGAGCCATCAATATTGTACATAACGTGTGGAGGGACACTTACTTAGTACATTCACATTGTACATTCTTCTCCTCAACTCACAGAAACGTTCTGCTATCCTCAATTCACAGAATTACCATAATATAATGCAGATAGAAACATACAACTTCATCAAGTCATTATACATTTACAGTTTGGAGAGTGCACCAGCACAAGCATTGTTTTTGAATGTGCCTAACTAAAAGACTTAATCCTTTGCCAAGTCAAATTCGTGTTTGTGAAGAAAAGTCAAGTTATTGTGATCAGTAAAAACTTCAACTGGAGAAGTTGTGGTACAAAGGTACTCTTCAAAATGATCCAAAGCAAGCAAAAGACCTAATGCCTCTTTCCCAGTGGTAGAATAATTTCTGTAATGCTTGTCAAACGTCTTGGAACAATAGCAAACTGGACACTTCATCAGTTCACCTATATCACTATCATCAGTTTGTAACTTAAAATGTGTTATTCTTTCTAAACTCCAGAGAACATCCAACTGGCACCCATGACAAGCCACCTCCTCGTGGTGGGTGCTGGGTAACGCTAAGAGCTTGCCAACACCCCCGTTATGGACCCGGGGTCATATTTGGTCCCCCAACCCGTTTGCCGTGGGTTGCGACCCTGTGTCGGTGGAGGACGGGAGTCTGGGGATTGAGGGCACTGGGGGCCTGTGACCATGTTCCTTTTGCTCAACACACCCCTTCGACCCTTACTTCACCTAGACGGGAGGTTGAATGGGCCCGGTTCAACCAATCGGCTGCTCATGCCAAGCCCTGTGCATAGATTACAAATATATTTATCATTGCACAAGTATGATTTGCAGCTGATGTAATTTGGGTCTTAGTTTTGATGTCAAAAACATGTTTGATTTTGAATTATGATGTTTTGAACTTTGCCTAGAGTCTTATGCCCAGAAGGCGATGGCTCATAGGCCAATCTGGTGGATTAATTATTCATAATTCTACTGGATTATATCATGCGGGTATCCTTGGTGCTGCAAGTTGGAGACCCACTTGTTTTAGCATTGTCCTTGCGGTACTCCGTGGTGGGTGGGGAGCTCGGATGATGAACCATATGACACCAACCATGGCTTACGAAATACCGCCCAACCCCCAATCCTGTTGATACTGACCACAGACCGTCTCTATCGCTTGAGTATTGGGCACGTTTCTTTGTTATTGAGACTCCTGACAAGACACCATTAAAGCTGAACCCTTTCACAGTATCAAAGGGTATTGAAGGTATTGCTGGGGATGTTAAGAACATTAGACGTTTATGTTCAGGTGCGCTGCTAGTTGAGTGCGGCAAAACAAAAAACAGCAAGCAACTAATATGATGAGTATTGTTTTTTTTGTGGACATTCCGGTGGACAACTGAGGAATGGCCAGCGAGTCCTAACTTGACACACAGAAGGGAGCAAGCTACAAAGACATATTTTATATCATTGGAAAGATTTCGAGGAGATGAACACAAAAAGTTCATTTGCCAGTGTGTTCATGTGTTGATAAGCTCACAAATTGGCTCTGAAAATGCAATTCTGCAGAAATTTCTGGCAGAATTTTTTTCTGCAGAAATTTCTGGTAGAATTTTTTTCTGCAGAAATTTCTGGTAGAATTGTTTTTCCTGCAGAAATTGTTTATTTCACTACCAGATTTATCTTAATTTAACAAAATTAGAGAGTATAAGTAATGATATTGCTGCGTGAGAATTCAGAGCCAGAGCCAATTTGTGAGCTTATTAACACGTGAATACACTGGCAAATGAACTTTTTGTGTTCATCTCCTCGAGATCTTTCCAATGATATAAAATATGTCTTTGTAGCTTGCTCCCTTCTGTGTGTCAAGTTAGGACTCGCTGGCCATTCCTCAGTTGTCCCGCCCGACCTTAATACATTGGCACAACAACAGAACAATATCTTCTAGATTACCAGACAACAGTTCTATTTTTACAACTGAACCTAACGCCATACTAACAGCTCTTAAGTACATGTATATTCAAAGCCACCCTAAACATAAACAGTATATAATCTATTCCGGCTCCCTTTCTTGCCTTCAGGTTATTAAAAATATTTCTTGTAAACATCCACTTTTAATTGAAATTATTGAATTGTATGATAATCTTGCTACTGGCCAATGCGACATCGTCTTCTGTTGGCTACCCAGCCACATAGGCATTGCTGCCAAGCACTCAACAAATCTGTGACACCACTTCTTATTCCATACTCTGATTATAAAGCTACCATTAGATCTTATATCCGTGATCTGAAGCAGAAGAAGTGAGACACACAAGTAGGTATCACTAAACTACATGAAATAAAACCCTACACTGGTTATACCTACTTGGGTTGTCAGTCCAGATTTGAAGAGGTCATCATGCGACGATGCCGTATTGACCATACACGATATACCCATAGCTACCTGTTAAAGGTGAGGATCCTCGGTCTTGTATCCCTTGTGATGAGAGAGTCATGGTCAAGAATATTTTGCTTGACTGTGTTGAATTCTCCATCACAAGGGATAAATATTTCAATGTCAAAACTATCAAGGATCTTTTGACCACTGTTAGTTCTCATTTAATTATTGGTTTTTAAAAGAAATTGATTTAATTGTTGAATTCTGAGTGATATGTTTCTGTAAATAGATGTATTTTAATTATTGGTAGTTTAGATTAGTAACTTGAATTGTTAGTGGCTGTACCCTCAAAAGGGGTGGAATTATTGTAAAATCATTGTCCTCCTGAGAGGGTACATAAGACCAAAAACGTTCAAAGTCAATGTAAACTTACCAGGATTTTAAGCGTAGTATATTTGTTATCTTAATTCTGGCTAAAATTTCCTACAGACGCCTGCTGCTGAGGGGATGGTGTAAATCCAACTATGGGCCGTACACACACACACACACACACACACACACATACACACACACACACACACACACATATATATATATATATATATATATATATATATATATACACCTTTGTACCATCTCAACTCCAAGGGGAGTATTCAACTCAGTATGTTACATTACAAGCAGCGAGTTATCACACAGCCTCATCCACACAAGGTACCCACTTGCAGCTGAGCGTAATGGGACATATAGTCACTGTGTTTTGTCAAGTGATGCTTCATGTTACTGTAAACAAAACTGGGTGTCCGCACCATTCGTGACCAACCCATATTATTCTGGACAAGCCGAATAGCGACTCATGTCCTTCTCGAATGATTTCATTATGGCGTAGGAACATCAGTACTTTAAACAGGAACAATAACTTTATTCCTGTTTGATTGCACTGGTATCACCAAAGGTCTCATGGATCGTCTTGCTGTTTTTGTTTTTGCTTATTTATTTCAAAGAATTAAACCTTCTTGATACAACTGAAAGAAGGGAAAAAAGATATGTGATAAAGGCATATTCTGGCGTAATAATTGGCAAATAACAGTTATAAAACGCACACAGTCACATTAAGTCCCACACCAGGAACTAAAAAGATTATATATATTTTCTCAAACTTAACATTTGTGAAATTTTGCTGTCATATCCCAAGTGGAAATTTTAATGTATTCGCTGAAAAGTATATTAATGGCCCATAAAAGTCAGACAAAGACAGAGATGTGAAATATTTCTACTTTGTTAAAGATTAAAGTTGATTAGCCATATTAGACAGACTTCCTTTCAAGATACTTTAATAGCATGACAGCGTAAATCTTCAAAATATCACAAACATGAATATTTATGTTAAGAAAATATAAATAAGATAAACAGTGTTCCATAGCATAGTGCCAATGGAACACGAATAATGGACTAGTCCAAACGAGCTTGGAAGTATGTCCCTCCCTATAATCTTTAGCCATACTGTGTGTTTAGGAAAGTTAAAATGACTGTGGAACGAGAGCTCATACAAAGATACTTCGACATAAAAGCTCCGGTGTAGATCGTTCAGCGTAAATCTTTGGCATATCACAAACATGAATATGTACGTTAAGAAAATATAAGATATACAGTGTTCCACAGATTGTTTATTCATAGTGCCATTGGAACACGAATAATGGACTCGTCCAAACAAGCATTTAAGTATGTTTTCCACGGGGCCAGCCCCCGTATTTGTTAGCCATACTGTGTGTTTACGAAATTTACATAGATTGTGGAACGAGAGCTCATATTAAGATACTTCGGCTTAAAAGCTCTGGAGGAGATCGTTGAGATGGACAACTGACAGATGATCAAAATCTACCCCATGACCAAATTATAAATGCACGAATGAGATGTGTGAATAAAAATCATTGAAAGATATAATTTTATGACTCTTCAGTCACTTTATTATCACGCGATAACATATGAGTATGTGCCATGTGATTGTACTAACCATCATCTTTGAATATTTCTTCGTCTTCAAATGTCGTCTTCAAAGATTGTATTGTATTCTTCGAGGAAGAAATTGAAGCATAATGTTCCTCCATTATGTAAATTCATGCGGAGAAAGAAGTATGGTATTAGTGACAACATATTTAGGGGCAGTTATTAGCCAGCATTTCCAGGCATGTCGAACACTTTTCAGTAAGGGTAATTAGCCAATCAGATGGCGGGAAACACTCACTATTGGTTTCCAATAGGAATGGTGACAACACTGACCGAACCTGCAAGTAATGGTAATTCCAAGGTATTTACACCCAATCACAAGTGGATGGCCTTTACCACACCTGGGATCAACGTTGTCTAAGTCCGTCCCCTCATTTCAACACCACCAGCGCCACCACCACCCCGACCCCCCACCCCCACCTTCATCCGAGTTTTTCTCTCTCAAAACAAGAACTTTTGATAATATTCTTCAAAGTTTGATGGCTTCACCTGCTCACTACCCAACTGGTACATAACTTGATAAAACACCCTCCATATAGTAATAGATCGCTGAGTGACAATCACGAAATCCTGTAGATGAATACATGATAGTGACAAGATACTGATTAAATGACTTAGGGTTCAGGTTGTGGACCAACATAACTGTGTGAACAGGTTCCTCAAAAGCTGTTATGGATTTCAATAAAAACGGAATTATTATTTGGCTTTCCAACAAGTCAGATACATCTTGTCTCAAAGTGGGCGGGGCGGTGGGGTAGCGTAGTGGTTAAGGCGTTCGCTCGTAACGCCGAAAACCCGGGTTCGATTTCCCACATGGGTACAATGTGTGAAGCCCATTTTCTGGTGTCCCCCGCCGTGCAATTGCTGTAATATTGCTAAAAGCGGCGTAAAACGTAACTCACTCATTCAAACTGGGCCAAAGGAAAAGTACCAATATGTTCTCACAAGTATAAATTACACCAAAATGACCTTCCATTGGACGTTCATATGCCCATGAAAGTGCATGATTTCAACATAATCTTGGTAATAACATTGAATCGGGGATAATGCACGGAAATTCACGATGTCTTGCGAATGCAAATCTATGGAGGGGCGATAATTTTTTTTCTTGTGTGTGTGTGTGTGTGTGTGTGTGTGTGTCCAAAATGTAGCAATGGTTATGAAAAGATTTGCCTCGCATTCCAATGAATAATTTTGACAAAACGTTCAGATGTTGGCTGTGAATATTACGGAACAGTGATTTTACTAACGGTAAAAACAGCAAGATGCAAGACTACAATCGTTTGATTCACGCAGGTTGGATGAAGTGTACGATCTGATACCCATTCTTTAAACAGTTTAAAACTAACATTGAGGCATTTGGTAAGATACATACTTTGTTTACTGGTACCTCGGGGGACATGGATTAGCTTATGTACCCTCGATGTTGGTCTACGATAAACAGACATCGAGGGTACATCAGCCAACTTATAATGTAATAGGCAACCTCTCATATTACTCTTACCATAAATCTATTTGAACAATAATGTGTTTCATCAAAAAGTTCCTATTTATTGTTTATCCCAATTAGGTCTTTCAATGGATATATTTATGTAAAATTAACAGGTAATATTCCACATCAGTTTTGAAGAGACGATGAAAATGTAAAATAGTACTTGCACTTCATACAGTTACATTAATATTGTTACGACTACATCAAACATGAAGTTGTCATGTGCCTGTTAACCTTCTAGTACATCACAGCTTTGGTTAACAGGATAGCATCCCTCCTACGTTTTAATGTAATGGCGAGCAGCCTCGGATACCATGCAGCCCATTATTTGTTGGAGAACACAAACGCCGCTTTTGTCAGTATTCCAGCAATATCACGGCAGGGACACCCTTAATTAGGCTTCATACTCTGTCCCCATGTAAGGAATCGGCCACGGTTTTTCGGCGTGACAGGAGAACGCGTTAGCCACTTGGCATTCACCTTCCTCAAAGACAAAGCACGTCAAATCTTGCACGTAGAGTTTTTAGCAGCGTAAAATAACTCCTTCTCCTCACTTGATGTGAAAGGAATCAATAAACATTCACTGACAACTAATACTGTAGAAACGGTATTGATGTCAACTAGTATGTTGCCAAAGAATTCGAAGTATTTCTATTTTGTTTGTTTGTTTGGGTTTTTTGTTTGCAAACAGGCGAGTATTTTGTTTGTATTAGTTCTGTTGTTTTGTTACCAGTTGATATTATAAACACCAAAATTCTAAATAAGAGTAAATAAGTCAATAAGAGTAAATGATCGAAAAAGGATGTATGAACAGGATATATCTGAATAAGTAGAATCGTCGAAGAGGCAAACAAACACCTTGTCTCAGTCCTATGTCTGTTTCACATAAAGCCAAACGTTTCCCATACACATCAATAGTAACGTTGCATTGCCTTCAATATAAACAGATAACCAAATCCTGGTTGTATCAATCTTTAATGGACATTTAACGTATCATTAAAAGTTCACTATGTACGTTCTTTTATAATTAAATTCAGTTGTACTAACGTTTTGACGACGTCGTTAACTTGATGGAGGCTCTGGGTATGTTTATTGAGGCATTAAACAAATATGACTGCCGGTATAAAATTTGAACGCTGAGGTCATCTAAAGGACAGCATCTCGAACGCATGACAGTTCAAGCACACTATCGTTTTGGCGTCTAATATATCTGCAATCTCGCGGCAGATGAATTACCACCATAACCTGCAGGAATTCTAGCACTGAGTATTGAACTACAGATGAATGTACGATTAGAATTAAATTGATACGAAAATCTCAGAAAGGTTGATATAAAACCGTTTCTGTTCCGAGGTTTCGGCGGTAATCATACCATTTTAACGGGCACGTCGGGGAATCGTGGAAAGTATACATGTATATGGGAATCTCTGAATGCAATGAAAGTATTTACCCAGAAGCACATAATGTTCAAATCCTTGTTTCAATCATTGTCAGTACCAAGCCCAGCACTGAAGCCTCCTACACGAATCAGCCACGTTCTTGTATCAATGACATATTCTTCTGAATGACGTTAAACTCTAACCGCTTACACACTGAATCCGTTTTCAGTCGCATCTGAACTGGACAGGACGTTTCAACAACATGACCACCAATGAGCGTGACGAAGCGCAAAAAGAACAAAATTGGGAACGGGGAATGCGAAAATAATTTCATTCGATACTATGCTAAGACTGAAAACCTCATTGGTTACATTGGAGAATTCGACGAGCTCATTTGAAAGTAGCATGTTCCTTGTTTGCTAGCAGTAAACAATGGGAAACGCTCCTGGCTCATCAGATGAGGACAGGGACGTTGGTGTAGACAAATAGTGTGTGTAGCCCGGGTGTAATGTGTGTGCCTATTTCTTATGTCCCCGCCTTGATGTTGCGGGAACATTTCTAAAAGCGGCGTAAAACCATATCAATCAGGCGATGCGAACAAACGGCGCTGTGACCCGCGAATGGGAAAAGGGTGTCTAGTCTCTGTGGGTGGTTACATTTTTAAAAGCTAAGTTGACTGATAAATATTAGTGATAGGAAAAGAGTAAAGCAAGCGAATACTCATACAGTATCTATCTTTCGCCGATGCAGTACATTGTTGTTGACTGACAAATGTCAGTGATAAGAAAAGAGTAAAGCTCATACAGTATCTATCTTTCGCTGATGCAGTACATTGTTGTTGACTGACAAATGTCAGTGATAAGAAAAGAGTAAAGCATGCGAATACTCATACAGTATCTAGTTTTCGCCGATGCTGTACATTGTTGGAACCATAGAATGTGTGCATGTGCATATGGCAGTCGTCTCATTTTCGGCCCAAAGTTCCTGCCTTTGTTGACTTTCTCTTAAAGGTCACATGCAACGTAAAACACAACTTTGCAGATTCTGGTACCTTTCGGTGTGCACTTACCGAAACAAGTCATAAGAAATGCCAATTCAACCTATAAAGTTGAAAAAACGCGATGAAAAAAAAAGCCCGCGAAATCGGAGTTCAAACGTGTCACTAAATTCCCCCCAGCGCTGGGGGGGAAACTGGTTTCAACAGCGGTGCTGCGCTGCGTCCATAACGCATGCGCAGTCAATAGGTTCGCGAAGCTTGAAACAGTATGCATGCCCAGCGTCTGAGGTCGTGAGCAGTAGTCTAAAAAAAACTTGTTGATTGTAGTAAGCAGTCTCTGTCACAGAGAAAGCTCAGTGTCTGGTTTATTCACACCTAAATGTCTGCCTGCCTGTCTGCTAAAGACAACATGCAATACACAGCTTCAGTCATTGACCACGTGCAATTTGAACTTAACACCTATCAGACTATATGACATAAAGAAAATACGTTGATTTATGACTCGTGCACCCGAGTCCCGTCTCTGCCACATTATGTAATTAGGCACGTGTGATACACATGACATGTTTTATGTCTATGGGTTGCAAACAAACTAAATTCATTTTTTTCGGATGACTGGATCTGACGGAAACTGGTGCAAACTCTTGTCAGTTTCAACTACTGCTTTGTACTTGGACGAATGACAGATTCCAGTCACGCAGTAGTTTACTATCTCTACTGACATGATTTTTGATTGGATCGAGCGCAAATTCAGAGAACATGTATTTTCCAAATCCAACACCTCTATATACATTCTTCATGGATAACGACTTCTTTTAGTGTATATGATTTTGTTTGACAACAGTATATGAATCCATACTGAAACGACGCATCAACTACACATATAGAATCTTACTTTCTTGTGACTGGCTATACTTCTAAAATGTCCATCAAACAGATCATCTTTCTGTACACGCAATGAACCCTCAGCATATCAGCAAATGGACCAGCCAATCGGAAGCCGTCGTTACACTTGAGTGCATATCCACCCGCTATGACTGGGTTCGGTCTCCCGAGGGCTTCGTTTCTGGGGAAGTAAGCCGAAGTACAAAATATTGCACTTTTGAATCGCGATTGTACGCTTATAATTTTGTTTATTTGTTTTTCTCAAAAGCAGCAATGTATATTATATGTCATGAATAAGTGATAAATGTGTTTTAATTATGTTTGATTTTTTGGTTGCATGTGACCTTTAAGCTATGGAGTGAGAGAGTGAGTTTAACGTTCCGCAGCTATTAGCATTATATTACAGTATCACGATGGCAACACCAGAAATGGGCTTTACACATTGTACCCACGTGGGGAAATGAACCTGTATCTTCGGCGTGACGAGCGAATGCTTTAACTACTAGGTTACCACACGATAAATATTGCCCTAATAGCATGTGGCATGAAGTAGTTCACTTAAATTAAGGCAATGTATCATTAATTTGAAATATTTACAGTTGAGGTAGAAAAGTCCAGTTTTCTTTCTGCTAAGTTTAGTAACGACGCAATCTTTGGTCAAAACTCGATTGTGACAGGTGTTTTCACGACACTCTCTCTTTTTTGCATCAAAACACGAAACCTTGAAGACAAATTATGCGATCTCCACTGTATGACTGACGTCTGTCTGTATGAAGTGGGCGCGTTAGTGCTGAAGGCTTAAAATCTCACTTGAAAAGTCGATACAGCTAGGTTGAGCAATCCAAATATTATCCCAAACCCTCATATCAATGAATATTTAGGTGACTAAAACTCAGTTGACACTATGATAGAGCTGTGTAACAGATTGACACACTGTAGCAAATTCGTGTTGCCTTGGTGATAATTCCTTTTGTAAACCATAAATGCCTTTTTGGTCACAGACACAATCCATTAATATAAAAATATAGTTTATTTTGAAATGACCAATCATTATATTACACGAATATATTGTAGACCTACTGTGACTTTAATATTTGCTGTTTGTGTGTCAACCCGTGAAGATCCGGGTCAGGGATGGTCTTCAGTAACACATGTTGTCGTGTAGGCGACGAACAGGATCGGGTGGTCAGGTTCGTTGACTTGGTTGACATGTCACTGTATCCCAGTCGTATAGATCAATGCTCATTTTGTTGATCACTGGATTGTCTGGATCCAGACAGGGTCAATGCAGCAAGCAAATGTTCTGTAAGCCCCCATGGTCCCTTGTATGGTGATCTACCTTCTGTTGTTGTTGATCTCTAACTCATAGGTTATATTGTATTGTCCAAATAGTGATAGTAGTTTTAACTTTCCACACTAGTTTTAGATTGCAACTGTGATATTCTATCACTCACTCACTCACTCACTCACTCAACAACGTCCGCTTTGTTCTGTTTTGCTTCAAACACACGTAGCTACAGATTCCATTTAGAATTTGTCATGTGCTCTCTAGTGGTTTCGCTCGCCATGCTTAAGTACCGGGTTCGATTTCTGTATGGGTTAATGAGTTTGTTCATCAGCTGTCTATCTTTCTGACAGCGGTTTGTGAATAACTTGCGTCTGGTGCAGATAATGACAGTCAAAATGAATATCGATTTCCACAACTGGGATCATTGTGAGTTAACGTTTCACACCTCACCGGCAATATAGCGATGGTAACATGCCAGTCACAATCAGTGAGTGAGTGAGTCAGTGAGTATTGCTTTTAGGAATATGTCAGCAATATCAGTGGGGAACACCAGAAATCTAACTCGGGTCAGCTACAAACAAAGGCAGCAAAACAATATATTTTTTGATACGATGACAAGGGCCAAGCAAGTCAGCGAGCCTGACCCCCGATCCCGTCCGTCGCCCCTCACGAAGAGTGGATTACTGAAAATCAGTTCTAAGACTAACAGGAACCAAAAAAGCGAACATGTGAACATAACCGACGTGATAGATAACAAAGACGAGTTTTAAAGGTCTCCGTTAGACACTTACATGGCGGTCTTCAATAACTGATAATTCTTCAACATTAATCATATCTAATAATGATAATAAATACTTCGCCTGATTGGTCTCAAATGTGAAACTGGGGGCTTTCTTTCTGCTGCTCAGGACCAGTCACTTCCCACTCGTAATTGCCAAAAAGTGATTCTTAAAGAAACTATTAACATGAAATGTCGACTGTGCAATGAATTTACAGTGCCTGTCCAACAGCTTGTCAGTGGATGATCTTAAATGTCACATGCGACGTAAAATACAACTTTGCAGATTCTGATACGTTTTGGTTTGCACTTACCGAAACAAATCATCAAAAATGCCAATTCAACCTATAAAGTTGAAAAGAGACGCAATGAAAACAAGCCCGCGAAATTAGAGTTCAAACGATTCACGAAATTTCCCCTAGCGCTGAGGGAAAAAGTTGTTTCAACAGCTGTGCTACCCTGCGCTGCGTGCATAACGCATGCGCAGTCAATAGGTTCGCGGAGCTTGAAACAGTATGTATACCCGGAGTATGAGGTCGTGAGCAGTAGTCTAATCTTGGTTGTGTACACAAACAGTTAAGTAATCTGCTCGTTACATAAAAAAAACTTGTTGATTGTGGGAAGCAGCCTCTGTCACAGAGAAAGCTCAATGTCTGGTTTATTGACACCTATATGTCTGCCTGCCTGTCTTCTGAAGACAATATGCAATACATAGCTTCAATCATTGACCACATGCACTTTAAACTTAACACCTATCAGGCTATACGCCATAAACAAAATAAATTGGTTTATGGCTTGTGCACACGAGTTCCGTCTCTGCCACTTTATGTAATTAGGCACGTTTGATACTTTTACACATGACATGTTTTCGTGTCTGTGGGATGCAAAGAAACTGCGTGTACATCCATTTTTCCCGGATGACTGGATCTTACGGAACATGGTGCAAATTCTTGTCAGTTTGGTCAGTCCTGCTTTGTACTTGGACGAATGACAGTTTCCAGTAGTTCACCATATCTGCCGAGATGATTGAATCGAACAGAAATTCAGAGAACATGTGTTTACAAAACCCAAAATCTCTACATACATTCTTCATGGATAACAACTTCTTCTAGTGTATATGATTTTGTTTGACAACGGTATATGAAACCATACGGAAACGACTATCATGTACAATAAAAGAAGTTGTTATCAATATAGAATCTTACTTTCTTGTTACTCGCCATATTTCTAAAATGCCCATCAAACAGATCATCTTCCTGTACACACTATGAGCCCTCGGCGTATTAGCAAATGAACCAGCCAATCGGAGGCCGTCGTTACACTTGAATGCACATCCATCCGCTATGACTGGGTTCGGTCTATCGAGGGCCTCGTTTCGAGGGAAGTAAGCCCAAGAACAAAATATTGCACTTTTGAATCGCAATTGTACGCTTATAATTTCAGCTTATTTTACAAGCAGCAATGTATATTATATGTCATGAATACATGATAATTGTGTTTCAATCACGGTTGATTTTTTGGTTGCATGTGACCTTGAAACGACACGGTGGCATGGCTCGCTGCTTCTACCACCGTCTTTACCATGCCTGTGTCTTTGACTCCGAGGCCCGTCCATGGTACAACCTTGAACAGGTCCAGGGCGTCATGATAAATGATGCTTTCAGACGTCTATGGAATAGGCACACATACAACCTCAGAAGAATTCCTGCTAACGAACCTGATCTTGTCCTTTTCGATAAAGCCAATGACCTTTTTCATCTCACTGACTTTTAAGTTTCATCTATCAGCGGGTGATGAGCCTTACCAGCCTGACTGTGTTAGGATCACCCGTACCCTCTCTACTGCGTTTTATCTGTAAAACATAATAATGTGAAGTGTTGCATTCTTGAAACCGGCGCGAGGCTGCTCTCTGGCGCTACATTATTACCCTGAAGGAGTTGTACTTTCAAAGCTGCCATTAAGTGCTAAGCGCGACCGTATTGGTCCGTACACCCGCTTCTCAGGTACCCATTTCAAACAGTTGGGTGGACTGAGTGCACTGTGGACGAAGTGCCTTGCCCAGGTACACAACACAGTATGGGACCCAGGTCACAAATGTTCGTTGTCTCCACCGAGATTCGAACGCGTACCTTTGGCCTGAGAGGCCAGCATGCTAACCACTACATCAGTGAGCTCCACAACAGTGCAGAATGTTGAAAATACCGACCTGTCGTACTATGATCCGTCTTCTCAGTGCATTCATACTGCATGGTATTTATATGCACACATTAAGAGATTCAAGTTATCATGTACACACTTTGCCCGTTACAGGTTCATTATGTGTGTAACTCAGGGAAAATGCTGATTATGGAAATCGACCATAACCTACTTATATGAGTCCAAGTGAAAACAAAACCAAAGCGGATAGTTTGAATTATCTTTATCGTGCTTTACGACGAAATCTGAAACTGATTGGCTAATTAATTCACACGTCCCATAAAGTTCCGTTATACTGAGACACCTTGCAGTTTCAAAGTAATTCATAGTGAGGTGAAGTGGAGGTTAACGTCGTACTTAAGAATATTTAGCTCAAACGACGACGTGCATGCCTGTGTAAGTGTAGCTGTTTGTACTAACCAGATTTATGCTGGTTTTATCGTGTCAGCATACTGAGATAACATGAATACTCCACTCATTAAACTGATTCCGAGCCCACCAGTCCTTGTTGTACCCGTTAATGCCGAGCGCCAGGCAGGCACCACCAATTTCCATGTTTTAACGTCTTTTAGTATGACGTGGCCGGGCTTTGAACCCGCGACCTTCCGCTTTACGGGTGAACGCACTGACCACTACACCACGGAATACATTACATTGCTTACAAGTGCTTCATTGTCTTTCACAATACGCTGCTTCCTGTTTAACGCTGCACTCAGCAATATGTCATCCATGTGGTAGCGGTCTTGAAACACTCAAATATGGACCAAACATTCCAGTGATCAAAAGCGAGAGCATCCATCCACCTCAACCAAGTCATCAAAAACCTGACCATCCATCCCAATTGTCGTCTCTTACGACAAGCATGGGTTACTGAAAGATTTTAACCCAGACTTGGTTGACCATTCGAAATTTTCTGGTAACCCTACATATACACTATGAGGCTCTTAAACCTCAAAGGCAAAGCGTACTCCTTGATGATGGATTGAATCTAATAGTTGAAAACTGTTTTCACAAGCCCCACAATAAGTGATTGAATCGTAATCCAGTTTAACTGCACGAATGGATGAGGATTTTCAGACCTCGTCCCCAACTTGACATAACTTTCTATGTAGCAACTGTCCTCAAACATTTATTTATTACATGAGATCGAAAGGTGCTGATCGAATGGTGATAGAAAATAAGTGATTCATATATACTCTTAGATACAGGTTTCCATGCCAGAGAATCTGAGAAAGTGAAAATCATATATCAAGGTCCTGTGGCACCAACTGACTCAGATTTAATGTGGTGTCTTTCAAAACACATATTTACTGTTTACAAATCATGCTCATTTGCAAATTTGCAAACGTGAACTACAAGCTACAAAACCTGAAATAACAGTACAAAAATACTACTGGTCACGCGTTTCTCCACAACAATAAAGAGAAAGGTTGGTGTCTATTAAATATCAATAATACATGTACATGCAGCATTGGAACTATCAGTTTCTCGGTTGATAACCAGAACGCATTAAATGGAATAACTGTAAAATTTCCAAGAAGATTTAGGTGTTGTTCAGAAATAATTTCCAGATATAGTTGCGGAGGACAGGAGGGCTTTGCCATGGCTTTTCTCGTCGTGTTGCTGACAGTGTTAGTTTGCGTTGGTGCCATGTGTGAAGGACACATAGTTACTTGTAATCTGAAACTCTACACCCGCAACGTTTTAACTTCAGCGTGGAGAAAAAGAGAGGGTATCTCCAGAATTCATTGTTTCACCATGTGCGTTCGTGATTTTCAATGCATGTTTGTCAGGATATCTGGAAATAACTGCTGGACGGCATCTGTTGGGGACGGATCAAACACCACCATCGTCGATGAAGCTGCTCAGATGGGACGTATCTATAGAGTGGATAGAGGTGAGGTGAGGTGAGGTGAGGTGAGGTGAGGTGAGGTGAGGTGAGGTGAGGTGAGGTGAGGTGAGGTGAGGTGAGGTGAGGTGAGGTGAGGTGAGGTGAGGTGAGGTGAGGTGAGGTGAGGTGAGGTGAGGTGAGGTCACTAATTAGAATGACTAGTTGACATGTTTACCATTCCGGAAGAGTCTATGTATGTTCTTGACCAAAATCATATTGGATTTTGGGTCTTATCAAAATGTATGTCACAAAGTTGATCCTTTGGAAAATCATGGACAAGATTGTCATTTTGAAAATACATCTTAAACTAATAGATGAAGAAGGTTATCAGCTCTAATGACTTCTGAAAGTGTAGTTCATTCAAAGAAATGTTTCATTATAATACTCGTCATTACCATAGTTTCGTATGGTATCGCTATCTTTAAGATGGTGAACAGAACATTTTTGTCTTTTGTCGTTGACGTTTAAATCGTGTTAATGTTTAAATCGGCTTAATGTTTACAGCGTTAAATCCTCACGTATGGACAACGTGTGAAGCCCACATTTATACATGAGGACATTATGACACGTTATGCTCATGTACAGACCGTTGCCAATTATATTCGGACACTTGACGTAATTTCCATAGACTTACATCTTATTTCAGTGTAGGAAAAATATCTTTCATGATGTGAGTTTTGGATGGATCGTTGTAAAATTTGACAGACAAATGTAAAGACATCTCTGGTCTGAGATGATTCCTCAGAAATGTGCAAAATATTTACTTGGATCTTACAAAAATCCTTGAAAATTGTGTTTACTGCACTAAATTAATATGTAATTAAATGGAAATTACGTCAAGTGTCCGAATATAAGTGGTACGAGTCTGTACATACGTAAGACCCGCTGACGCCGGAAGTGTTAGTTAGCACCTACCCATCATTCTGAGACAAGGTTCCTGTCCAGACGAGTTTATGATAAGACGAGATAAACCGAATGTTTGCAGAATTTGATAAACAGACCAAAGAGACAGAAATACATATGGTTCGTAATTATTAGCTGTGGTTATTGAGGGGTAAACAACTATTGCCGTGGCGATAGTGTATTGCGACTCACTACTATTGCGACTACTATTCTATTGCCATAGAGTCAGTGTACTGCGACCCACTACTTTTGCGACTACTATTCTATTGCCAGAGAGACAGTGTAGTGCGACCCACTACTATTGCCACTACTATGCTATTGCCATAGCGTCAGTCTACTGCGACCCACTACTATTCCTTGGGACGTACAGCGCAGGAGAAATCGAACATGTGTACTCAAGCAGCTAGGATTGATTGATGAATTCATTGTATGCCGAGGGGAGATTGACTAACCTTGATCTCTACTGGGAGGGTCATCATATTGAGAGGATGACACAAGGGTCATCAACCTTACGGTACAACACATGGGTTTCACCGTTGAAATGTTTTGTATATACATAACTATTGATATATGTAGTGTCTTCAAACATATATCGTTTATGACATGACGGTAAAACGTTGATCGAAAGGAATCTTAGGATCTTTCTTTCTTTCAATGGTTGCCATCGAAAATTCATTCTGAGTCTTTTGTGAGTTTTACGTGTTCGACGAAGGTGGATACATCTACATTTTGATTTGAACATTAACTTCTAGTTTCTACGGACAATTTACTGACATAATTTAATCATTACTGTACTTTCCTTTCAATGATATGCGTGCTTTTGTCACAAGAGAAAATGAAAGTGATCAATCTGTTCATCACTTTAGTATTATTAAGAGTGTGGCAAATTAATATTTTATTTTACGTAAGATTATTGCAGCCATATCGTGAAGAGTGGTCCAGTCATAACATGTTCAAATGCACTCCGATTGAAAACGGTGAGGTGTATAAATGTTCTTTGAGTATTAAAACGGTGATAGGTACAAAGGTCTTTGAATACTGAAAACGGTGATAGGTGGGTTTAGAGTCTAATCACCTACATCTCTATTCGCATACGTCTCCAATCAACCCGTGAAGGTTCCCGGGTAGAACCCATGCTTGCCATAAAAGGCGACTATTCTTGTCGTAAGAAGCGACTAACGGGATCGGGTGGTCAGGTCAGAAATGATAGCGTGGCTGGGTAAGCAACAAAAGACGATGCCGTATTGGCCAGTAGCAAGATCATTATATAATTCAATAGTTTCTATTTAAAGTGGATGTTTACAAGAAAGAATTTTAATAGCCTGAAGGCAAGAAAGAGAGTCTGATTAGATTTTATATTGTTTATTTTTAGTGTGTCTTTGAATATATTTAAGAACCGTTAATATGGCGTTTGCTTCTGGAGTAAAAATAGAGCTGTTATCTGGTTTTCTAGTAGATATTGTCCTAGATCCAACGACAGGGGCACAAGCCGCTGCGCCACCATCCTTGGATTCATCTGTAAATAAGGATTTATAATTGCTATATTTACATTGTAATTCATTATATCCTTGTTTATATTGTAACTCATTAGTTTCTGACTTTTTAAATGTAGTTAATGTTAGGTCAACTTGTGCCAAGGGGGAGAAGAAAGAAGTCGGGATGGAGCTATATTTTCCAGCTCAATGCCGGCAGCATACATGGATTTATTCTGAGTCCGAGAGGCGGAACAAGAAAGATTCCTTGTTGTATAAATCCTCATGAAGGGCATTGAACACACAGTTATAGGCAGGGTTTGATTCATTAGCGTATAACTTGGTAATGTACAGTAAAGACAATTTTATACGGCGTTGTGTAAGAGATTGTTCACTGGCCTGAACATAGAGGCTGTCAACGGTGAGGTTCTGAAAGACCCAAGATAAAGTCTTGGGGCTTGGTGGTGGACAGAATCAAGAAATTTAAAGTTGCTTTTACAGGCTCCACCATATACAATGGAGACGTGATCAAGTTTAGATCGTACCAATGATCTGCATAAGTGAAGGAGGGTAGCTTGATCCCCTCCCCACTTTGAACTTGAAACAACCTTTAACAAATATAGTGCCTTCAGGCATTTGGCTTTAAGGGATTCAATGTGTGGTAAGAAGGTTAAATGAGACTAGAACATTTAACCCAAGAACTTGTCCTCGTTTATAACTTTGATGGGAGTGCCATTTAAATATAGTTCAGGGTCCTTATGCTACTTAGATTTTCTAGAAAAATGCATGACATTAGTTTTGGATTTAGAAAATTTAAAGCCGTTTTCGAGACACCATATATTTATTTTGTTTAAACACAACTGAGGTTGTCATTCAATAGTATGCATATTTCTACAACGACAAGAAATACTAAAATCATCCAGAAATAATGATCCATCCATTGAATCATTTAAAACCTTGGATAAAGTGTTGATCTTATTACTAAACAAAGTGACGGACAAAATACTACCTTGAAAGACACCCTGATCCTAATTGTAATGGTCAGACAGGGTTGAACCCACTCGGACTTGAAATTGCCCGTCTTTTAAATACTGTGACATAAAAAGAGGCAAACGGCGTCTCAATCCAAAGTCATGTAAATCCTTCAAAATGCCATGATTCCAGATCGTATCATAAGCTTTCTCCAAATCAAAGAAAATTGATAGAGCATGTTGTTTATTTACTGGAGCATTTTAACAAAGGATTCTAAACGTACCAAATGGTCCGTGGTACTGCGATTTTTCCTGAAACCACATTAAAGATTTATGATAAGGTTATTGGTTTCAAGATTCCAAACTAATCGATTATTCACCATACGTTCCATGGTTTTACCGACACAGCTAGTGAGAGATATCGGTCTGTAATTCGACGGATCTGTATGATCCCTGCCAGTTTTTGGTATTGGGACCACAATGGCATTACGCCATGAAAATTTCTAGACGTCCATATTTTGTCAAATATATCTAAAACTGTGACCAGACATGGTTCAGGCAAATGTTTCAGTAGCTGATAATGAACATTGTCATCAGCTCTTGCAGTGGCATGAGCATGCTCAACAGCTGTACGTAACTCATGAACCTGTCCTCACACGTTTAACATTTTTTACGTCTCCTGCAATGCCTTGTATGCCTTTGGATACGGCAAAAGGGTTCAACTATATAGGAGTCTTGTCGAACCACTATAAATCGTGGTCAATAGTCAACAGATGCAGTTGATCTTTGGTCGTTAACATCAGGATCTGTGTCAAGTGTACGTTTTGTTTTTTTGTTTGCGGTTATGTAAGTCATGGTTATTGGTTAAAGGTTCATCATCCGAGCTTCCCACCTATCACGGGGACAATGCTAAAAACAAGTGGGTCTCCTACTTGCAGCGCCAAGGATACCCGGGTGATATACTTCAGCAGAAAAATTACAAAATGCCTGTTTCACAAGATTGGCCCATAAGCCACGACCTTCTGGGCATATGACTCTAGGCATATATATAAATGAATTTGAGAAGTTCACATTTAGAGTTCAAAAAATACGTGAAGATTTAAAAATATTATCATATATTATTCACAAAATTGTAAAGATACATAATTTTACCACAGGGCTTGCGTGACCAGCTGATTAATAAAATCAGGCCGATTCTATCACCCGTGTATGTGTAGTAAGGGTCGCTGTGGGTTGTTAAGCAAAAGGAACAAGGTTGCAGGCTCCTACTGCCCTCAACCACCAGACTACCGCCCTCCACCGACACGGGAGACACGGCGACCAACAATGGGGTGCTATAGACCTAGTTGACTTTTCTACTGGCCAATGTAACATCGTCTTTTGTTGGGTACCCAGTCATATAGGAATCTGGGTGTACAATGGCCGATCTTGCTGCTAAGGTAGCACTCAACAAATCTGTGATACCACTTCCTACTCTATACTCAGATAATAAAGCTACAGTTAGATCTTATATCGGTGATCTGATGCAGAAGACGTGGGACACCCAAGTAGGTATCAATGAACTGCATGCAGTAAAACCCTCTATTGGTTACACCTACTTAGTTTGTCAGTCCAGATTTGAGAAGGTCATCATGTGACGATGTCGCATTAGCCATACTAGATGCACTCACGAATATTTACATAAAGGTGAGGATCCGCCGTTTTGTGCCCCATGTGACGAAAGAATTAAGGTCAAGAATGTCTCACGACAAGCAGAGACCCCAGACCTTCATGGGTCACCTTAAATGTGGATATACGTCCTTCTTCACCAATACTCCACCTCCACCAGATCATCATTTCGCTCCGACATATACGTTTTTGAAGGTTCTGTCCTGTGCATTGATATCTATCGAGTTCAGCATAATTTGTGCCTTCTAAAATGATTCCCAGTGATATCACAGTTAAGAAAGTCGACAGCATCACGTTGGTCAAGCATCTTTTCTTCTGACTGACCCATTGTTCTATTTATGAAGAAATAAAAATGCTCGATATTGTTACAAGAGTGTATTTTCTGTAAATTGTATTATTAGTTAAGTAATAATTATTATTGGGTCACAACGTTTAGTGTTTTGAATGATAATTATGATGGGTCACATTTCGTATCATAAATGTTCAGTTGGTGTTGGTATTTTATGGACAGGCCTTTAAGGTAATTTTCTAGAGTGACCTCCCTTTGAAAATGTTTGAGGTAAACACGAGGCTGACCGAGAGAATTCTACGTTGATGGCGATGGTCGTATGTGCTGGAAAATTCTTGAATGAGTGACTTTGTATATAAAGGCTGCTTGTCGTGTTCATGACATGGACGGACAAAGATTAACAGGAGTAACATCAAACTGCCTTCCTCAACGCTTGACCTACATAACGGCTGCCTGTGTTAATTCTGCGTAACTGTTTCTCACTCTCACATCAAATTTTCGGTGAGTTGACATTATATTTGTGACCCATTACTATAGAATTGACTCAGTTGTATTGTACATGAAACCTCTATTGTGCACCTTTGTACCTTGCTGTTTTTGCTGAATACAAATTATTGAAAATATCAGACTTCTCAGTGTTGTATTTTGTTGGTTCTGAGGGGACTTCTTACACCTTTTGTCACGACAAATTATTCACCGTAGCAATATGAAGTCTTACATTCTTCATTTTTTTACCTCAGTAATCAAACTGACAAAGACTATTTCACGTATGATGGACAAGACGACGATAAGTGTGCCAACCCATGTAGGCAGAACGCTGCAGTCAAAATTTGGTAAAGGCACACGCAACAATACTCCATACATGACGTTTACAAGTTGACTAATCAATTTACTGCGTCGAAAAACTGCAATTGAATTGAAACTTCTACAGATAGTGATAGGGTTCCAAACATCAGAGTTCAGTCTATTCAAATGCATTGATGTTACTGGTTGAACAAAATTTCTCTTTCTGTCAGTTCAAAATATGTAAACTGATGCAAACTCGAGAAAATGAAACAACCTCTCCTTTGGATACAGAAGCTATTTTCCTGATCTGAAAATATTTTGTCCAAAATGTGAGTTGACCAAACAAAAGACACAGCTCTAATTTCCACACGTTTGATATAAAGGCAAACACGTTTTCAAAGAGCGGTTCACGTTCGACGAAGCCTGAGTCAAATGTACCAACCCGAGTCAAATGTACCAACCCGAGTCAAATGTACCAACCCAAGTCAAATGTATTAACCCGAGTCATATGTACCGATCCGAGAAGGTGATACAAGCTAATTCGGGAAAACACATCTGCATCAGTTTACATCCTTTCGGACAATACAGGATACATAAAAAATCAGGCTATAAATTGCAGGTGATGGTAGGTCATCATACTTTGGACCATGGGGAGCTTACAACATTGTTGCTACCTGCACCGGACCTGGACCTGAACCCTTCCTGGACAACTCTTAATAATAACATCAACTTTCCAATAACATCATGCATCATAACGTGAATGGAACTGTTCATCGTCATTTCAAGATTTAATGTTTACATATGACCAACATGTAACCTGAGCCATGCCATTTCTTTTTCTCAGCAGAAACGTTAGACAAATCAGTTTCAAGCGCATCGAACAAGCCCATGCCAAAAGTACAGACTCAAGGAGGTGAGACTTCTGATTCTATAGATCGTTGAACGTTTCAACAAAACGATGAACCCATGTGATAAGGTTGACGTCCCAACAATTTACATCATATAGTCACTTGTATTGTCATGGCATTGCTGATGCAGTTGAAATGGTGCCCAAACTGGGTCTCTCAGGTCCTGACAAAGACTGGTTGTCATAATCTCACATAATCGAGTACAAACCAGTGGTCAACATGACGAGCATCATTATACACAATTGGGATACGATCCCGTCAGTTGCCTTCTTTTATCCAGTTCTTCACTGGTCGACAAGGTTGATGTTCCGTTTGTTGACAGTTCCGTGTTGAGACACCATGAGAACTCTACATCTACACCCTGGATCACGATTATGGCATACAGTTCAGATATTGTCAATGATGTTGACTGCTGCAGTCATGCGGTGGTTTGTGGTGTAAACATGATACGGTTAATGTTGGCTTCGCTTGTCATTAAATAGAGATGAAACAAGTATTATCACATCTGATAAGTCTGTATATATTTTTGAGTTCAGGCTATTTCCCAAATACTATTAACTTTTTCATTGTTTCATTTAAATTAGACGCCTGCGTGCAGCCCAGGGTAGCGAAACGAGAAGGTGGATAGCTTTTGCATGTGTTTGAAAACATCTTAAGCTTATACTCCCTTGTTTCTGTTTTTTCTCAGGCAATGTTGATATGGGACAATCAGGACAATATATATGGTTACTTTTGTATGGATTGCTATGAGCTATGAGCTATGAGCTATGATACCAAAACACCCACACATCTATTATAAGCACATTATCACACCATACTTCTCTAACAATACATAACGCATACCCCTCGATGATACGAACGCATACCTCTATTGTTTCTGTTGCTTCTCTGACAGTGTTGATATGGGATAGTCAGGACAATATATAATGCTAATTATGGATTCAGTGAGCTATGATACCGAATGATACAGCTATTATAAGTACATGATGAGTTTAAAGGCACTATATCACACCACATTTCTCTAACAATACATAATGCATACCCCTCGATGATACGAACGCACAGCCCCGACTTTCGCACTTCGATTATAATATAAAATTGAAACATTCGAATGAAATAATGCAAGGTTGCATTAAATCGACTATTGCGCCTTCAACCGACCAACAGTATTTTAAGTGCTCTTTACAAATATCCTACGTACAACTTGTCATTGAAACAAACTGGACAGAATAGGAAGCTAACGTATAACAGGCCACATTGTCTTAATGTGTGACACTGACTCCGAGGATGATAGTTTCGTTAAATCTTCTGTAACACTTTATGAGCTCTTTTTACAGCAAAACAACGTATATGTTTCTGATATGTTCCAAATTTGGCAGCAAAGGTAAGTCGGTCTCTTGAATGCATGCTTTTCTCATTTTAATTTACTGCAATTTTCATGGTGAGTGTAGGTGTTTGTAAGTATACTGAGATTGGTTAACATGTTGCGAATTTCATGCTTCAAGGGAGCGGCGCTGAAATGGGACATGCTAAACTGTGTACGGGAAGGAAAATACTCTTTGCAGTACGTTCTACAACCCAAGTCTCGTCATCCCCGGAAGGTAAGTGTTGTTTTGGATAATTATGTATGCAAGGCCTTGTAACATTTGCATCTGTTGATGTATTGTCAAACGACATTTCTACCGAGGAGATCCGGTTTGGAATTACCCATGCATGTCCTAAAAGTACATGTACATCAGTATGTCTCATAGCATAGCTTGTCACAGGTCATAGAGACCTCAATTCATGCAATGATCAATCGCTAGAATATATTATATGACTTTGGTGAATGTATAAATTTTAAAACAAATGAATTTGCAGAGTAATGTTCTTGCGTCTGAATGAATGTCCTTGGAGTCGAGGGTCATTCAGAGTGTCTTGATCATTTCAAAGTGTGGAGAACAATATGAACTGAGTATGTGTAGATTTTGGAACAATTCCATTTCTGGTCCGTTTTAGAAGTGGAGTGTTTGTGGTAAGAGGTGACTAACAGGATCATCCACTGCACCATAAGATCAACATGAATTTCAATCATCTTGTCGTCTGATATGAGCCAAGGGATCATATGGGACCATCATGGGCACGGCGAGAAGTTAAATGCACACTTTGGAAATTTATCATTGCAAAACTGCAAAGGTGCTTGAATATCTTATACGTAAGACATCTCAAAAACCCGAATCAAAGAGCACCAGACCTCATTATCCGTACT
The DNA here is from genome assembly GCF_037392515.1 of Haliotis asinina. Classification (NCBI taxonomy): domain Eukaryota; kingdom Metazoa; phylum Mollusca; class Gastropoda; order Lepetellida; family Haliotidae; genus Haliotis; species Haliotis asinina. Next base: position 28,832,304 of record NC_090292.1, read on the forward strand.
TGACTCAAACTCAGCCCTATCAGATCAAAGACAACATCGACTATTGTATCCAGTGGGATAAAACCCAATTCCTAACAACCAACCTGAAAGATTTGTAACTCTGGACACGTGAGTTGAGTTGGGGTTTACGTCACGTCACATTATTCCAGCCATATAGTCACGAGATCCAGTTTGCATCCATTATCATATTAAGTGCATAGTCAAAAGGAGTTTGGCTTTCATTTCACCACCATTTAAAGGCAGAAGACGTCATATCATCAAATACAAAAGCAAGCGATGTGTTATTTCCCTTATGAAACTACAGTTTGTGATATAGGTCAACTTCCCTTGGGAAATTTATGATCAGGTGCCCGCTCATATGGCAAAACAGATCTTTCAGTTTTCCTGCAACATGATGGGAGTTCCATGCAGGTGAAAAGTCTTCACAGTCAAGCAAAATATGCTTGATGGTCAACACCTCATAGCAGGGGATACACATGGGAGGTTGACCTCTAAAGAGAGGTGGCCTTGGGGTTTGGTAGTTGCTTGATCTGCTTTAGTTTCCGCAGTTTCTGGACAATTTGTTTCTCAGTCATGTCGGACAGGCATCGAGCTCTGTCACGCACAATGCCTCTACACGTGTTTAGTGTTTCGTGTGTTGAGACAGCAAATTTGACATTGACAAACACTTGTAATTTCAGTAGATTCAGCGATTGCTGTCTTCAAGCACATTTTACAAGGTGAGAACCAGATCCGAGTTTTGTGACACTGGCAACCTCACCGCGGATACCAGTGATATCCTTGGATACTGCAAATGGATTCAAGTGCAGTAGTTGCTTGTCGCAAGCCTCACTGATTAAAAAGTCTGGTCAGTAATCCAGTCGAGTGAGGTTACTCCCGTCAGACCAGGAGTTGTCCGATTCCATATGTCTTCATTTTGAACCGGGATGTTGGGTAGCCATTTCAATAGTATTATGGTTCAGCACCCCCTCTCCTCCCCCACCATGGAGTGTCAACAGAGACGATCTTGTACTGCAGCGGATCTCCAAGCTGCAAAGACCGAGGGCAAGGGGCTGTTATACTCCAGCGAATTTGTCATGAAATGCTGCAGCTGTCTACCAGGTTAAAGGTCAGGACGGTTTGGTCCATGACAATCAATTGGAGACGTACAGAAATCAGAGGTCAGCATCACCAGATTGGCTCATGAGCCACAGCCTTCTGTGCATGGATCTGCATAGCTGACTGGTTTTGATATTCTATCAGTAACAAACACTTTGAACATACCAATAGTGCTGAGCAATACCAAATTTTGTACGAACTTTCCATGCGTGACCAGCCGATTAGTAGAAACGGGGCTATTCGACCATCAATCTAGTTAGGGTCGAGGTAGTGTTTTTTAACACCGGTTCCGCCATCCTCAGCAACCAGACTCCCTTCCTCTGCCAACACAGGGACACAGCCCACGGCAATTTGGGTCGCCCAATTTGGTAGCCTTTTATGACCAGCAAGGGGGTGCCTATTCCACAGGTGTGAAGAGCCATTAGCGTTACCAAGCAACCACAAGGAGGTTGCTCTTCGAGGGCGCGTCCGGAAACTTGAAGAAGCCATCTACATTAAAACTCCAGACATCAATCAACCGTGACCAGGGTTATACCATACCTCCAGCACACTAGCAACTCATCAGAGATCCTCATCAATGATAATTCCCCACTTACGACCACATCCTTATCGTTGATAATCCCCCACAAGCTTCACTTGGCCTTTGTGTATTTTGCTGGCTTCGGTTGTTACGCTTTTATCCCATGTGTTGTGATTGTGTCTGCCTCGCTTATTCCCGATTGTACTGCACAAACATATCCTCGAAATTGTATATATGCTCCGCTATCTTTGTTCATTTCATCATTGGCGTCAGCCAAAAATGTTCATTTCGACATTGGTGTCAGCTAAATGCGGAGGTAAAGCAAAAAATTGATGATTGATGTTCAGTTCATCACTTGCTTGATAAGATGTTAGAACCAACGTCGCTCACGTAGCAATACAGAAGTTGTTCATCCATATAGTGTTATGCTTCCTTGGTGCTTAATATGTTTTTGGCGTATATAACTTCTTCTATGACATCATCGAATAATGTTTCTGTTCGGTTCTACAATTTATTGTTTCAGTTCCATCGAAGGAGAAAGTTGATGTTTTTGTTCAAAGCGAATATGTTGTAGTCACTCAGACTGCAGCGGAACCCGGTGCTGGCACGGATGACCTCGTGTACCTTTATCTGATTGGTGAAGCTGCTACTCATGTGTTGTACCTGAATAACCCAGGTGATGAAATGGCAGAAGGAGAAAACGATACGTTTAAGGTGAGCAAGTGAGTTCAAAGTCCAAAGTCACATCGGCGATATCAAGTTGCATGTTAATAACAATTATAGATACATAATACAAAAAAACCTTGTCAACAAAGGAGAGTAAAACAATTAGAGTATCACAAGTTCTTATAACCAGCAATTTAACTTAAAACATTTGAAGTATACATGACTCGACAATATGAAAACAGGCTATAGACCACCATACTTGGGACCAACGGGACTTTGCTACCTGCATAGGCCATAGGTGGATTTTCACCGTCCTTTTAACATCTGGGGATTTTTAGAAAAAATCAACCAATATTGAAATCACAAGGGGAAGAAGATGAAGTCATTGATATCCCCTGCAATGGCAAAATTCCCTTCATGAATATGTCTAGTAGTTATCATTATGTCAAATGTTTTGGCGTGTATGTAGAAAGGTGAAAGGAGAGTATTTAGAGGAGCACTACCACCAAATTCAGTCGAAGTCAACTTGTTACCATGGAAACGCATAAAATATATTATTCAGAAATCCAGGACTACCAAAAGGCGCGACTTCACCACTAGACCTGTCTATTTCCCCGAGTGAGAAAAATAGTGAACGGCTTTCTGCACCTGAAGTTCTACACCTGGAAATAGCACCGACACTGAATTTAGGTCAAACTTACTGCATGGCAACGTTCAAAAATATTTCATTCAGAAATCCAAATCTATCAAAAGGCAACACTTCACCACCAGTCCAATCTATGTGTCAGTACACGTTCGTTGAAGAGATACTTAACACTTTGGGAGTTCTGCTCTACGACAGAGCACTACCACCGATTTTACCATGGAAACTAACTTACTAAATAAACATTTTATTTTAAATTTCAAAACTACCGAAAGGTACCAGTACACCTCCAGACCCATCTATGTGCCCAAAATGGTAAAGAAATAGTCAACGTTCTGCTCCAAAAAAGACCACTAATACCAATTTCAGCCCAAAGTCAAACTTTTCTTACCAAGGAAAAGCAAAACTAGTTCAATCAGAAATAATCAATAATGAAGAAATATTGAAGGCTTTTAAAGAACTGCTTAGGAAAAGACGAATGTGCACGGACGGAATCCATCTTAATACTCCCTCCGCAAAAACGCGTTGACGGGGATACAATGCTGCGGTTAAAATATCCTGGTAAGTTTAAATACATTTTGAAAGTTTTAAAGGAGCACAATGATTTTCAGTACTCGAATCCCCTTCGAGTGAGTGAGTGAGTGACGTTCTGCACCGCTTTTAGCAATATTGCAATATCAGGGAATACAAGAAACGTGTGTCAAACACTGCACCCATGTAGGGAATCGAATCTGGGCCTTCAGAAAGGCGAGCCACTGCTTTAACCTCAAGGCTACCCCATAGCCCCGTTTTGGGTAAGCGTCACTGTGTTGTATTATGCGGTGTAATGGCATTTTAGTTTTGCAGACTTTGTGTTTCACATTTTACATGTGTTGCTTTAACTTAACACAGCTGGTTCACTTTTCCAGTTCATCTCACCTTGCACCATCGGAAACATTACTGAAATAGAACTGAAAGTGAACTCCTTTGTAGCGTTGACAGGTTGGCACTGCACTGGGGTAAGTTACCATAACAATTCTATCATGTGGTAAATCTATTTTTTGTAAAATTATATCTGTTTTATGTATCTAGGGCACACAGTTGAGGTAACACAATGAGGTGCCTTGATGCTCAGCTATGCCTCGATCTTACGCATATTGTTTTCATAACTACCAGGTGAAATTCATTTCACAGTTTGAAGGAAATTTATTTCTGAATGGATGCGGGGTAAGCCATTTTTAGGGTATCTTGTCTCTGACTGGATGGGAAGTCTAAACAAAATCCATAAATATGAGTGAGTGAGTTTAGTTTTACCCGGCACTCAGCAATATTCCGATTATATGGCGGCGATCAGTAAACAGTCCGAGTCTTGACATACAATAAACAAAAAGTTGTCATCCATGTTATTTGCCTTTTACCTTAATCGAGTCTGGGCCAGACAATCTAGTGATATAGTAACAATATGAGCACTGACCTCAGCAGATCTCCAGAATTGGGATGATATGTCATGTGTTTACCAAGACTGCGAGCTTGACCACCCGATCCATGCGTTATTGGAAATTAATTCTAACCTGGGACCTTATTCTCGAAACGTTCGTAGCCCTAAGAATTCTTAACTAAGATCGTACCCAATGTGTTAAGAATGGGCTTAAGAAGTTCGTAGGGCTACGAACGTTTCGAGAATAGTTAGCCTGGATCTTTACAGTTTTTCAGGAGTACTGTCGGCGTGACTCATCATGCATTAGCACAAGACCTCAGTTTGTAGGGGAATAGAGTAGCCCGGAGTAGGTCCGTTGATCACGCTGTAGACCAGGGTTCGATTCCCTATATGGGTGCAGTGAAGCCCATTTCTGAGGTCCCTCACAGTGATATTGCTGGAATATTGATAAAAAGTGGCGTAAAACAATACTCACCCACTCAATCAATCACTTATTTTGTCATTCAAATAGCTGTATTTTCCTGAAAGATCACTTCTCAAAAAGACTTTATCAGATTATTTAAACTCGATCTTCTAGGTTAACACATTTACTTTTATATATAGGCGATTTACTTTCCTACAGTCCTAACATAAACAATAATTAACTACAGCTCTAATGTAAACAGTACTTATCTACAGCCCTTCTGTAAACCATAATTACCTACAGCCTCAATGTAAACCATACTTACCTACAGCCCTAATAAAACCCATAGTTACCCAAAACCCTAGAGTAAACCACACTTACCCATATCACCAAGCAAAACTATAGTTACTTACAGCCTTACTGTAAGTGTTAAATAAAACCATCTTTAAGAAAACCCATACTTTCCTGCAGCCGTAGTGTAAATCATACTTACCTATGTACCTTAAAACAATAATAGTTACCTATAGCCCTTATGTAAAAAATAGCTACCTACAGCCCTAGACACTTTCAGGAATGTTTTATATAAACCATACTTACCACCATCCGTTATGTAAACCATGCTTACCTGAAGTAAATTATTCTTACCTGCAGCACAAACTTGCCTACATACAAAATGAAAATCATACTTACATACAGCCTCAGTGAAAACAATACTTACCTACAGTCTTTATGAAAACCATACTTACCTACAGTCTTAATGAAAACCATACTTACCTACAGTCTTTATGAAAACAATACTTAACTACAGTCTTAATGAAAACCACACTTACCTACAGTCTTTATGAAAACCATACTTACCTACAGTCTTAATGAAAACCACACTTACCTACAGTCTTTATGAAAACAATACTTAACTACAGTCTTAATGAAAACCACACTTACCTACAGTCTTAATGAAAACCATACTTACCTACAGCCCTAATGGAAACTATACTTACTTACAGCCTTAATGAAACAATGCTTACCAAGAGCCCTGGTGTAAACCATACTTAACTACAGCCTCAATATAGACCATAAATACGTACATCTCTAATGTAAACCAAACTTACCTACAACCCTTGTGTAATCCATACTTCCTACATCCCTAATGCAAAACCTACTTACCTACATCCCTTATGTAAACCATACTTACTTACTGACCTAATCAAAACCATACTGTCAACTAGGTTCCATTCAGGTAGCTAAGGTACTGTCCACAGGGTGATATTAGTTTTAACTTTCCTCGCTAGTTTTAATGCTAATTGTGATATTCTAGTTGTTTTACTGTCCTTTGTCGATGGGTTTTATAGTAGACATATATTTCATTTCAGTATTAAATGTTCTAGTCACGATATGGCTGAAATATTGCCGATGTGACATTAAATATTAACTCACACACTCACTCACCCACTCTAAATAATACTTATAAACAGCCCTAATATAAACCATGCTTACCTACAGCCTTAGTGTAATCCATACTTACACACAGCCCTAACATAAACCATGCTTACCTACAGCCTCAGTGTAATCCATACTTACACACAGCCCTAATATAAACCATGCTTACCTACAGCCTCAGTGTAATCAATACTTACATAGAGCCCTAATATATATCATCTTTGCCTGTAAAACAATGCTTACTTATGTGGGTATATTTTGTCCGGAATACTTTGTTCAATCATGGTTTCAATTTTGTGTGGGAAGCTCAAGGTGTTGGCAACGAGGAACAGTTTTTGAAAGATTCTTTCATGTAAAAGTTGGTGATTGTCAAAAGCAACTCATTCTTTCAGGAATGCACAAATGTTCATCGCTTGATGTTTACTCTAATATTAAAATGTATTTTAAGCCATATTTAACTTTATTGAAATCTAAAGATGTGAGGAGTAGAATAACAATGTTACGAATCAGTGCACTTCCAATATATAAAAATACCGGTAGATTTGACGGGGTTCTGAGGCACCAAAGACTTTGTAATATTTGCAATGATAATTTTGTAGAAAATGAATTTTATTTCTTATTTGAATGTGAACTTTATCATGATTCGCGCTGCAAGATTCTAAAACATTACCAGATTACATAAATCAATATCCTCTGAATACATTATTAAGTAGCAACTTTTCAACAGCAACTAATTGTTCTTCTTACATTAAGGAAGCATTGTCATTGCGTTCTTTAGACATATGAATCTACATATAACTGTCAAAAGCCACTATGCTGTAATTGTTTTTTTTTCATATTGTACGTGGGCCTTAGGTCCAGTTACAAAATAAACTTGATTGACTAATGCTTAGTAACACCCCCAACAGAAACCATGACTATCTATAACCCTACTATAACCCACATTTACCTACAACCGTTATGCAAACCATACTTACCTGGAGCCCTAATGTAAAGAATGTAAAGTATACTTACCTACAGCCCTCGTGTAAACTATACTTACCTACAGCCCTCGTATAAACTATACTTACCTACAGCCCTCATTTAAACTATACTTACCTACAGCCCTCATGTAAACCATGCTTACTTACAGACCTCATGTAAAGTATACTCACCTACAGCCTTAATGTACAGTATACTTACGTGGAGCCCTAATGTAAAGTATACTTCCATACAGCTCCCATGTAAACCATCGTTAATGTAAATTGATATCACTGGCCTATTTTGGCCAATATTTTAAACAGACTATTGTCTTTTTAACAAAGCGTATGCTAGACTAAATAAACGGTGCTGTTATGTTTCCTGGTTGTAGATTGAGCTTCGGCGGGAACTGCAGTACACTCGGCACTCAGAGATTGAGGTATTTTACAGCAATGAAAGTAGATGGCTATCTAAGAGATCAGGCATTGGTCTACTTACACCGGCAAGAGTGGACTTATCCCACATGCGCAGGGAGGCATACAGGAAAGACTTTTGATCGTTTGGAATCACCAAAGATTGTAGGTGCAATGGATCTTTGAAAAATACCATCAAAAGTGACAAACGTATCACTTAATACAGGACTGTGTTACATGCCACATACTTTTAAAGTTAGCATTTTTATACCCTGAACACAGAACAACCTGACAATTCTGTTTGAACATTATTACCTCTCCGAGATAACGTCTTCTCCTCGCTGATTGATCTACTTGATGCTGAACCTATGTAAATTTTGAAATGTTGGAAGACGACTAAATGTTGTCAACACTCCACGGTGCAGATACACAGTTCACACGATCCCTCGTCCGGGACACATATGATGTACTTCTAACCATATCTCTATCGATTGAAACCACATTTTGAGTTTGTATTGTATTGGAAACAATCTGTGTGCAAGTGACGCCATCCTTCTGTGAATGTTTGATGATTTTATAATGTTTGATGTCTGATTTCTGTACATCAAATATCAACTATGAATGACATTGTCCTGTATGTAAATAATGAAGAGTTATATGTTTGAATGAATTCATATATCAGTAAACTTTTGATTGATTTCTTGAAGAAAATCTTTTCCTCTCCAAAGCAAACTAAACTGATCAGCAAACGAAACAAAATATTCGAAAGAATCGAAATCTCATAATAGTAAGCGTACATGCTTATACTATTTAAAACCGTGACCACCTCTTTTTGTTACTGTTATGATATATTGTTATGATATGTTATTGTTATCACGTTCCCTTAGCCTCATCTCATTGAAAAAGGATATCAAGATAATCATTTAAAATGACCTGATAATATTAGTCCATTTGTGTAGCGCTTTATTCCACGCAGAATAATAGCAAGTGAGTTAATGTTAACGTTATCTTGGCAATATTTCAGCTATCAGTGACGATAAAGGTCCAGACATACGTACTTGGATCTATTGTTGATGAGGTCGGCAGTGTAGCCGATATGGAAGCAATATTTCAGCTATCAGTGACGATAAAGGTCCAGATATACGTACTTGGATCCATTGTTGATGAGGTCGGCAGTGTAGCCGATATGGAAGTAATATTTCAGCTATCAGTGACGATAAAGGTCCAGATATACGTACTTGGATCCATTGTTGATGAGGTCGGCAGTGTAGCCGATATGGAAGTAATATTTCAGCTATCAGTGACGATAAAGGTCCAGATATACGTACTTGGATCCATTGTTGATGAGGTCGGCAGTGTAGCCGATATGGAAGCAATATTTCAGCTATCAGTGACGATAAAGGTCCAGATATACGTACTTGGATCCATTGTTGATGAGGTCGGCAGTGTAGCCGATATGGAAGCAATATTTCAGCTATCAGTGACGATAAAGGTCCAGATATACGTACTTGGATCCATTGTTGATGAGGTCGGCAGTGTAGCCGATATGGAAGCAATATTTCAGCTATCAGTGACGATAAAGGTCCAGATATACGTACTTGGATCCATTGTTGATGAGGTCGGCAGTGTAGCCGATATGGAAGTATACTCTTCAGAAAAGAGAAATTTGACATGCTTGACACCTACTGAGTGGATATAACTGATTCCATCATGACACCATTGTTCCATTATATTGCTCCATGATTATCTAGAAGGTGTTTGGTAAATCCACAGAGGGCTATTGCAGCCAATTAGTGAGAGTAAAATGTACGTACGGTGAAACTGAGGAAACTGGCACCTCTCCATACCGGCAAGTTGTCAATACCGGCATAAAATATTCCATCCCACCCATACCTTGTACATTTACCATCAGCTCTACAATCCTGCACTTTGTCTAAACCGGATCATTTCTTCAGTCCCAATGAGTGCCGGTTCAGACAGCTTCCACTCTATATGACCAGCATGAACATCAATGGCAGCTTGGCAGCGGTGACCCATAGAAGAAGGGACATGCTGAATGCTGTGTTGAGGAGTAGTTTGATATTCTTGTTAAAGTGCTGTGTGGGAAATGCAGGGAATGGATTGTTGTGGTCGACCTGGCCTGGGTCTGTTATTAACACTCCCAGTATTATTGCATAGGTTTGAGATGGTATGTCTGGACACGCTGAAGTGCCTTGCCACCTCATGCAGTGATGCTCGTCCTTGTAAACGACCGATGGAGTTGTATCGTTGAGCTTCTGCCACATTTTTATTAATTTTCTTGTCGTCCTTACTGGCTTAAAGCAATGCATTTGGAGTACTACTGGCGTGACTTTTTGAAAGCATTCAGTCATAGGCTTTAGCTCACGGAGATTTCATGATGCAATTTCATGATGCACGTGCACTTCATGAGTGAAGCGTTACGTTATTGTTCAACGTTTCTTTTCTCGTCGGCAACCATTCCCCTACGTCTTGGGATTCAGCATGGTTTGGTTTGTGTCAAATATTTTTCTAAAATTCAAATTTTTCCAATTGTCAAGTTTTTCTTTCATGGAAAAGTCTATTGCAGTATAGGCAACTGTACTGTCACCTTAATGTTCACTAAATTTCGAGACAGTTGGTTTGTTGTTTAATGCCACATTCAGCAAATGTTCGACACTATGGCTGCGATCTGTAAACACTCGTTTGTGGACCAAACTAGCAGAGGTTGTTGGTGACGCATACAAATGTCTTTTGGAGACAGAAAATGTATTTAAACTCAAATAATGCTTGCACGAATCGCACAGGAATTTATTTTAACCAGATCCTGTACAGTTCCGACCTTAAATGATCATTCTGAAAACTGGCAGATGTTAAATGGACGTATGTATAAGTTTTCGCAGTGTATTGACAATGTCATCTTATGTAACCTTACTTTGTTGCAAGAAAATAAACACCCTCATTTCCAAATGTACCGCTTTGTTGTTACAATGATAAATAACAAAATCACCTGGCTATTTACAAAGAGCAGCTTTTTTACGCAACTGTGCATGCTGAAAGCGCTAACACGTTATTAAACCGGAAAACCCAGGCTCAAAGGGGTGTGCTGAGCACAAACCAGCCTACCCGTTAGGAGCTGTTTAACAGTCACATGATGTATACCGCTTTGTACCCAATCACCATAACTAACAAGCACTGTATTGTATAGGGCATGCACCCATCCAAACAATCCAGCGTCTCCTCACAAGCAGAGGATGTCATTAAGTGAACTATGGATAACCAAACGTTATTTCTACCTCACTTGATATCTGAAAGTGTAACAACAATACATTTTCCGAATACCATGCAAGGATTCGAATCACTGACATTCTTATCCGAAATCGGACGCCTTGTCCATGAACGAAAAGGTAAACCCCGTCAGCAAGTTAACACTGCCAGTTGACATCGAAGGGATAACTCCACGCCATGCATATATCCGACATAAGCATCTCAAACAGTGCGGATTTCAGGTGTTCGAGAAAACATATTACTATTCTTTCTCACTCTCAGAATATGTAACAAACACATCCAAACACAATTCAAGGATTCATCTGAACAAGCATGGAAACAGCCACGCACCTTTCTAAACAAAAATGGAAAACGTCCCATTACATAACAAATAATTATAGTCGAGTGCGAGTGCACAGTTTGGAGAAGAAAACAACTCCAAATGCCTCTCATTTATTGAAATACCCATGTGGACTGTCAGCTGTACTCACAATCCAGGATCTGACTCTGCTGCTTCACGAAATGTCATTGTTAGTTGCTTATCTGAAGCTGAACTCAGCAATATTCCAGCTATATCAGGCGGTCTGTAAATAATGAAGTCTGGAAAAGACAATCCAGTGATACCAACATGGCCATTGATCTACGAAACTGGGACATGATGACATATGTCAACCAAGTCAGTAAGCCTGACCAGTTCATCTCATCAGTCACCTTTTTCGACAAGTGTAAGTTACTGGAGATCAATTCTGACCTAGAACGTCATAGGTCTTGATGAACTATGTATAGTTAGTATCAATCAACAGACTTCACATATGAAGCCACTTGTTTTACTGCACTGACGGTCATTCCTGTGGATGTGGGAATCAAGGGAACCGCCAGTGCCACACAGTCCTCTGTGACCAGAGTGCAATAAATGTCCTTCAGGTGTGGCTTGGTTGATCCATGTCCCATTTTTTTGTACTCAAGGGAGACTTCTCTGTCCTCATACACCTATACCATACCAATACCATGAGTGGCAATACAATAAGTGGCTGTCTTAACTACTGGTCGAAGGGGAAGGGGGAAGGTCACTCATTTTGATCTGGGGAGATGAGGGGTCCTGACTTTTGTTCTTGGGGAGGTTGGAGCCATCAATATTGTACATAACGTGTGGAGGGACACTTACTTAGTACATTCACATTGTACATGCTTCTCCTCAACCCACAGAAACTTCCTGCTATCCTCAATTCACAGAATTACCATAAGATAATGCAGATAGAAACATCCAACTTCATCAAGTCATTATACATTTACAGTTTGGAGAGTGCACCAGCACAAGCATTGTTTTTGAATGTGCCTAACCACAAGACTTAATCCTTTGCCGAGTCAAATTCGTGTTCTTCGTTTTGTGAAGAAAAGTCAAGTTACTGTGATCAGTAAAACCTTCAACTGGAGAAGTTGTGGTACAAAGGTACTCTTCTAAATGATCCAAAGCAAGCAAAAGACCTAGTGCTTCTTTCCCAGTGGTAGAATAATTTATGTAATGCTTGTCAAACGTCTTGGAAAAATAGCAATAAGAACACCTGAATAATTCACCTATATCACTATCATCAATTTGTAACTTAAAATGTGTTACTCTTTCCAAACTTTATTGCCCCCACCCCACCCCAAACCAACATGCACCTTTCCAAATTCACACTTTGCAGGATTCACAGTCAATTTTGCTTCGGAGAGTCTACGGAAGAAAGTACAGATTCTCAGGAGTATTTCAGCTGTATCGGACGATCTGTAAATGATCAAGTCTGGAATAAGCAATCCATTGATTAACAACATGAGGATCGATGACATATGTCGACCACATGAGCAAGTCTAACCACCTCATCTCTTTATCCGCCTTTACTCAAGACCAATTTTAACCTGGCTCGTCACAGGTCTGACGAACTATGTTGGGTTCATTTCAATCAAATTATTTCACATATGAAGCCGCTTGTTTTATTACAACAAACTACTAAAGCTTCCCATCCCTACCAAAACTGACCAGCCAACAAATTGTTTAGGTTTGGAAAGCAGCCTAACATCCAACTGGAGGCATCCATGGCCTCCTCGTGGTGGGTGCTGGTGGGTGCTCGTGGTGGGTGCTCGTGGTGGAAGCTCGTGGTGGGTGCTGATTTACGCTAAGAGCTCGCCAACACCCCCGTTGTGGACCCGGGGTCATATTTGGTCCACCAACCCGTTTGCTGTGGGTTGCCGCCCTGTGTCGGTGGAGGACGGGAGTCTGGGGGTTGAGGGCACTGGGGGCCTGTGACCATGTTCCCTTTGCTCAACACACCCCTTCGGCCCTTACTTCACCAAGACGGGAGGTTGAATGGGCCCGGTTCAACCAATCGGCTGCTCATGCCAAGCCCTGTGCATAGATCACAAATATATTTATCATTGCACAAGTATGATTTGCAGTTGATGTAATTTGGGTCTTGGTTTATTGTCTAAAACATGTTTGATTTTGAATTATGAGTCTTATGCCCAGAAGGCGATGGCTCATAGGCCAGTCTGGTGGATTAATTATTCATAATTCTTCTACTGGAGTATATCATGCGGGTATCCTTGGTGCTGCAAGTTGGAGACCCACTTGTTTTTTATGCATTGTCCTTGTGATAATCCATGGTTGGTGGGGAGCTCGGATGATGAATCATATGATACCAACCATGGCTTATGAAATATCCCCCCAAAAACAAAACGTCCACTTGAAATTGATCCTGTTGACCACAGACGACCGTCTCTATCGATTGAGTATAAGCCACGTTTCTTTGTTATTGAGACTCCTGACAAGACACCATTAAAGCTGAACCCTTTCGCAGTATCTAAGGGTATTGAAGGTATTGCTGGGGATGTTAAGAACATTACACGTTTATGTTCGGGCGCGCTGCTAGTTGAGTGCGGCAAAAAAAACAACAACAAGCAACTAACCTGATGAGTATTGAAGTTTTTGTGGGCATTCCGGTCACGGTCTCTGCTGACAAGACCTTGAACACAAGTAAAGGTATCATCAGAGATCGTGATCGGTTGTTTGCTGACATGTCCGAACTTGACATAGCATCAGAAATGAAAGATGAAGGTGTGCTGAATGTAAAGCGCTTTTCAACCCATATAAACAATGAAACATTACAAAATAAAGTTTACCCAAAATATCTCTTTTTCTGATTCAAACACACCTGGTGAAGAGATCTTGCTGACATGTCCGAACTTGACATAGCATCAGAAATGAAAGATCAAGGCGTGCTGTATGTAAAGCGCTTTTCAATACCCTGCTATATCATCCTAGACTGAGGAATCACTTCCTAGTACATCAAAGTCTTCTGATCATTAAGTCATCTGCACAGTTACGCTCCGAGTCTCATTCAACAGCTGATACACAACAAATTGTTAAAACTAAACCAAAACCTAAGCCTGATGTTTCAAAACAACAAGGTGGCAGAGCTCCAAAAGGGTCCCAAAATAGAATTCAGTTGTTCAACATACATGGGTCTCTTGAAGATATGGATGTATCTGAAAATTTTCATGAATTTACATGAATTACAGCTATTAGTCCAAGATTTTACACCTTCAGCGTTATGTCTCCAAAAGACATATTTAAAACAAACAGATACATTTGATCTTGGTCATTTTAATGCATACCATTGCTTTTCACCTAAAGGTGATAGGGCCACTGGAGGATCATCCATTGTAGTCATGCAAGACGTTATTCATAGCCCTGTTTCACTTGTTACTAATATGCAGGCTGTTGCAGTGATAATTACTTTTCATATTGCGTTTACGCTTTGCTCTCTTTATATTTCGCCGTCTTCGACGTTTGCCAAAACTGATCTTCAAGCTCTATATGACCAACTCCCGAAGCCCTGAATTATAATGGGAGATTTAAATGGGCACAACCCACTCTGGGGTAGTGTAACTACAAACGCTAAATGTAAATTGTTGGAGGACTTTTGTTCTGACAATGATTTATGTATTTATAATGATGGTTCCAACACATATTTACACCCTGGTACAGGGACTTATTCTGCCCTCGACGTGTCACTCACAAATTCAGAACTACTAAATGAATTCGAATGGTCAGTCCACGACGACCTCTGTGGAAGTGACCATTTTCCTACTATACTAAAATCTGTAACTCCATCTGATGTTCCTCCATCATCAAGGCGGAATTGTATTATTTGTTTTATAAAGGCTAACTGGGCTTTATATGAAACACTGTGTGCTGCAAAGCTTAAACCTGAGCGTTTTATTGACGTCCCTGATGCTATTGAATGCTTTTCTGATGAACTGAATTCCATAGCTGATGAGTGTATACCAAAGTTCTCTGCAGTTCCACATATTCGAACACCGTGGTTCAACAATGATTGCAAACAAGCTAGGAAGGCAAGCAAAAAAGCAGAACCTTATCATATGGTGCATAATTTAAATAAATTTAAAATTTTAAATGCTAAAGCGCGGTGTACCTTTAAACAGAACAAACGCCAATCTTGGCAAAAAATTATGTATCCAAAATAAATTCTCGGACACCCCTGTCCAAGGTACGGAACATGGTCCAAAAAATCAAAGGTAAAGGTACGAAATCTAGTGTCCATCATCTTAAACATGGAAATCAATTGCTTACGGATAAATCAGATATTGCGAATAAACTGGGTGAAGTCCTCGCTATACACTCTCCCTCTTCTAATTATGTACCTAAATTCCAGCAGTATCAAAGACAACAAGAACTAAAAAGAACTATTAATTTCAAATGGGGAAGATTATAATGAAACATTTTCTATTCATGAACTCCATACTGCTCTTGATCAAGCTCGTGACACTGCTACAGGAGCTGATAACATTATTATCAACTCCTGAAGCACTTACCCGAGTCCTGTTTAGAGACGCTCTTATATATATTTTGATGATATTTGGACTTCAGGTACATTTCCGTCTTCATGGCGTGACGCTATAGTAGTACCAATACCCAAACCTGGACGTGATCATTCGGATCCATCCAATCATCGTCCGATTTCATTAACTAGCTGTGTTTGCAAGACCATGGAACGCATGATAAATAATCAACTTGTTTGGTACTTGGAAACAAATAACCTTGTAACGGATATACCATGTGGTTTCCGTAAAACAGAAGTACTGTCGATCACTTACTGCGTTTGCAATCATTTGTGAAAAACGCTTTAATCAATAAACAACACGCTGTGTCTATCTTTTTTTTAATCTAGAAAAAGCATATTACACAACCTGGAAATATGGTATTTTAGGAGACTCACATGACTTGCGAGGTCTTTGCCTCAATTTATAGCCAACTTTTTAAATGACAGTTTCAAGTCCGAAAGGGTTCTACCCTGTCTGATCATTACAATCAGGATCAGGGTGTTCCACAAGGCAATATTTTGTCTGTCACACTTTTTATAATTAGTATACAGATAAACAGTTTTATCGAAAGTTTTAAGCGATTCGATTGACGAATCGTTATTTGTAGATGATTTTAATATTTCTTGTCGTGGTAAAAATATGCATGCTATTGAACGGCAACTGCAGTTGTTTTTATACAAGATTAATAAATGGTTTCTTGAAAACGGCTTTAAATTTTCTAAATCGAAAACTAATTGCATATATTTTTGGTGTAAATATAAACCACATAAAGACCCTGAAATATCTCTAGATGGCACGCCAATTAAAGTTGTGAAGGAAGCGAAGTTCTAGGCTCTAATCTTTGATTCCCACTTAACGTTTTTAGCACATATTAAATCCCTTAAAACTAAATGTCTGAAAGCACTTGACTTGTTGAAAGTGGTTTCAAATTCTAAATGGGAAGGGAATCAAGTTACCCTCCTCCATCTATATCGAGTACTCGTGCGTTCTAAACTTGATTATGGCTCCATTGTCTATGGTGGAGCATGCAAAAGCAACTTAAATGTATTAGATTCTGTCCATCATCAAGGTCTAAGACTTTGTCTTGGGTCTTTTAGAACTTCACCTATTGACAGTCTCTATGTTGAGGCTGATGAACCATCCTTTGAGGAGCGCCGTATAAACTTAGCTTTACAGTGCATTACCAAATTATACTCTAATGAATCTAACCCTGCATTTCACATACCCTTTATGAGGATTTATACAGCAAAAAATCTTCTCTTGTCCTGCTTCTGGGACATAGAATTAAACCATTTCTTTCTTCGGCCGGCATTCAGCTAGAAAACAGCTCGCTCCCGTCTTCTTTCTTCTCCTACTTGGCAGTTGATTAGGCCCCAAGTGGATCTAACATTAACTTCATTTAAAAAATCAGAAACTAATGAATTACAATACAAACAAGAATATAACCAATGAATATAGCAATTATAAATCCTTATTTACAGATGGGTCCAAGGACGGTGGCGCAGTGGCTTGTGCCACTGTCATTGGATCCAAAACAATATCTTCTAGATTACCAGACAACAGTTCTATTTTTACAGCTGAAGCTAACGCCATATTAACAGTTCTTAAATATATTCAAAGGCGCCCTGAACATAAACAGTATATAATCTATTCAGACTTTCTTTGTTGCCTTCAGGCTATTAAAATATTTTTGCGAACATCCACTTTTAACTGAAATTATTGAATTGTATAATAAGCTTGCTAATGGCCAATACGACATCGTCTTCTGTTGGTTACCCAGCCACATAGGCATTTCTGGTAATGCAATGGCCGATCTTGCTACCAAGCACTCAACAAATCTGTGACACCACTTCTTATTCCATACTCTGATTATAAAGCTGCCATTAGATCTTATATCCGTGATCTGATGCAGAAGAAGTGAGACTGCCAAGTAGGTATCACTTTGATTTGAAGAGGACATCATGCGACGATGCCATATTGGCCATATACGATATACCCTTAACTACCTGTTAAAAGGTGAGGATCCTCGGTTTTGTATCCCTTGTGATGACAGCGTCATGGTCAAGCATATTTTGCTTGACTGTGTAGAATTCTCCATTACAAGGGATAAATATTTCAATGTCAAAACTATCAAGGATCTTTTGACACTGTTAGTTCTCATTTAATTATTGTCTTTTTTTAAAAAAAGAAATTGATTTTTTGGGTTGAATTTTGAGTAATATGTTTCTGTAAATAGATGTATTTTAATTATTGGTAGTTTAGATTAGTAACTTGAATTGTTAGTGGCTGTACCCTCAAGGGGGTTGAATTATTGTAAAAGTATTGCCCTCCTGAGAGGGTACGTAAGTCCCAAAACGTTCAAAGTCAATGTAAACTTACCAGGATTTTTAAGCGTAGTATATTTGTTATCTTAATTTTATCTAAAATTTCCTGCAAATGCCAGCAGCTGAGGGGATGATGTAAATCCAGCTAGGGTCCATGCAGGTAGCAAAGGTACTGTAAGTCCCCATTGTCCCTAGTGTGGTGATCTACCTTCAGTTGCTGGCGATCTATATAGCCTGTTTAATCCACATAGTGATATTAGTTTTATCTTTCCTCGCTAGTTTTAATGATAATTGTGATATTCTAGTTGTTTTACTGTCCTTCGTTGACAGGTTTTTATAGTAGACGTATATTTCATTTCAGTATTAAATGTTCTCGTCACGATATAGCTGAAATATTGTCGAAGTGACGATAAATCTTAACTCACTCACTCCAACTGGATTTTTATGTGTTGTTTCGGTTAAAATATGCCCTGACAAAAGGTGTAAGAAATCCCCTCAGAACCAGGAAAATACAACACTTTCAATATTGTATTCAGCAAAACAAAACCAAGATACAACAATTCACAAGAGAGGTTTCACATGCAATGCGAATGAGTCGAATCCACGGTAATTGGTCACAATTATATCAAGTCACTAAAGTCTTGATGTAAGAGTCAGAAACAGCTATGCAGAATGTAACACGGCGAGCGGTGACGCAGCAGTTGACGTCAGGCGTTGACGGATGTTGTCAGATATGCTCAAGTTATCAGTATTTCTGTCTCTTTTCGAACACGACAACAGGACACACACACACACACACACACACACACATATATATATATATATATATCTATGGAAAAGACTGAATCTATCTATCTATCTATCTATATATATATATATATATATATATATATATATATATATATATATATATATCTATCTATATATATATCTATATCTATATCTATATCTATATCTATATATATATATATATATATATATATATATATATATATATATATATATATATATACTTTAAGTCATCTCCTGAAAGTTCGAGCGCATACGACCATCTAGAAGTCGCCCGGAAGTCAATTAATCGAAACATAAACTCAGGAGCAGGTACCTCTCACGCATTTCCAGAAGGCCTGCTGCCAAAATACGCCAACTGGCGCCAAAGGAAACTACAAGAGGCCATCAAGATCCGGAGACAGAAATCAGCAATCAACCATGACCAAGGAGTGTACCTACCAAGTGCCTGGGACTTCTTGAATAAATTAATCTTATCTATCTGTGTACATTCTATCTACGTAATTCATTAGTGTTTACACAACAGTGTGCCAATGTATAGCCAATCTACCCGTGTACATCCTTATCAACTTGTGTTTGTACGTCATCAACCCTCATGGATATCATGTACATCATCCTGAATCCCCTATCATGGGTTACGTAAACATGATCCTAACATGCGTAATGTATCACCATTGGCTTCCATCCTTATCCCCTATCATGTACATCGTCCTTATCCCTTATCTGTGTTATGTAAACATATCCTATCATCTGTAATGTATTACGATAGGCTTCCATCACTCTTATCATAACTGTCGGCTTCCTATCAGTGCTTGTTTATACTGGTTTCCAGCTTTCGTTAATAGGAGTTGTGTCAATTCCTTTAATGACATTTTGTTAAACGACATTTTTCTGTGATGCCCAGTAATATTTATTGACTGCCTTTCTAAACTGCTATATTTAGCAATTCATGGTTACACATTCTAGTCAAACTGTATGTAGGGATCATTTAAATCAAAGGATTTCACATCTTGTTTTACTACATGACGGGTCATTCAAGAAGATGTCAAGAAACAACGGAACCGCCAGTGCCACCCAGTCCTCCGTGAATACAGTGCAATCAACGTCCATCCAGGTGTGGCTTGGTTCACGGGTGCCCCAGTTTTCGTGCTCTGTAGGAGTCTTGTCTGTCCTGGAAATATATGAGGCCCGGCCAAAGATAAACGGGAAGAGAAGCAAGTATGAAGAATGATAACATTATTTATTATGGGATACATATATTGTGCACATATCATGCAACTAGTACATGCCATGCTCAAGGTGCTGGAACATTTCTGTCATGGGAATACACCCTTACGAGGGGGTGATAAAACCCCGTATTCCCCTCGACACGATGTGATAACGCATTCATCTAGCTGAATGTTTTCACTAAATCAAAACAAAACAACACGCATCGTTTTGATTACTGCCATGTTGACACCAGCTTATCGTTTGACCTCAATGCACCGCACGTTACTAAAGGATTGTCGATGCACGCTTTTCACACTTTGCGTCGTCACCGAGGCGTAGAGAGGTGATATGACTTTGGTAGCGGGATTACACGACTTTTATACTCCCGCTCGCGGTTCGTGATGGATATACATGGTATTTTATCAGAGTCACGTGGACCAATCAAAACTCGACATTCTTACATGAGGCTAGATAAATATGTCTGTACCAGCTCAACACCAAGGGGAGTATTCAGTATGTTACGTCACAAGCAGCGAGTTATCACACAGCCTCATCCACACAAGGTACCCACTTGCAGCTGGGTGTAATGGGGCATATAGTCACTGTGTTTTGTCAAGTGATGCTTCATGTTACTGTAAACAAAACTGGGTGTCTGCAGCATTCGTGACCAACCCATATTATTCCGGACAAGCCGAATAGCGACTCATGTCCCTCTCGAATGATTTCATTGTGCCGTAAGAACATCAGTACTTTAAACAGGAAAAATAACTTTATTCCTGTTTGATTCCACTGGTATCACCAAAGGTCTCATGGATCGTCTTGCTATTTTTGTTTTCGCTTATTTATTTCAAAGAATTAAACCTTCTTGATACAGCTAAAAGAAGGGAAAAAACATATGTGTTAAAGACATATTCTGGCGTAATAACTGGCAAATAACATTTATAAAAAGCACATATTCACATTAGATCCCACAGCAGAAACTAAAACATTATATATATTTTCTCAAACTGAACATTTGTGTAATTGTGCTGAAATTTTAATGAATTCGCTGAAAAGTATATTAATGGCCCATAAAAGTCAGACGAAAATATTCCCAGAGATGTGAAATATTTCTACTTTGTTAAAGATTAAAGTTGATTAGCCAGATTAGACAGCCTTCCTTTTAAGATACTTTAATAGCATGACAGCGTAAATCTCCAAAATATCACAAATATGAATATTTATGTTAAAGAAAATATAAATATAATAAACAGTTTTCCATAGCATAGTGCCAATGGAACACGAATAATGGACTAGTCCAAACGAGCTTGGAAGTATGTTCTCCAGGGTGTCCCTCCCCATAATTTTTAGCCATACTGTGTGTTCAGGAAACTTAAATTTACTGTGGAACGAAAGCTCATACTCATCATAAGATACTTCAGCATAAAAGCTCCAGAGTAGATTGTTCAGTTGGACAACTGACAGAGGATCAAAATCTATCCCATGACCAAATTATAAATGTACGAATGCTTGAGATGTGTGGATAAAAATCATTGAAAGATATTATTTTATGTCTCTTCAGTCACTTTATTGTCAAGCGATATCATACGAGTATGTGCCGTGTGATTGTACTAACCATCATCTCTGAATATTTCCTCCAAGAATTTGTCGTCTTCAAAGATTGTATTAATATCATCCAGGAAGAAATTGAAGCTTAATGTTCCTCCATTATGTAAATTCATGCGGAGAAAGTAGTATGGTTATAGTGACAACATATTTAGGTGCAGTTATTAGCCAGCATTTCCAGGCATGTCGAACACTATTCAGTAAGGGTAATTAGCCAGTCAGATGGCGGGAAACACTCACTATTGGTTGACAACACTGACCGAGCCTGCAAGTAATGGCATGTCCTTTACCACACCTGGGATCAATGTTGTTTGATGGCTTCACCTGCTTCACCTCCTCACATGCTCACTACCCAACTGGTACGTAACTTGATAAAACACCTTCCATATAGTAATAGATGTCTGAGTGACAATCCTACGAAGAATTGCATCAAGAAATCCCGTAGATGAACACATGATAGTGACAAGATACTGATTAAAAGAACTCTGTGAACAGGTTCCTCAAAAACTGTTATTGATTTCAATAAAAATGGACTTATTATTTGGCTTTCCAACAAGTCAGCTATATCTTGTCTCAAACTGGGCGGGGCGGTGGGGTAGCGTAGTGGTTAAGGCGTTCGCTCGTCACGCCGAAGACCCGGGTTCGATTCGACACATGAGTACAATGTGTGAAGCCCATTTTCTGGTGTCCCCCGCCGTGATATTGCTGGAATATTGCTAAAAGCGGCGTAAAACTTAACTCACTCACTCAAACTGGGTCAAAAGAAAAGTGCCAAAATGTTCTCACAAGTATAAATTACTCCCAAATGACCTGCCATTGGACTTTCACATGCCCATGAAAGTGTATGATTTCAAAACAATCTTGGTACCACAATTTGGTGACATAATTTCCATGCACCCTCCATGGAACGTCTGACGACGTATATTTCGTCATCAGAACACCATCCTTGAAGTAATAACATTGAATCGCGCATGCACGGAAATTCCGGATGTCTTGCGAATGCAAATCTATGGAGGGGAGATAAATCTTCTTTCTTTTGTGTGTGTGTGTATGTGTGTGTGTGTGTGTGTGTGTGTGTGTGTGTGTGTGTGTGTGTGTGTGTGTGTGTGTGTGTGTGTGTGTGTGTGTGTGTGTGTGTGTGTGTGTGTGTGTGTGTGTCTGCAAAATGTAGCAATGGTTATGAAAAGATTTGCCTCGCTTTCCAATGAATAAATTTTGACAAAACGTTCAGATGTTGGCTGTGAATATTACGGAACAGTGACAATACTTGCGGTAAAAACAGCAAGACTACAATCGTTTGATTCACGCAGGTTTGGTGAAGTGTACGATCTGATACCCATTCTTTAAACAGTTTAAAACTAACACTGAGGCTTTTGGTAAGATACATACGTTGTTTACAGGTCCCTCGGGGCCCATGGATTACCTAACTGATAGGTAATATTCCACATCAGTTTTGAAGAGACGATGAAAATAAATGTAAAATAGTACTTGCACTTCATACATCTATATTAATATTGTTATCATGTCTTCTTTGTGACGCATTAACCACTAGGCTGCCTTGCCCCAGGACGAAACACATCCGATACATGTGACGGCTTACTTAGGTGGGTGACTGTGTTAAACAGAATATGGGTACCCGGTGGGATATGTTAACCTTCTAGTACGTGACAGGATAGCATCCCTCCTACTTTTTAATGTGATGCCGAGCAGCCTCGGATACCATGCGCCCCATTATTTGTTGGAGAACACAAACGCCGCTTTTGTCAGTATTCCAGCAATATCACGGCAGGGACACCCTTAATTAGGCTTCATACTCTGTACCCATGTAAGGAACGGTTTTTCGGCGTGACAGGAGAACGCGTTAGCCACTTGGCATTCACCTTCCTCAAAGACAAAGCACGTCAAATCTTGCACGTAGAGTTTTTAACAGCGTAAAATAACTCCTTCTCCTCACTTGATGTGAAAGGAATCAATAAACATTCACTGACAACTAATACTGAAGAAACGGTATTGATGTCAACTAGTATGTTGCCAAAGAATTCGAAGTATTTCTATTTTGTTTGTTTGTTTGGGCTTTTTGTTTGCAAACAGGCGAGTATTTTGTTTGTATTAGTTCTGTTGTTTTGTTACCAGTTGATATTATAAACACCAAAATTCTAAATAAGAGTAAATAAGTCAATAAGAGTAAATGATCTAAAAAGGATGTATGTACAGGATGCATGTAAATAAGTCGAATCGCCAAAGAGGCATACAAACACCTTGTCTCAGTCCTATGTGTGTTTTACATAAAGCCAAACGTTTCCCATACACATCAATAGTAACGTTGCATTGCCTTCAATATAAACAGATAACCAAATCCTGGTTGTATCAAACTTTAATGGACATTTAACGTATCATTAAAAGTTCACTAAGTACGTTCTTTTATAATTAAGTTCAGTTGTACTAACGTTTTGACGACGTCGTTAACTTGATGGAGGCTCTGGGTATCTTTATTGAGGCATTAAACAAACATGGCTGCCAGCATACATTTTTAACGCTGAGGTCGTCTAAAGGACAGCATCTCGAATGCACGATAGACAAAGTTCAAGCACACTATCGTTTTGGCGTCTAATATATCTGCGATCTCGCGGCAGATGAATTACCACCATAACCTGCAGGAATTCTAGCACTGAGTATTGAACTACAGATGAATGTACGATTAGAATTAAATTGATACGAAACTACGATGGATTGATACAAATACGTTGATACGAAAATCTCAGAAAGATTTAGATTACAAAAACGTTTCTGTTCCAAGGTTTCGGCGATAACCATACCATTTTAACGTGCACATCGGGGAATTGTGAGAATTAGATAGGTGAATTTAATGAAAGCATTTACCCAGAAGCACATGATGTTCAAATCCTTGTTTCAGTCATTGTCAGTACAAATTCTGACTGACTCAATTCGCTTAGTCACAGAAGCTTGTTCCCATCGTATCGGAACTGGAGAGGAGGTTTCACCAACAATACTTAGTCAAAGAACAAAACTGGGCACAGGGAATGCAAAAATAATTTCATTCGAGACTACGTTAAGACTGAAAACCTCATTGGTTACATTGGAGAATTCGACGAGCTCATTTGAAAGTAGCTTGTTCCTTGTTTGCTAGCAGTAAACCACTGGAAACGCTCTTTGGCCCATCAGATGAGGACAGGGACGGCCTAATTGTTAAAGCGTTCGCTCGTGACAGCAAAAACCCGGGTTCCATTCCCCACATGGGTGCAGTGTGCGTGAATAATTTCTAATGTCCCCGCCGTGATGAATTCCTAAAAGCGGCGTAAAACCGTACTCACTCACTCACTGAGATGAGGGCGTGGGAGGCGGACAAACGGCGCTGTGACCGCGAATAGGAAAAAAGGCCTCTAGTCTCTGTGGATGGTTACATTTTTTAAAACTAATTTGACTGACAACTAAGAAATAAGTAAAGCTTGTGAATGGTTATGCAGTATCTACCCTTCGCCAATGCTGTACATTATTGGAACCACAGAAACTGTGCATGTTGGATATGGCAGTCTTCTCATTTTCGGCCCAAAGTGCCTGCCTTTGTTGACTTTCTCCTGAGCTATGGAGTGAGTGAGTGAGTTTAGTGTTGCTCAGTTTTTAGCATCATATCACAGTATCACGGTGGGAACACCAGAAATGGGCTTTACAAACTGTACCCATGTGGGGAAATGAATCTGTATCTTCGGCGTCATGTACGAACGCTTTAACTACTAGGCTACCCCACCGCACCCTAAGCTATGCTTCTTCTATCATGTTCGGGATATTTGCCAAAGTTTCCTTCACCTTAAAAAATATTAGATACTTGATCCTCTACTTAAAAAAAATTCGTTGAAATCCTTGCATTGTTAACACGAAAAATGTATCATATTAGTAATTGTGGCATGAAATAGTACATTTAGTAAAAAGATATTATATCATATTTGAAATATTTACTGTTGAGGTAGGACCTTCGTGTCAAGTTCAGTTTTCTTTCTGCCAAATTAAGTAACGATGTAATTTTTGGTCGACACTCGAGTGTAACAGGTGTTTTCAAGACACTCTTTTCTTTTTCCATCAAAACACGAAACCCTGAAGACAAATTATACGATCTCCCCTGTATGATTGACGGCTATCAGAATGAAGTGGGCACATTAGCGTTGAAAATTTAACATCTCACTGGGAAAGTCGATACAGATGGACTAAGTAATACAAATAGTATCTAAAACGATAAAATCAATGAATATTTATGTGACTAGAACTCAGCTGACACGATAATACAATCTAAGTAAACTTAGTCTCAGTACTTTTCGTTACACTCCACTACTGAGTCCTACTCCTACTAGGTTTTCTTAGAAAAGCACTGAGACTAAGTTTACTTAGACTGCACTATGATAGAGCTGTGTAACAGATGGACACACTGTAGCACATTCGTGTTGCCTTGGTGATAATTCCTTTTAACAACATGTGTTTTTGTAAACCATAAATGCCTTTTTGGTCACAGACACAATC
The DNA here is from genome assembly GCF_037392515.1 of Haliotis asinina. NCBI lineage: Eukaryota > Metazoa > Mollusca > Gastropoda > Lepetellida > Haliotidae > Haliotis > Haliotis asinina. The sequence continues at coordinate 28,858,463 of NC_090292.1, forward strand.
CATCAAGAAAAAATATAGCTTATTTTGAAATGACCAATCATTATATTACACGAATATATTGTAGACCTACTGTGACTTTAATATTTGCTTTTTGTGTGTCAACCCGTGAAGATCTGGGTCAAGGATGGTCTTCAGTAAAACATGCTTGTACTACAGGCGACGAACAGGATCGGGTGGTCAGGTTCATTGACTTGGTTGACATGTCATTGTACCCCAGTTGTATAGATCAATGCTTATGTTGTTGATCATTGGATTGTCTGCCCGAGGCTCGATTGTCTGTAGAACGCCGTCATAAAGCTGTAATATTGCTGAGTGTGGTGTTTAAACATTCAAACAAATAAAGTGTTTGTGTGCCACATTAACTTTTCGATGGCACGCACACCCACATAGGCTTTTGAAAATAACAACTAAGAACCCAAATCCTGTACTATATTTATTAAAATAGGTACATACATCGTCAGCTGCAGCTGATTCAGGCGCGCAGACAAAGTCAGGATCCACCATCGACGATAAGTTAGTTGGGACCGCCACGTAAGAAAATCTGAAAGGCTCATATCAGTGAGCTTCACATATGAAGGCCATTCTGTTACTACATTGGCGGTCGAGCCAGAGGGTGCCGATGAACTTGAAACTTCCCAGTGCAACGCAGTCAGTCCTTAAAGTTCTACCGAATTGCGTGACGGTGTGGCCAGGTTTTCCGCTGCCCCAGTTTTCGTATTCTAAGGGTGTCTTGTCTGTCCACAGAAACATACCTTTATTCTTGAAATATCTGAGCCCAATCCAATCATAAGCTGCAAGAGACGTGATCGGACCTTCATATGTAAGACATGTCTTGAAATAAACTTTTATGAAAGCAACATATCTAATACACAAATAGTCAATTTTATAGTGACAAAAACGTTCATCTTACTTTCATTTCATTGGTCAATGATGCTTCAACAAGTTTCCGTGTCACGCCTCTTTGGAGGGTGAACGCAGTGCTCGGAATTCGAAAACTGTTGGATTAGCTGTTTTTGACTTCGACTATGTAATGTATTTCACCAACTTCCACTGCTGTGTTTAAACTATTATATATATTGAATCGTTTGCACACTCAACGTAAACATAACTGACAAAATGTACAGCAGTTTTATGCCTGTCAAAATACTAGCATGTTCAATGATTTTAAAACTCCAACGGAGAGGCAGACGCCATTTTCTTACATGGCATATAGTCGGTAGCGATATTCCAAATAAAATAAAATGATATTTTGTATACTTAACATAACGGTAGGATAAAAACGTTGTATGTTTCTTCCTCCGGTAGTACAGTCTGATGTATGCTTCTTTCTGGAAGTGTCATCCCTGACTACGAGTAATATAAATACGCTGCATGTTTCTTCCACCGGTAATACGGTCTGATGTATGCTTCGCCTATCGGCTCGGGTCACATCAGAGCTGTACATCAGACCGTATTACCTTCCTGAGAAGCATACAACTTATAGCGACATCCCTCTTGAATTCTACGCACTGGTGGCCCAGCGTCATAACGCTCCGCAATACGCCTAGCAAAGTTACTTCCCTTTGGTATTCCAGAGAACCAGAGACCTGCGCCTCACCCACTCACTTCTTCATGCACATTATCAACTGATGAATTTTTTTTGAAATTCATTCAAATCAGTAGACACAAATACACAGAATATATAACGTAACAGTACAAGTACACAATAAGACATAAGTTCATATAGGTAGACATTAAAACATACTGGTTTTCGAACGCCGAGCACTGCGTGCACCTTCCTAAGACAGGTGACACGGAAACGTGTCAAAGCATCATTAACCAATGAAATGAAGCTAAGATATATGTTTTTGTCACTATAAAATTAATTATTCGTGTATTTATATGCAACAGTACAAGTACACAATAAGGCATAAGTTCATATAGGTGGACATGTCACATACCTGAAATACGGCAATAGCGGTGACCATTTTCAAACAGTTCCGACTACTTCAGGGCATTTTCCAGCTCAAATATAGTCAGTTTATCTGAGTAATTTTAAGTAAAAAAAATTAGTGAAGTAGACAGGCAATGATAACCAGCCAGAATACCTGCTTCGATAAACGACTTCAGTGATGATGTTCAAAATATGTTTTCTGATGACCGTGCATTTGACTAACTTCCTTTGACGTCCTCAATTAAATATTCAGTATTCACAAAACAACCGTCCGAATAAACTTTATGGTAAAGTTTTAAGAGAATGTCGTGAACAATTGTCCCACATTTTCAAAACATTATTTTTTGTTGCAAATTTCTATTGACAAATATTCTATGCCAAGCATTTGGAAAACTTTAAATGTTATGCCAGTACCTGTGATCCCCACGCCCACTGATAATGATTTCACCTCAGTTTCTCTGACACCAAAATCTATGAAGAGTAAAGCGTTTGCTCCTTTAAGAAACAAAGCACCTTCTTTATCCTCTTCACTTTACCTACAAGGGTGGGCGAGGTATCACGGACGCTACTGCCACTTTATTAAACAATATTTATAAACATAGAATTATTAATGGCAGCACTCATGTCCTATGATATTGAATTTCAACTTGTTCCTACTGGCCGAACAAACAGAGCTCGAACTTCTCTCATCCTAGCAAGTATTTGCGTTTAAAATGAGTTAGTTTAATGTTAATTGATACTGAAATACTTTATCAGCTGTTATCTTAATATGCTTTATTGCTAATGTTCCTCAGTATATAGAGGATACTAAACGCCCTTAGCTTCCGTGCAATACCATTTTTATTAAACGAGTTAATGATTTGGTATCAGACGAGCGATAGCGAGTTTGATACTAAATCTTTAACGCGTTTAATGAAAATGGTATTTCACTGAAGCGAGTTTAGTATTCTGTTTATTACTCGCCAACATACAGTGACAGAAACTGCGGCGAAATTCCCTACAGTGTCAGGACTCTCAGCTTTCAAGTCCAGCAGGGTCTAGTAAAATCGCGACATCAACATTAGCATTGTGACGTCACAACTTTGAACCATTTTGACGTCATACGTCAAGCGGTATTACACTAGTGTAATACTGAAGTGAAAATATTACACTGCAGCATCTTCCACGGGAGAGTAATTATATGCTTTATAGCTAATGTTCCTCAGTACAAGATTGTAATGTCGCCAATAGACTTTGGATCTTTAATATATCATTATTTATTAATCATTTATCTTTGCCTCATATATTGGGCGTTATTTCCAATATTTAACAATGTATTGGTGTTTCTGTACATATATGACGTTTCAATTGTGTACAGCAATTTTCCAAGTATTATCCGATCCCTTTTCTGTCTTATTGTAAGAGTTTTGTGATATTCTTTAGGAAAGAGCTCGAGCGAGTGAGTGAGTGAGTGAGTTAAGATGCATGGTCAGAACGGTGGAATGTCGTGACTACGCAACAGACACATGCAAACGCAGGTGAACCAAGCAAGCGCGAGGACGCATTTTGATAACATATCAAGGACAATAAAATAAGTACAGTATCAAAGACTTAAATCTGAAACAGAGGATGAATGGTCAGCATGTGAAATTATATCATCATACTTGGAGGGAATGCCTGGCCTGTAATTTTGAATTTCTTCTTGACTGCAGTCTCCTTTTCTTTGGTGTCAAACTTGACCAGCGACCCTCCTTCAGACTGACACACACGCAAAGCTGCATCCCAAGACAGTCTGGTCACGTGTCTCCTGGCGTTGATCTTCACCTTCCCTGCCTTGATTGACCGATAGCCTGGTCTCTTGGCTGTAAATAATACTGTCAGTATTTCATGAAACAAAAGCTATTTCTCCCGAAATCAGTTGACTATGACTTTGGGGTCAGTACTTAAGACGATAATAATTTTTGAAATATAATTGACGGTGATTCGTTCTTATTCAACACTCAATACAGGACAAATCTTACGGATAACAACTTCTTGAATGTATTTCTCACGACGTTTCGGGGCTAGTTCTAGCCCTGTCATTAGTTCAACCTGATGATGAAGCTTTAAATTATGCTGGACAGTCAAGTCCATACGACAAAAAACCCTCTGTGATACAGGAGAAATCCTATGGACAACAACTTCTTGAATTTATTCCCACCACGTTTGTGGTTAAACCTGATGATGGGAATAGAACAAGCCCAGAAACGTTGTGAGAAATAATTCAAGAAGTTGTTATCCATAAGATTTGTCCTGTATTACTACACCGACTTCTAAATGCCTTTGACGAATCACAACTTCTTTATTGCTGTGTTTTATAAACCCTCAAATTCACATCACTGATAAATTTGCATTACGCTTACATTGTTTCTGAACACAAGATAAACATGCTTTGAGACAACATTTGCATGACTTAAGGTTACAAAATCGGCTTAAAACAGCCATAGATCTCGTTATGATAGTTACCATTGGGTATCCAAAGTAGCAGATCACAAAAAATAGGTTTTGTCAGCGGAGCCAATTTTTCTCCCCTCCTTGCGAATCTTTTTGTTTATGCATATAAAGACGAATTGTAGTGTGCTATATTTCGACTTGTCCTGGATTAAGACAGAGCTCTGGAACGTACTGCAACCCTGTTAGCCTTTCCTGTATACTGACCGAAGGAGTTGGATAATTTTCTGGAGTCCTTTTCTTGGTTATGTAACGGGAGCTAACTCTTGCCTCACATCTCATTATACATCTCAAGTAATGAAAAGATGTACAGTTATGAGGAGATGATTCTTATCCTAGATACTGAGCCTGTTTGCTTGACCATAGGTGCAGTGAGGCGAACATTATCATCATTGTCTCTTTACATTACCACTGCCGTTGACAAATGTTTGTTGCCCTAGACCATTCAGGCAAAGCAATCCATACAAAACGTCAACAACAAAACAGAGAACTCTACCTTTCAACAATCTGCACCCATTATTCTCAGCCTCCTCTATATACTAAGGAAGTGTCACACCCATACCTCCTGTATACAACCTTCGAATTATCCTTAAAGATCCTCATCATAGGTAATCTCAACGTTTACCACTGTATACCACAGGCTTTACTACCTCCTTGCGCACATTGTAGGCTTCACTTGTTAACGCTTTTATAAAAGCCCTTGTGTTGTTGTTGTGTCCAGCTTCCTAATACAATATTGTAATGTACAGACATCCCCTGTAACCTGTAAGCATGCTCCTCTATCCTCACGGAGTTCATTACTTGCGTGATGACCTATACCGAAACGTCGCTCTCTCGGCAATAAAGAACTTGTGATTCTTCAAAGGCATTTAGAAGTTGGTGTAGTAATACAGGACAAATCTTATGGATAACAACTTCTTGAATTTATTTCTTACGACGTTTCGGGGCTTGTTCTAGCCTCATTATCATGTTGAACTGAACAGTAAGGCTTAACCCCTATATTTTCCAGATGCCCACTTTCATAAGGTTTGAAAAGTGAACGTCGTGCGAGAATTTACATAAGGTTATACGCATAGCGTTAAAAATGAACCCCCAATAAATGTCAAAAGTCGATTTTCTTCTATGACGTCAAACTTCGACAGAGAGGCCATGCACGTATACAGATAAGCGGGCATAACCTCGTGTGTTGAACACTAGCCCGTTGTAACTCAGATCACATGGAGATATGTGGACCCTATATTTTCGTAATGCTTTGTTCAACGGGGAACGAAACTATTCCAGTACAAAGTTCCCAGTCTGAAAGGATACGCTTTGGTAGATTCACGGTTTATTAGAGTGAGTGAGTGAGTTTAGTTTTACGCCGCACTCAGCAAAAAAACATGGTTCGTGTAGATATCCTGCCATGGTGGCTTCGCTAAAAAGAGTACACTTGATTTTGCAAAGAATCTTCCCTTAATTCAAGGATCGCTTGTACATTAATGTGAGATGTAAGTAATCAGAATTATTCTGACTATCTGTGTATTGTGATATGTTTTTATTGTTTACACTGTAAATAACAAAAGAAGCCAGAAATGATGATAAGTACTGTTGTCGTTCTGCGTGATTTTGCGTCAATCTTGGCGTCACGCTGCACAGAAACTTTGACAGTTTCTAATGAATTATCAAATCATTGCATTGTATCTATTTGCTACTGCTTGGTACCATACTTTCCTTGATCTTTTGAACATAAATGTAAGATGTAAGTAATCAGAATTATTCTGACTATCTGTGTTTTGTTATATGTTTTTATCGTTTAAAGTGTAAATGACGGAAGAGGCCAGAAATGACGATAAGTACCGTTGTCGTTCAGCGTGATTTTGCGTCAGTCATGGCGTCACGCTGCACTAAAAGTTTGACAGTTTCTTATGAACTACCAAATTATTTCATTGTATCTGTTTTTAATTTGCTATTTCTTGCTACGATTCTCTTCCCCTGAACATTCTGAAGGTATTGGGCCATTGTAAGCAATAATTAGATGGCTGGATGTCGGAGAAATCCCGAAAATGCTACGTAGTGTAAAGTCGGAATTTTTCCATGATTACATTTCATACAAGCGCAGTCTTTCTAGCACAGTGTTCGTTTTCATACCCAACATCTTTCCTTTCGTTTTATCTAGACAGTTGGTATTGATGATGATAGTGGATGGTATCAATTAATGGGAATTTCATGAGGAATTCAAAACTGTGAATTATATTTGTATGCGTGATACATTTAGAATTTTATTGGAATTCAAAGTGATGGTTGAAGTGGAAGGATATTGATGTCCCCGTCGCATCACAATGCTTATGACGTCACAGTGCCATGACAACATAATACAGTGGAAACTGCCAAAACCGGCATCTGTCTAATCCAACAAGTTGTCACCACTGGCATGCCTTGTACATTTATCATCAGCTCTACAGTCTGCCACATTGTCTAAAACGGATTTATTTTTTCAGTCACAATGAGTGCCGGATTAAACAGGTTCCACTGTACAAGTGGAAGTGAATGGTTATAGTTAAAATAGGACGAATACATGTTATTATGAATATATAAAATATTGTTGGATAAAAAACTTAGAAATGTACAAATCATGATACAAAATTGTTCATTGATTTAGATATGGACAATGACTTTTTTTATAAATATATAAAATGTAAAGTATACTTATAGCAGTACGTACATAGAAATTATTATTTATACATGGGTGCCCGCGTCAGTTTTTACAGTGAGTTATTATAGTGAGTACAAGGGCATGTTTGCATAGCAGAGTGGTTGAGAGTGTATGATTTTTTGTGATGCACCAGGCGCTAGGAAGGTAAACACCCTGCTCTCTGTTGAGAGCACAAATCTTCTTTTCTTTCTTTTGAGCAGATTACTGCTGTTTGACACCAGGATTTGAGTGTGTTGTCACTTGATGGAGTAATTTGGATTTTTGAAAATGTGTTCTGAGAGTGCAGATTTGAGATCAGATTTTTCAATTGAAGTTTTATGTTCTTTTCGTCTAATGCTGAAGACTCGTCAAGTTTATCCAGTACAGCTGCTGCCACAACCATAACAAATTTTGAATAACTGTGAAGCCTTACTGCTCAGTTCAACCTGATGAGACCCGTGAAGGTCCGGGGTAGAATTGGCCTTCAGCAACCCATGCCTGCCATAAAATGGCGACTATGCTTGTCGTAAGAGGCTACTGACGGGATCGGGTGGCCAGGCTCGCTGACTTTGATAACACAGGTCATCGGTTCCCACTTGCGCAGATCGACGCCCATGATGTTGACCACCAGATTGCCTGGTCCAGACTCGATTATTTACAGACCGCCGCCATATAGCTGGAATATTGCTCACTCACTCACTCAACGTCATGATGGGGTTAGAACAAGCCACGAAACGTCTTGAGAAATAATTTCAAGACGTTCACCCATTTATTGTTACCTTTCTTCTAATTTCTAAATGCCTCTCAAAAAAGTTCCTTTACCGACTCATTCCAGGCTAGAATCTTTAGAAACTTAAGCATTATCAGGTAATGCACATTATATTTGTTGGGCAGGATAACTGGATAGCAATGGCAATATTTTATACATGACTTTCAAAATACTCCCCGAACAATATTGTTTTGAACTGCAGCCTGTAGCTGCCAATTATTAACAATAAAACGTTCTTCATGACACTTGTGAGTTAAAGCCGTCAACCTTTTAAGTCTGACTGCCGGATCCATTTAGTCTTTGGTAGAAGTCCATGGTAACAAGCTATGTCTCTGTGAATCAGGAACGAGTTTAGACTATCAGTCATGTTATGGGGTCTGATCGCCAGATCCATTTAGTCTTTGGTAGAACTCCATGGTAACAAGCTATGTATCTCTAAAACGGGAACGAAAATCAGACCATCAACCATATCATGGAGATCCATTTAGTCACCACACGTAATGAAGTGATGGAGAAGACAAACACTAGCACTAAGAGCTTTCTCGGTACAAAAAAAAGATCTCCAACGAAACATACGTTTAAATCTGAAGGCCAAAACTAAATTCTTCAAGACCTCAGATGATTGTACAACATGAATTGTCACATATACCTACAGCAGGCAATATGCACTGAATCACCTTTGAAACTACTGGCCAGACAAGAAACCCACTAATTATGGCCACACAAACAGGAGCCACGAGTCGCTATTCGGCTTGTCCCGGAATGAGCTGGTCACGAATGAAGATGGAGGCCAAGATTAAAGTCTTCAAGACCTCAGATGAACTTACAACTGTGCAACATAAATTAACACATATATCTGCTGCAGGCCATGAGCACCCATTCAACTTTGAAACTGCTGGCCAGGCAAGAGCACACAAAGGTGGAGCTGCACGAGAAGACACACTACAGGCACAAACATGGAGGTCTACCTTTGGGTTTTAGAAACTGGAAGTAAAGGTTAAGCTGTCATTTAAAGTAAAAAACTTCTAAACTGCCTCTGTCATTAGTACCCATTCAACTACTGAACCTACTGACCAGACAAGAAATCTACCAACACGAGCAAACACTAGAGCTGGGTGAAGACGATTCATTTCAAGCTCAAACCTGGAGGCTTACCTTTTGGCGTCGCAGTCACCGTGAGTCCTTGGGCACAGCGGAGATCCCATCGGACAACGTAAGAACAGTTGGATGTTCTCAACTGAGCACATGCAATCTGTATCTTGTTGGAGGTTGAAAGTCTTTGGTTCTCGTTACAAAGACTGCAGTGAAAAACTAACGCCAGTATTACCAGGGCAAGGATGGTCATCCTTCAACATTCGACTTTGTTCTATCCCTATGCGCGCGTGTGTATGATACCTAACTGTTGCCTTGATCAAACACACAAAGGTTAACCGACACGTGATATATCCTTAAGAAATACGCCTTTTAGTTTGGTGATTAAATGAAACATAAACATTAGAGTTTTTACGAGTCCGGAAATCATTAAACATTCATTCACCTCAGACATTTTCCACTGGGGCCTTCAGTTTGCTTTTAAACATTAATACTGAAACAGTGAAACATCCCTATTTTCCTTGTTTAGTTTACCTAAGAAAATGAAGCTGAGTTGATGTCTAAGTTAAGATGAGACTAACCAAGCAGTCGTTACTAAACTGTGGTTAACTATATATAAAACATGAGTAAATATTGCTTGATATATCATGAGTGATATATTCCATGATATGTCATGAGTGATATATTCCTTGATATACCATGCATGATACATTTCTTGATATACCATGAGTAAAATATTCCTTGATATATCATGAGTGATATATTCCATGATATGTCATGAGTCATGTATTCCTTGATATACCATGCGTGGTATATTCCATCATGTATATTCCTTTAATTTTACTCCGCACAATATTCTTGCTGCATGTCGGCGGTCTGTAATATTCAATAATCCAGTCTGGACCAGACAATCCAGTGATCAACAGCATGAGAATGAATCTAAGCAGTTGGGATACGATGGCATGTGTCAACCAAATCTTCGAACCTGACCATCAGAACCTGTTACTCGCCTCTTCAAACAAACATGGATTACTGAAGATTACTTAATTATAACCCGGATCTTCACTGGTCATCATCAGGAGTAACATCATATACTGGTGACATTCGTAACTACTCGCCTCTTTCCGTAACCTGCAAGAATCCAGCTTTCCGGAATGACCCGAGTAGTTACGAATGACAATCTATACAAAGTATACAAAGTAGCCAATCCACCAACTATAAACTATAAACTATAAAGTCGACACATGCAAACAAATGTCAGTCCAAGGAATTACCATCAAAGGCCCTCAGGACTAACACAAAATTCTGTAGAAAGGTGAATGCGCTTTAATTGGGTTAAAAAGGTCACCAACGGGACGTACTTTAGAAGCTGCAGACGCATTAGTCAGCATTCGTCCCTTTCCGTAACCACTCGTCCTTGTCCGTAACCACTCGTGTCTTTCCGTAACCTCCCAAAAAGACTCGTTCCCATCTCAATGCTTCTTGGGTGCGAAAATACAACAAACCAATCAGAACGCGCTTTGCTTTGATGAAAAAATAATCCCGACTACTTAACTCCTTTATGGCATTATGTTATTCTTTTAAAAATCCCAACAAATATATACCATCATGTTGAAAAGTACCAAGAACTACGATAACATAACTGTGCTGTCGAATGTGAAGTTTGTTTTATAAAAATCATGTGATCGACAGTGAGGGATTCAAATAAACGCATGTGTCTTTGTTGACATAACGATTCTCACTGGCCCAACTGAATGCTTTCCTGACGATCTTGTGTGCATGTTGTGGTGATTGTTCGTTCACTTCCTCGTTTTGGGAACTGTAATTATGAATCGATAGGAGATTTAAAACAATAATATTATATCTGTGTAACCGATCATCGTTAATCTGGGCATATATTTCATGTCTCTAGGAATAGTCTGACTTTGTTTTGGTCAACGTGTTACGTTTAAAAATTGCAGTGACAAAAGGTGTAAGAAATCCCCACCGAAACAGCAAAATATAACAGTGACAAGAGATTTTCAATATCGTATGGTGCAAAGCAAAGGCAAAAATATACAGATTCACAAGAGAGGTTTCATTAACAATGCAAATGAGTCGAATCTACAGTAATGCCTAATGGGTCACAAATATAACTTACGGAAGTCTACATATGAGAGTGAGAAACAGTTATGCAGCATGAAACCCAGCGAGCGGTCAGGAAGCGGTTATGTAGATCACACGTTGACAGAGAATGATGATGATTATACTCCAGAAATCTGTGTGTGTATTTCCGTGTCCGAAAACACGACAACAAGCCTCTCTATATATTTATTCAGTCATATCCTGAAAGTTCGAGTACTTACGACCATCGACATCACCGTAAAATGCTCGAGAAGAGTAGTAGTATCGGAAGTAAACAATTAATCAAGGGAGGCAACTCTAAAACACAACCTTCAAGGCCTGCCGATAAAAATACTAAACGGTCTGAACATTTGTGATACGAAAAGTGACCCACAGTAATTATTATTCAAAACAATAAACGTTGTGACCCAGTAATAATTATTACTTAAATAATAATACAATTTACAGAAAACAGACTTTGGTAACATGCGAATTCAGATAAAATTCCACTTTGGGTATGACAGCAAGGTAACACAAATTTTAAGTTTTAGAAATATACTATCCAAAATCTGTTGGGAAAATGTTCTATTTTTAAACATGTATAGCTCGTCCACAAATAGATTTTACTGCGTGAAATTTTACACCAGTTTGGAAGAAAGTAATATCTATACAACCAAGAGGATACTTTTAGATAACGGAGACGTTGAGCACAATGGTGATGACGTAGCACCTCCCCGATGTCAGGTTTCTTCGCACTCAGACCAGTATCTTTCAACCTGTTCCATACTGTTTGACCGGATATCCTCTGGAGTCCAGGCACGCAGCTGTAGTACCTAGATGTACCCAGCTTGGGCTGCAGTGGCAACTCGAAGTCAGCCTGTTTGGCTGCAAGGAGCCGCAAGCTGTGATCGTTTCCTCAAACTAACGTTCAGACGCCTGGCAACAGAAGATTGGTAATCTCCATCATGCATTCTTTCAGTGGCGATGTTCCTTGTCGCTGAGTCAAGACGTGACGTAGTGGTTTGACCTTGAAACTCCTTCAAAACGAATGCCAGTTTCTGAAGGCAATCTGGGTTTTTATTGCCAGACAGTGAATGATCTTTGCTGCACAATTTCAACTGGAAGGTGATATCTGTTGCGTTGCGGCGATGCCTTTCTAATCCTTGTAAGAAATCCCATCAAAATTAACACCTTCAGGTAAAATATTTTTTCACTTGTGCAGTCGTGTAAAATGTAAATATAAATTTTGTAACATTACAAATTGCCTATACGTTTGTTTTTTGAGATGGTGTATTTTAAACTCAGTTTGGAGTGTCTGCTTTGGTATGTAGCTTTAATGTTGGTTGTTGTGTGTTTTCTTAGGTTTTTTACTCTTAAATAAACTGTATTTGCATATTACATAAAACAAATCTCATTTGTAATTATTAAACCCTTTTCAGAAATGTGTATTTAACAAATATGTTTTTCTCTTAGGTGTATCAAAAAAGTTTAATTCTTTGAAATAATTAAACAAAAAGAAAAGCAGCAATACAATGTATGAGTGCTTCAGTGATTTTAGTATCATTAGAATTAAACAGGAATTGAGTTATCGTTCCTGTTTGAAGTAGTTCTGATGTTCCTACGTCAAAATGAACTTCTCGAGAGAGGCACGAGTCGCTATTCGGCTTCTCACGGAATAACAGGAGTTGGTCACGAATGAACATGAAGGCCAATATTAACCTCTCCTCAAGACCTCAGATGAAATTATGACTGTGCAACACAAATAGTCACATATATCTACTGCAGGCCATAAACACCCATTCAACTTTGAAACTACTGGCTAGAAAAGAGCTCACAAACCCAGGCACAAGAGCAGTGCAAACACAAAATTAAGCCACAAACCTGAAGCTGTATCTTTCGGCTTCAGAAGCTGAAGGCCAAGCTTAAGCTGTCATTTAATATCCAAACAACCGGATTCCACAATCCCCCGATCAAGATCATTATGAGACTCCAGTTCATTTAAGGATTTGTTAACCGAAGATGAAAGTATATCTCTGAGGGAATCAAACAATTTAGTAATGGCGGCCAAATCCAATGAGGCAAAAAACTTGGATTTAGATGAAGGAGAACGGGAACTACTTTGCTAGTAGCAGCTGGGAATCCAGGTTTAGCAGGTTTCTGAGAGTCCGAGGACACCGAGGATTTTCTCTTTTTAGCAGACATACTTGGTCCAATCGTCACAATTAAGATTTGAAAACAATAAAAACCTATTTTCTAATGTGGGTCCTTGAAGCACATAGCACATAACGAGTCGGGACCAAGATCCGACACGTATTTTTGACACTGACACTGTGTTATTGCGCGGGAAAGTAAACACAAGGAGAATACTGATAAATGTCACAAAGTTGATAAAGGCAATAGTAACACCAACAAGGCTAATGTACTGACCGGTCATAAGAGATGATCTTGACAAACTCAAATAATCTGAAGAGAAAGTGAATCACAGTGAACTCTTTTCCAACTCCCTTAAACGTCCTGTGCGTGGCACATACAGAAAAACTGTGAGGTTTTTAAAGGGCGAGCTGTTATATCACGGGATTAAGGGGAGATAACTCCATCGGGAAGAGCATACCACGAGGGAACTATGACTTAAAGATCGTTTTTTCTTTTCCATATTTCCTGTATGTGTCTGTGGTATCCCACAGAAATAGGCAACCACAATCCAGAGGGAATGTTTACGCCTATAATTGTGCCCTTTGATGGTTAAACCCAGATATGAATTATATTTTTGGTTTCCATGGAAACATAACTTAGGCTGTGACTATGATGTTGAGAATATATATACATGCTAGCTTCATCAAATTCGGAATACATGTCAAACATGATCCCTAAATGTGTCTTTTGGGGATTAGACTGAGATATGAATTTATATTTCCATGGAAACATCACTTAGACTGAGGCTTTGAGGATGTCATCTTGTCCAGAGCAGATCTCCCAAACTTTAGCTTTATCAAACTTGATACACATGTTTTCCATTTTCACAATGATTCCTAGATGAGTTACACCAGTGTGTGAATTTTTTTTTGAATTTTTTGTGACTTCCATGACAACAAGTTTGACTTTGACAGAAATTGGTGATTGTGCTCTTTTCCGCAGCAGAACCGTTCACTATTTCTTCACCAAACTTGGTACCGAGATGGGTCTGGTGATATACTGGTGCCTTTTTAGTATTTTTTTTTATTTGTGAGTATTCCTTTTTTTCTTTTTTCGTTTCCAACTGAATTTGGAGCAGAACTATAAAACCTTACAGTACACTCCGTCCATATAGTCATATTCATGACGAATATTTTGCCATTGCGGGGGATATTGATGGGTTTGTCGTCTCGTTTGAATTGTGTTCCAAGAAATTTCTCTAACTGTATTTGCTAAGATGTAATAAAGTTACAAACGAAACAAATCATGAACGTCTAAGTTACATATATATGCAATGGCCATATTACCATAAGCACATGAATGTACAGTGCATTTAGAAAGAGGTCTAACATGTTATATTTGTTTGCAGTAAAGTACAGATCTTAGCACTTTTTTGAGCGGGTTGAGTCACATACAGGGTTCGAACCCACACCATCATAGTCAGGCACCTAATCGCTGGCACACAAAGTCAGCCACCTAACCCATTCAGCCAGCGCGACCTCTACAAAAATGGAAGTCGGACAACTGATAGTCTAGACTGCGTACTTTGTGTACCCATCTGATAAGAGCACGGCTCCCGTGGCCAAAAGCTATGATTACACAATGCCAGTTAGAAAGTGGTCAAATGTAACATAAGTCATATTTGGCATTAAACTTTCATAGTAAAGTACACATTATAGTACTTTTCTGGTTGACTCCCATCAGGGATTCGAACCAGCACCCTCAGAGTCAGGCACCTAATGGCAAGCACACAAAGTCAACCGCCTAGCCCGTTCTTCCACTAAAATGGAAGTCGGACAACTGGTTGTCTAGACTGCGGTTCCTACAACAGAAATGTAACATATGTTGGATATATCTTGGATTAAAATTTCTTAGTAAAGTTTAAAAAGTGCAAGGTATTCCAGTTCTCTTCTGCACTATCAATACCATACTGCCACCGTGAACGGGTGTTCCAGTTCTCTTCTGCACTATCAATGCCATGTTGCCACCGTGAACGGGTATTCCAGTTCTCTTCTGCACTATCAATGCCATGTTGCCACCGTGAACGGGTATTCCAGTTCTCTTCTGCACTATCAATGCCATGTTGCCACCGTGAACGGGCATTCCAGTTCTCTTCTGCACTATCAATACCATATTGCCACCGTGAACGGGCATTCCAGTTCTCTTCTGCACTATCAATACCATATTGCCACCGTGAACGGGCATTCCAGTTCTCTTCTGCACTATCAATACCATATTGCCACCGTGAACGGGTGTCCCAGTTCTCTTCTGCACTATCAATACCATATTGCCACCGTGAACGGGTGTCCCAGTTCTCTTCTGCACTATCAATACCATATTGCCACCGTGAATGGGTGTCCCAGTTCTCTTCTGCACTATCAATACCATATTGCCACCGTGAACGGGTATTCCAGTTCTCTTCTGCACTATCAATACCATATTGCCACCGTGAACGGGTATTCCAGTTCTCCTCTGCACCATCAATACCATATTGCCACCGTGAACGGGTGTTCCAGTTCTCTTCTGCACCATCAATACCATATTGCCACCGTGAACGGGTATTCCAGTTCTCTTCTGCACCATCAATACCATATTGCCACCGTGAACGGGTATTCCAGTTCTCTTCTGCACTATCAATACCATATTGCCACCGTGAACGGGTGTCCCAGTTCTCTTCTGCACTGTTGTAATGTGTTATTATTATTATATCGACAAATTAAAAAGTGCAAGGATCTTCACTTTAGTCAGAAAGTGAAATGTCAGATAATCCGATCCAAACAAACTCCCAAATAATGCCATTTATTTATTATGGCTCATATGCCCCAATACTGGTCACCACAGTGTGACAAATGGTATATGATGTGTGTTGAGACGTGTGTTATTATATCAACAGACTGATGACAAACTGCCCTCATGCACGATTTATAGTCACGGCTTTTGCCTTGTAGACTCCGCACTTTCGATTCCAGACCATATTCAACCATAGCATTGGAAACAAACAAACTGCCATTATTGATGGTTCTGTTATCATGCGTCGCCTTCCAGTGTGTTGTGTTGTGTTGTTTGCTGTTTGTTGTCCGGCTTCTGAACTGGATCGCCCATCCATCCACACCCGACACACCACACCCGACACACCACACCCGACAGCCCACACACCCCACTCCCGGTTCCTATGCCCATGACGTCTGATCTTTCACTTAGGTTATCACAAGTCACCTTGAAAAAAAATAATACGGCTAGAACAGCTAATTTAAACAAGACACAATGCTCTCATATTTCCTCCCTAGTCATCGTAACACTCACGGGGTTAACTGTGGTCTGAGACCATCTACTGTGCAAGCGTCGGCTTCTACACCTGTCATCTTCACAGAATACAATGGATGAATACAATGGATGTCGCAGCAACAATATAAGACATACAGGATTATAGCCAGGGCACTACCAGCCATATTCCAGCAATATCACATCTGGGCACGCCAGAAATGGGCTGCACATTATATCCATGTTCGGAATTGCACTCACTGATGGTCTTTTTGATGCAACTTCATATGTGATGCGAGTAAGTTTAATTTTACGCCGCACTCAGCGATTTTCCAGTTATATGGCGGCGGTCTGTAAATAATCGAGTCCGGCCCAGACAATCCAGTAATCAACAACATGACTATCAATCTGCGCTAATAAGAACCGATGACATGTGTCAACAAAGTCAACAAGCCTGACCACCCGATCCCGTTAGTCGCCTCTTACGACAAGCATAGTCGCCTTTTGTGGCAAGCAATGGGTGCTGAAGACCTGTTCTACCCGGATTTTCACGGGTGGTGATATGTTGTGATGTGTTGTAATGTGATGTGATGTGATGTGAGAGGCAACCACGAGAACGAAAATTCTTCAGAAACCTATAGGTTGTAGTACTTTCCAAGCCCTTTAGTCGAAATCTAGAATGTTTGAATCATCTAGTCAAACTCACGCTACTGCTCTCCCTGACTATACACTTAAACAGTGGAATATTGTGGAACAGGGAGTTTCACAAACGCACAATAGTGTTCTGTGGCTCACCGTCTCTGAAGCAACTTAAAACCAAACAACTGACGGATCTACTCTACCGGGCACAACTTACATCGTTAATGGTAACAGTAAAATACCGGAAACCTAAGATACTGAACACCATTAGAAACGCACCACAATAAAATGCACTGAAAAGTATAATGTGGAAACATACGTTGGAATGAATGAGTGATCCATTGTGGTAGGAATCTCAACATGTAAAACACGCATAATGGTTTGCATTGTTGTATGAAAACTCACATCTGTGACACTACACAAACTATAATGCCTTTCATTTATTATACCTCATATTATATGTATACCCCAGGATGCTTCAAGGACCTGTTGCTTTCGAATTAGTTGATCTACTTGGGTAAAATAACTGGAAATTCTGATGAAGAGCACTGTACAACAACTCTCCTAAGATTAGTTTGTGTCACCTATCTAGAAGTTATGTAGGCGTAAAACCCATTCTCAAGTTCATTCCTTCATGAAACAATCATCATGTTTTTCAGCTGCTCACGTTTCCAAAGTTAACGATTATTTATGTATGAACAAATAGACACTACCAGTGTGTGCATCAGGATGTGAATATATTGTTTTGGTATCGATATGTAGCGTTCAAGGCAACGTATGCGTGGAGAACACAGGACATCTATTAACTACCTTTCTAAACTGATATATTTAGCATTTCATGGGGGCAGTTTCTCGTCAAACAGACCGTATGTAGGGTGCATTTCAGTCAAAGGACTTCACATTTGAAGCTGTTTGTTTTTCTACATGAACGGTCATTCCAGTATATGCCACGATTACTCGCCAATGCCACACAGTCCTCCCTGATTAGAGTGCCATGACCGTCCTTCCAGCCATGGCTTGGTTCCCCGGTGCCCCAGTTTTCGTATTCTAGGGGAGCCTTGTCTGTCCACAGAAACCCGTGCTTTACCTTGAAATATCTGAGGCCCATCCAAACATAAACTGCAGGAGAGACGAGTAAAGAATTACGATAGGATTATTAATGACGCAGAAAGCAAAATGAAATAAGTGGCGGGTGTATCGGTCCATAATAATATCGATAAGATTCTGTTTCAATAATATACTTGGGTTTCAACTTTAAACGATCGTAAATGTTCTCATATGCATAACCCGTCATTTCCCAGCACTTCGCTGTTAATGGCTGTATCCTCAAACGGGGTTAAAGTATTGTGTAATTATTATCTTCCCGACATGGTAAGTAAGTCCACAAACATTCAAAGTAAATTAAGACTTTCCACATTTTTAGTCGTAGATTATGTGTCTTTTCAATGTGTTTCTAGATTTTGTAGATTGATAACAGCTGAAGGGATGATGTAAATCCAGATAGGGTCCATGCAGGAAGCAAATGTACCGTAAGTCCCCATGGTCCCTAGTATGGTGATCAACCTTCAGTTGTTGGTGATGTATAGCTCGTATTTTATATTGTATTGTCGAAATAGTGATATTAGTTTTAACTTTTCATTCTAGTTTTAATTGTAACTGTGATATTTTAGTTGTTTTACAGTCTTTTGACAGGTTTTTGTAATGTATACTTATTTCATTTCAATGTCAAACATGTTCTCGTCACGATATGGCTGAAATATTGCCCATGTGACGTTAAATATGAACTCGCTTACTCACTCACTCACTCACTCAGTCCCTCGCCAACAAAATAACATTCAAAAGCATCACATTCCTTTCATTTATCCAAATATCCGAGGGGATGGGATTTATTTGACGGATGAAAAACATAAGCAAAATCTGATGCAGGCATATGATGGGGTTCCACAAACGTAATCACAAGAGGAAGAAAGTAGTACATGAGGGTGGTTCACAGTAACAACATTCGGTTAATACATATTGAAACAGCTGTTCACGTTATATATCCAAATGTATACTTCTAAATAAGGTTTAAGAACCACAAATGGGAATTGTTTAATGAATTTGCTGTTGTTTTTAGATACATTAAATCCCCAAATAGATAATCAAATGTGACTTTATATTATTTCAGAGTTGTCCTTCGTACGGAATCTGACATTTTAACATTGAAAAAGCTTTGGAGATTCTACAGTGTATATTTGAAACCTGTGGTGGAAAAAATGAAATATATTCAACCGAAATTTACCCCTCTTAAACATCAGTCCGACTGGTTTGATGAAGAATGTTGTACTCTCAAGAGAGAAAAATACAGATGTTTAGATATGTTTAGAAAGCAGTCTACTAAAGAGAATTATAACTGCTCGAAGCGCAGCAGAAATAACTTCAATTATACATATAGAGTCAAGAACGAACGTTATAACCATTCAATAACTGAAACTATACACGAGTTCTAAAGATTGTACAATGTTCTGGCTTCATGTGAAAAAGCATGTTACATGTTATTCGCCTGGGTCAGATATTTGCCCTTCAGTATGGGTTGATTATTTTAGGAATTTACTAAATCCTACACAACCGGATGAAGGTGGTTTTGTAGAGGACATAAAAAACATATCTGAACAATCTTGTCTTTACTGCATGTGCAGAATGTTGTATTGAAGATAATATTCTCTCAGTAGACTTTAACGAATAAGATGGTATTAATGCCAAAACTTGAAATTCAATAAGTCCCCAGGTGATGATGGTATCCCAACAAAATTTTTCAAAGCCGCCGAAGATTCCTTGTGCCATATTCAGTTATTCTCTTAAACCCTTATCCTACCAAGTGGGTCATTCAAGGCCCGGAGTGCACTTTGATGGTATTCCAAAACGTTATTTCTTCATATTTCAAATGTTTCATATTCATTGTATTCCTGAACATTAAAATACTGGTTTCTGTGAAAAAGTTTGAAGTTAATCATTTCGAAATAATTACCATTAAAATACCATAAAAAATATTTGTACAGTAACTGCTATTGCGAGCCTCTCAGGCCCGGTCAAACCCATCAGATTTCAGTCAACACCACTTGATAAAGCTTCCTTATGAATACATTGCTCAGTAACTGCCAGTCAAAGGTGAATCATATAGCAACCTTCTGCTGCGACATCAGGGACTGTTCAGAGAGTAAAGATGGAACAGTCTGGCATTCAATAACGCATATAAACACATGGGAATAAGTCCTCTCAGGACTTTTGCAGTAAGCATCAATTGTAACCATACTGTACAGGACGTAATGCTCTTAATCTTCAACTTCCTAAGTCTGTCTGTCAGTTGGTGCCATTCTTTCATCCAGCGCATGTCATTGAGATGAGGTGGACTTTGGATCATTTCTTCCACAAAGACAGATTGGTTAATTTGGGCTTGTGTAGACCTGTCTTTTGGACAAACAGAAATGTCACAACCGACAACTTTTCCACTGATATGTCTCTTGTAACAGAGTTGCTATCAGATGGGGTAACCGTTGTGGCACTGTCAGACAAAATACGCGTTTTCTGCCACCAGTTTCTCAAACAGACTGGAAGACGCAGCTCTGTGTTTGGAATCAAAGCAAGAGAACGATTGTTTACTATTAGTTCAAAATGAACAAATTCGTTTGTCTTCTGAGCACAATGCATGCTACCAAGGATGTAGCAAAGTAGAAGCAAAACCAGCAACGTAGAAGCCAGAGACGGGTCTACACTACACCTGAACAAACAATGTTGCAGATGTAGCAGCATTTGTCTTTTTGAAGACCCTCGTTCTTATGAGTAGAGAAGCAACAGTAATGAGAAGAATCTTTGTTGTAGTTGTAGCTGAAGTTCTTATACGGCCTCAGCTGGAGAGGAGATGTTCCACTTCCGAAACATGCTCACTTCAGGACGGACATAAAGCTGTTTCTACTTCGAATGATGTCTCCGATTATAAGGGAAGAGAAGGCGATGCTGTATCCGTCCATCAAGGAAAGACATAATATGCCAACTATTGTGCAGCATATATGTCATAAGAATGTGTGCAGAGATGACTCCACCAACGTCATTTGAAGAAATTGCCAAGAGTAGATACAATGCGGTATTCAGACAAATCTCTGTCCATTGTTCCGTTGGTCTGGTCGTGTATCATTTTAGATTTACTGACGTGTAGTATTGTCTTAAGGAAAAGACAACAAACAATGTTCAACAATAATGTTTTATTGCTATTTACATCGTTTAGTATGGCGTTTTAAGCAGAGTTTGTAACCAGCAGGAGGAGGTATCCAATTCAGTTCTGTTCACAGCCAGAGTTTCAGACGAAGATTCTGAAACAAAGATATTTAGTTTAGAAAGGTTAGGTAATAGTTCCCTTCTCTAAAAATTATTACTTTAGCGTTTAAAGCAAGAGATAGTATTTGGAAACTACTACCTGCGTAAACAAGAATTATCATCTGCAGTTGTAAGGTTACAGTACAAATAAAGAGAAAATAGCAATTGGGTTTTGGGCGTTTGAACATTCACTGTGCATGGAGAAATACGCGTTATAAATGAACTATTATCATAAATATGATGCTTTGTAGATTTTTGATGTTGTATACCGGCTCGAATAGCAGAAAAAAATGACGTCATCAAACACCTGCATGACCTCATTTCGTCAATGACCTTGGAAAACACTAACCGTATTTTTCACCACGACCTTGAGCGGTCCTCACAGTCGTGGGTGTGTTTTTAGGTCAAACGCATAGCAACCATACAGACAGATCAACCGGTTTCATGTCTTTCCTATAAAAAAACCCCTCTAATTTCGGATCATGCACCAGTTTCATTCCTGAATACACATCACATCCAGGTCTCTCTCTCTCTCCGTTTTGAAGATGGAAGCCCTTGATAATATGAGGAAGAATTATTCTGGCCTCGTGCAAGCGATACAGAGAGTAGAAGAGGTGGTCGACAGACTGGTACAGTATGGAGTGCTTACCATCTTCATGAAAGCTGAGATTATTGAGAAACCACAGACGTCTTTTGATCGGGTCAGAGAACTCCTGTCCATATTACCTAGACGAGGCCCTAAAGCATACGCCCTGAAGGAATGTGGAAAGATAGAAGCCATGACATTGCTAGGACTAGAGACAGACAAGACCGAATATGATGATGGTCATTACCTATGTACAGACAGTATCCCCTCTCAAACTTCAAACACAGTTCCAAGAACGGCTGAATTCCTCTCAGTCTTGGCCTGTGCCGATTAAACAGAGTCCTAGTCAAATGGCACTTGCTCAGGATTTGTGTACTTGCTCAGAGGAGATAATGTGGTGTCATTCTCAAGAACTATGAAGTCGATGATGATCCCTTGGTGGAGTATAAAAAGTGGTCTCCAAACTGTCCGTACTTGGCCCTGGTAGGAGTATCCCAGAAAGAGATGTCCCGCGGGGGTAGTCATATGAATTTCCATGTTTAAGAGATAGACTGGATGTGTTTGTGACTATTTGGTTGTCATTGGTTGATATAAATGTCCTAACACAAGGTAGATGCAAGTACAGCAGAGTGGCGCAGTGGAAGCGCACTGGGCTTTTAACCAAGAGGACCGTGGATGGAAACCATGCTCTGCTCCTTTTTGAACACGAGGGGAGTTCTATATAAAGGGCTATGAGGGCAATCTAGCTTCATTTAGCCGTGGACCTGTGATAGTGACACTTCATCTGCAACTGCCAGTATTCAACTGCAACAAGAAAATGAACAGGAGATACTGGAGACCCTATCTGGACGATCCTGAGAAATGGACCAAATATTACTACTTGTAGGCCAAGGGCTATCCCAATCCCTTTACGAATGTAGACGATTATGTGATCTATTACGAGAAACAAGGGGTCAAGATGGACCTACCCACCCAACAAGTCGTTCAACTGGTGAAAACCAAGCCGTAGGTAATAAACCATAGGGAAAACACCATGGAAGCAGTGCTCACAAAACGAATGAAAACAGATTTTTAAATAGAGACAAAAGGCTAAATGTGTCATTTGTAGTAGGACTGTCGCCATGTGAACGTGTATTCCTGTCCAGTATGCTCCAAACAAAACATTCTGGAGCAGCAGCAAGAGCAGAAGTAGCAGCAGTTCCATGTGGGTGATGGATTTAGTTTGCGACACCCATTTATCATGATTGTCTCTGGGTCGACCTCCTGTGGAAAAACCTACTTAGTGAAGCAGCTTCTAGAACGAATGAACATTAAACCTTATCCTGAAGGTATTATATGGCTCTGCAAACGATGGCAACCCTTCTATAACTCCATTCAAACACGTGTTTATCCCTACGTTGAATTCCATCAAGGCATTCTTTCAGACCTGGAAAAGAATGAGTTTCTGGACCCCCAGGTGGTGAACGTCGCTGTGCTTGATGACTTAATGTCCACAGTCAGCAAATATCCACGCATTACCGATCTGTTTACGGAAGTCATCATCGGAATCTCTCAGTAATTGCCTTGAATCAAAACTTGTATTACAGTAAGGATCCCACAAAACGAAGTAACTGTCACTATCTACTTCTGTTCAAAAATCCTATTGATCAACAACCCATCATGACTTTGGCGAGACAGATGTATCCAGGAAACACAGACCATTTCATGGACCACTTTCAAACGGCTACCCAGAAGCCTTATGGACACTTGCTGCTTGATCTAAAACCCCAAACACCTCCCCATTTGCGACTTTGTCCTAATGCGTTCAGTTTAAGAGGAAACCTCCAAGCTAGGACGATTCAGTCAGAGTTCGACGTTCATCGTGTGCAGACGTGTGAAGAACAGATCTCAGCCATGCCATCTTGTGATGACTGTGGACACAGGTGAAACTGGTGTCCCGAAAAGCCTAATGGGGGCCCTCCTGGAATACCCCACGTTAAAAGGAAATGGGAGGAAGACAACTCTGATGTGAACAGACTACGTCCTCTGTCAGAATGTGACTACTGTGGTCAAGTGTTTAGCAGTAACCATAACTTACGACATTTTCACGACAAACAATGACCTGAAATGGAACAGGATGATTATGATGATGACGAATCCTTAAGCAATGTCAACAACAGGAACAGTAAGATGGCTGATCTCGAAGAGCAAGGCATCCGGCAAATGTATTCACGTTCATTTGAGCTACAATAGAGATGTACTGGATGAGAAACGCCAGCTGTACACAGAGAGAGGTTTTAGCGAGGACGTAATCCAAACCAGACTGAAAAAATTAACCTGGATCGTGTTTTATGCTCGCGTTATTACTTATCTGTATCATATGCAGTGGAACCCAAAGACACAAGGAATATTAACAGAAGTAAAAGATAGCAATAATATGTATGATGATGTGCTTTCCAAATTGTACAAATACAGCGCTTGGGTGGAAGGGTTGACTGAGGATAATGATGATGATGATGATACAGACACCCTATCTGAGAACAATGAAGGACACTGACATGTACAGTAAACTACTGGGCGTGCTCCTATCCCATAGTTTTACTCATTTGAAAACGGAGCTAATAAACAAAGAAATCTATATATCTTTTGTGTTTCTTAATGTGTGGTACCCACCTGTAGTCACAAGGTGTGTGCCAAGTAGATGCTCCCGATGGAGTTGTCCATTGAGCATGGGACCATGCAACTATTTGCACCAAGTGTTGTCCGACACTTTAAAACTTTCCTGTGGAAGTCTAAGGAAACGCACGTACACGGTAGCTATAGGACAGTGCAAAGTTAGAACAAAAGCTATACATTACTATATGAGTATATTCAAATTATTCATTTATGTTTGTTTTAAAATGTCTTGTCATGAGGCATTCATTCAATCCTAATTCATAATTCCATACTAGTAACAATGCGAACGGCCTCGTACGCATACACTCAATGCTGTCTGTCGCCAGTGTAACAGACGACAAACACATAATAGCCCCTCCTCGCAAGAGCAATGTGAGTCTTCGCAAGTCTTTGAAGGGCATTTAGAAGTGAAATGCATAAGAATGAAAATTTTATGGATATTCATAATACTATCTACCAACAACAACAACTGGCGCCAAAGGAAACTGAAAGAAGCCATCGAGATCCGGAGACAGAAACCAGCAATCAACCGTGACCAAGGAGTGTACCTACCAAGTGCCTGGGACTTATTGATAAATTAATCTCATCTATCTGTGTACATTCTATCTATGTAATTCATGTATAGCCAATCTACCCGTGTACATCCTTATCTACTTGTGTTTGTACATCATCAACCCCCATGTAAACATGCCCATCAACCCTCATGCAGTCATGTACATCATCCTTAATCCCCATCATGTGTTATGTAAACATCATCCACCATTGGCTTCCATCCTTTTCCCCCTATCATGTACATCGTCCTTACCCCCCTACCTGTGTTATGTAAACATATCCCATCATCTGTAATGTATTACCATTGGCTTCTATCATTGTTATCATAACTGTCGGTTTCCAATCAGCGTTTGTTTATACTGGCTTCCAGCTTTCGTTAAGTGATTCCACTTGTTACTTTGTTATTGTTTTACCTGTACATATAAATATAGCTCTGTACCCCATTCTCAATCACCTGATGAAGGAGTAAGCATTAACTCCGAAACGTTGTGTTCTCATATAAAGAAGTTGATATCCATAAAATCTTCATTCTTATGAGTCTTCGCATGTTTAAAAACAGCCTAGCATTGCTTTAAGCCGACCCTAAAGGTTAAACTCGTTGAAACTCGTTATTGTATGGCAATACTGTCTAGTTAGTCTAGCTCGGGGCAGTGCATGAACCGTTTCTGATAAAACTTTTTAGAGACTTGGGCCAGTCTACCCAAAACTTGTTGGCGCTAATATGTGGCTGTGAATGAGAGATACACAGATGTGTATTTTCATCTCGTGCTTTGGTGGTTGATTCATTGCATACAATTACAAACATATGAGGTGTGGGTTTTACATGTCAATATCATCCTTTAATTCGCACCTCCCGCATTGGATAAACTGGTTTAGTATGACATTTTGGCATGTTGGCATTCCCCGGCAGGATAACATATGGATACGGAAAGTAATCATGGCATAACGGTAAGTCATTTTGATTCGTTTAAACCAGTAAGTACTGATAAAAGTAAACTTATTGTCTTCAAGGTGGGTGGTCCGCTGTCTAAAAATGAAAAATAATGGTTATATATTGTTCAGGTTTGGGTTTGGAATTGTATGGAACACACAATCTGTTGGTGATCCAAAAATATTTATTTGTAAATTTGTTGAAAGACTTAATGATTGTTTCTACCAAGAGTGGTACTCATCCCTTCATGATCACAAATCACTGGTTTCTATTACTCCTATAAATCTTTGTTGAACTGTGAAAAATATCTTTTGTCTAACATTAGTTAAAAAGATAAACGAATCTTTACAATGTTTAGATCAGGATGTAATGTACACCAGCCGATTTAATACGTAGATCTACAGGCTTCCACAACGCTCAATTCGCTCTCACAAACAACATATTTAGCACAAATTGAAGGGTCCGGTGGAAATCTGTGCATGGTGACACCATCACCCGACACATTGTAGCATTTGACGGCTACCCAACGTTTCGACATGTCTTTGTTGACGTCGGGAAATGAGGAAATTGACGAGATTGTAAAACATTTTATGTAAAACATTTTATGTAAAACATTTTATGTACAACTAAATGAAAATCCTTCTGGCGACAAAGTTACGTAACCTGTCTGTGGTTTCATTGGCGGGCGAGAGAGAATCAGATGACTTTTCGCAACTTTTAATCGCTCGGTATTAATTAAGCACGTTAAGAATGAATTTGGTCTTCCACAAGTCTTTCATATGCAATGGTTAAAAGAGTACAAAAATGTGAGTTTATTCGTTTTTTTAAACAGCCATCATGTGAAGATATGCACGTCATGGGTATCACCTCACCTTGTGTTCATATTGCAGCCGGATGAAAACTATGTTTCCTAACGTTATTAAGAATTTTTGGTTAATACACTCATTTTGAGTGGTGTTCTTTCCTCCGTCCTTAAGACAGCCTCACCTTGGGCGTTTTTTCCGCCACGTTACTAGGAGAGGCCACATCGTGGATCGGGTGCACTGACAGCTGATAGCCTTAAATGGTTCATTTTGAGAATGCATTGTCTACACTATCTGTGAAACTAACTGAAGACGGGGGAGAACAGCCTGTGTGGATTTTAAGTGGTTCAATTATTTACTTTTAACAATTTTTTTGTCTTTTGTGGAAATGGGATTTGCTATGATTTTGTATGAACTTTTATCGTCTTAAGGACCAGATAAGTGTATGAGTGAGTGAGTGAGTGAGGTAATACAAAGACATCCTACGACAAGTATCTGTTGCTGAACACCGATTCTAACCCGAATCTTCATGGGTTTGGAAATAAAAGTTCAATTTTCTCGTGCGAATTGCGAATCATGTAGTGGTGGTTTGCTGAACTAAATCGCTCAGCGAGATACTTGTTTAACATTAGCCGTATTGATTTCACGCCACGGTCAGCATGTGTTGCACGTGGCAAATCGCCAATCTACCTTTAGCAACCAAGTGTACTCGTCCAGAAACACGAGACAATAACCAAGTGGCAGTGCAGGGGTTGGTTGAGCTTTCCAAAGTGACAGTATTATGTGGCATTCATTTGCCCTGTTTCTCTTTCCCGGAATGCACGTGCAACAACAAAACCACTGACGTCACGGAACGTGCATGCATTTTGGATACATGTCACTAACCTCCGAGTCTAAATCCTCATGTGTCAGCACAGGTTTGACAAAGTTAGATTTATTTATTGTTTTTATTATTTATTTATTTTTTTTTTTTATGCGCAGTTTCTTTATGTGCCTAGTATATGAATGACTCAAATAGCTTAGCCTAGATTTTAATATCCTTTGAATGTACATTTAAATATACATTTATCCCGAGACAAGTTCGTATGTTTACATATAATTCAATGCATAACAGCAAGAGTGTCCACTTTGTCTTTTGTATTCTACCCGTCCCTAACAGACTAACAACTAGAGTCTGAAATAAACATAATTACTGAAGAAAAGGCCCCATTTTCTAAACTTAAATTCAAATCGCAGATTAAAGAATAGGACAATCTTTGTGATCTTTCACAATAACCTCTGTGGCTATCCGAATAAGGTACTTTTTAAACATAACTAATATTTCTATTACTGCATTTACACAGTATTGTAAACCAAAAGTCACTGTGTTCTTTAATGTGATTGGTTGAAAAACATGATCAAATGGTATTAGATTCCTGGAAACTGCAAGACTATTCACTGCGTATTTACACGTAGAAACCTCGCAAACAATTGTTCTGTTGAGTCCTCAACAGTGGCGACGTCATTCAAATCATGTCGTGACGTAAAATCAGAACGACGTCACAAAAGAGCAACTCCAGATGCTACCATGGGAATCAGATGAAACGGCCAGCTGATGACACTTCACTGCTGTACCCGTACTCGATGTAAACGAGTGCAGACAGTAAAACCCTTTGGTTTACTTTTGTGTTTACAATGTCGATAAACATAACTGATATTACTTTTACTGTATTTATACAGTAACATTCTAGATGTTCGTCAGATACATACACCCCTTTCTATCCTGATTTCGCAAACGACTGTTACAAGTTTGAAGAATCCTGGTCAAAGTAGAAAGGTCTTAAGACCATTCCCAACAAGTCTGTGACATACACATTGCACTATAAATTGTTAGAACTGGGGAATATCAGGACAACGGTACAGGTATCTCCGATGTTGTAGAGAGCACTCCACTTACCTATGAAAACAAACATGACAAAATCATCAACATCCACCGCAACGGTCAAATACTCTTCATGAATATGCTTACTAATTATGACAGTATGTCAATGTTTTGGTGGGCATATGGCAGAGTAAAACGATAGTACTGTAAGGTTTTACAGTTATAAAAGAACACTACCATCAAATTCAGTCGAGATCAAACTTGTTGCCATGGAAACGCAAAAACATACTAGTATATTATTCAGAAATCCAAACCTACCAAAAGAAATCATCATAGCACAAGACTTATCTTTGTGCCAAACTTGATGAAGAAATACTCATTGGTTTTAAAGTTCTACTCAACCACCAACTTCAGTCAGTCAAACATGTTGTCATGGGAACCACAAAAATATAAAATGATAAAACTACACACTGGTATAACAAATCTAAAATCATGGTGAACCTGCCAAACATGCGTACCAAGTCTGATAAAGCTAAATTGTACGACATTTGCTCCGAAAAACATGACATCCTCAACCTAAGTCATGTTTCCACTGAAACCGCAAAAGAAAAGAAAATTCATATCCATAACTGGCTCATCTAAGGATGTGTGTACCAAGTGTGATGAAGATAGCTCATATAGTGTAGGATATCTGCTCCAGACAAAATGACATCCTCATAGTCACAGCCTCTGTGTGTCCTGGCATGAAATGCCTCCTCCATGAGTTCTTTCCTTTAACGATTCAACCTGGAGGCCTACCTTTCGACTTTGTAGTCAATCTGAGCCCCACTGATCACACCGTTAATCCCACCCGATTACATAAGAACAGCGGGACGACTGTTGCTGAGTACATATAATCCGCGTCTTGTTGAAGGTTGACGGTCCTCGGCCACGGATCTCATAACAAAGACTGCAGTGGAAAAAACACCAGCATCACCAGAGCAAGTATCATCCTGTAACTTTCGAAGGGGGTCTCTTTCTGGAACTACGTGTGTATCATACAGTAACAGATCTGATTGTACATCAACCGTAGGTGATATATATCCAACATGAATTACACAAGTGTGGATGAATAATTGATTGGAAGCATACTGTCTTCCTCCCTCATTGTTAGAAGAAATAAGCAATCATTGAAATTTCATGACAACTAAGTTAACATTCTCAACGTTCTGCATTCCAGTTAGCTTCTTACGTTGACAGGTGTTGCACCAGTAGCCAAACAGGAATGCCATTAAAGCCGCTAGCACATTCATCACTTGTCTCATGTGAAAATCGCATGACATCACCTCTTATGTACAAGACATTGTGTGTTATTTGCTTTTTCTTTGTTAACATCTAAGCAAAGAAATATTAGTATTTGATGTGAATCTGAAGTCCTGTCACAAACTGTCTGGTGTAATTAGGACATATGTTTGTAATCTGGCATATTGATAGCAAAAGAGAAAGTTTTTTCTAACTTTATAGATTTATATTAAGTCAAAATGTTCTGACTTTTGAAGGGGTCAAACAAACAAATTATTACAAATACTACAAAGAAAAGGTATGGGAACACCCTAAAATTTTATAGTCACTTATAAATTTAAACGTAGAGTGGGCATTTATGCTCTAAGGTAAAAGCAACTTTTGTGGCTCTTTAAACAACATGCATTGACTCCGTTAATTCAATATATGTAGAGTTTGAGTGAGTGAGTGAGTGAGTGAGTGAGTGAGTTTAGTTTTACGTCGCACTTAGCAATATTCCCGCTATATGGCGACGGTCTGTAAATAATCGAGTCTGGACCAGACAATCCAGTGATCAATAACATGAGCATCGATCTGCGCAATTGGGAACCGATGACATGTGTCAACCAAGTCAGCTAGTCTGACCACCCGATCCCGTTAGTCGCCTCTTACGACAAGCATAGTCGCCTTTTATGGCAAGCATGGGTTGCTGAAGGCCTATTCTACCCCGGGACCTTCACGGGTCAGAGTTTGAGTGAAATGCAGCATTGTCCAAGACAGCGAAAGAGAAGGATGTTTGATTCAAAGGCCAAAACACAACAGACTGGATGACATGATTAACAAATTTACTAATGACTATGTATTTATTGGACGGAATTCTTAGTGATGGTAAACTAGCCTTGCAATGATATCAGAATTTGCTATTATTTCTGATATCTCTACAATCAGAGGTAGGTTCAACCCAAACGTTTTTGAAATCCTCTAGAAAAAGTTTTCAGAAGGTTTGTAATGTTTCACGCCAATGTTTCGTCAAAACGTTTCTTAAAACGTGCGGAAACGTTTTTTAAAAAGTTGGATCAGGACAAGTGTACCAATCACCGTCACACATTATTACAAGTACTGTACCAATAAATAAGTGAAGAGTGGTAAATAATATAAAACAACAAAGAAATATTTTGAAAATCATGTTTGTTTTGCCCTCAGTTCCTGAAAGACTACGTGAAACCTCACCGTAAGTTTTATTGCCTTTTCGTAGACTTTAAGAAAGTGTTTGATTCCGTTAACAGAAGGAAACTGTTATGTGTTCTACTACAGTCAGGAATGCATGGTAATCTCCAACGTCTTTAACGTAACAGTACATAAACATGAGAGCACCTGTCAGAATTAGTGAATTTCAGATGAGTGATGTATTTGATACATTTGCCGGAGTCAGGCAAGGTTGCATTCTGTCGCCGGTTATAATCAACCGTCGAAACAAAAATTCTCTATGCTGCTCCGCACAGAATATACGGAAGGTAGCTCTTGTTCTGCACCACATACATATGTTAAGAGAAAGTAATGTAAATTGCAAATGAGTGTCTATGGTTTTATCACGTATCTACAAGATGCGTGCTTACATACATTGTTAGGATCTTTATAGATGTAGTATTGCCCTTAGGGCCACATATACAAACATGTAATCTGTCTCTCTGTCAACCTCAACGTAATGCTTATGAACAACTCTATTGAAACAGTACTATGGCAAGGAAGATGCAGCGAAAACATTAAAAATGTTTGGGACTATCTTGGATGCAGTGTTCAAGCTAAACAAAATCAGAAGGAACTGAATCTGAATCCATGAAAAAAGGAAGAGAATTCCTATGCTGAGAATGTAACGCTTGATTGCCAGTATGAGGACAGAGGGCTGTCAAGACCCTGACGGTTCATACAATCAAACAAGCATTTTCTGAGACCTATGTGGTATCATATTGGCGTTGTCATGACAACCATGATCTCTGATGGTATTCCTTTCAGGCTGCTAGTCGATATCAAATTAAAAGTTTCAGTTCTGTTTATGTGTTAATGAGAGCAAAATAGGTTACCGTTGTCATTTGAATATCAGACATAAGCACAAGTAGTGTTTCGTACTTCTATAAGGAAGTAGGTGGAGATGCTTATTTGGTTAAAATCTTGTGCCCCTGACAAAACTGAAGGTATAATTTAATCCTCTCAATGCTACTGTCGAACCCATTCGACAGGAGTACAGGATAATGACATCTCCAAACAAAACTTGCAATAATTATTCAACGAGTCGGGTTTACGTGTCATATGAATTATGTATGGAATGCACTAATTCTCAGCTTTATAAATATATAATCTTCAATATGTATATGTACCTTTAAACGAAATGCCTGCGAATTAAAAATGTGATCACCAAATTTCTCGGCACGCAGTCGAAAATAACGGCCATTGTTGACTTTCAAGCACACCACGTCGAGTGGTACCTAGTCTAATATCTTCTTCATAATGAAATATTTTTTGATAGTTTAATCAATATTTTTGTTCTTTGGCAAATCAGTAAATGTGTCATCCTTTTGATATATAACTATTTTATCTGCAATTAATTACATGGTATGGATGTTGCCTCTGCACAGAAATTGCCATATTTAGCGACTTTATTTTGATTTTGTTTGACAAACCTTCCAACATTAACAATGTTGACAGCCGTAGGTGATGATTGAAGATGTCATGAACGAAATCATTTTTCTTTCGCAGAAACGAACGAAACCAGAGCTAGAGTGAGAATGTAACGTAAATGGATTTCATAAACATTAATGACTGCTTAGAAAACAACTGTCATCGTCTTTGCGAATCAGTATTTATTTTAGACATTAGAACAGCTAAACATCACATCTTTTGTTCACGACTTTGGAGCAAAAGTGAAATTATTCTGTTACTCCAAACAACAGTGGCATCAAGATAATCATGTAAAGTGGCACCAGGGACAAGTACATTTCTTTTTACTGATACTGAGCTCTGCAGTGAGTGGATGTTGTTGTCCAGTTTGAAGCTATTTCATTAAGATTTCAATATGGATTTTCTTCATTGCCATGTATATATGGCAAAGACATATATATCAAATTCTTCCAGATCTTTAACAGAAGACTGCTTAGTCCTTGGCATTTTGTTATTCAAGGACGACTGTTCTTGATATTTATTGTGTTTTGATGGTTTAGGCTCTTGGACATTAAATAATTGGAGTATATCACCATCAGACACTTCAGCAAAGACATATATATCAACTGCTTCCAGATCTTAAACGAAAGACTGTTCAGTCCTTGGCATTTTGTTATTAAAGAAGACTGTTCTTGATATTTATTGTGTTTTGATGGTTTAGGCTCTTGGACATTAAATAATTGGAGTATATCATCATCAGACACTTCAGCAAACAGAAACAATCCTTGAAAGTTCAACAGACTCATTTCATATTGTGACATTGCTCCTAAACCCAGAAAAAGACAATAAGGTAGAATAATTTATATTTACAGAATATGAGGCCTATTTACTTTCACCAGAGACAATATAACTTATTACATGTATATGGTTTCTTTTTTATCAAATGATAACATTTTCTGATAAATATACTGTTATTGCAACAACATAAATGACATTAGTCATGTGTGATTCAAAATAATTCACCAAACAAGAGGTACATTTGAAAACAAAAATAGCTCATCACCCATTTGTATTTGATGTACATATTATTAAGAAATAAAATACACAAAATGATATGAAACATCTATCCATATATTGTATGGTATACATGTAGTTGTATTAAAGAATTGTGTAAAATTGTCGGTTTTCCAGATCACTGAAAGACATTAATTAAAATTTTGTTAGTTACACGTTGGTAATGTATTGACAGATCCTGGGTGTCTTTGCCCATGATTAATTGGGAGAGAACAATATTTGTCATATCATTAATATCAATTAACACACGAAAATATATGAAAAGATTTAAAGTTGTAACCAGTTATGAAACATAAAGCATTGACAAATCCATCATAATTATTCAGCAAGAACGTTAATTTATTGCATAAAATTTTGAATGTAATTCAACGTGTTCTGAAGTGAGACATATAATTTTTGCCTTCATGTAATATGAACGCAATATTTATCAAATCATCCCCGATTTCATATGAAACAATAACTGAAAATATATTTTAGTTTATAAAACGTGTATACTGCAGTTGCTACTACACTACATCGTCACAAAAAGAAAAGCATGAATGTTATTTTGAAACACAAATGCCACGCCCATATCCGCGCACCTGTTGTTGAGAATGATGTTTGTAAACGTTTTTGTGTCGGACCATGTGAAAAAAAGAATAAGCTAGGATCAACATGCATCACAATTATATCTTTGCTATCTTTGTATTCAGTAGACAATAGAGTAATGTGCCTAATATGAACAAAAATTCAAATAAAAAATACTGAAAAACTTGCATCTGCATTGTTGATCGACTACTGTTTCCGGGTCACGGGAACATACAAGGTCAAACTGGTTCGGCTATGTGCCGAAATATACTGAACCGCAAAACAAACGCGAGATATGTGTAATTGTCAACAATATTTATTTTTAATATATTTTCATTAACACATAGGTACAAAATGATACATGATTAGTTCCTCAGCTAGCATACACTTTGAGAACTATCCATGGCACATCATTATGTTGTGTTTTCATGGGAAAATCTGGCTCAAGGTAGTCATGGCATGCGTAGTCCCGGGTATGCCCTCCCTGATTATTCAACACTGCCATACAATGTCGGTACATCGAGTGAATGAGGCGGCTCACGAAACCCATCGGTACTTGTGCCCACACTCTGGGGAAAGCTGCTTGCAAATCAGCACGAGTTGTCGATCTTGGAACCACCTGGTTCAGACGCCTCTGGATCTCATCCCAGAGGTGTTTGATTGGGTTCAGATCTTGACTGAGGGCTGGCCATGGTATGGTTCTGATGTTGTGCTGACGTAAGAAGTCCATAGTGAGCCTAGCTGTATGGGGACGTGCACTGTCCTGTTGGAACACGTGATTCCGGTGACGTGCAGAGAATGGTACGACGTGAGGTCTGAGGATCTGGTCGATGTACCGCTGAGCTGTTATGCCATTCCCTCGTCCTGCACCAACATTTTGAAACATATGGGGTCCTATCCTCTGATTCAGACCTATTGCACCCCAAGCCATGATGCTTTGACCACCCCATCCATTCTCCACAACACGTTCACCCCTCCTACGCCAAACCCTCACTCTACCGTCTGAAGTGGAAATGCAATATCGGCTCTCATCACTAAAGACTATTGGCCTCCATTGTTGATGCCGCCAGTGCTGGCGTTGTCTAGCCCATTGCATTCTTGCTTGACGGTGACGGGCGGTGAGGATTGGCCTTCGAGCAGGACGACGGCAAAGAAGATTGTGTGCTGCAAGGCGACGTCGTACTGTATCCTCGCTGATGGATCTCTGTCGGGTGCCAATAGTCTGTCGAGCTGTCAAGGAGGCTGACCTGAAGGGATCTCGAAGGTGTTGCCTATGGATGAAGCGGTCCTGTCTCGGAGTGGTCACTCGGGGGCGTCCAGTGCGAGCACGGTCTGCAGTACTGTTGGTGGTGTTGTAGCGCAGTTGTAGACGGTGGATGGTGCAGACGTGGACGTTGAAAACGTTTGCAACCACTTGGGCACGCTGTCCGGCCTATAAACGACCAATAGCCTGTTCCCTCTCTGCTGCTGTCAATCGTGACATGCTTGATTCTTCCAAAGATCAACTGCCAAAAGTCCACTCTCCACTCAGTTTTATACCCACAGGCGCTCTACCCATGGCGCACAGATGTGCTCCGTTTTGGCGTTACGTGTCAGGATCAATCCTAAGGTTACCTTCTATAGGGGTTGCAGAAAGAAGTGTTTATGTCTTGAGTTATCTACAGTTTTATAATCAATAAATTTTACTAAATTTTACACTTGAAAGTACCGTTTGGAAATTTCGCGTTTCTTTTGCGGTTCAGTATATATAGTAAAAAATACACCAAGAAATTGCTATGAGCTCTTATTAATCATTTCAAACAGTTATTTGTGCTAAATGTGGGTTTGTCAGACGAAATATCTTCAACTTTTCTGTTGATATTCAATAACGAATGAATTTCATCAGGCAATCCCTGTCTGTGACATCACAACCGGTGACCTCTGCACTTACTAGTGTTACGAGTGTGTATTTTCTGTATATGTTTGTTATTAATTCAGTAATAATTATTATTGGGTCACAATGTTTAGTGTTTTTGAATAGTAAATATTATGGGTCACATTTCGTTTTAAGATCTGGTCAACACTTCTAGCATTCTGGCATTCCGGAATTTACCTGCTCCTAGTTTTCGATGTTTCACTTCCGGGATACTGTTTCGAGACCATTCTACAGTGTTGACGACGTTCGGGAAATGACTTTGTAAATATATTAAAAGGCTGGTTGCCGTACGGAGGTGCACACTCACACTCATACTCAGCTGCGTCTCTGCCACGCTTGATAATCGAAATCCTGTCAACGCCTGAACCTACATTACCTGCTGTCACACCGATCGCTGTGTTTACATTTTGCCGTAGCTGTTCCCTTTCTTGACTAAGATTTTGTCTCTCTTGAATTATACCTGAAATCTGCATTGTGACTATTGACTTGTGACTTTGTATACCTTGCTCTCGTTGCATAATAATACAATTCGAACGGTTATGACTTGTCTTTGTTCTGTTTTGCTGGTTCACAAGGGGATTTCTTACATAGTTTGTCACGGGAAATTCTTAACCGTAACACTAGAAAACAAGTTAGATTTCACGATCTTAATTTTCGTCTGTCTCTCGTCATGCTAAACGGAAAAGACAAATGAAACACTTGTAGAATGAAAAATTCTGCCTCTTTCGCCATGTCTTACTTAGAAGAGTTCTGTATACTTTCGTCAGACCAATATAGCAATATTTCATGTAGGAGTTGAACGAAGCGCGCCATGTTTGTTTTTCGTACGTGTAACACGATCTATCACCAGCTTTTTGCGGGTTTGTGCAAATATTAATGAACCATAACACTTGAAATTAGCACGCATGAATGTTTATAAATCATGTAATATTATTCTGCTATTTTCATGACATGACATAAACGCAATAGTGCCATTCCAGTAAGACTTGTGATGACATCAAAAATATGATTTGTTTACGACGAACGTTTTCGATTATTTTTTTTTCAGAATTAATTTAAAATTTGTCGTCGCGCGGATATTTACCGATACAACTGTACGAAATTAAAGTTCAGTTCCGTGATAAGAATATTGAAATCGGTTTGCGCTAATTGGACAAATTGTTCGGTTCCTGATATAAAACACATCCGGCTTTCAATCGAGTAATTCAGGTAAATTCAGGAAATTTTACATTATTTATGTTTGTCTTGTAATCAGCCTCTGTATGTTTGAAATTATCTGGATATGATTTATAATAACGTTTATTTTTGTATCTAGTATTAATGAGGCGAATATTGTTTCAGTTGTTCCATATTTAATGACACACCGACTGTTTGAAATCACCCACCCTCTTATCAACGCCTAATGCTGAAATTAATTCAGCAGGCTAAAAGTTAAATATCCAATTATCTATTAGACCTAAATCGACATATATACTGACTGCTTGCGGTAGGGAAACATCTCTCCTGCAATTTGTAATATTGACGATATTCCTGGCGCAAGCGTAGCATATACCATCCATTAAACATTCATTGCCAGCGAAATATTCTGCGAAACTGAGCTAAGGGAGCATACTTATCACGTAACCGGGTTCTGCATAATGTAAAATTTCCAATAAATTTAAAGTTCACTTTGACATTCTCCCAGAAGACCTAGTTCTGTTACACATAACAAATAGTTACTTTGATTTATATTTACCACACATGACATCATGCATGCTTGAAAGGAAGCTAGGAAATAACACATACACACTAAATATGAAGACAGATACACAATGTAAATATAAACTAACCCGTTAAAAGCTGCTGGAAAGGATGACCAGTGACTGAAGTGAAAATGTGAACTGACCCACAAAACACCTTGCTGTTGAATATAAGGGACTTGGGGGATGAGGCAAGACAATAGAGCCTATAGACAACGTAAGCGCAAAGATGACTGTGCTATGGTGAAAGTGAAGCAGCAGGTTAGATTAAATGGTCAAGCTGGCGCAAAACGTAGAGATTAAAACACAAGTTAAAGTATACTTGCTTTCCATACTTAAGCAAAGGTTTACAACTATGTATTAAGATTGGTTACAGTCATAAACTGTTACTGTGAAAGGAGAGCAAATGATACATATTGGTACGATTGTCACTGTCATATCATACTTCATTGTGAAATATTCACGTCTGAAAAACCTTATAGTTAACTAGAAACGTTGAAAGATGATGGCATGTTTTGAGTGTTTTCTTGGTGAAGATGTACCTGATTTTTCTCATACTGTTGACTGTAATGTATGGGAAAATAAGGCCCTTCCTTGGATACATTTAACAGTCTTTCAATACGAATGTTTTCTGCCAATGGTGGCAAATTTCATGTTACCTTTGTGGTGTGTTCAATACTTCATGTATATTGAGCAAATTTGGTTTTTGTATGACCTTCCGATATGTGTCTCTTCAGATCTCGGTTTGTTTGTTCATTACCAGTCAGAGACTATCTACTCCTCTCAGAGATTATCTTCTGGCTATTATGCACGTGTTTCTAATCTTCGACTTTGCTCTCGGAATGAATTCCCTACCATAAAGCAGTGGTTTGTAAATGACTGAATCCAAGTCAGCAACACTGACCCTCTCAGACCCTTTGATGTTTAAAGCAATAGTCCAGCATTATAGTAAGGTTTAAAGATAAATTGTTCCGATATCCCTCTCTTAGATACCTTGACATTAACGTTCAGTGTACTGTCTAATTCAAACTGGACCGACTAAAGAGCACTAAATCGTATACAACATGCACCTATCCAAACGATTCGGCTTCTAATTCAGGATCATAGTCTGCTGCTTGATGAACTATGATGGGTGGTTGGTTGTCTGAAGCCGAACTCAACGATGCCTCAGCTATATCGGGCGATCTGTAAATAATCAAGTCTGGAATAGACAATCAATTGGGGATCGATCTACACAACTGGGATATCATGACATATGTCCACCACGTCAGTAAGCCTGATCACCTCATCTCTTTAGCCGCCTTTACTGAAGACCAATTCTAACCTGGCTCGTCACATGTCCTGACGAACTATGTTGGGTTCATTTCAATCAAATTGTTTCACATATGAAGCCGCTTCTTTTATTACAAGAACTACTAAAACTTGCCAACCCTGACCAAAATTTACCAGCCTACAAATAATTTATGCTTGGAAAGCACTTTATCATCCAGTTGGAATTCATTACATAGTGTTTTGGTATAGATTATGCATCTTGCCCTGTAATACGTATTGACTGCCTTTTTAAACTGACATATTTAGCAATTCATGGGCACACATTCTAGAGAAACTGACTGTATGTAGGGTTCATTTCAGTCACAGGATTAGTTGGTTGTCTGAAGCTGAACCCAGCTATATCAGGCTTTCTGTAAATAATCGAGTCTGGAACAGACAATCCAGTGATCAACAACATGGCCATTGATCTCTGTAATTGAGACATGATGACATGCGTCAACCACGTTAGCAAGCCTGACCACCTCATCTTATCAGTCACCTTTTACGACAAGCACAGGTTACTGGAGATCAATTGCGACCTGGAATGTCACAGGTGTTGACGAACTATGTATGGTTAGATTCTTCAAAGGCATGTATTAGATGGCGTAGTAATACAGGACAAATCTTATGGATACCAACTTCATGAGTTTATTTTCAGACGATCGGAGCTTATCGTAGCTCCCTCATCAGGTTGAGCTCAAACGAACAGTAAGACTTAACTGTTAACTCTGCCCATGGCCTGACAATGCTCATGAAGTCACAATGCTATGACAACATGATACCAGTAGCTAACAGGAATACTATGACAACATAATAGAATTAGTAGTGTATGGTTACAACTAACATGACACATAGAATGAATAATGAACACATCTTATTATGAATATACAACAGTATTGTTGGGTTAAATTAAAAATGACAGATCCTTATTACCAAATTGTAGGTTCGTACATGTACAGAGAAGCAACTCTTCTGTGATGCATGATTGTTTCTAATAGAAGTGGTTTGGTATAGATTATGCATAGACATCTTGCCCCGTAATATTTAGTGACTGCCTTTTTAAACTG
The DNA here is from genome assembly GCF_037392515.1 of Haliotis asinina. Lineage (NCBI taxonomy): Eukaryota > Metazoa > Mollusca > Gastropoda > Lepetellida > Haliotidae > Haliotis > Haliotis asinina. Next base: position 28,898,898 of record NC_090292.1, read on the forward strand.
ATATATTTATCAATTCGTGGAGACACAGCCAGTCAAACTGAGTGTATGTAGGGTTCATTTCAATCAAAGGATTTCACATATGAAGCCGCTTCTTTTACTACATGAACGGTCATTCCAATAGATGCTGCCAAATAATGGAACCGCCAGTTCCACACAGTCCTCCCTGACAATAGTGCCATCAACGCCCTTCCAGGTGTAGCTTGGTTCACCTTTACCCCAGTTTTCGTGCTCTAAGGGTGTCTTGTCCGTCCACAGAAACCTCCGCTGCACCTTGAAATATCTGAGGCCCATCCAAAGATTAACTGCAATTATTATAGGATACATATATTATGCACATTTCCACGCAACTAGTGCATGCTCTAGGTACTGGAACGTTTCTGTCATGGTTTCTTTCTTTATTATTTTACAAGCAGCAAGTTATCACACAGCCTCATCCACACAAGGTACTCCAGGTACCCATTTGCAGCTGGGTGTACTGGGACACGTAGTCAGTGTACTTTGTCAAGTGATGCTGCATGAAACTGTACCCACAACTGGGTTTCTGCACCATTCATGACCAACGCATGTTATTCTGGATAAGCCAAATAACGAATCATGCCCCTCTTGAATGATTTCATTTTGGCGTAAGAATATCAGTACTTTAAACAGAATAAATAAATCTATTCCTGTTTGATTTACATGGTTCTTAATATCACCGAAGGTCTCATACATTGTCTGACTAGGTTTTTTTTTTTTTTTTCGCCTATTTATTTTAAAGAATTAAACCTTCTTGATACAAATAAACAAAGGAAAAACATAAGCGTTAAAAGACATATTCTGACGTAATAATTGGCAAATAACATTTATAAAAAGAACACAGCTACATTAAATCCCAAAGCAGAAACTCAAAAATTACAAATATTTTCTCAAACTGAACATTCGTGTAAACCTGCTGTCATATCCAAAGTGGAAATATTAATGAATTCGCTGAAAAGTGTATTAATGACACATAATAGTCTGACAAAAATATTCCCAGAGAAATATTTGTACTACTGTTAAAGATTAAAGTTACATTTGCATGAATAGTTACGTTTAGAGATAATATCAGTGTTTAGAAACTCGTGGCGATGTATAAAACTTTAATTGTGATGGAAACGCATATACAATCCCCACAAGTCAGAAATAGTGTCAGAAATACACCAGAGATACAAATGTCAGAGATACAAATATGTATTTGAATATGTCGCCGATTCTTATGAAAAAGAACACACATTAGACAGCACAATTCTGGTAGTAACGTTCTTAGTGCTTTCAATATGACGATATATATTGTCCATGATTTTTAGACAATAGCATAATACCATTAATGATTTAAGTAGACTGGATTATGTTTATGTAAGAAAAGATTTCCTTTCAAGATACTTTAATAGCATGACAGCGTAAATCTTCAACATATCACAAATATGAATATTTACGTTAAGAAAATACAAACAAGATAAAGTGTGTTTGATTATAGTGCCAGTGGAAGTCAAACAATGGAATAGTCCAAACAAGCTTGGAAGTATGTTTTCCAGGGTGCCAGTCCCTTTATTTGTTAGCCTTACTGTGTGTTTAGGATATATTTACATTGATTGTGGAACGATAGCTCATAAGATACTTTGGCATAAAAACAAAAGAGGAGATCACTGACATGGGCAACTGACAGATGATCAAAATCTATACGATGACCAAATTATAATTACACGAATGCTTGAGATGTGTGAAAAAAAAGACATTGAAAGATATTAGTTTATGGCTCTTTAATCACTTTATTATCATGCGATAACTTTTGTGCCATGTGACTGCACTAACCATCATCTTTGAATATTTCTTCCAAGAATTTTTCGTCTTCAAAAACTGTATTAATATCCACGAGAAAGAAATTGAGGCAAAAGGTTCCTCCTCATGCGGAGAAAGAAGTATGGTATTAGTGACAACATATTTAGGGGCAGTTATTAGCCAGCATTTCCAGGCATGTCGAACACCATTCAGTAAGGGTATTTAGCCAATCAGATGGCAGGTTTCCAAAAGGAATGGTGACAACACTGACCGAGCCTGCAAGTGATGTTAGTTCCATGGTTTTTACACCCAATCACAAGTGGATGGTCTTTACCATACCTGGGATCAATGTTGTCTAAATCCACCCCGTCATTTCACATCCAAAAGCGCCACATTCCGGCTGATGGCAAAGGTTTGGTACTTCGCTGGAATGCTCAAGAATCAGTGACTATGTATGTATAAGACCACACACACACACACGGACGGACTTACAATCAGAGTAATACTGTAGTTGTGCTATCATTCAGCCTATCTAAATCTGAGTCTCTAAGTCTTTTCGCCAACGTTGATCTACATTCAAGAAAGAATTAGTAGAACTATTTCGCACTGAAAACCAAGACTTTGGTGAGTTCATATTATATTTGTGACCCATTACTTTGACCCCGTTGCATTGCACTAGAAACCTCTACTGTGAATCATTGTATCGTTCTCTTTGGTTAGTACATTAGTACATTTTAGACTTTTCAGTCTTATATTTTGCTAGTTCTGAGGGGATTTCTTATACCTTTTGTCATGGCAAATTATTAACAGTAACACAATTCTGAAATACAGAAATACAATGCAAAAGATGGATCACAAGATTGTGATTAAGCCCTTGGTCTTTTAGATGTTTTATTGCCACACCATGATCAAGTACAAGTTCAAAGATACTAATCTCTATACTTTCCTGAACTGACTCCCCGACAGCAAACAGAAACAAATGCACACCTTCATCCCAATTTTTCTGTCTCAAAACAATAACTTTTGATCATATTGTTCAAAGTTTGATTACTTCACCTGCTCAATACCCAACTGGTACATAGCTTGATAAAACACCTTTCATATAGTAATAGATCGCCGAGTGACAATCCCATGAAGAACTGCATCAAGAAATCCTGTAGATGAACACATGATAGTGACAAGATACTGATTTACAGACTTAGGGTTCAGGTTGTGGACCAACACAATCAGTGATAACTCTGTGAACAAGTTCCTCAAAAGCTGTTATTGATTTCAATAAAAATGGAATTATTATTTGGCTTTCCAACTATTTAGCTACCTCTTCTCTCAAACTGACCTAAAAGAAATGTTCCAAAATGTTCTCACAAGTTTCAATTACACCCAAATGACCTGCCATTGGACTTTCAGTGTCCATGAATGTGCATGATTTCAAAATAATCTTGGTACCACAATTTGGTGATACAATTACCATGCACCCTCCATGGAACGTCTGACGACTTATATTTCGTCATCAGAACACCCTCCATGGAACGTCTGACGTCATCAGAACACCCTCCATGGAACGTCTGACGTCATCAGAACACCCTCCATGAAGTAATAACATTGAATCGCGCTTGATGCACGGAAATTACCGATGTCTTGCGAATGCAAACCGATGGAGGAGAAATAGCTCTTTTCTGTGTGTGTCTGTGTCTGTGTGTGTGTCTGTGTGTGTGTGTGTGTGTGTCTGTCCAAAATGTAGCACTGGATATGGAAAGATTTGCCTCGCTTTCCAATGAATTTATCTTGAAAAAACGTTCAAATGTTGTCCCTGTGAATATTACGAAGCAGTCATTTTACAAGACAATACCTGCGGTAAGAACAGCAAGATGCAAGATTATAATCGTTTGATTCACTCAGGTTGGCTGAAGTGTACGATCCATACCCATTCTTTAAACATTTTAAAACTAACATTGAGGTATTTGGTAACACGAATACGTTGCTCCTGGTCCCTCGGTGCCCATGGGTTGGGTTATGTACCCTCGATGTTGGTCTACGATAAACAGACATCGACGGTACATCAACCAGCTTATAATGTAAAAGGCAACCTCTCATATTACTCTTACCATGATTCCATGTGTTTCATTAAAAAGTGACAAAATATAACAATTTCCTATTTATTGTTTTTCCCAATTATGCATTTCAATGGATATATTTATGCAAAAACAGTGAAAACGTAAAATGGTGCTTGCACTTCAGACAGTTATATTGATATTGTTACGAGCACATCAAACATGAAATATCAACACTTCTCTGACAGTGTTTACTTTCAATATCGTGAGTGCTGTAAACACTCGTCATGTTCCATACGTCAATATTGGAAAATTTGACAGCTGGTGAAAGTTTCAGACGTCTTCACCTCTGCGCCAAGGACAAGTGGTGCAGTGACGATGGGCGATGAATTTGCGCGGCAGAAATATTGAACGCAAACATTGTGTATGGCGAGCCTGGTTTATGAGAGTCATGGCCCACGCGTGAGAGAGGACTATTTTTGTTATGCTTCACAAATTACTGGCTTGTGATTCCCCTTTAAACCAGCAAAATAAAACGCAATCGAGTGTTTAAAATTCAATGATATATGGAACATATTAAAGAAGGTTGCAATGCATATAATTTGCACGGCTCTGCAATCCGCCCTACGGAGGTACCTCCCTTGTTGATGCTAGACTGGTTCCCCTGCCCTATTCCGCGCTGCGCTATCTCTGCACTAGAAGGACAGGTCAGGCCCGCCATTTTCGGTGGAGATTCCTCCCGGTAGTTTCATGACGTCAGTCCAGTCCATTACTCCACGTAAATATTCAGAATTGTGTTGCGCTTGCGGAAAAGCGACGTGTTCGTTCTTCATGTGGTAAGGATAAGAATATATCTGCTTTATTGCTGCGATATGGTGATATTAATGTTCCTTCTCACTGGGATATACCATCCGGTGCTATATTTAGACTACCGCCTCGTCCAATGGAACGAGTGAACTCCGCGCCCCTGACCTGTCCTTTGTGTAGCCAGCTTGCTGAGCGTAGCATAGGCAGAGTACCAGTCTATTTTTGATGCAAAAAATGCCCTTGTCGATGCCAAAATGCCAGATAATGTTCCTGTGTCTGTATGCATAAAACGTGCTTCAAAAGGTTCGCCCACCTACAAGACTTATCACGGGATCAGCGTTTCCTCGAATATTAAAAGCAAACATAATCCCTTGGAGTAGGTCATTTACACTACCCCTAAAACCACTGAGGGAACAGTCAACAATAATCTTCGAAAGAAATACCTGGGGAGAACAAATTGCCTTTTACATGGAATTTCTTCTTGATTGCTGTCTCCTTTTCATTGGAGTCAAACTTGACCAGCGACCCTCCATCAGACTGACACACGCGCAAAGCTGCATCCCAAGACAGTGGGGTCACGTGTCTCTTGACGTTGATCTTCACCTTCCCAACCTTGAACGACTGATAGCCTGGTTTCACTGTTGCATAAAAATCATTATCATGTTATCAACTGTTAAAACATAAGTAACGTTTCACAGAAAGTATTTTTATTTAACTTGTGGATAAATTGTATATGATAAACCATTTTCTGAAAAAATTGTATTCAGTTTAACCGGAAACCGACCTTTGACACATTATGACACAGGAAAGAAACGCATAGACGAGAAATCTGCTGTAAAAATGTTGTATTTTCAAACATGTGTAACTCGTCCACAATTAGACTTTAGTGCATGAAATTTTACACCTGCTTACAAGAATGGACACATTTAGATAACGGAGACGTTGAGAGATGATGACGACTAACATCCAGACGCCTGGCAACAAAAGATTGGCAATCTCCGGCATGCATTCTTTGAATGGTGATGTTCTGAGTCAAGATGTGACGAATTTGACTTGGAAACTCCTTCAAAACGATTTCTAAAAGTAATCTGGATTTTTGTTGCCACACAGTGAATGCTGTTTGCTGCCCATTTTCAACTGCAAAGTGATTTCTGTTGCATTGTGGCGATGCCTCTCAAAATCCTTGCAAAAATCTCATCAAAATCAACGTTTTCAGGTAAAAATGATTTTTTACTGGTGCAGTTGTGTTAAATCATGTTATCAACATTTTTGTTACATATTTTGACAATTGTTTGAACACTGTAGGGTTATTAAAAGATATTTAAAAATACAAATCGCCTATGCCTTTCTTTTTGGGGGTAGTGTACATCCCAGTATGACCGATTCAAGACCAACAATCTGGTATCATATCTTTAATTATACCGGGAACAAGAAAAATAAGCACCAGCCTATTTGAAAACTAAGATATGAAACTGTGGAAATGTTAAGCTGAACTAATTGGGAAGACCCATCCATATTTAGAGAAAGTACATCTGGTATCTGTTTTAGAGATGTCATAATCATTGCAATTGACAATTAAATAAAATATTTATAGATATGATGACACTGCTTTTTGAATCAAAATAACTACTCTTGTTGCGCTTACAGAAGATTTTACAGTTTATAATTGCAAAAATTATAATTGAAAAAAAGGTGTAAGAAATCCCCTCAGAACCGGCAAAATATATAACACTGAGAAATTTGAAATGTTCAATAATGTGTATTCAGCCAAAATAAAGGCAACATGCAAAGCAAACTATAGAGATTCGCAATAGAGGTATCATGTACAATACAGTTGAGTCAAATCGAAAGTAATGCGTCACAAATATAATGTCAACTTATCGAAGTCTTGGTGTGAGTGCGAGACACAGTTATGCAGACTGCAACACAGCGTGTGGTCAGGCAGCGGTTATGTAGGTCAAGCGTTGACGGAGAGGCTGTCCGATATGTAATCCAGTAGATCTGTGTATATCCGTGTTGACAACACGGCAACTAGCCTTTATATATACAGTCAACATTTCCTGAAAGTTCGAGCACATGCGACCATCGCCATCAGCGTAGAATTCTCTAGAACAGTAGTAGTCTCCCAGAAGTGAACAATTAATCAAGGGAAGCAACTCTAGAAAACTTTCTTAAAGCCTGCTGCCAAAATACGAAAAGTACTGAACATTTATGACACGGAATGTGACCCATAAAAATTATCATTCAAAACACTAAACGTTTTGACCCAATGCTAATTATTACTTAATTAATAATACAATTTACAGAAAATACACAGTTGTAACAAAGACTATTCAATTTAGGTTTCACTTGTTAAAAGTGACAATCATTTGACTATTTCTGATTTTCATTTTTGAAAAGAAGGTAACGTTTTGGGGGAAAACAAAATGCTTGTTTTTCGAAAGTGCATTCATCCTGTTCATAATTCATAATTTCCATTATGGTTTTGTTTTTAAACTAAATGTCCTAAACCAAATTATGATAGCTCGTTTTTCCTGAAAGATTTCCTGTGCCGGCCTATATTTTTGTAAAATTTACTGAGTGGCGCTTAACTTTTTATTCACGGTATACTAATGTCAAAATTGCAAAAACATTTTCCGAAGCAAAGGGACTGTGATTCATGAGTTTTTTTATTGTATTTCTTTTTACAGTTATGTGTTTGTTTTGAGCGACTAGGCCCTGAATGTAATTCTCACACTTGTGAAGATTCGGGTTAGAACCGATCTATTTGTTGATTACCTTATGCCGCACTCAGCAATAATAGATAGAGAGAATGAGTGAGTGAATGAGTTAAAATGTAACGTCACATCGGCAATACTGGAGCCATATCGTGACGAGAACATTCTTGAAAAAAAATGTATGTATAGAGTAAAAAGATTGTCGACGAAGGAGAGTAAAACAACTAGAATATCAAAATAAGAAATCGACCCAGCGTGAAAAGTTAAACTAATATCACTATTCAGACAATACAATAAACAAGCAGACTATAGTTCGCCAACAACTGAAGGTATATCACCATACTAGAGGTCATGGGGACTTACAGTACTTCCGCTACCTGCATGGCCCCTAGCTGGATTTACACCATCCCCTCAGCTGCTGGTGATTGTATGTCTGATTAGCCACAAATCAAAATGACAGAAATACTACGGCTAAAAAGAAGGAAGATTAAATTTAAATTCAAATGTTTTGGGACTTACGTACCCTCTCAGGAGGACAATAATTTTATGGTACTTCAATCCCCCTCACAGCCACTAACAATCTCAGTTACTAATTTAACTTCCAAACTTATTTATTATAACTTATGTATTTACAAGTCACTCAACAAATGTAATAAAATGCAATAATTAAATCAAAACTTACGTTACTAGCAGGTCCTTCATAGTTCTTGAATTGAAATAATTATCCTTTGTGATGGAATATTCGACACAGTCAAGCAAGACATGCTTGACCGTGATTATTTCATCACAACGGATGCAGAACGGAGTATCTTCACCTTTCAATAAGTATCCATGAGTATATCTTGTGTGGCCGATACGACATCGCCGCATGATGACCTGTTCAAATCTGGACAACCCAAGTATGTGTAACCAATATAGGGTTTTATTGCATGTAATGTACTTATACCCACTTGAGTACCCCACTTCTTCGGCATCAGATGACGTATATAGGATCAAACAGTAGCTATATAATCAGTGTATGAAATAACAAGTGGTGTCACAGATTTGTTGAGCCCTGTCTTGGCAACAAGATCAGCCACTGTGCTACCTGACACAGTGGCTGGGTAACCAACAAAAGACGATGTCGTATTGGCCAGAAGCAAGATCATTATGAAGTTCAATGATTTCTATTTAAAAGCGGATGTTTACATGATAGGTTTTTAATTGCCTGAGGGCACGAAAGAGAGTCAGAAAAGATTGTGTATTGTTGATGTTCAGGGTGTCTTTGAATATATTTAAGAGCTGTTAATATGACGTTTGCTTCTGCAGTAAAAATAGAGCTGTTATCTGGTATTCTAGAAGATATTGTTCTGGATCCAGTGACAGTGGCACAAGCTACTGCACCACCGTCCTTGGCAAACATTTGCAAATAAGGGTTTGTAATTGCTATGTTTAGGTTTTAATTGACTATATTCTTGTTTATATTGTAAGTCATTAGTTTCTGTATTTTTAAATGAGGTTAATGTTAGGTCGACCTGTGGCCTAAACAACTGCCAAAGAGGAGAGGAAAGAAGACCTGCCGAAAAAAGGGTTTAATTCTGTGCCCAAGAGGTGAAATCAGATAAGATTTCTTGTTATATAAATCTTCATGAAGGGAATTGAGACACAATTAAAGGTAGGGTTACACTGATTAGAATATAATTTGGTAATGTATTGTAAAGACAACTTTATACGTCGTTGGGCAAGTGATGGTTCATCGACCTCAACGTAGAGACTGTCAACAGGTGAAGTTCTAAAAGACCCAAGACAAAGTCTTAAAGAATCCAATAGGTTACGGTTGATTTTGTAGGCTTCAGGCTCCACCATAAACGATGGAGCCATAATCAAGTTTTGAACGGACCAGCGATCGATATAAATCTAGGAGGGTAGCTTGATCCAATACCCACTTTGAGTTGGAAATAACTTTCAACAAATCGAGTGCATTCAGGCATTTGGCTTGAAGGAATTTGATATCCGGCAAAAACGTTAGATAGGAATCGAAAATTAGGCCCAGGAACTTGGCCCCCTTAACAACTTTGATGGGAGTGCCATTTTAAGATACTTCGGGGTCCTTATGGGGCTTATATTTTCAAAAAAAAGTATACAATTTGTTTTGGATTAAGAAAATTCAAAGCCGTTGTCAAGACACCATTTATTTATTTATTTTGTTTAAACATGACTGCAGTTGCCGTTCAATAGTATGCATATTTTTCCCACGACAAGATATACACCTGGAAATTAATCAAGCAACACCCCAATTTTTTCTATTGGAGCAACTTTGAAGTGTTCTGACAATCAAAATATGCCGGGTTGATATAGTTTGACACTTTTTTATTCAACAGACGATCTCTGACAAACAACTTAAAGGGAAAAAGTATCAAGACTTTGCTTTATTGCAACGAAATCCAAATTCTTAAAACTGTCTTAAATTCATGAAAAAATGGACACAATTTACTATTCATCCACAGACGTTGTTGTCAGGTGTATTAACACAAATGTCACATGGAAAGAAAGAACAGTCATCTGAGAGTCTGCACACCGACTTTCATCAATATCTAGTGTGTCCTCCCTGCGCACGCACCACCGATTCCAGACGCCTCCTCATTCCTTGGATGAGTCTCCGGATCTGATTCTGGGGGATCCTGTTCCACTCCTCATGCAGGGCAGCCGTCAATTCGTTGAGATTATGGACTGGTGGGTCTCTCTGCCTCACACGACGGCCAATAAAGTCCCACAAATGTTCAATGGGGTTGAGGTCAGGGCTCATGGCAGGCCATGGAATTCTGTCAATTGCATTTTGCCGCAAAAAATCATTTACAGCATGCGCCCTGTGAGGTCTAGCATTGTCGTCCATAAATATGGGTCTCGTTGCCAGAGGATGGTTCTCAAAATGAGGTACCACAGCCCTGTCAAGAACCTCCTGTTGGTAACGAACACCGTTAAGGTTGCCACGGATGGTAATGATATCCAACTTGCAGTTCATGGAAATGCACCCCCATACCATAACGGAACCTCCCCCAAAGGCCACAGTCTCCTGGATGTTCCGTGGAGCCATTGCTGTGTTCCTCTGCCTCCAGACCCGAGTACGACCGTCCACCATGTGCAGCAAGAACCGGCTCTCATCTGAGAAATGGACCTTCCTCCAAGAGGCAATGTTCCAGTGCAAACGGTCATTACACCAGGCCAGTCGGGCTGCCTTATGGGCTGGAGACAGTCTGGGTCGCTTGATTGGCCTCCTTGCCCGGTATCCTGCAGCTTTCAGACGATTCCGAACAGTCCTGTTCGAGATGGGTCTCCCTGGAAGCCACTCCTGTCTCAACCGAGAGCTCGAGTCGAAGGACCTGCGCCGTACAAGTCTCAGTAAAGCTCTGTCCTCCCGGACTGTGGTCTTCCTGGGTCTTCCTGGTCTAGGCAGGTCTTTAACTTCATTAGTGGCCCGGTATTTTTTCAAAAGTTTTGAAATTATGGAATGATGTCGTCCGATTTGAGTCCCGATTTGTCTTAGAGACATACCAGCATTCCTCATGCCGATTATTTGCCAACGAGTGGCCTCTGATAATTTCCTACGTGCCATGACATTGAAATGAATGAAAAACCGAATGCAATCGACAACCTGCGCTTGTAAACACCCCAGGGAAAAAGTGCATTTTTCGAAAGTTGAGGTTAAAGCAATGCACGTGCGCTGTGCAAGCTTCACGCGCGTCATATCAACCCATGAAAAGCTCATGCTGTATGTCAATACATCAAAATTGAATAATCAATCATCAAAATTACTTCGTTAAACTTTGTTAAGTTTTTATGTGTCTTTGAATTTGGTGTTGCTTAATTAATTTCCATATGTATATATTAAAATCGTCCACAAATAATGATCCATCAATTGAATCATTCAAAACCTTGGATAAGCTACTGATCTTAATTTTACAAAAATGTGACAGACAAAATACTGCCTTGGGGCAGGGTTGAACCCACTCGGACTTGAAATTGTCTGTCTGCTAAAAACTGTGATATAAAAAGAGGTAAACGGCCTCTCAACCAAAAATCATGTGAATACTTTAAAATGCCATGCTTCCAGGTCGTATCATAAGCTTTCTCAAGATCAAAGAAAATTGATACACCATGTTGTTTATTAACTATGGCATTTTTACAAAGGATTCTAAACGTACCAAATGATCAATGGTACAACGATTTTCCTGAATCCACATTGAATGTTTGTTATAAGATTAATGGTTTCAAGATTCCAAATTAACCTATTATTCATCAAACGTTCCATGGTTTTGCAGACACAGCTAGTGAGAGATATCGGTCTGTATTTCGACGGATCTGTATGATACCTGCCAGGTTTTGGTATCGGGACTACAATGGCATTACGCCCTGAAGGAGGAAATTCCATAGGCGTCCATATTTGGTCAAGTATATATAAAAGTATCGTCAGACATTGTTCGGGTAAATGTTTCAGTAGCCGGTAATGGATATTATGACCACCAGTTTCAGTGTCATGAGCTTGCTCAAGGGCAGTTTGTAGCTCGTGTAATGAAAACACTTCATTGTAATCTTCACCATTATTTGAGTCGAAATGAAGCTTTGTCTTTTCCTCTTGTTTCTGATATTTCTGAAACTCAGGGACATAATTTGCCGATGATGAATTCTTGGCAAGAGTTTCGCCAATTTTATTTGCAATTTTAGATTTATCAGTTATTAAATTACCACCGTCTTTAAGATGATACACCGCAGATTTTGAACCTTTGCCTTTAATTCTTTGAACCATGTTCCAGACCTTTGACATTGGTGTACGTGAATTAATTTTGGAGACATAGTTCCTCTAAGATTGTCGTCTCTTTTCTTGTTTCACAGCAGGTGTTTGTTACTGGATCTGAGGACACGAGCAGGAGTGTATGGTGTGAGAAGATCACATAGGTAAGAGGGCGCCATGGAATTAACACACTGGTAGGCGAAAGTAAGTATCTTGAAATCGATTCTTTCATGGATCCGTAACCAGTGCAAGGAGTCCAGAATAAAATGTATGTCACAGGAGGGCTTAGAGTGGGTAACAAGACGGGCAGCTTTATTTTGGAGAGATTGCAGGCGCTTTATCTGGGTTTTGGAGGCACGTGTGAGCAGACTGTTGCAATAGTCCAAACTTGATAGTATGAGGGAGTGAACAAGCAGAGCCACGGTGTCTTGGGTGAGTCGGTGGCGAATGCTGGATATATTACGGAGATTTATGTGAATTTCCATGGAGAGACTGTTGTCCAAGTAGACTCCCAGATTTCTCACAGCGGTGGAGAAAGGGATGGAAGTGTCCCCAATCTGAAGATAATCAAAGCGACACTTTTTCAACCTGGCAGGTGGACCGAACAGTATAGCCTCTGTTTTACTGTCATTCATTTTCAGCATATTTGATGTCATCCATGGCTTGACGTCACTGAGGCACAACTCCATGTTGTGTATGGTGGAGGCTTGATTTTCCTCAGACAAATCCATTTTGTCAACCAGTTGTGAATCATCAGCATAGAAATGGCTAATGACCTGGTGCTGTGCAATAAGGTGACCCAAGGATTTTGTATACATCGTGAAGAGGACTGGCCCCAACACAGAACCCTGGGGTACCCCGCATTTTAGCACTGAGGGAGATGATTGGAGATCACCAATTTGCACATACTGAGACCTGTTAGACAGGTAGTCAGTTTAGAACAGTTCCAGAGATACCAAACTCAGTATGTAGTCGATTCATCAACCTGTCATGGTCAATTGTATCAAAAGCAGACAAAAGGTCCAGCATAACAAGCAAGGCAATGTTGTTGTAGTCGACAGCAGCAATGACTTTGTCCAATACGCAATTTAAAGCTGTTTCTGTACTGTGTGAAACTCTGTACGCAGATTGGTGCTTATCCATTAACTGAAATTTGTTCAGGTGATGAATTAACTGTTTCACAAAAAAAAAAAATACATATACACAAGTCATTATTGAATATAAAATCTTTCAGTATTTTACCTTTAGTGTTAGTGTTTGCAGCACCCCAGATCGGGTTATGGCCATTGAGATCACCCATTATGATACAGGGTTTAGGGAGTTGGTCATAGGGAGCTTGAAGATTAGACAGCTGGCCATGGAGTGTCCAAGAAGGCGGAGTATACAAAGAGCACAGTGTAAAATTAATTAATCTCACAGCCAAAGCTTGGAGATTAGTTGTGAGTGTTACAGGACTATGGTAAACGTCCTGCTTCACAAGGATTGAAGACCCTCCAGTGGCACCTCCGGAAGGTGAAAAAGAATTATAAGCAACCACATGACGTAAATTAAAAGTATCTGTCTGCTTCAGATAGGTTTCCTGCAGGCAGAAAGCTGATGGAACAACATCTTGGACTAATATTTGTAACTCATTAAAATTGGTCCGTATTCCTCTACAGGACCACTGTATTATATTTTTTGGAATGGACTATCTTTTAGGCGGGATAATTTGGGATCTACCCCTCCCCTTTTTAGAGGGCGACAAGCGACGTGCCCTGGAATGGGAGTATTCGGACACGTCCATATCCTCAAGTGAACCATATTTATTATATAGTTGAACTTGATTTTCTAATCCCTTTGATACTTTGCTACTTTGAAGTATTCTAGTTGAATCTGGCCTTGGTTTCAGTTTGCTTTTAATGACTTGTTGAACAGTTGCTGTTGATTGAGATGGTGATTTGTCCTCTGGCATGAATGTTTCACCCTGAGACGTGGATTGGATTTGGGATGAAATAACAACTGTTGGTTGAGCGGATTGTTCTGAAGAAAACCTCTCGGGAGGATTAGTTTTCACCCATGTCAAATCTGTTTGACAGGTTATTGACGTAGTCAGGACTTTGGCCTATTTTGGGGTTGTATCAGATAGCGTTCTGGAGACTGATGCGTACGTTTCTGGCTGTCCTGGGGTTTGTAGGAGTATTTTAGCATCTGCAAAAGTGATGTTTTTTTAATGAATTTAATCTTATTAATCCCTATCTGCTGTTTCCACATCGGGCAGTCTTTAGAGTGTTGTGTCAGATAGCGTTCTGGAGACTGATGCGTACGTTTCTGGCTGTCCTGGGGTTTGTGGGAGTATTTTAGCTTCTGCAAAAGTGATGTTTTTTACTGAATTTAATTTTATTAATCTCCATCTGCTGTTTCCACATCGGGCAGTCCTTAGAGGGTTGTATCAGATAGCGTTCTGGAGACTGATGGGTACGTTTCGATCTGTCCTGGGGTTTGTAGGAGTCTTTTAGCTTCTGCAAAAGTGTTTAATGAATCCACCAGATTGGCCCAGGACCCACCGCCCTATGGCATAGAAATCTAGGCAAAACCGACAGTAACTTTTGTATTGAAATTCAGAAAGTCAAAGTCCAAAAATGCACCAAGACTTTAAAACACATCATACGATAATGTTTAAACTTTGGTGCAACAGTACATTAATGTAGCACAGGGCTTGGCGTGACCAGCCGAATAATTGAATCGGGCCTATTCAACCACCCGTCTAGGTGAAGTTAGGGTCAAAGTGGTGTGTTGGGCAGCAGGATCACCTAGTCCTTATTCCACTACCCTCAACCACCAGGATCCCCTCCTCCACCAACACAGGGGCTCAACCCACGGCCAACAGGTTGCCCGATTTCGTCGCCTCTTACGACCAGCAATGGGGTGCTGTGGACACATTTTGTCCCGGGTCCACACGGGAGAAGAGCACTTAGCGTTACCCAGCACCCACCACGAGGAGGTGGCTCTTCACGAGTGCCTAGATAGATACATACATACATACATACATAGATAGATACATAGATAGATACATAGATGGAGACGGGGGCAGAGAAACTTATTCACTCACTTCTAATTTTGTACTTCAAGCCAGTGAAAGAATGAGTGAGTGAGTTTAGTTTTACCCAGCACTCCACAAAATTCCAGCTATATGGTGAATGTCTACAAATAAACGAGTCTGGACCAGACAACGCAGTAATCAACAGATTTATGCAAAACAACATAACATATATCACGATAGAATAACAAACCAGTCCCACAGGGACAAAAGTGATTAAAATTATAGAAGTGAATCACTGAAAATCCACATTGGCTGTTTTCCATCTACAGGTAAGTATCTTTGGCGGATAATGTAAATATTTCATCCTCTAAAAGTACGAGTCGAAGATATCAGCTATATCACGGAGTTAGAACAGGCCCATTAAGTTGCCACCCCCAATAACTTGGTGGAGAACACACCAAAGGTAGGGCCGTCGTCAGAAAAGCAATTGGCGTATAAGCTGAAACCTCTAACTAAACCATTCACGCCCTCATTTCAAATATACACATGTTGACTGCATAAACCCAATCAAAATTTGACACCACTGGCAAGGAAGGAAACCAATCAACCAAGGAGACGTATTCTGACGCTACCTGCAACGATTATATTCTTGCACAAACCTGGAGGCCGGCCTTTCGACAATTTGAGCCCTTCCGGGCCACAACGGAGATCCCATCTGATTGCATGAGAGCAGCGGGACATTCGTTGCTGAGCACATGCAATCTGCATCTTGCTGGAAAATTCTCGCCCATGGATCTCATTACAAACACTGTGAAGACCAAACACTAGCATCAGCAGGGCAAGTATCATCCTGTAACTATATCAGTGGACAACTTTGAGAATGCATGCATGCATTACACACTAACAGAACTCAATGCCTGAAATGTCAACTATAGGTTAACGGATACGTGATATATCCAGCACGAATTACACAAGTGTGGATAATTAATTCATTAGATGCGTATTATTGTCGTCGCTTTTTTCTTTGACAAACAACCCCTGACGTTCTCAAATATCTGATTCCAAATGGCTTCTCAAGTCTAAATGAAGCAGTTTACAGCAATCACCCGAACAGAATTGTCAATAATCCCTGTTAAGTACACGGCGCATCCACTGAATCCGAATACGTTTCACCATTGTAATTAAATCCATTGGGTGTGGTAGGATGGGATGGATTGTGGGAGTGTTTGTAGACTACGGACTGGATAACCTTACACAAGCTGGGACACTTAATGTGCAGTGCTTTCAACAGGTTGTCAGTACATACATGCCCAATTTCATTCAAAGTATGTTTATATCAACCAATTTTTATAGTAGAATATTTGTTCTTTTCATTTTCTAAATATCGCAATTACCTGAGAGAATGGTATAAATTCAGCAGGCCCATACAAGAAGCAAACTTCAAGGCTAGCTAAATACAATGTTTATCCCTAATGCAGGATATTATCCACCCCTAAACATACGAGCTTGATAACCTATTTATCATCCAATGTCATTCTTACTTTATAATTTTAAAAAATGCGATTTCAGGAAACTAAATTTCGTGGGATGTGCCATCATATCTGTGACGTCACCAATATGTGCGTAGTAATACGTGACGTCACAAGCCCGGAAACGCAGGTTTGTACTGATTAGTCATTTGGGTGCGCTACGTCATGTAGTTCACAGTAAGCTTTCATTTTAAAGAACGCCTTGTTGTCAGTTGCCGTCGCCTCATACAGCCTCCCACAGTAAACTGCTTCGTCGCACCCTGTTTCTGAGACAGTCATTTTACCTTGTATGGTTTAAGAGAATCACAGATGTAATCAAAATGATCTAGAGAAGATATTTAACGCGAACATAAACTTTCACCAAACTGTTCATCATTTGTTTTTTTCTAGTAACGTTTGTCTTAACGTAGGAGGCTGACACGTCAAAAGAACAGCGCGTCAGTTAACCCTGTGCGAGGATTCTTAATTTAGGTCATAGGCACCGTCGTTTGTTTTCTGCCATAGATTAATCGAAATTAGGCTTAGAAATGATTAAATACGGCATCTGAGAAAAGAAATACAGCGAAAGTGTGCTTTATTACACTATACATGTTGGCAGAACGACCTGTATTTCTTAAATAGCAATCGTCATTAAGACTATTCCTATGTTTGAATCCCATCAATCATGTCTTGGATGTCAGTGAGTGAACTGCATTTGGTATATCGGTATATTGGTATATTGATATATTGATTCATCGGTATATATGTATATATCAGTATATCGATGTATTAGTATATTGGTATATTGGTTTACTGGTAAATCAGTATATTGGCATATTGTTATATCGGTGTACTGGTATAATTTTTATCAGTATATTGGTATATCAGTATATTGTATATTGGTATCAGTGTATCGGTATATTGGTTATCCGTATATCAGTATATCAATGCATTGTAGACCGGTTTATCGGTAAATCAGTGTATTGGCATGTTGGTATATATCGGTGTGTCAGTATATTAGTTACATTGGCATGTTGGTATATATCGGTGTGTCAGTATATTAGTTACATTGGTATATTGGTATATATCGGTGTGTCAGTATATTAGTTACATTGGTATATTGGTATATATCGGTGTGTCAGTATATTAGTTACATTGGTATATTGGTATATATCGGTGTGTCAGTATATTAGTTACATTGGTATATTGGTATATATCGGTGTGTCAGTATATTAGTTACATTGGTATATTGGTATATATCGGTGTGTCAGTATATTAGTTACATTGGTGTATTGGTATATATCGGTATGTGGAAGTATTGGTATATCGGTGTAATAGTATATCGGTGCATTGGTATATTGGTACACCGGTATATTGGTATATTGATATATTGGTTTATTGGTAAATCAGTATATTGGCATATTGGTATATCAGTGTATCGGTATATCGGTATATCGATGTAACAGTATATTGGTATATTGGTATATGTCAGTATATTGGTATATTGGTATAAATAAATCGACCTATATACTGATTGCTTGCAGTAGGGAAACATCTGTCCTGCAGTTTGTAATACCGAACGCTATTCGTGGCACAAACCTAGCATATACCAACCATTAAACATTCATTGCCAGTAAAATATTTTGCGAAACTCAGCTAAGGTAGCATACTTATCAAGTAACCAGGTTCTGCATGATACAAAATTTGAGAATACAATAAATTTCCCTCCTTTGAGAGATTTTAAGTTCACTTTAACATTCTTCCCGAGGAACTAGTTATGCTGCACATAACAATACATGTAGTTATTTTGATTTATATTTACCAAACATAACATGATACAAGCTTGTAAGGAAGCGAAGAAATAACACATACACACTAAACATGAAGACAGATACACAATGCAAATATAAACTAACCCGTTAAAAGCTGTTGGAAATGATGACCAGTGACTGAAGTGAAAATGTGAACTGACCAACAAAACACCTTGTTGTTGAATATAAGGGACTTTGGGGATGAGGCAAGACAATAGAGCCTATAGTTTACTGTAGCTATCATCCCAAAAGATGAAGATCCTCCACGTGTCCCCTCCCTTTTTCTATTCTCACATGGCCTTTACTCAATGTCACGCGAAGATCCACGCAGAATAATAGTGAGTGAGTTAACTCTAACGCCACCTTGGCAATATTTCAGCTATTAAATATGATTTCGTCATATGCTTCTATAGTACTTACGTTTCCGTGGTATTTTCTAATGACATAATTTCTTACGATCCACTCACCAAATACGATCCACTCACCAAATACGATCCACTCACTCAATACATTGTTTCCATTCATCAGTAGATCATGGCGGCTGTGAGCGAAAATGTTCAGACTTTCATCAATTTGCGTAGGACCGACTAAAAAGCACTGTGTTGCATACAACATGCATCCATCCAAACGATTCAGCTTCTAATCCAGGATCAGAGTCTCCTGCTTGATGAAGTATGATGGTTGGTTGGTTGTCTGAAACCGAACTTAACAATATTTCAGCTATGTCGGAGGGTCTGTAAATAATCAAGTGTATGATAAATGGTCCATTGAATAACAACATGAGGATCGATATACGCAACTTGGATATGATGACATGTGTCGACCACGTCAGCAAGCCCGACCACCTCATCTCTTTAGCCGCCTTTACTGAAGACCAATTATTCTCAACTGGCTCGTCACAGGTCCCGACGAACTATGTGAGGTTCATTTCAATCAAATTATTTTACATATGAAGCTGCTTGTTTTATTACAAGAACTACTAGAACTTTCCAGCCTGAACAAAATTTACCAGCCCAAAAATAATTTATGTTTGGAAAGAACTTTATCATCCAGTTGGGATTCATCACATATTTCCATGTGTGAATCGGTAATGACTTATTATCCTGATGTCTACATGTCTAAGACGTTTTATTTGGCATATCTGTTTCAGACAATATCGTCTGCACTTCCTAATTTTTTATTGATATATTTTAAGCTTATAAGGTTTAAATTATTGTTTAGGTAAATATGTGAGAGACTAGTAGGTCCATTTTCATCAAAATAACTAATTATAACCCCATCGTTCATGGTGGATGATCATTCCTAATTATTATTCGGCAACGGTTATTCTCATGTGAGGGAAACCAAGATATTTTACAACCATTTAAAATTTTATTTCATTGATTGGACTTTGTGCAAGATATACATTATACGTGCGAGATAAACTTAGGTAAGTTTCCCCATGTTGTTCACGAGTTCGCATACATGTTTCATGGCTTCATCTAGACCGTACAGTTCCCTTATTGGAAATTTAGACCCCGGCAATGGTTTGTCCCAGTATTTACTCAACAGTTTTTTTATGCTGTCAGATGCTTCTGTAGACACTTCTTAATGACGTCAACAACCGGGTTATCCCTAATACAAAGAGTACCCCTATCATCTATGGTATAGTTCTAATAGTCTCTGTACATAGCCTCGATGTAGTTTTTATCATTTTTTAATTCTTCATAATAATGATTTACTGCTGTTTCTAACATTGAGGCTTGTGAACCAAAAAACGAAGTATCTTCATCGTAATCGACATCGGGAGCAGCAGTAGCTCTTAAATCATCCATATTTTTAAGTTATATTATATTAAATATTAATAATATATGATGTTATACGGTACAAAGCTAAATCCTTTTCAAAGATTAAGGGAACCGCTAGGAGTCAAAGTCGTGTGCAAGTCGGTCACTATTACGAACAACCTAAGCATGACAGACCAGAACCAAGTATTGCTGGTTAGATTCCCAAAATTGGGTGAGAACGACCTCAGCACGGTTAGTGTTTAACATCAAGCTGACTTCAAGCAACGACAAACGTGAGCTCGTGAATAATGTGGCTCGTGCTATAGTCAAGAAGACCAACATAAAAATTAGCGGCAACGAGGTGCTTAGCATAGACCACAGAGATGTGTTTTACTGTTACACAGACCTGTGGGAAAGTGAGGGAGAACGAGAAAACCTAGTGTACCAGCGATTTCGCACCAGAAATCGAATAAGTTACAAATCGTGTACACCTTCACACCAGAAGAGACATCTAAACTATAACATAGCGAAAAAGCAATCGCTGAAGCGTATGGGAATAGGTTTTGTATCCCGTTGGACTTTGAGTTCCTAACCTCACACGCACCGTTTTACCAAGCTGCATTGGGTGACAGGCTGGAATACGAACTCATGTTCAATGATTACAGCAAAGTCGTGCGTACACTTAACAGTGACGAGGGTAGTTACGAGATTGAAAACATTTCATTGGAATTTGACATGGTGACTAGTCCGGATCTTGCCAGGCAGATTCGAAATCAGTACTCTGGAAAAATGACCATCCTCTATGATAGGATACTGCAGCACAGAATGATACAACATGATAAAAGCGACACCATATGGAATATTAATATGATTGTGCCAGCGCGATATTAAAGGTATGTTGATCATACCCGTGGAGAAATACAACCCATTCAAAAGAGACAGCAAGAAACTACCGGCAATAAAACAAAACTCAATAGTCGACAACGTGATCAGTGACCTTGATCTATACTCTGTGAATATCGGTGATTACTTAACCAGAAAGTACGCTTTGTGGTTGGATATGAGATCGACGGATGATAACAGTCTACATGGTGGTGGACGCCACATTGAAAATGGAAGCAAGGGGATAACCATTCAAATAACGAAGAAGGCTCAAAAAGCTGTGAAATTGAAATTGCATTTATATGTGATTATGGATGCGCAACTTAATATAGACAATGGGAGATTCGTGCAAGCTATCTATTGACCTGCCGGTCAGGCAATTTCATAACCATGGAGGGTCCTGTGGACAGCCGACTGCAAGTCACCACAATAACTAAAAGTCTACTGAGGGGTGTGGGGGGCTCCCCCACGATCCACAATGCGCTATTATATGCGGGCAGACGGTTGTAGTCAGACTGTTTTCATACTGGATTTGTTGGAGGGGTATTATAAGGAAGTATTTGATAATGTCGTTATATTGTGCCCTACTATAAACATGAATAAAACGTACATGGAAAGAGCTTGGGTGATGACGGACCCAGACGTACACAGAGTCGACCCGGGTACACGTCTGCAAGAGTGCTTAACAATGTTTCACAACAAATTTAAAGGAATACCTATGTTGTTCATCCTGGATGACTGCAGCGCTAACAGAGAAATAACAGAGAAGAGAGATATGCTATCGTGTTCAGCCTTCTCTTGCCGGCACGCAAATCACATCATATGGGGACTGACGCAGAAATTCAACTCGGTGTTGAAAGATTTGAGGGAGCAGACGCGTTGGGTGGCATTATTTCATTGCAAGGACAGGGATTCGTTTGAGGAGTGTTTGAGAGAGAATGATGTCATGAGTAAATCAGGATGGGAACGGGTTAAAAAACAGCTCGTTGAAACTAAGCAGGCCAAGCTCGTGTTGAAAACCGGCCAACCAGTGGATTACCACGTATGGGGGGCACCTCCAATGACTTATTAATTTTTAGTAATGACTTAGTAATGTTTTAGTAAATGTTAGTAATTTTATGTAATGTTTTAGTAAATGTTAGTAATAGTATTAAAATGCCTGTTTTTGAAGTTCTACTCGTGTGTAACCTAACCTTTATCTCTATGTGTTTAGTGTATGTTGCATATTATTTTTTAAAAATAAAAACTAGAGTACTATATTATAAAATGGAGTATGATGAATTACTAGAGCAGTTGTTGGTTGCAGAGGAATAAAAGGATAACAAACAGTGTGATAGCTTGATAACGCTAGTAGCGGGTGGTAAGGGAAAGCAATATGTAGGCGATAACATCACCACTGACAAAATTCAGAAAATGTCGGACAAGGAAATAATAGGTAACTCGGGGCCGAGACGAAGAAAGTCTTAGGTTCTACTATTACCCAGATTTACACTGGCATAGCATCACACTTTTTACTGATCCCACCTGAACGTCATCTCTATTTGTGGGAGGATTTAAAGAAGGACCCATTTATTGATAATGCCTTGAGTTATATAAGTTGTGCTTTGTACCACAAATATGGTATATATCTAGCTCCTATGATGGCAAGGCATTTTAAATTTGATAAAACAAAGAATAATAACAATGCCCAGAGTCGGTCCTTTGTGGAGAAGCTGTCTGAGAAGCCATCGCATCGCGTGTACATGCAGTGTGTGGAACAGAACAGCAATCCCACCATCTCCTTCGCCTGGATGAAGTCGGCTGGTCTCAAATGTGAAACTGAGGGCTTCCTTTTTGCTGCTCAGGACCAGTCACTTCCCACTCGCAATCGCCAGAATGCTATTCTTAAAGAAAATATCAATATGAAATGTCGTCTTTGCAATCAATTTACAGAGACTGTCCAACACCTTGTCAGTGGATGCCCTTCCTTGGCACAAACAGCATATCTTAAAAGACATGATGGCATGGTTCGCTGCTTTTACTATCGTCTCCGCCATGCCTGTTGCTTTGACTCAGAGGTCCATCCATGGTACGACCCTGAACATGTCCAGGGCGTCCTGGAAAATGACAGCTACAAACTTCTCTGGAATAGGCCAATATACAGCCTGAGACGAATTCCAGCCAACAAACCTGATCTTGTTCTATTTGATAAAGCAAATGAAATTATTTATATCACAGAATTTTCTGTCCCTTTTGACAGCAATGTGATTGGCAAGATTCAGGAAAAGCATGATAAATATGCGGACCTCGCCTTTGAAATGTCTCGCTTGCATCCCAAGTACACTGTCGTCAGGCTCCCCATTGTTCTCGGTTCCCTTGGTTTGGTACCTCCTGATCTCTTGGCGCAGATGAGGAGAGTGCCCGGGTTCTCCACCGGGAGCACAGCCCTTCTGACAATCTGGGTAATGCAGAAGGCTGCAGTGTTGGGGAGCCTCCATATTCTCCGAAAAGTTCTTCGTGGGTTCGACTAGGCAGTGTTTCCTGGGAGAAGTCCCATTCGCTGTCTGGGCTGCGTGTAGAGGGGGCGAGGGCCCTGAGCTGATGATGAGCTTGACCAGCCTGACTGTGCCAGGATCACCCGAACCCTCTCTGCTGCATTTCAATTTTTAATCTGTAAAACATAATAATAAATTATTTATATCAATTATTCATATCATAGAATTTTCTGTCCCTTTTGACAGCAACGTGATTGGCAAGATTCAGGAAAAGCATGATAAATATGCAGACCTCGCCTTTGAAATGTCTCACTTGCATCCCAAGTACACTGTCGTCAGGCTCCCCATTGTTCTCGGTGCCGTTGGTTTGGTACCTCCTGATCTCTTAGCGCAGATCAGGAGAGTGCCCGGGTTCTCCACCGGGAGCACAGCCCTTCTGACAATCTGGGTAATGCAGAAGACTGCAGTGTTGGGGAGCCTTCATTTTCTCCGGAAAGTTCTTGGTGGGTTCGACTAGGCAGTGTTTCCTAGGAGAAGTCCCATTCGCTGTCTTGGCTGCGTGTAGAGGGGGCAAGGGCCCTGAGCTGATGATGAGCCTTACCGGCCTGACTGTGCCAGGATCACCCGAACCCTCTCTGCTGCATATCTATCTTAATCTCTAAAACATAATAATAATGCGTCCAAGTGGTTGCTCATGACGCTGACATGTTTATATATTAACAAACAGGAGCTCTTTTAGCGGTTGTATTACTTCTTGAGTAGGAAAGTCTTTAAGTTAGACTGGAAACTGGCTATTGATTGGGATTCCTTGATGGACGCATGTAGATTGTTCCAGTGGATAGCTGACAAGTAGGAAAAACGTTGGTCTCCATATGTCTTTAGAGGTGTGTTGGGGACGATGAGTAGTGACTTGTTGAAACGTAATTTCTGACAAGACTAGAGAGATATGATCGGGCTGCATTGTTAAGACAACTATATGTCATGCTGAGTATCATATCATATCCTAGCTGAGATATTGGCAACCAGTGCAGACGCTTGAGGGTTGGGGAGATGTGGCTGTGCTTGGTGGTTCTGCAGATCAATCTGGCAGATGCACTTTGGACTTTTTGCAATCTGGAGAGCAGGTCTTTGTTCATGTTCCCGAGCAACCTGTTACAGTAGTCCAAACGGGACAACACCATAGATATAACAAGCTGGTGGGTTGCATTAGTTGTTAGTAGGTGGCGTATGCTGGATATATTCCTTATATGATGATAACAGATTTTACATAAGTTACTGACGTGTGGCTCCATAGAAAGTGTACAATCTATCAAGACACTCAGGTTTGTGACTGTAGGACTCACGGAGATCTGAGATTCACCTATCTTAAGTGAATTTACATTCAGTTTAGCTCCGTTGACTCGTGAACATGCCATGAGAATGTCCGTTTTGTTATCATTTAGTTTAAGTTTATTTGCAGTCATCCATGTCTTCACACTGCCCACACACTCTTCGAATTCTGCAACTTGTGATTTTGCGTCTATAACACTGAGGTTTGTTAGCAGTTGAGTATCATCAGCGTAACAGTGATGTAAGATGTTATGACGGGTAATGAGGTCCCCAGGACTGCTTGTGTACAGTGTGAATAGTATCGGTCCCAAGACAGAAACTTGAGGGACACCACATGAAATGTTGCATGTGTGAGATCTAATGTTTTGGATTAGCACAAACTGAGATCACTCTGATAAGTATGAAGAAGACCATCTTAGAACAGGGCCACCTAATCCGAAACGATTTTGTAAACAATCAAGAAGCTGTGTGTGATTTATCGATCAAACGCTGCCGATAAATCCAGAAGGACGAGTATACAGGCCTGGCCAGAGTCTGCTGCTCCAAGGAGAGTATCCATTAAATGAAGTAAGGTTGTCTCAGTGCTGTGATTGCTCCGATACGCTGACTGGAATTAATTTTATATACTATGGTTTTTAAATGAGCAGTAAGGCAACTCTTCACAGCCTTTTCCAACATTTTGGACAAAAAGGATAGATTTGACACGGATCTGTAATTGGCCAGGTCATCGGTATCAAGGCTTGATTTAAATGCATATCCTGTGCAACCTTATTTCATTTTGAAATGTTTAAGTCTGATAGAAAAACATTTTTATTGTTTTTAATAGATAAACAGGAAACTGGTGTATATCTAAAACTAAAACCATGGTGGTATGCTGTCAGTGTTTTCTTGGTGCAGATGTACCTGTTTTTCTGATGGTGTTGACTGTAATGTATGGGGAAATAGAATCAGTCCTTCGATACAATTAACAGTCTCCCAATACAAATGTTTACTGCCAACAGGGACGATTTTATGTTGCCTATATAATGCGTTCAGTACTTTATTGACACATTAAGTAGTATCTGAGGTAATTTGGTATGGATTTTGGTATTTGTATGACCTTCTGGTATGCGTCTCTGTATCGGAATTCCTTTTATTTATTCATTGCCAGCGAACGCGTCTTCCAGTTACTATACACGTCTCTTTGTTTGACGCTGAAGTATCCTACCATAAAAAGTGGTTTGTAAATGACTCCCAGCCAGCAATACTGACCCTCCCCCTCAGACGCTTTGCTGTTTACTATGTAATAGTTCAACATTATATTAATGATTTAAGATAATGTATCCGGCATTCCTTTCTTAGATACCTTGACGATGATTTCAAGTACAGTGCACTGTCTAATTCAGACCGGTTTAGGACCAACTAAAAAGCACTGTATTGTATAGGACGTGCATCCATCCAAACGATTCAGCTTCTCCCCATAAGCAGAGGATGCGGATAATCAAATGATATTTGCATGGAAACAAATTAAAACAAAAATACAAAATCTTCCCATTACATCACAAATGATCACGGTCAGTTGTGCGGGTGCACATTTTGGAAAAGTGAACAACTCCAAATGCCTCTTATTTATTTAAATACCCATGTGCACTGTCAACTGTACTCGCAATCCAGGATCTGACTTTGCTGCTTCATGAACAATCATTGTTAGTTTGTTGTCTGAAGCTGAACTCCAGCTGAAGGGTTGCATGCCAAAACAACCAAAGTCAGCTTTAGAAGCTCTTTCCGGTGATATTAAGGTTGCTGGGGTATGATTCATAGTTTTCAAGAAAATACCTTTTAAAATCTGGTACTCAGTGCCACAATGACCTAAGTCAGACTAAGGTTGTTTTGGCTGACAACAGTCATGACTTAGGTTGCAATTGGTTTGGCATGGAACTGTCACAGACTCTTCCGGAAGGAGGTAGAAAAGTCTTCCCCCGTGTGGTTACCAAGCAAACAAGCAACTCAAATTAAGGACAATTCGGGACTTAAAACAGCTTGAATCTATGATCAAATTATATAAAATGATCATTTATGATTGAAAATTCAACAAAATATGTGACTGAATGGTGAAATTATTAATTTAGGTTCCTGTGACTTACATTGTTTTGGCAGGAAATGAATGAAACATGTTAATAGGATGTTTTATTTCTACTAAATGGGTTCAAAGAATAATTAACATGGTTTGAAGCGGGAGATGAAAAGTTTAAGAACTATTACATGTTTCACTTTTCAAATCTTTTGTTTTGGAGTGGTAAAATCTTGTTATTTGTTGATATTTATTGCTTTTTACGCATTCTGAAGTACAATGAAAACTTCCTTTTCTTTCTTGTTTCTGATGTCGTGATAAATGGTCTCCCCACTACAGCTTTGAGAGAGACTTTTCCGTACTCTGAACCGACCATCTTATTCAGGAATGTAGCTCCGTCTGTAGACGCTGTAGAAACCCGCCACTTTAGGCGAGATACATCTACCTCAGTCTTCAAAGTTGTGTATGCCTCTCAAGATCAGATGAACATTATGGGTTTTCCAAGTATATAATACTACTGTGTACCAATGTGGAGAAGCTTCTGCTCAGTACCGTACATTTCTTCCTCGATAATGTCCGGGATATACGTCCCGATGAAAAATCGAAGAGAATAGAAGAGATATATGGTAACATATACCCTATAGACGATCGGGGGTGCATACATGTATGCTCACTGCAGTCATTACATGTGCTAAAAAAGCTCAAAAAAGGAGTAGGAATATACTCACGGAATTAGAATATACTGACGAAATAAGATTATACTGAAATAATCACAACATACAGAAGGAGTAAGAATATACTAGAGGAGTAAGAATATACTGGAGGGGTTAGAATATACTGGAGGGGTTGGAATATACTGGAGGGGTTAGAATGTACTGGAAGGGTGAGAATATACTGGTGGGAAAAGATTATAATGGAGGAATTAGAATATACAGGAGGGGTATGAATATACTGGCGGAATCAAAATATACAGGAGGAATAAGAATATACTGGAGGAATAAGAATAGACTGGACGAGTAAGAATATACTGGAAGGGTTAGAATATACTGGAGTAAAAAGATTATAATGGAGGAGTTAGAATATACTGGAGGGGTATGAATATACTGAAATAATCACAATATATAGAAGGACTAAGAATGTACTGGAAGGGTTAGAATATACTGGAGGAAAAAGATTATACTCGGGAGTTAGAATATACTGGATGAATAGGATTATTCTGGAGGAATCAAAATACACTGAAGGAGTAAGAATATACTGGAGGGTTTAGAATATACTGGAAGGGTTAGAATATACTGGAGGAAAAACATTATAATGGAGGAGTTAGACTATACTGGAGGGGTATGAATATACTGGAGGAATAAAAAAAATACTGGAGGAATAAGAATATACTGGAGGGTTAAGAATGCACTGAGTAAGAATATACTGGTGGGAAAAGATTATAATGGAGGAATTAGAATATACAGGAGGGGTATGAATATACTGGCGGAATAAGAATATACTGGAGGAATAAGAATATACTGGAGGAGTAAGAATATACTGGAAGGGTTAGAATAGACTGCAGGAAAAACATTATAACGGAGGAGTTAGAATATACTGGAGGAATCAAAATATACTGGAGGAACTGAACACTACACTGAAGAAGTAGGAATACATTGATGGATTAACACTACACTGAAGAAGTAGGAATACACTGACGAAGTAAACTTACACCCTGAAAGTTTATGTCCCTCGAAAAACTAACAAGTCGTTCTCTATAAATTGTTGTCTTTCAGCGAAATATATACAATGTATTAAATTGACAGTGTAAATACAAGAAATCAGTCAATCTTTGATAACTGATGCGCTTCAGGATTCTTATTTTCTATTGTTTATTCACCTCACTTCTATCAAGTACATGTCCACAATATATCCCATATCTTCTTATCTGGCCATCAGCATCCACACATCCAGTGTGCTAGTCAAAAGAAACATCAGCACCTTCAAATGTTTATGGACACGATTTGTTCCATACTCCGTGACGTTGCTTGTGATTGAGATCATGCTGGCACAATGTCATCTTGTTTTAGTGGCAGTAATTATTGAATAGGGAACTGCATATTACAATAGGCTTGCATGCCAATACAGGACCTATTCTATTGTCACTATTATCCTTTAGGATTGAAACAGAATAATAACCATACTTATAATCATAATCAGGGTAATTTACACTGAATTAATCGAATTAGTTAGTATATTAGTGACTATATTAGTTTATTTTGGCATGCAAATTTTGTGACTTAGGTTGTTTTGCCATGGAAACGTCTGCTGACTTAGGTCATTTGGCAGGTAATGAAGAAGTCAAAAATAATTTTTTTGCAATAAATCTTGAAATATTAATGGAAACTCGTGTAACGACTCATAATCCTTCATTGTATGTTTCATGTTATGAGTTAAGCCTATTCTCGCCTCGCTATCTATGGTAAAAATGAAAATACTGTTTTTCGTCTCTCCTGTAAAGTTGCAAAAAATGACTTAGGTTGTTTTGGCATGCAACCCTTCAGCTCTATCAGGCGGTCTGTGAATAACCTGGAACAAACAGTCCAGTGATCAACAACATGGTCATTGATTTATGAAACTGGGACATGACGACATGCGTCAACCACGTTAGCAAGCCTAACCACCTCATCTCATCAGTCACCTTTTACGACAAGCATAGGTTACTGGAGATCAGTTCTGACCTGGAACGTCACAGGTGTTGACGAACTATGAATGGTTAGATTCCTCAAAGGCATGTAGAAGTTGGCGTAGTAATACAGGACAAATTTATGGATAGCAACTTTTTGAGTTTATTTTCAGACGTTTCAGGGGTTATCCTTGCCCCCTCATCAGGATGAGCTCATTTGAACAGTAAGGGTTAACTGTCAACTCTGCCAATGACCTCACAATGCTTATGAAATCACAACACATGATACCAGTTACAGTAGCTAACAGGAATATTATGACAACATAATAGAATTATTAGAGTATGGTTACAACTAACATGACTCATAGAAGGAATAATGAATAAATCTTATTTTGAATAAATAGCAGTATTGTTGGGTTAAATGAAAAATGACAGATAAGTATTATACCATATTGTAGGTTCGGACTTGTACAGAGACGTGTTTTGATAAATGTAGTGCATGTATAGCTTTACATATGAAACAACTTTTCTGTGATGCATGACTGTTTCTAATAGAAATGGTTTGGTATAGATTATGCATAGACATCTTGCCCCGTAATATCTGGTGACTGCCTTTTTAAAGTGATATATTTATCAATTCGTGGGGACACCTTCTAGTCAAACTGAATGTATGTAGGGTTCATTTCAGTCAAAGGATTTCACATATGAAGCCGCTTGTTTGACTACATGGACGGTCATTCCAATACAGTTTGCCAAACAACGGAATGGCCAGTGCCACACAGTCCTCCGTGAGAACAGTGCCATCAATACCCTTGCAGGTGTGGCTTGGTTCACCGGTACCCCAGTTTTCGTGCTCTAAGGGAGTTTTGTCCGTCCACAGAAACCTCCGCTGTACCTTGAAATATCTGAGGCCCATCCAAAGATTAACTGCAAGAGGAGCAAGTAAGACATACGATATCATTAATATTTTTATTATAGATACATATATTATGCACATTTCCACGCAACTAGTACATGCTCAAGGCGCTGAAAGGTTTCTGTCATGGTTTCTTTCTTCATTTTTTTACATGCAGCAAGTTATCACACAGCCTCATCCATACAAGGTACTCGAGGTACCCATTTGTAGCTGGGTGTACTGGGACACGTAGTCACTGTATTTTGTCAAGTAATGTTGCATGTTACTGTACCTACAACTGGGTGTCTGCACCATTCGTGACCAACGTATGTTATTCCAGACAAGCCAAATAGCGACTCATGGCCTTCTCGAATGATTTCATTTTGGCATAAGAATATCAGTACTTATATAACTGTAATTCCTGTTTCGATTCCAGTGGTACTTAATATCATCGAAGATCTCATACATTGTCTTGCTGTTTTTCTATTGGCTTATATATTTTAAAGAATTAAACCTTCTTCATACAACTAAACGAAGGAAAACACATAAGTATTAAAGACATATTCTGACGTAATGAATGGCAAATAACATTTATGAAATGAACTCACCTACATTAAATCCCCCAGCAGAAACACAACAATTACAAATAGTTTCTCAAACTGAACATTCGTGTAAACTTGCTGTCATATCCCAAGTGGAAATATTAATGCATTTGCTGAAAAGTGTATTAATGATCTATAAAAGCCTGACACAGATGTTCCCAGGGATGTGTAATATTTGAACTATGTCAAAGATTAAAGTTGATTAGTTACATTCAAAGATAATATTATTGTTCAGGAACTCATAGCGATTTATAACTACATTTCCTAAAACTGATGGAAGCGCATGTAAAATTCCCACACGTCAGCAATAGCGTCAGAAATACAAATGTCTTTCTGAATCTGTCAACGATTCATATGGAAAAAAAACAACAACATTAGACGGTAGAATTCTGGTAGCTACGTTCTCAGTGCTTTCAATATGACAATATATATTGTCCATGATTTGTAGGCAATTACATAATACCATAAACGATTTAATCAAAACACTGCAGTCATTACATGCGTTCTGATTGGTTGTCGTATTTTCGCACACAACAACCATAGCCAGGGCGACGAGTCTTCTTGGAAGTTACGGATAAATAATATGTCTGCATGTTTTCGTGTGTACAACATCTGGTCATCTACCATCGGATGAGTGGATTATTTTAAGTGCACAGGGATGTTTACTGCACATAGAGATAAAGAATTATGCTTGTGAAATTTCCGGGATTCATCGTAATTCATCACCTGCAAATTTAGTTTTAAACTGACGGCATCAGGACTGTCGTCTGGCGAGGTCATCGGCCACAATTAGGTCAGTAAAGCACGCGCTGGAATTCTTTGATCTGACAAGGAGAACTGATGGGATTTGACATTCCTTCAAAAGAAAGATGGGCTACTTGATCAGGATGAAACGTGAACAAAAACACATTTCCTTTCAAGCATGACAGTGTAAATCTTCAACATATCACAAATATGAATATTTACCTTAAGAAAATACAAAAAAGATAAACAGTGTTAAATAGAAAGTGCCAGTGGAGCTCGAATAATGGATTAGTCCAAACATGCTTGGAAGTATGTTTTCCAGGGTGTCAGTTCCTTTATTTCTTAGCCCTACTGTGTTTACGAAATTTACATTGGTTGTGGAACGAGAGCTCATACCAAGGTACTTCGGCGCAGAGTGCCAGAGGAGATCTGTCCGGTGACCAAATAATAAATACACGAACGATTGAGATGTGGATAAAAATCATTGAAAGATATTATTTTATGTCTCTTCAGTCACTTTATTATCACGCGATTACATATGAGTATGCGCCATGTGATTGTACTAACCATCATCTTTGAATATTTCCTCCAAGAATTTTTCGTCTTCAAAGATTGTATTAATATCTTCAGAGAAGAAATCGAGGCATAATGTTGCTACATTATGTAAATTCACGCGGAGAAAGAAGTATGGTACTAGTGACAATTTTTTTGAGTGAGTTAGTATTACGCCACACTCAGTAATATGTATTAGTGACAACATATTTAGGTGCAGTTATTAGCCAGCATTTCCAGGCATGTCGAACACTATTCAATAAGGTTGATAAGCCAATCAAGAATCAGTATCTATGTATGTATAAGGCCACACACACACGGACTTACACTCAGAGTAATACTGGAGTTGAGCTATCATTCAGCCTATCTAAATCTGTCTGCTTTTTCGCCAGTGTTGACTTACATTCAAGAAAGCTCGCTGTGAAAGATTTAATAAAACTGTTTCTCGCTGAAATTCAAGACTTTGGTGAGTTCATATTATATCTGTGACCCATTACTTCAGATTGGACTCAGCTGCATTGTACTCTACTGTAGCAAATCCTTTGGTCACTACATCATATTGAATATTTTAGACTTGTCAGTGTTATATTTGCCTGGTTCTGAGGGGATTGCTTATACCTTTTGTCATGGCAAATTATCTACCGCAACAAAATTCTGAAATACAGAAATACAATGCAAAAGATGGATCTCAAGATGGATCAAGCGTTTGGTCTTTGAGATGTTTTAGTGGTAGACCGTGATCAAGTACAAGGTCAAAGAAACTAATCTCTATACTTTCCTGAACTGACTCCTTGACAGCAAACAGCAACAAATGCACACCTTTATCCCAAATTTCCTGTCTCAAAACAATAACTCTTGATCATATTCTCCAGACTTTGTTGACATCACCTCCTCACTACCCAACTGGTACATAACTTGATAAAACACCTTTCATATAGTAATAGATCGCTGAGTGACAGTGGTATGAAGAATTGCATCAAGAAATCTTGTAGATGAACACATGATAGTGACAAGATACTGATTAACAGACTTAGGTTCAGGTTGTGGACCAACACAATCAGTGATAACTCTGTGAACAGGCTCGTCAAAAGCCGTTATGGATTTCAATAAAAATGGAATTATTTGGCTTTCCAACAATTCTTGTCTCACGTGTGGCCAAGAGAAATGTACCAAAATCTTCTCACAAGTTTAAATTACACCCAAATGACCTGCCATCGGACTTTCATGTGCCCATGAAAGTGCATAATTTCAAAATAATTTTGGTACTACAATTTGGTGACACAATTTCCATGGAACGTCTGACAGCATATATTTCCTCACCAGAACACCATCCTTGAAGTAATAACACTGAA
This sequence comes from Haliotis asinina, assembly GCF_037392515.1. NCBI lineage: Eukaryota > Metazoa > Mollusca > Gastropoda > Lepetellida > Haliotidae > Haliotis > Haliotis asinina. Next base: position 28,932,684 of record NC_090292.1, read on the forward strand.
TCGATCATGATCGATCATGAAATTCCCGATGTCTTGTGAATGCAAATCGATGGAGGGGAGATAACTCTAAATTTGTTCCTTTCTTTGTCTTGTTTTGCTTGTGTGTGTGTGTGTGTGTGTGTGTGTGTGTGTGTGTGTGTGTGTGTGTGTGTGTGTGTGTGTGTGTGTGTGTGTGTGTGTGTGTGTGTGTGTGTGTGTGCAAAATGTAGCAATGGCTACGAAAAGATTTGCCTCGCATTCCAATGAATACATTTTGGAAAAACGTTCAAATACTGCCCCTGTGAATATTACGGAACAGTGATTTTACAAGACAACACCTGCGGTAAAAACAGCAAGATTATAATCGCTTGATTCACACAGGTTGGCTGAAGTTTACGATCCATATACACTTTAAACTAACATTGAGGTATTCGGTTAGATAAATACGTTGTTCACTGGTCCCTCGGTGCCCATGGGTTGGGTTATGTACCCTTGATGTTGGTGTACAAGAAACAGACATCGAGGGTACATCAACCAGCTTATAATGTCATAAGCAGCCTCTCATATTACTCTTACCATGAATATTTAGTAATAATTATGTGTTTTATTAAAAAGTTCCTATTTATTGTTTATTCTAATTAGGCCTTTCAATGGATACATTTACGTAAAGTTAATAGGTAATGTTCCACATCAGTTTTGAAGAGACGATGAAAATGTAAAATGGTACTTGCACAGTTACATTAATAGTGTACATATATGTGAAATATAAAAAATTGTCTGACCGTGTTTACCTTCAGCTTACTGAGTGAAAGATTAAACGAAATTGCTGTAAACGCTCGTCATGTTCCATACGTCAATATTGGAAAATTCAATAGCTGGTGAAGGTTTCAGACGTCTGCACCTATGTGCCAGGGTGCAGTGTCGATGGGCAGTGAATTTTCACAGTGGAAATACTGAACGCAAACACTGTGTATGGCCAGCCTGCTTTCTGTGAGTTAGAGAGGACTATTTTTGTTATGGTTCACAAATTACTGGCTTGTGAGTCCCTTTTAAACCAGCAAAATAGAACCAAAACGCGTCTTTAAAATTCAATGATATATGGAACATATTAAACAAGGTTGCAATGCATACTGTTTGCACGGCTCTGCAATCCGTCTTGCAGAGTTACCGCCCTTGCCGAGTTACCGCCCTTGCCGAAAAAATGTGATTGGCACCAGTTCGCCCAGATAATGTTCCTGTGTCTGTATGCGGAAAACGTGCTTCTCGAGGTTCATCCATCTACAAAATTTATCGAAGGATCTGCGTTACCGCGATCTGAGTGTAGTGATTATTCTCCAGTGGAACTGAACGTTCAAAGCAAACATAATCCCTTGGAGTAAGTCATTTACACTACCCCAAAACCCTTTGATGGAGCAGCCAATGATAATCTTTGAAAGAAATACCTGGGGAAATGAATTTGCCTGTTATCTTTAATTTCTTCTTGATTGCTGTCTCCTTTTCTTTGGAGTCAATCTTGACCAGCGACCCTCCTTCAGACTGACACACGCGCGAAGCTGCATCCCAAGACAGTGGGGTCACGTGTCTCTTGACGTTGATCTTCACCTTCCCAGCCTTGAACGACTGATAGCCTGGTTTTACTGTTGCATAAAAGTCATTATCATGTTATCAGCTGTTAAAACATGTTATAATTAATTATATTATTATTAATTAATTTCTATTTCACAGAAATTATCTTTATTTAACTGTGGATAAGCTGTATATGACAAACCATTTTCTTGAACAAATTCGGTTTAACCAAAAACCTACCTCTGACACTTAATGACACAGGAAATATACTATCCAAAAAGAAACGCATAGACGAGAAGTCTGTTGCGAAAATGTAGTATTTTCAAACATGTATAACTCGTCCACAGTTAGACTTTAGTGCATGTAATTTTACACCTGCTTAGAAGAAGGTAATGTCTAGACAACCAAATGGACACTTTTAGATAACGGAGACGGTGAGAGATGATGACGACTAACATTCAGACGCCTGGCAACAAAAGATTGGTAATCTCAGGCATGCATTCTTTGAATGGCGATGTTCTGTGTCGCAGAGTCGATTTGAATTGGAACCTCCTTCAAAACGATTTCTAAAAGTAATCTGGATTTTGGTTCCCACACAGTGAATGCTCTTTGCTGCACAGTTTCAAATGGAAATTGATTTCTGTTGCGTTGTGGCGATACCTCTCTAATCCTTGTAAGAAATCTCATCAAAACCAACGTTTTTAGTTCAAATCGATTTGTTACTTGTGCAGTTGAGTAAAATCATGTTATCAACATTTTTGTTACATATTTTGACAATTGTTTGAACACTGTAGGTTATTAATAGATTCTTTAAAATACAAACCGCCTATGCGTTTCGATTTTTTGGGTAGTATATTTCCCAGTATGACCGATTCAGGAACAACAGTCTGGTATCATATCTTTAAATATACCGAGAAAAAGAAGGTAAGTGCCAGCCTATTTCAAAACTAAGATGTCAAAGTGTGGAACTGTTAGGCTGAACTAATTGGGAAGACCAATCCATATTTAGAGAAGGTTTCATCGGGTATCTGTTTTATGGATGTCATAACCATCTGAATTTAAAATCAAAAGAAATATTGTTACACATATGATGACACTGCTTTAAATAAAAAAACAACAACTTTTGCTGTTGTGCGTATAGAAGATGTTACGGTTAATAATTGCCGTGACAAAAGGTGTAAGAAATCCCCTCAGAACTGGCAAAATATATAACACTGAGAATTTGTATTCAGCAAAAATAAAGGCAGGATACAAAGCAAAATACAGAGGTTTCATGTACAATACACCTGAGTCAAATCAAAGTAATGGATCACAAATATGATGTCAGCTCACAGAAGTCTTGGTGTGAGAGTGAGAAACATTTATGCAGAATGCAACACAGCGTGTGGTCAGGCAGCAATTATCTTGACAGAGGCTGTCAGATATGTAATCCAGTAGATCTGTGTATATCCGTGTCTACAACACGGCAACTAGGCTTTATGTATACATTCAACATTTCCTGAAAGACCGAGCACATACGACGATCGCTATCAACGTAGAATTCTCAAGAACAGTAGTAGTCTCCCAGAAGTAAACAATTAATCAAGGGAAACGACTCTAGAGAACCTCCTTAAAGCCAACTGCCAAAATACGGAAGGTACTGAACATTTATGACACGGAATGAGACCCATAAAAATTATCATTCAAAACACTAAATGTTGTGACCCAATAATAACTATTACTTAATTAGTAACACTCTGCCCCTAAGGATAGCAAGATAACAAGCATAATAACATAACATATAATAATATGAATAACATGAGAAACATCTTGCAAAATTACAATTGTCATGTGACCAAATACAAGTTTAAAGGGGCTCAGCCCTAAACGTTCCTGAACTGACTCTCTGACAGCAAACAACAACAAATTCACACCCTCATCCCAATCTTTATCTGTCTCAAAACAATAAGCCTTGATCATATTCTTCAAAGTTTGAGGAAACCTCTGAAGCTCCCTGTGAGTCTGGATGAGAAGCACTAGGCTTAACTTTGCTTAATACCTGACAGGTACATAGCTTGTTGAAACACCTTGAACATAAAATTTGACCCTGATCAGACTGATCAATATCTGGCAAAGCAACTAAGGTGAAAAACTTGATCAAAACCTTGACAATCACAGGAGCAACAATCCTATGAAGCGGAGTGGCTTCAGTAAATCTGGTAGAAGCACACATAATAGTGAGTAAATATTGATTACCAGACTTAGTCTTAGGTAGTGGACCAACACAACCAATAATAACTCTACTGAAAGGTTTCTCAAAGGCCTGTATAGGTTTCAAGGGAGCGGAAGGAATTTTCTGATTTGATTTTCAAACAATTAAGCATGCATGACAGGTCTTACAAAATTCAGCCACATCTTGTCTCAAACTGAGCCAAAAGAACGTGCCCAAATTTTCTCATAAGTTTTGTTTACACCCAAATAATATGCCTGCCATGGGACGTTCAAGTGCCAATGGGAGTACATGTTTTCGAAATATTTTCGGTACCACAATTTGATGGTACAATTTCCATTCATCCTCCACAGGAACATCCAGTGACTAATATTTCCTCATCAGAACACCATCCTTGTGGTAATAACAAACTGGAATCTTGCTAACCTCCTCAAAAGAAACAGCTTTACTGGCAAACTTCTGCACTTCAACATCCTCACCCTGCGCACTAATAAGCTGCTCTCTGGTAAAAATGTGTTCATCACCTGACAAAGTTTCTGACTTATCAAGAAGTTCTGAAGAGCTACTACTCTTTGAATATAAGTCATCTGTCTCTACCTCACACAAAGAATTATCCATGAATGTGCCTGACAAATCATAAATGGTATCATTCTGCAAAGAAGCCTTGGAAGATACGCCTTTCGACATTGAATGAGTCACTGCCCAAGAAGGAAAATTACTCGGAAATTCATCATCTAACTTTTATGTACTATCTGAACTCTTCAGATCATTACCGATCAACAAATCGACACCCGTAACTAGGAGAGAGTCACGAACACCAACTTTCACCTCACCTGAAATCAGATCTTAAGTCAAATTCACAAAATGGAGAGGAGCAGAAGAATTGCCACTTACACCCTCAAGCAAAATATCTGAGTTAGCTAAAGACCCATCAGAAACAGGCAAAATATCTTTCAAAATCAGAGATTGAAGAGCTTCAGTATCCGTCACGATAATAACGGAAAAATTATCTCCCATACATGACACAGAACCCTTAGACACAAAGACTTACTCTCACAAAGAAACTCTCCTCAGAACCATGTGGAAAGAAAGGCTTAGGTGCGATGGACACAAAAGCATTTGGGGAACCTGTAGCCTGATTTTTAAACTGGAGTTTGCATGCAGATATCAGAGTCTTATACCCAGAAGGCGGTGGCTCATGGCCAGTCTGGTGGATTAGTTATTAATAATTTTTCCGCTAGAATATATCATCTGAGTATCCTTGGTGCTGCAAGTCCGAGGCCCACTTGTTTCTAGCATTGTCTTTGTGATACTCCGTGGTGGGTGGGGAGCTCAGATGATGAACCATACTACATCACCCATGGCTTACACAACCCCCCTAAAAAGAAACAGACGTCAGCTTGACTATGATGATGATGAACCTCGACCGTCCAGCTCAATCGTAGTGGAAACGATTACGTTCAGGCTCTGTCCTTATAGAGTGTGATCGAAAACAACAATCCACAAACCTGATGTCTACTGAGTTGTTCGTCGGAGTTCTGGTCTCAATTTTCCCTCACACTACTCTGACTACGAGCAAAGGGATTGTCAGAGATAGAGATCGACTGCTTTCTAATATGTCAGAACTTGATATCGCATCAGAAATGAAAGAGCAAGGAGTGACTTTTGTCAAAAGATTTACAACACAAATAAACTCTGAAACAAAACCTGCTAACACTTATCTTTTCCATTTTCTTTCACCAACCATTTCAAAATCAGTTAGAGCAGGATATTGCAATCTCAGTGTTGATACCTATATTCCCAATCCACTGAGATGTTTCAAATGTCAAAAGTATGGACACGGTGTCACTACCTGTACTAACTTGGTAACATGCACTCGTTGCAGTGAGAAAACTCATGTTACTGAGGATTGCAATAACAACATTAAAAAATGTGCAAACTGCTCTGGGACACATTCATCTTTCTCTAAACAATGTCCCATCTGGATTCAACAAATGGAGATAAAGAAAATTAAACTCACGCAAAATTATTAGTTTTGCTGATGCCAAGAAACTTGTTCTTTCCCCAACAGGCCATGCCTCAGTTACGAGAATACCCTCTGCCGTCAGTCACAAAGCAACTGTACCCACTTCATCAATGGTGTGCCAAACTGATCTGACATGGGTGGATACAGAGAAACCTGAAATATACACACCCGACCAGTCGACCCAGACCGCTAAATCACTTCAAAAAACACTTGCTCAATCAAAACCAGAAATGACTTACAAAAATGTCAAAGTAGCAGAACCTCCAAAGGTTCAAATGACACCATCAAACTTTTTAAGAAGTTTGGATCCTTAGAGGACATGGAAGTAACTTGTCGCCCTCAAGGAAACCAAGGGGTAGACCCCCAATAAATCCCCCAAAGAAATAGTGTCTTCATATATTATTCAGTGGAATTACATTGGCCTAACGACTGATCTTAATGAGCTTCACCTATTAGTCCAAGACTTTACACCATCAGCATTCTGCTTACAAGAAACGTATCTAAAGCAGACAAATACTTTTAACTCACGTCAATATAATGCATATCATCACTTTTCCCCACCTGGTAATAGAGCCACTGGAGGATCTTCAATCCTTGTAAGACATGATGTTATTCACAGTCCTGTGAAACTGAAAACTAATCTTCAAGCGGTTGCAGTGCGAATTACTTTGAACGTTACGCTTATTTTGTGTTCATTGTACATTCCACCTTCATCAACTCTTATGCAGGCTGATCTACAAACTCTCTACGATCAATTACCCAAACCGTGTATACCCATGGGTGATTTAAATGGACCCAACCCACTTTGGGGTGCTGTAACCTCGAACACAAAAGGTCAGCTTCTGGAGCATTTCATTTCGATTAATAATTTATGTATAAATAATGATGGTACAAATGTATATTTACATCCTGGCACAGGAACATATACAGTTCTTGATTTGTCACTGACTCCAACTTATTAAATGAATTTGAAAGGTCAGTCCACGATGACCTCCATGGAAATGATCATAAATACTAAATACTAAATAAATACTAAAATCTGTAACACCATCTGATGTGCCTCCATCATCAAGATGGAATTTTTAAAAGGCTAACTGGCCTTTATGTGAAACTTTGTGTGCTGCCAAGCTTCAACCTGAATATTTCATTGATGTTCCTGATGCTATCAAAAGGTTTTCTGGTGAACTAAAATTTATAGCTGATGAATGTGTACCAAAGCCCTCTGCAGTTCCAAATATTCGAAAACCGTGGTTCAACGATGAGTGGAAGCAAGCTAGGAAGGCAAGGAAAAAAGAAGAACATTATTTCCGTCGCCATCCCATGGTGCATAATTTAAATAAATTTAAAATTTAAAATGCTGAAGCACGGCGTACTTTTAAACAGAACAAACGCCAATCTTGGCAAAATTATGTATCCAAAAAAAGATTCTCGGACACCCCTGTCCAAGGTTTGAAATATGGTCCAGAAAATCACAGGTAAAGGTACTAAATCTAGTGTCCATCATCTGAAACATGGAGATCAATTACTTACCGATAAATCAGATATTGCAAATACACTTGGTGAAACTCTCGCTAAACATTTTTCTTCTTCTAATTTTATACCTAAATTTCAACAGTATCAAAACCAACAAGAATAGAAAACTATTAATTTCAACTCAGATAATGGGGAAGATTATAATGAAGAATTTTCTAGTCATGAACTCCATACTGCTCTTGATCAAGCTCTTGACACTGCTACAGGAGCTGATAACATACATTATCAACTCCTGAAGCACTTACCAGAATCCTGTTTAGAGACGCTCTTATATAGTCTTTATGATATTTGGACTTCTGGGAAATTTCCTTCATGCTGGCGTGATGTTATTGTTCCCAGACCTATTCCCACACCTGGACGTGACCATACCGATCCATCAAATTATAGGCCCATTTCTTTGACTAGCTGTGTTCGCAAAACCATGGAACGCATGGTCAATAACAGATTAACTTGGTATCTGGAATCTAATGATTTCATCACAAATATCTAATGTGAGTGAGTGAGTGAGTTAATATTTAACGTCACATCGGCAATATCTCAGCCATATCGTGACGAAAAAACATTTAATACTAAAATGAAATATATGTCTATTATAAAACCTGTCAGCGAAGGACAGTAAAACAACTTGGATATCACAGAGTAGAATATAAAACTAGTAACTATACCTAAAACAATTTATCTATACAGGACAATACAATGTAAAGATGGGCTATAGATTGCTAACAACTGAAGGTAGATCACCATACTAGGTACCATGGGGACTTACAGTACTTTTGCTACCTGCATGGACCCTAGCTGGATTCACATCATTCCCTCAGCCGTCAGCAATTTGTGAAATCTAGCCATACAATAAAAAGACGCATATTCTACGATTAAAAACCTGGAAATTTAGAATTGACTTTGACTGTTTGAGGACTCACGTACCCCCTCAGGAGGACAATAATTTTGCAATACTTCAACCCCCTTTGAGGGTACAGCCACTAACAATTCTAGTTTCAAATCTAAACAACCAATAATTAAAATACATTTATTTACAGAACACGTTATTCAAAATTCTACCAAAAAATAAATTTCTTGTAAAAAACCCAAGGATCAAATGAGAATTAATGTTAGTAAAAAGATCCTTTACAGTTTTGACATTAAAATATTTATCCTTTGTGATGGAGAATTCGACACAGTCAAGCAGAATATGCTTGACCGTGACTCTCTCATCACAAGGGATACAAAATGGAGGATCCTCACCTTTCAAAAGATATGAATGAGTATATCTAGTATGGCCAATACGACATCGTCTTAAAATAACCTCTTCAAATCTGGACTGACAGCCCAAGTAGGTGTAACCAATATACAGTTTTATTTCATGTAATTTATTTATACCTACTTGGGTGTCCCACCTCTTCTACATCAGATCACGGATGTAAGTTCTAATGCTAGCTTTCTAATCAGTGTAAGGAATAAGAAGTGGTGTCACAGATTTGTTGAGTGCTGCTTTGGCAGCAAGATCAGCCATTGCGTTACCGGAAATACCTACGTGGCTGGGTAACCAACAGAATACGATGTCGTATTGGCCAGTAGCAAGATTATTATACAATTCAATAATTTCTATTAAAAGTGGACGTTTACAAGAAATATTTTTAATCGCCTGAAGGCAAGAAAGAGAGTCTGAATAGATTATATATTGTTTACGTTTAGGGTGTCTCTGAATATACCTAAGAGCTGTCAATGTGGCGTTTGCTTCTGCAGTAAAAATAGAACTGTTATCTGGAATTCTAGAAGATATTGTTCTGGTTCCAATGACAGTGGCACAAGCCACTGCGCCACCGTCCTTGGATCCATCTGTAAATAAGGGTTTGTAATTGCTATATTTATGTTTTAATTGATGATGTTCTTGTTTATATTGTAAGTCATTTGTTTCTGATTTTTTAAATGATGTTAATGTTAGGTCAACTTGTGGCCTAACCAAATGCCAAGGAGGAGAAGAAAGAAGACGGGAAGGAGCTATGGTTTCCAGCTCAATGCCGGCCGAAGAAAGAAAGGGTTTTATTCTGTGTCCGAGAGGTGGAACAAGAGAACACTTTTTGTTGTATAAATCCTCGTACAGAGGATTGAAAACACAGTTATATGCCGGGTTAGATTCATTAGAGTATAGTTTTGTAGCATATTGTAAAGATAATTTTATACGTCGCTGAGTGAGAGATGGCTCATCTGCCTCGACATAGAGACTGTCAACAGGAGAAGTTCGAAAAGATCCAAGACATAATCTTAGACCTTGATGATATATAGAATCTAACATTTTGAGACTGCTTTTACAGGCTCCACCATATACAATGGAACCATAGTCAAGTTTGGAGCGAATGAGTGATCTGTATAAGTGAAGTAGGGTGGTTTGATCGCCTCCCCATTTTGAATTGGAAACAACTTTTAACAAGTCGAGTGCCTTCAAACATTTAACTTTAAGGGATTTAATATGTGGCAAGAACGTCAAGTGGGAGTGAAATATAAGACCCAGAAACTTGGCCTCTTTAACAACTTTAATAGGTGTGCCGTTTAGATACAGTTCAGGGTCCTTATGTGGTTTGTATTTACGGCAGAAATGTATACAGTTAGTTTTAGACTTTAAAGCAGTTTTCCAAACACCATTTATTTATCTTGTTCAGACACAACTGCATTTGCCGTTCAATAGTATGCATGTTTTTACCTCGACATGAAATGTTAAAATCATCCACAAAAAGTGATCCATCAATTGAATCGTTAACCTTTGATAAACTGTTTATCTTGATGCTAAAAAGTGTAACAGACAAAATACTGCCTTGTGGTACACCCTGATCCTGACTGTAACGATCAGACAGGGTAGAACCAACACAAACTTGAAATTGTCTATCATTTAAAAAGTTGGCTATAAATTGAGGCAATCGGCCTCGCAATCCGAAGTCATGTAAATCTTTTAAAATCCCATGTTTCCAAGTGGTGTCATATGCTCTTTCTAGATCAAAAAAGATCGACACTGCATGCTGTTTATTAATTATGGCATTCTTAACAAAAGATTCTAAACGCACTAAGTGATCGACTGTACTTCTGTACTTCTGTTTTTGCGGAAACCACACTGAATATCTGTTATTAGGTTATTTGTTTCCAAGTACCAGACAAGTCGATTATTCATCATGCGTTCCATGGTCTTGCAAACACAGCTAGTAAGTGAAATTGGCCTATAATTGGAAGGATCCGTATGATGACATCCAGGTTTAGGAAGGGGAACAACGATAGCATCACGCCACGACGAAGGAAATTGTCCAGATGTCCAAATATTATCAAAAATATGTAACAGCGTCTCTAAGCTTGTATCTGGCAAGTGCTTCAGGAGTTGATAATGTATGTTATCAGCTCCTGAAGCAGTATCATGAGCCTGATCAAGAGCAGTATGAAGCTCGTGTAACGAAAAAGTTTCTTTATAGTCTTCCCCATTATCTGAATTAAAGTTAATAGTTTTCTTTTCTTGCTGTTTTTGATATGTTTGGAACTTAGGTTCATAATTTGACGAGGAAGAATGTTTTGCCAAAGTTTCACCAAGTTCGTTAGCAATATCGGTTTCATTAGTTAATAACTGGTTTCCATCTTTAAGGTGGTGAATACTAGATTTGGAGCCCTTACCTTTGATTTTTTGGATCATATTCCAGACTTTAGATATTGGTTACGTGAATTAATGTTTGATACATATCGTTGCCAAGATTGGCGTTTGCTTTGTTTAAAAGTACGCCGTGCTTTAGCATTTACAATCTTAAATCTATTCAAATTATGCACCATGGGGTGTCGACGGAAATAGTGTTCTGCCTTTTTCCGTTCCTTTCTAGCTTGTTTACATTGATCATTGAACCATGGTTTGCGAATATGTGGAACTGCAGAGGACTTTGGTATACACTCATGAGCAATAACATTCATTTCATCACAAAAACGTTGAATAGCATCAGGAACATTATCAAAAAGTTCAGGTTTAAGCCTGTCAACACACAGAGTTTCATATAAACGCCAGTTAGCCTTTTTGAAGTTCCATCTTGATGATGGAGGAACATCAGATGGATTCACAGGTTTTAGTAATGTTGGGAAATGGTCACTCCCACAGAGGTCATCATGAACTGACCATTCAAATTCATTTAGAAGGCTTGAATCACAAACCGATAAATCAAGGGCTGAATATGTTCCTGTGCCAGGATGTAGATATGTGTTCGACCCATCATTGAAAATACATAAATCATTTTCGGAACAGAAGTCCTCTAGTATTTTACCTTTAGCATTTGTAGTTGTACCACCCCAGAGTGGGTTGTGGCCATTTACGTCTCCCATAATAACACAGGGTTTCGGGAGTTGGTTATACAAATTTTGAAGTTCGGTCTTCGATATATATAAAGAGCATAGTGTGAGTGCAACGTGTAAAGTAAGTCTCACGACAACAGCCTGGAGACCAGTATTAAGAATAATAAGGCTCTGAAAATAATATTCTGGTTTATGAGGATAGAAGCTCCTCCAGTGGCCCTCTTGCCCGGGGGTGAAAAAGAATGGTAAGCATTGAAATGGCGTAGGTCAAAAGTATCCGTCTGCTTTAAATATGTCTCCTGCAGACAGACTGCTGATGGAATAAAGTCCTGGATCAATAGCTGTAAATCATTGAAATTATTATTTAGCCCTCTTCAGTTCCACTGTATGATATTATAAGAAGAAACTATCTTTTGGGGGGATTTATTGGGGATCTACCCTGCACCTTTTTGGAGGGCGACAGGCTATATGCCCTAGAATGGACGTTTTCAGATACGTCCATGTGCTCCAGAGATCCATATCTGTTGTGTAGCTGTATTTTATTTTCCGACCCTTTTGGGGCTGTTCCACTTTGTTGGTTTTTTTTGAGGCCTCATGCTTCAGTTTACTTTTGCTTCATACAGCTGACTGAGTATCACATGACGATTTAAATTGTGAACGTGACTGAGAGGATCAGATGAAGACTCTGACTGCTTTTGTGAATGACTAGGAAGTGACTCCGTAGTTTGAGACGATGTGGTAGGATATAACATCTGGGGAGAATCACATTTGACCCAAATCAAATTTGTTTGACAGATTGTGGATACAGTAGATGGTTTATGGCTGGATTCAGTTGATGTTTTGATTACAGAAGCATAACTGTCTGGAAGCTCAGATCTCTTGACAAGTTTTTTGGCATCCGAGAAACTGATGTTTTGTGTAAATTTAATCTTGTTAATTTCCATGTGTTCTTTCCAAATCGGGCATTCTTTTGAAAAAGATGAATGGTTTCCAGAACAGTTGGTGCACGTTTTAAAGGTACTTGTACAATCTTCCGTTGTGTGTGACTTCTCACCACAGTGAGCACACACAACGGACAATGTACAAGTATTTATGCCATGGCCGTACTTCTGGCATTTAAAACATCTGAGTGGATTGGGAATGTACACGCCAACCTTGATGTTGCAGTAACCAGCCTTCAATGATTTTGGAGCTGTCGGAGACGAAAATGAGAAGAGATAAGTATTGGTGGGAACAGTTTCATTGTTTTTACGGGTCGAAAAGCGTTTGACATAGAGCACACCTTGATCTTTCATCTCGTATGCAATGTCAATTTCTGACATTTCAGCAAATAGTCGATCGCGGTCCCTGATGATGTCTTTGCTTGTATTTAAGGTCTTATGAGCAGAGACCATAACTGGAACGCCAACGAATCATTTGGTACTCATAAGGTTGGCTGATTGCTGTCTTTTAGAGCATTCAACCAGCAGCGCACCTGAACGTAACTTTCGTATGTTTTTTACTTCTCCAGCAATACCCGAATACCCTTAGATATTGCAAAAGGATTCAGCTTGAAAGGTGTCTTGTCAATAGTTTCAATCACTAGAAAACGTGGCCAGAAATCAATTGATTTGGACGGTCATATGTCATCATCAATGGGATCAGTTTCAAGAGGACGTTTGGTTTTCTTAGTTGGGGTTTCATAAGCCATGTTTAATGTTTATATTTTCATCACCTGAGCTCCCCACCCACCACGGAGTATCACAAGGACAATGCTAAAAACAAGTGGGTTTCCAACTTGCAGCACCAAGGATACTCGGATGATATACTCCAGCAGATGAGTTATAAATAACACATCCACCAGATTGGCCCATGAGCCACCGCCTACTGGGTATAAGACTCTAGGCAAAGTTCAAAACATCATAATGAAGATCTTTAACATTTTATATAAACAAATGTGCCAAGTCCAAAAGTAACTCTTTTCCAAATTAAAACTGTGTAATGACATAAGTCCATACACAGGGCTTGGCGTGACCAGCCGATTGAGAGAATCGGGCCGATTCTACCACCCATCTAGGTGAAGTCAGGGCCGAAGTGGTGTGTTGAGCAACAGGAACACTGGTCCTGCTCCCATTGCCCTCAACCACCAGGATCCCCTCCTCCACCGACACAGGGACGCAACCCACGGCAAACGGGTTGTGGGTCCACTACGGGGGTGTCGGCGAGCTCTTGGCATTACCCAGCACCCACAACGAGGAGGTGGCTCGCCACGGGTGCCAATATCTAATGTGGTTTTCGTAAAAATCGCAGTACTGTTGACCACTTAATTCGACGGGAGTCATTTGTTAAGAATGCCTTTATCAGCAAGCAACATGCAGTGTCTATCTTTTTTTATCTTGAGAAGGCATATGATATAACCTGGAAATATGGCATTTTACGAGACTTACTTGACTTTGGTTTACGGGTCCATATGCCTCAGTTTACAGCACAGTTTTTAACTGACAGGCAGTTTCAAGTCCGCGTGGGTTCTCTACCCTATCTGATCATTGTCATCAGGATCAGGGTGTCCCAAAAGGCAGTATTTTGTGTGTCACACTGAATAGTATCAAGATCAATAGTTTAGCTAAAGTTTTAGATAATTTAGTTGATGGTTCACTTTTTGTGGATGATTTTAATATTTCTTGTCGAGGGAAAAATATGCATTCTATTGAACGATAATTGCAACTGTGCTTAAACAAAATAAATAAATGGTGTCTTGAAAACGGCTTTAGATTTTCTAAATCAAAAACCAATTGTATACATTTCTGCCGTAAATATAAGGCCCCAGAACTCTTCTTAAATGTCACTCCCATCAAAGTTGTAAAGGAGGCCAAGTTCTTAGGTCTGATTTTCGACTCACATTAAACCTTTCTTCCGCATATCAAATCTACAAAAACTAAACGCCTGAAGGCACTTGATTTATTGAAGGTCGTGTTTAATTCAAAGTGGGGAGGTGATCAGGCTGCCTTTCTTCATCTATATAGATTGCTTATCCGTTCGAAGCTTGATTATGGCTCAGTTGTATATGGTGGAGCCTGCAAAAGCAACCCAAAACTATTAGATCCAGTCCATCATCAAGGTCTAAGACTTGGTCTTGGCTCCTTTCGAACTTCGCCTGTTGACAGCCTCTACATTGATGCTAATGAACCATCTCTTGAGCAGCGCCGTATAATGGGTGAGTGAGTTAATAGTTAACGTCACATCGGCAATATCTCAGCCATATCGTGACGAGAACATTCAACAGTGAAAAAGATCATATGTACATTATAAAAACCTGTCACTGAAGGACAGAAAAACAACTAGTATATCACAAATGGGATTACAACTAGCATGGAAAGGTAAAACTAATATGACTATTCGGACAATACAATGTAAAAACAGGCTATAGATTGCCAACAACTGAAGGTAGATCACCATACTAGGGACCATGGGGAGTTACAGTACCTTTGCTTCCTGCATGGATCCTAGTTGGATTTACACCATCCCTTCGGAATGTCAGCAATTTAGTCACATCTAAACACAAATTAAAATTACACATATACTACGATTAAAAACAGTGGAAAGTCTAAACGTACATAAAATGTTTTGGGACTTACGTACCCTCTCAGGAGGACAATAATTTTACGGTACTTCAACTCCTGTGGTTCTCTCATCACAAGGGATACAAAACGGAGGATCCTCACCTTTCAGCAAGTATTTATGTGTATATCGTGTATGGCCAATACGACATCATCGTAAAATAACCTCTTCAAATCTGGACTAACACCCCAAGTAGGTGTAACCAATATACGGTTTTATTTCATGTAATTTATTGATACCTGTTTGGGTGTCCCACCTCTTCTGCATCAGATCACGGATATAAGATCTAATGGAAGCTTTATAATCAGTGTATGGAATAAGAAGTTGTGTCACAGATTTGTTGAGTGCTGCCTTGGCAGCAAAATCGGCCATTGCGTTATTGGAAATGCCTACGTGGCTGGTTAACCAACAAAAGACGATGTCTTATTGACCAGTAGCAAGATTACTATGCAATTCAATAATTTCAATCAAAAGTGGATGTTTGCAAGAAATATTTTTAATAGTCTGAAGGCAAGAAACAGAGTCTGAATAGATTATATACTGTTTGTGTTTAGGGTGTCTTTGAATATATTTAAGAGCCGTTAGTATGGCGTTAGCTTCAGCTGTAAAAATAGAACTGTTATCTGGTAATCTAGAGGATATTGTTCTGGATCCAATGACAGTGGCACAGGACACTGCACCACCGTCCATGGACCCATCGTAAATACGGATATATAATTGCAAACTTTATGTTTCCATTGATTATGTTCTTGTTCATATTGTAGTTCATTAGTTTCTGATTTTTTAATGGAGTTAATGTTAGGTCCACATGGCCTAACCAACTGGCAAGGAGGAGAAGAAAGAAATCGGGAAGGAGCTCTATTTTCCAGCTTAATACTAGAAGCAGCAAGAAATGGCTTAATTGTGAGCCCAAGAGGTGGAAGAAGGGAGGACTTTTTGTTATACAAATAAAGAGGATTAAAGACACAATTAAATGCAGGGTTAGACTCATTGGAAGCTAATTTTGCAATGTATTGTAAAGATAGTTTTATACGGTGTTGGTTGCGAGAAGGCTCATCAGCTTCGACGTAAAGACTGTCGATAGGAGAGGTTCGAAAGGAACCAAGTCTTAGGCCTTGGTGGTGTGCAGAATCAAGTAGTTTTAGGTTCCTTTGACAGGCTCCACCATGTATTATGGAACCGTAAATCAAGTGTAGATCTTACTAGTGATCTATATAAGTGAAGGAGGGTTGTCTGATCCTCTCCCCATTTTGAATTAGAAACAACCTTTAATAAATCGAGTGCCTTCAAGCATTTGGCTTCTAGGGATTTGATATGGGGCAAAAAGGTCAAACGTGAATCAAAAATAAGTCCCAAGAACTTGGCCTCCTTGACAACTTTGATAGGCGGTGCCACTTGGAAATAGTTCTGGGTCTTTATACGGTCTATGTTTACGGCAGAAGTGTATACACTTGGCTTTTGATGTAGAAAATTTGAAGCCAGTTTCAAGACACCATTTATCTATTTTGTTTAAACACAGCTGCAGTTGCCGTTCAATAGTATGCATATTCTTCCCACGACAAGAAATATTAAAATATTATAAGCATTGAAATGGCGTAGGTCAAAAGTATCCGTCTGCTTTAAATATGTCTCCTGCAGACAGACTGCTGATGGAATAAAGTCCTGGATCTATAGCTGTAAATCATTGAAATTATTATTAAGCCCTCTTCAGTTCCACTGTATGATATTATAAGAAGAAACTATCTTTTGGGGGGATTTATTGGGGATCTACCCCGCACCTTTTTGGAGGGCGACAGGCTATATGCCCTAGAATGGACGTTTTCAGATACGTCCATGTGCTCCAGAGATCCATATCTGTTGTGTAGCTGTATTTTATTTTCCGACCCTTTTGGGGCTGTTCCACTTTGTTTTGTTTTTTTTGAGGCCTCATGCTTCAGTTTACTTTTGCTTCATACAGCTGACTGAGTATCACATGACGATTTAAATTGTGAACGTGACTGAGAGGATCAGATGAAGACTCTGACTGCTTTTGTGAATGACTAGGAAGTGACTCCGTAGTTTGAGACGATGTGGTAGGATATAACATCTGGGGAGAATCACATTTGACCCAAATCAAATTTGTTTGACAGATTGTGGATACAGTAGATGGTTTATGGCTGGATTCAGTTGATGTTTTGATTACAGAAGCATAACTGTCTGGAAGCTCAGATCTCTTGACAAGTTTTTTGGCATCCGAGAAACTGATGTTTTGTGTAAATTTAATCTTGTTAATTTCCATGTGTTCTTTCCAAATCGGGCATTCTTTTGAAAAAGATGAATGGTTTCCTGAACAGTTGGTGCACTTTTTAAAGGTACTTGTACAATCTTCCGTTGTGTGTGACTTCTCACCACAGTGAACACACACAACGGACAATGTACAAGTATTTATGCCATGGCCGTACTTCTGGCATTTAAAGTGGATCTGAGTGGATTGGGAATGTACACGTCAACCTTGATGTTGCAGCCTTCAATGATTTTGGAGCTGTCGGAGACGAAAATGAGAAGAGATAAGTATTGGTGGGAACAGTTTCATTGTTTTTACGGGTCGAAAAGCGTTTGACATAGAGCACACCTTGATCTTTCATCTCGTATGCAATGTCAATTTCTGACATTTCAGCAAATAGTCGATCGCGGTCCCTGATGATGTCTTTGCTTGTATTTAAGGTCTTCCCACGACAAGAAATATTAAAATCATCCTCAAACATAGATCCATCTATGAAATCGTTTAAAACTTTAGATAAAGTGTTGATCTTGATGCTAAAAAGAGTGACAGACAAAGTACTGCCTTGTGCAACACCATGATCCTGATTGTAATGATCAGACAGGGTAGAACCCACGCGGACCTGGAATTGTCTGTCATTTAAAAAGTGGGCTATAAATGTAGGCAAACGACCTCGCAAGCCAAAGTCATGTAAATCTCGTAAAATGCCATATTTCTAGTTTGTATCATATGCCTTCTCAAGATAAAAAAGATAGACACAGCGTGTTGTTTATTGATCAAAGGGTCTTTAACAAATGATTCTAAACGCACAAAGTGATCGGCAGTACTTCTGTTTTTACGGAAACCACATTGTATATCGGTTTTAAGGTTATGTGGTTCCAAGTACCAAACAAGTCGATTATTTATCATACGTTCAATGGTCTTGCCGTATGATCACGTCCAGGTTTAGGTATTGGTACTACTATAACATCACGCCATGAAGACGGAAATTTCCCAGAAGTCCAAATATCATAAAACGTATATAAGAGTGGCATTTTAATTTGTGTAAATCCAGCTAGGGACCAAGCATTCAGCAGAGGTACTGTAAGTCCCCATGGTCCCTACTATGGTGATCTACCCTCTGTTGTTGGTGATCTATGGCCTGTTCTTATATTGTATGTCCATATAGTGATACTGGTATTTTTAAGGTTTCCACGCTAGTGTTAATCATAACTGCGATAGTCTAGTGGTTATACTGTCCTTCGTCGACAAGTTCTTCATAATATGCATATATATTTCTTTTTTATGCCACGTATGTTCTCGTCACGATATGGCTGCAATATTGCAGATGTGACGTTAAATATCAATTCAGTCACTCACTCATCATGGCCCAGCCATTGAAATTCATTAGGCAAGGTGGACTTGGTGAATGGCAGATAGAGGGCAGTACGTGTTCCATTAGCTTGGTGTAGATAACATATTCTCTGAAAGATTCTTTATCCTAGTATTTTATCTTTATTGTTTGTATGAACATTTTCCCGAAGCGGGTCGTGTCCGTCTAGATCGTTGTCTTGGAGGTTGATCATACAGATCCTAACCATGTGCCTAAACTAAGTATACTCAGCTGCATCTTGTCCCTTTTGCGGCACGGCATCATTTTCATTTTTTTCTTTTGAATAACGAATAAAACACCTTTTCCTCTAATCAAGACAAAAAATCAAATGACCTCACACTTCGCCTAATGGCAAGGGAGCTGCCTTGCCGTGGAATCGGCCATGCAGGGACGTAACTTTACAGGTAACGTGAATGCTTCAAACACTAAACAATTTACTCAGCCTCATTTACTTCTATACTTCAAGTCTCTATCTTCAACAGTAGCTTATTCGAAGTATCTGCCCCAAAGAATGGACAATGTACATAAATGGTTTAATCACCACTATTTGGAGCACAAATACCTATGCTAGAGAAATATTATTTATATTTTGTTAAGACGGGTCGAGAGATTGCTGTTTCACCCCATTATCGGTATTGCTGCTATTTATGTCGAAAACTTAATGCATTTCTAATGAAAAAAAACAACTGAAGACAAAGATTATCAAAACAACAAATGCATTGTCTTGTGAAAGCTACAACTTGCTACATCCTTTCTCACAGTAGAATTCTCCTTAAAGGCGCTAAAAGTAAGCCATCAGAAACGGTATTGAAACGTTAGAATTTGACTCTTCAAAAAATGAAGAAGGAAAAAGAAACACACGAGCGTTTTCATGAGTACATTTCAATATAACTTGATAGCAATCATCATTAATACAATTCCTATGTTTGAATCCCATCAATCATGTCTTGGATGTCAGTGTTTGGAAGTCCATCTATGTTCAAGCTTAGCTGGCTATGCATACTTAAATACATTATATTGTATATTGTACGCCTAATGAATTATGCTGTTTTGAAAAGTTTAGTTTGAAGAATGTTAACGGATCAGCACAAAATGAACTTATTTCAACAAAAGACGGTTGAATGTAAGGAAGAGAAAATCTTCACTCTTAAAGAGAAAAATACACGGGTGCCTCTAAAAGCATGAGTCGAAGATACCAGCTATATCACAAAGTTAGAACGGGCCCATTAATTTGCCATACTCTATAGCTTGGTGTAGAACACACCAAAGGTAGGACCGCAGTCAGAAAGGCAACAAGCGTATAAGCTGAAACCTTCTAACTAACCCATTCACGGCCTCATTTCAAATATACACATGTTGACTGCATATACCCATTCAACATTTGACACCACTAGCAAGGTAAGAAACCAATCAACCAAGGAGACGTATTCTGAGACTACCTGCAACGATTCAATTCTGGCACAAACCTGGATGCAGGCCTTTCGACTTTCTTCTCAATTTGAGCCCTTCTGGGCCACAACGGAGATCCCATCTGATTGCATGAGAGCAGCGGGACACTCGTTGCTGAGCACATGCAATCTGCATCTTGCTGAAAGAATCTCGGCCATGGATCTCATTACAAACACTGTGAAGACCAAACACTAGTATCAGCAGGGCAAGTATCATCCTGTGACTATATTAGTGGACAACTTTGAGGACGCAAGCATGCGTTATTGACTAACAGATCTTTATGTTTGAAATATCAACTATAGGATAACTGTCACGTGATATATCCAGCATGAATTACACTAGTGTGGATAATTAATTCATTAGATGCGTATTATTGTCGTCGCTTTATGTTTGACAAACAACCCCTGACGTTCTCAAATATCTGATTCCAAATGGCTTCTTAAGTCTAAATGAAGCAGTTTACAGCAATCACCAAAACAGAATTGCCAATAATCCCAGTTAAGTAGACGGCGCTGAATCCAAATTCGTTTCACCATTGTAATTATATAAATTGCGTATAGTAGGATGGAGTGGATTGTGGGAGTGGTTGTAGACTACGGACTGGATAACCTTACATCAGCTTGGACACTGAATGTGCAGTGCTTTCAAAGGCTGTCAGCACATGAATGCCATTTTATTCAAAGTATATTTATATCAACCAAGTTTTTATAGTAAAATATTAGTATTTTTCCTTTTCTAAATATCGCCCTCCCCTGAGAGAATGGTATAAATTCAGCTGGGGCCCATACAGGAAGCAAAAGTACTTTACAACCATGTTGTGCTTTTACTGGCCTTTCCCGACAGGTTTATTTGATATATATTTATTTTGGGTTCAATTTATAGATTGATCTCCTCACCTTATGCCTGGAATGCTGCCGATGTGACGTTACGTCTAAACTCAATCACTCAGCAGGAAGACTTAGTAATGGATGCCACCATTCTTCCACATTTTCATAACCATCCCCTTGTAACCATCCCCTTTGATCATCTTCAGTTCATTGATGGCAAGATCCGCACATATGAATGGCTGCAAGGTTGTTCCGAAGTGATCACTCCCACATCGGACATCATGGCCCAGCCATTGATGGATCATTATTTGTAGATGATTTTAATGTGTCATGTCGAGGTAGAAATATGCACACGATTGAGAGACAATTACAGATGTGTCTAAATAAATTTAATGATTGGTCAGAACGAAATGGTTTTAACTTTTCAAAAACTAAAACCAATTGCATCCATTTCTGTCAGAAATATAAGCCACACAGAGACCCAGAATTGCATCTTGCAGGCACTCCAATTAAAATTGTATAGGAGGCTACATTTCTGGGATTGATATGCGATCAGCATCTTACTTTCTTACCTCATATTAAATCTCTGACGGCTAAATGTCTGAAAGCACTTGATTTATTAAAGGTTGTTTCAAACTCCAAGTGGTGAGGGACCAGAAGACCCTTCTCCACTTAAGCAGATCTCTCGTCCGTTCTAAACTCGGAGGCACCCGTGGCGAGCCACCTCCTCGTGGTGGGTGCTGGGTAACGCCAAGAGCTCGCCGACACCCCCGTAGTGGACCCGGGGGTATATTTGGTCCACCAACCCGTTTGCCGTGGGTTGCGGCCCTGTGTCGGTGGAGGAGGGGATCCTGGTGGTTGAGGGCAATGGGAGCAGGACCAATGTTCCTATTGCTCAACACACCACTTTGGCCCTTACTTCACCTAGACGGGTGGTAGAACTGGCCCAGTTCTATCAATCGGCTGGTCACGCCAAGCCCTGAGCTACAACTATTTCATGCTCAAAATTTATGAAACTGGTAATTTGATTTTTCATGCTT
The DNA here is from genome assembly GCF_037392515.1 of Haliotis asinina. Taxonomy (NCBI): domain Eukaryota; kingdom Metazoa; phylum Mollusca; class Gastropoda; order Lepetellida; family Haliotidae; genus Haliotis; species Haliotis asinina. The sequence continues at coordinate 28,954,850 of NC_090292.1, forward strand.
GGCTCTTTGGAGATTGTAATTTGAAATTCATCATTTTATATATGTTTTTGCCTAGAGTCGTATGCCCAGAAGGCGGTGGCTCATGGGCCAATCTGGTGGAAATATTAATCTTTTGATTTTTCTACTGGAGTATATCATCCGGGTATCCTTGGTGCTGCAAGCTGGAGGCCCGCTTGCTTTAGCATTGTCCTTGTGATACTCCGTGGTGGGTGGGGAGCTCGGATGATGAACCATTTAAAACCAACTATGGCTTACGAAACCCCCATTAAAAAAGCAAAACGTCCACTGGACCCTGATGAAGATGATAATGAACACAGACCGACCCAATCAATTGACTACTGGCCACGCTTTATAGTGATCGAGACTCATGATAAGACACCACTAAAGTTGAACCCGTTTGCAGCATCGAAGGCTATTCAAGGCATTGCAGGTGATGTCAAAAATGTTAGACGCTTGCGTTCAGGAGCTCTTCTCATTGAATGTAGTAAACGACAGCAAGCTACAAACCTGATGACAACTGAAATGTTGGTAGGAATTCCTGTGTCAGTCTCAGCTCACAGGACGCTCAACACTAGCAAAGGCATAATTCGAGATCGTGATCAGTTGTTTGCGGACATGACGGAATTAGATATTGGGACAGAGATGAAAGATCAAGGTGTCATGCATGTCAAAAGGTTTACAACCCGGAAAAATAAAGAAACTGTTCCAACAAACACATACTTGGTTTCTTTTTCCTCGCCAACAGCTCCAAAATCTGTGAAAGCTGGATACTGTAACATCGCTGTTGATACCTATGTTCCTAACCCATTAAGGTGTTTTAAGTGCCAAAAATTTGGACATGGAGTGAATAGTTGTACATTGTCACGTGTGCTCACTGTGGTGAGCAGACACATACAACAGAAGATTGTACCAACAACTTTAAGAAATGCGTTAACTGCGCCGGAAGTCAATCGTCTTTCTCAAAAGACTGTCCAGTTTGGAAACGGAACATGGAAATCAACAAAATCCAATATACTCAAAACATTAGCTTTGCAGATGCAAAAAAACTTGTCCAAAGATCAGACTTAACAGAAACTTATGCTTCTGTTACCCGAACATCGCCTTCGCCAACCGTGAATGTAATCAAGTCTTCTGTTTGCTGTCAAACCAACTTAACATGGATTAATACTGACACTCCTCAGACTTTGCTACCTGAATCATCCACTCAAACTGCTGACGTACTTCCGGAGCCCATGGGTGTTCAGGATGTACCTTGTTCACAGGAGAAATTTTCTCAGACAAATGCAAAACGGACGTCTCAATCCAATGTGAAAGAAACTGAGAAAAACAAGGTTAAATCTAGATGTGAATCTTCACAAAAGGGTAAAAGTGGAAGAGCCTCAAAGGGGTCTAGTAACAAAATCCAACTTTTTAATAAGTTCGGATCCTTGGAAGATATGGATGTTTCCGAAAACATCCAAACAAGGGCACATAGCTTGTCGCCCTCCAAAAGAGTGCGGGGTAGATCCCCAATAAATCCCCCCAAAAGATAGTTTATTCCAATAATATTGTACAGTGGAACTGCAGAGGACTGAGGACTAATTTACATGAATTACAGCTAATAGTCCAAGATTTTACACCTTCAGCGTTATGTCTCCAAGAGACATATTTAAAACAAACAGATACATTTGACCTTCGTCATTTTAATACATATCATTGTTTTTCACCTCCGGGTGATAGAGCCACTGGTGGATCATCCATTCTAGTCAGACAAAACGTTATTCAAAGCCCTGTATCACTTATTACTAACATGCAGGCTGTTGCAGTGAGAATTACTTTACATGTAGCATTTACGCTGTGCTCTCTCTATATTTCGCCGTCTTCAACGTTTGCCAAAACTGATCTTCAAGCTCTATATGACCAGCTCCCGAAGCCCTGTATTATAATGGGAGATTTAAATGGGCACAACCCACTCTGGGGTAGTGTAACTACAAACACTAAAGGTAAATTGTTGGAGGACTTTTGTTCCGACAATGATTTATGTATTTATAATGATGGTTCCAACACATATTTACACCCTGGTACAGGGACTTATTCTGCTCTCGACTTGTCATTGACAAATTCCGAACTATTAAATTAATTCGAATGGTCAGTCCACAATGACCTGTGTGGAAGTGACCATTTTCCTACTATATTAAAAGCTGTAACTCCATCTGATGTTCCTCCATCATCAAGGCGGAATTGTAAAAAGGCTAACTGGTTTTTATATGAAACACTGTGTGCTGAAAAACTTAAACCTCAACGTTTTATTGACGTTCCCGATGCTATTAAATCTTTTTCTGATGAACTGAATTCCATAGCTGATGCATGTATACCAGATTCCTCTGTAGTTCCACACATAAGAAAACCATGGTTCAACGATGAGTGCAAACAAGCTAGGAAGGCAAGGAAGAAAGCTGAACATTATTTCCGTCGCCATCCTATGGTGCATAATTTAAATAAATTTAATATTTTAAATGCTAAAGCACGGCGTACTTTTAAACAAAACAAACGCCAATCTTGGCAAAATTATGTGTCCAAAATAAATTCTCGGACACCCATGTCCAAGGTATGGAACATGGTCCAGAAAATCAAAGGTAAAGGTACTAAATCTACTGTCCATCATCTTAAACATGGAGATCAATTGCTTACTGATAAATCAGATATTGCAAATAAACTAGGTGAAACCCTTGCTAAACACTCTTCCTCTTCTAATTAAGTACCAAAATTCCAGCAATATCAAAAACAAGAAGAAAAGAAAACTATTAATTTCAATTCTGATAATGGTGAAGATTATAATGAAACGTTTTCTATTCATGAACTCCATACTGCTCTTGATCAAGCTCATGACACTGCTACTGGAGCTGATAACATACATTATCAACTCCTGAAGCACTTACCGGAATCCTGCCTAGAAACTCTTCTCAATATTTTTGATGATATTTGGACATCGGGTAACTTTCCTCCGTCATGGCATGACGCCATAGTAGTACCAATACCTAAACCTGGACGTGATCATACGGATCCGTCCAATTATCGACCTATTTCACTAACTAGCTGTGTTTGCAAGACCATGGAACGTATGATAAATAATCGACTTGTTTGGTACTTGGAAACAAATAACTTAGTGCGTTTAGAATCATTTGTTAAAAACGCACTAATTAACAAACAACATGACTTTGGTTTGCGAGGTCGTTTGCCTCAATTTATTGCCAACTTTTTAAATGACAGACAATTCCAGGTCCGTGTGGGTACTACCCTGTCTGATCATTACAATCAGGATCAGGGTGGTCCAGAAGGCAGTATTTTATCTGTCACTCTTTTTAGCATCAAGATCAACAGTTTATCAAAAGTTTTAAACGATTCAATTGATGGATCGTTATTTGTGGATGATTTTAATATTTCTTGTCGAGGTAAAAACATGCATACTATTGAACGGCAACTGCAGTTGTGTTTAAACAAAATAAATAAATGGTGTCTTGAAAACGGCTTCAAATTTTCGAAGTCCAAAACTAATTGTATACATTTTTGCAGAACATATAAGCCACATAAGGACCCAGAACTATCTCTAGATGGCACTCCCATCAAAGTTGTAAAGGAGGCCAAGTTCTTGGGATTAATTTTTGACTCACATTTAACGTTTCTACCACATATCAAATCCCTCAAAACTAAATGCCTGAAGGCACTTGACTTGTTGAAAGTCGTTTCAAATTCTAAATGGGGAGGGGACCAAGCTACCCTCCTGCAACTTTATCGATCACTGATCCGGTCAAAACTTGATTATGGCTCCATTGTCTATGGTGGAGCCTGTAAAAGCAACCTGAAACTTTTAGATTCTGTTCACCATCAAGGTCTAAGACTTTGTCTTGGCTCCTTTCGAACTTCACCTGTTGACAGCCTGTACGTTGAGGCTGATGAGCCATCTCTTGAGCAGCGACGTATCAAATTAGCTTTACAGTATGTAACAAAATTATATTCCAGTGAGTCAAACCCTGCATATAACTGTGTTTTCAGTCCTCTGTGTGAGGACTTATACAATATGAAATCTTCGCTTGTACCGCCTCTTGGTTTAAGAATTAAACCATTTCTTGCTGCTGCCGGCATTGAGCTGGAAAATATAGCTCCTTCCCGTCTTCTCTCTTCTCCTCCTTGGCAGTTGGTTAGGCCCCAAGTGGACCTAACACTGACCACATTTAAAAAATCAGAAACTAATGAATTACAGTATAAACAAGAATATCATGAATTGAAACATAAATATAGCAGTTATAAATCCTTATTTACAGATGGGTCCAAGGACGGTGGCGCGGTGGCTTGTGCCACTGTCATTGGATCCAGAACAATATCTTCTAGATTACCAGACAACAGTTCTATTTTTACCGCTGAGGCTAACGCCATATTAACAGCTCCTAAATATATTCAAAGATTCCATAAACATAAACAATATATAATCTATTCCGACTCTCTTTCTTGCCTTCAGGCTATTAAAAATATTTCTTGTAAACATCCACTTTTAATTGAAATAATTGAATTATATAATGATCTTGCTACTGGCCAGTACGACATCGTCTTCTGTTGGTTACCCAGCCACGTTGGCATTTCCGGTAACGCAATGGCCGATCTTGCTGCTAAGGCAGCACTCAACAAATCTGTGACACCACTTCGTATTCCTTATTCTGACTACAAAGCTAGCATTAGAGCTTACACTCGTGATGCAGAAGAAGTGGGACACCCAAGTAGGTACAAATAAACTACATGAAATAAAACCCTACATTGGTTATACATACTTGGGTTGTCAGTCCAGATTTGAAGAAGTCATTTTGCGACGATGTCGTATTGGCCATACAAGATACACTCATGCATACCTTTTAAAAGGTGAGGATCCTCCGTTTTGTATCCCTTGTGATGAGAGAGTCACGGTCAAGCATATTCTGCTTGACTGTTTTGAATTCTCCATCACAAGGGATAAATTTTTCAATGTCAAAACTATCAAGGACCTTTTTAGCACTGTTAGTTGTCATTTAATCATTGGTTTTTTAAAAGAAATTGATTTTTTGGTGGAATTTTGAAAATTATGTTGTGTAAATAGATGCATTTTAATGATTGGTAGTTTGAATTAGTAACTTGAATTGTTGGTGGCTGTACCCTCAAAGGGGGTTGAAGTATTGTAAAATTATTGTCCTCCTGAGAGGGTACGTGAGTCCACAAACATTCACAGTAAATTTAAGTCTACCAGGATTTTAATCGTAGCATTCATGTTCTTTTAATTTCGGCTAACTTTTCATACAATCGCCAGCAGCTGAAGGGATGGTGTAAATCCAACTAGGGACCATGCAGGTAGCAAAGGTACTGTAAGTCCCCATGGTTCCTAGTGTGGTGATCTACCTTCAGTTGTTGGCGATCTATAGTCTGTTTTTATATTGTATTGTCTAAATAGTGCTATTAGTTTTAACTTTCCATGCTAGTTTTAATTGAAATTGTGATATTCTAGTTCTTTTACTGTCCTTCGTTGACGGGTTTTTATGATTTATATATGCTCTTTTTCATTGTTGAATGTTCTCGTCACGATATGGCTGAGATATTGCCGATGTGACGTTAAGTATTAACTCATTCACTCTAAACTCGGTTACGGTTCCATCATTTATGGTGGAGCCTGCAAAGATAATCTTAAACTATTCGATTCTGTTCATCATCAAGGTCTTAGATTGTATCTTTGATCTTTCCAAACGTCTCCTGTTGAAAATCGTTATGTGGCTGACGAGCTATCTCTAAAACAACGCCGTATAAAACTATGATTACAATATATCACAAAACTATATTCCACCAAGTCTAACCCTGCATATAACTGTGTATTTAATCCTCTTTATGAGGATTAGTATAATAAAAAGTCTTCTCTAGTTCCGCCTCTTCGAGTACAAATTAAACCATTGATTGCTGCTGCCAGCATTCTGCTGGAAGTTATGTCTCCTTCCTGTCTTCTTTCTTGTCATCCTTGGCAATTGGTGAGGCCTAAGTTGACCTAACACTGACAACATTTAAACAATCTGAAACAAATGACCTTCAATATAAACAAGAAATTTAATCAGTTAAAAATAAATGTAATGCATACAAATTCTTATAAACAGATGGATCCAAGGATGGTGATGCACTGGCTGGTGCCACTGTTATTGGATCTAGAATAGTATCTTCCCGGTTGCCCGACAATAGCTCTGTTTGCACGGCAGAAGCTAATGTCATACTCACAGCTCTTAAATATATTAATAACCAATCTAAATATAACCATTACACAATATTTTTTTATTCTCTTTCTTGCCTTCAGGCGATTAAAAATTTGTCTTCTCAACATCCACTTGTAATTAAAATCATTGAATTATATAATGATCTTACTACTGGCCAGTGCGACATTGTCTTTTGTTGGTTACTCAGCCATGTTGGAATCTCTGGTAACACAATGGCCGATTTCGCTGCTATGGAAGCACTCAACAAATCTGTCACACCACTTCTTATCCCACACTCAGATTATAAAGCTACAATAAGATCTTGTATCCGAGATCTGATGCAGAAGAAGTGGGACGCTCAAGTAGGTATCAATAAATTACATGCCATAAAACCCTGTATTGGTTACACCTACTTGGGTTGTCAGTCCAGATTTGAGGAGGTCATTATGAGACGTCTTATTGACCACACACGGTATACACATGGGTACTTGCTAAAAGGTGAGGATCCTCCGTTTTGTATCCCTTGTATTGAAAGAATTACAATCAAGCATGTTTTGCTTGACTGTGTTGACTATTCCATCACAAGGGATAACTATTTTAAATCACGAACTACGAAGGATCTTTTTACTAAAGTTAGTTATCATTTAATCATTGCGTTTCTAAAAGAATTAGATCTGTTAAATGACTTGTAACCGATAAATATTTTATGATAGGAAGTTGAATTAGCAACTAGCAACTAACATTGTTAGTGGCTGTATCCTCAAAGGGGGTTGAAGTACCGTAAAATTCTTGTCACTCCTGAGAGGGTACGTAAGTTCCGAAACAGTTGAAGTCAGATTTAATCTTTCACTTTTTTAGATGTAGAATATGTGTCATTTTAATTTGTGGCTAATCTTGCATACAGTCGCCAGCAGCGATGATGTAAATCCAGCTAGGGACCATGCATTTAGCAGAGGTACTGTAAGTCCCCATGGTCCCTACTATGGTGATCTACCCTCTGTTGTTGGTGATCTATGGCCTGTTCTTATATTGTATGTCCATATAGTGATACTGGTATTTTTTAGGTTTCCACGCTAGTGTTAATCATAACTGTGATAGTCTAGTGGTTTTACAGTCCTTCGTCGACAGGTTCTTCACAATATGCATATATATTTCTTTTTTATGCCACGTATGTTCTCGTCACGATATGGCTGCAATATTGCAGATGTGACGTTAAATATTAATTCAGTCACTCACTCATCATGGCCCAGCCATTGAAATTCATTAAGCAAGGTTGACTTGGTGAATGGCAGATAGAGGGCAGTACGTGTTCCATTAGCTTGGTGTAGATAAGTGTTGTCATTCATTGTTAAATTTACACAACATATTCTCTGAAAGATTTTTTATCGTAATATTTGATCTTTATTGTTTGTATAAACATGTCGACTCACTCACTCACCAGAAAGTAATACATGCCGCCATTGTTCCACATTTTCATAACCATCCCCTTGGATTATCCTCAGTTCACTGATGACAAAATCCGCGCATGTGAATGTCATCAATGTTGTCCAAAGTGATCACTCCCACATTGAACGTCATGGCCCAGTCATTGAAATTCATTAGGCAAGGTTGAACTGGTGAGTGGCAGATATAGGGCAGTATATGTTCCATTAGCTGGTTGTAGATAACTGTTGTCATTCATCGTTACAAATTTACAGAGCATATTCTCTAAAAGATTCCTTAAGTATTATAGCTTTACTGTTTGCCTGAACATTTTCCCGAAGCGGGTCGTGTCCGTCCAGATCGTTGTCTTGGAGGTTGATCATACAGATCCTAACCATGTGCCTAAACTAAGTATACTCAGCTGCATCTTGTCCCTTTTGCGGCACGGCATCATTTTCATTTTTTTCTTTTGAATAACGAATAAAACACCTTTTCCTCTAATCAAGACAAAAAATCAAATGACCTCACACTTCGCCAAATGGTAAGGGAGCTGCCTTGCCGTGGAATCGGCCATGCAGGGACGTAACTTTACAGGTAACGTGAATGCTTCAAACACTAAACAATTTACTCAGCCTCATTTACTTCTATACTTCAAGTCTCTATCTTCAACAGTAGCTTATTCGAAGTATCTGCCCCAAAGAATGGACAATGTACATAAATGGTTTAATCACCACTGTTTGGAGCACGTGTACCAAATTACATATCATTTTCTAGCACAAATGCCTATGCGAGAGAAATAATATTTTTATTTTGTTAAAACGGGTCGAGAGATTGCTGTTTCACCGCATTATCGGTATTGCTGCTATTTATGTCGAAAACTAAATGCATTCCTATTGAAAAAAACAACAACTGAAGACAAAGATTATGAAAACAGCAAAACTTGCTACTTCCTATCTCACAGTAGAATTCTCCTTAAAGGCGCTAAAAGTAAGCCATCAGAAACGGTATTGAAACGTTAGAATTGGACTCTTCAAAAATAAAGAAGGAAAAAGAAACACACGAGCGTTTTCATGAGTACGTTTCAATATAACTTGATAGCAATCGTCATTAAGACAATTCCTATGTTTCAATCCCATCAATCATGTCTTGGATGTCAGTGAGAGAACTGCATTTATTCTGAAAACGACAACTATACATATATTCATCCGTGTTTGGAAGTCCATCTATGTTCAAGTTTAGTTGGCTATGCATACTTAAATACATTATGTTGTATATTGTACGCCTAATGAATTATGCTGTTTTGAAGAGTTTAGTTTGAAGAATGTTAACGGATCAGCACAAAATGAACTCATTTCAGCAAAAGACGGTTGAATGTAAGGAAGAGAAAATCTTCACTCTTAAAGAGAAAAATACATGGCTTCTCTGTATTTTGTTTTGAAACAGAACTTAGCAACACTTAGTATTTCTTTGCTTCTTTGTAAGTGAGTTTAGATTCTCCACATGCGTACAATGCATGAGGCACATCGTGGCGTCCACCGTCGTGATTTTGCTGGACTATCGCTCAAAACGGAGTAAACCTGTCCAGCATTTGGACAACAAATTTAACATTCCATAAATGTCGTAAAACCAGGACCTCGTGTAAACGGTTCGCGGTATTACCGGTATATCGGTGTATTGGTATATCAGTTTATTGGTATATTGGTATAACGGAGTATTGGTATATCAGTGTATTGGTATATTGGTGTATTGGTGTATCGGTATATCAGTATATCGTGTATTGTATATCGGTATATCGATATATTGGTTTACTGGTATGTCGGTATATTGGTGTATCAGTACATTAGTTACATCAGTATATTGGCATATAGATATATTTTATATTGGTATATCAGTATATGGGTATATTGGTATATTGGTATAAATAAATCGACATATATACTGACTGCTTGCTGTAGGAAACATATGTCCCGCAATTTGTAATACTGAACGCTATTCATGGCACAAACCTAGCATATACCATCCATTAAACATTCATTGCCAGCGAAATATTCTGCGAAACTAAGCTAAGGGAGCATACTTATTAAGCAACCAGGTTCTGCATAATACAAAAATTCCTTTCAAAGTTCACTCTGACATTCTCCCAGAAGAGATAGTTATGTTGTACAGAACAAATGGTTACTTTCATTTATATTTACCACTCATGACATGATGCATGCTTGTAAGGAAGCTAAGAGATAACACATAAAGACTAAATATGAAGACAGATGCACAATGCAAATATAAACTAATCTGTTACAAGCTGCAACAAATGATGACCAGTGACTGAAGTGAAAAGTGAACTGACCCACAAAACACCCTGCTGTTGAATATAAGGGGTTTGGAGGCTGAGTCAAGACAATAGAGGCTCTAGACAACGTAAGCGCTGACTGAGTGTCAAGCTGGCGCAAGGTGGTAGGAGTTGCGCCCATACCACCTACCCCTCCCCACCCCCATCCCACCCCCAACAAAAAAACCCTCCCAAAACATTAACTTATGAAGTGTCACTCAAATTAATCACCAGTAATACCATCAATAATGTGTGTAAGGCATGAAAAACAATATATGACCTGCAATAACTTCCGTTTCCATATTCAGCCTCGGGAATCGGTTGAGGTCAGCATAACAACATCGCCATTTGAAGGCTATATTCCACACACCTAATCAATACTCAAGAAAAGTATAACGTACCCCTACTGGCCTCCAGAGTAAATGGAGCAGATATCATGTAGGATCCTAAAGATCCGTTCTCACACTTGAGCAACACATATATTCGGCTAGATGTAACGCAAAATCCTTATGCGTAGTGTGGGTCATCTTTTGATGCACCACCACCGGTTTTCGATTAGGTTGGGTGGTGGGATATGGTAAAAAATACAAATAACAGTGACTGGAAATGGCGCACTATTAGCAAATCATTTGCATGCATATACTGTACTACATACACTTGCCTTTAAAGTTCTCTGAATGGTTGACTGCACTATGAGTATAACCCAGGTCAGACAGTCCGTCGTAAGCCTTCCAACAGTCCGTAACTATATGACTACCTCCGACCCACCCCCACTTTCCTACAAATAACATCAAGTAGTGTCCGTCGGTCGCACGTCTCTACAGGAACGAGAAAGAACTATCTAGCCTCACTACAAATGCCACCCAAAACCCACTGACCTTCTAATAGAGGTTATAGACAACGTAAGCGCAAAGAGGACTGTGCTGTTGTGAAAGTGAAGCAGGTTAGACTGAGTGGTGAAGCTGGCGCAAGACTTCGTGATTAAAAGACAAGTTAAAATATATTTGCTTTCCATTCTTTAGAAAAGGTTTACAACTATGTATTAAGATTGGTTACAGTCATAAAGAGCTACTGTGAAAGTAGAGTAAATGATTCAATTGGTACGATTGTCACTGTCATATCATACATCATTGTGAAATATTCACGTCTGAAAAAGACTTGATATGAAACTAGGAACGTTGAAAGATGATGGCATGTTTTGAGCGTTTTCTTGGTGAAGATGTACCTGATTTTTCTCATACTTTTGACTGTAAAATAATGGGGAAATAGCGTCCTTCCTTGGATACATTTAACAGTCTTTCAGTACGAATGTTTTCTGCCAATGGTGGCGAATTTCGTGTTACCTTTGTGATGTGTTCAATACTTTATGAGCAGATTGGGTTTTGTATGACCTTCCGATGTGTGTCTCTTCAGATCTCTGTTTGTTTATTGATTACCAGTCAGAGACTATCTACTCCTCTGAGAGAGTATCTTCTAGCTATTATGCACGTGTTTGTAATCTTCGACTTTGCTCTCCGAATGAATTCCCTACCATAAAGCAGTGGTTTGTAAATGACTGAATCCAAGTCAGCAACACTGACCCTCTCAGACACTTTGCTGTTTATAGCAACACCATGTAATAGTACAGCATTATAATAAGGTTTAAAGATAATTGATCCGATATTCCTTTCCAAGATACATTGACACTGTCTAATTCATACAATATGCACCTATCCAAACGATTCGGTTTCTAAATCAGGATCATAGTCTGCTGTTTGGTGAACTATGATGGGTGGTTGGTTGTATGAAGCCGAATTCAGAAATGCCTTAACGATATCGGACAGTCTGTAAATCATCAAGTCTGCAATAGACAATCAATTGGGGGTCGATCTACACAACTGGGGTATGATGACATATGTCCACCACGTCAGCAAGCCTGACCACGTCATCTGTTTAGCCGCCTTTACTGAAGACCAATTCTAACATGGCTCGTAACAGGTGCTGTTGGGTTCATTTCAATCAAATTATTTCACATATGAAGCGCTTGTTTTATTACAATAACTACTAAAACTTGCCAGATCTGACCCAAATTGACCAGACAACAAATAATTTCTGGTTTGGAAAGCACTTTATCATCCAGTTGGAATTCATTACATATTTTCATGTATGAATCGGTATTGATTTATTATCCTGTTATCTACATGTCTAAATTTTAACCCGTGTGCACGTGCACAAATGAATACCTATGCTGGGCCGTCTCCACCCTCTCTCGCAGACCTTTTGTCTGCTCTGCTCCCTCGTGACAAAATGGGATCTGTATCAACATTTTAATGATATTTTGTTAAACAACTTCTATCTGTGAAGCATGACTATTTCTAACAGATGAAGAAGTGTTTTGGTAAAGATTAGGCATGAACATCTTGCGATGTAATATTTATTGACTGCCTTTTTAAACTTATATATTTAACAATTCATGGGCACACATTCTAGTCAAACTGACTGTATGTACGGTTCATTTCAGTCAAAGAATTTCACATATGAAGCCACATGGTTTACTACATGAACGGCCATTGCCAAACAATGGAACCGCCAGTGCCATACAGTCCTCCATGACTATAGTGTTCTATAGGTGACTATGACTATAGGTTCATTTCAATCAAAGAATTTCACATATGAAGCCACTTGTTTTACTACATGAACGGTCATTCCAGAAGGCGTTGCGCAACAACGGAACCGCCAGTGCCACACAGTCTTCCTTGAGTATAATGCCATCAGGTGCCTTCCAGGTGTGGCTTGGTTGACCGGCTCCCCAGTTCTCATGCCTTAAGGGAGACTTGTCTGTCCACAGAAACCTCCGCTGTACCTTGAAATATCTGAGGCCCATCCAAAGATTATCTGCAAGAGTAGCAATTGAGAAATACGATATCATTAATATTTTTATTATAGATACATATATTATGCACATATCCACGCAACTAGTACATGCTCAAGGCGCTGGATCGTGTCTGTCATGGTTTCTTTCTTTATTATTTACAAGCAGCAAGATTTCACAGAGCCTCATTCACACATTTTGTCAAGGGATGTTGCATGTTACTGTATCCACAACTGGGTGTCTGTACCATTCGTGACCAACGCATGTTATTCCAGACAAGCCAAATAGCGACTCATGCCCCTCTCAAATGATTTCATTTTGGCGTAACAATATCAGTACTACTTTAAACAGAAACACTAACTCTATTTACTTTATTCCTGTTTGAATCAAATGGTACTTATTACATCCAGCATCTGATGTCAACAATGCACTTTTCCATCCTTTCAAAAGTATTAGCGACTGACGTTGGTATCAGTGGCCTAAATCCGAGATAGAGCTGTGTGTCGTCAGCATAGAGATGAAAAGTGAGATTATGATTCCTCGCTATGTCTCCAGCGGGGAGTGTATATATATTGAAAGGTATTAGGCCTAGGACAGAGCCTTGGGGCACTCCGAACTTTAGTGCACTATATTCAGAGGTAACTCTGTTGCTGATGACAGCCTGTTGACGTCCAGACAAGCCGAATAGTGACTATTGTCCCTCTCAAATAATAAGAATATCAGTACTTTGATTTAAATGGTACTTAATATCACCGAAGGCCTCATATATTGTCTTGTTGTTTTTGTTTTGGCTTATTTATTTTATATTTAATTTATTCTTTATTTTAAAGAATTATTATCGAATTGTTATCGGGGCTAGATACATACCATATTTGTGATACATAGCACAACTGATGTAGCTCAAGGCATTATCGATAAACGGGACCTTCTCTAAGTAGAGAAAAAGAGTCGAGGTTTCGGTGGGATCGGTAAAAAGTGCGACACTATACCTGTGTAAATCTGGGTAATAGTAGATCCTATGACTTTTGTCATCTCGGCCCCGAGTTGTGTCTCATACCTAGCGTGTAATTTATTTACTTCTTTATCTGAAGTTTGTTTAATCTTGTCAGCAGTGATGTCACCTAAATATTGTTTTGCTTTACCACCAACGACCAGTGTTACCAGTCTGTCTCGCCGCTCGTTGTCGTTTTGTTCATCTTCAACTAACATCTGCTTTAGTAATTCATCGCACTCCATTTTCATATTAATATATTAATCTTGGTTTGATTTTTGAAACATACACTAAACTCGGAGAGATAAATGTCAGGTTATACATTACCGACATTACTAACAGTTACTAAAACATTACTACATATTACTAAACTTTACTATAAATTGCTAAAACAATACTAACAATTACTAAAACATTACTAAAAATTACTAAACCTTACTATAAATTGCTAAAACAATACTAACAGTTACTAAAACATTACTAAAAATTACTAGTTCGACCGCTAGGTCATTACTTGGTAATCCACTGGTTGGTCGGTTTTCAACACGAGCTTGGTATGTTTAGTTTCTGCAAGCTGTTTTTTCGCCCGTTCCTGCTCTGATTTACTCATCACATCGTTCTCTCTCAAACACTCCTCAAACGAATCCCTGTCCTTTGAGTGAAATAATGCCACCCATCGTTTCTGCTCCGTCAAATCCTTCATCATCCAAGCTGTATAAGCTTTCCTTATAAGTCTTGTTCCTGCCTATACTAGGGCACAAGATAATGATTTTGTCAAACACTTCCTTATAATATCCCTGTAACAAATCAAGAATGAAAACAGTCTTGCCACAACCTGTCTGCCCACATATTATAGTGCAGTGTGGATCATGGGGCAGAGTGGGCGTGCCCCCCACCCCAGTAGGCCCTGCCGACCCCCCTACTAATAGATGGCTTGCACGAATCTCCTATTGCCTATATTAAGTTGCGCGTCCATAATTACATATAAATATAATTTCAATTTCCCAGACGACGCCCACTAGAGCGTAGTGTTATCATCTGTCGATCTCAAATCCAACCATAACGCCTACTTTGTAGTTAGGTAGTCACCGATTTTCACAGAGTATAGATCCATGTCACTAGCAACGATGTTGACTATTGAGTTTTGTTTGATCGCTGGTAGCTTCATTATTTCACCCCACTGCTGGCATGCTCTCATTCCATGGCTAAATAACTGATTAGGCACTCCCACTATGGTCACTTCTACTTTGGTGATTTCTGGGTTGTAAAATTGCTCGCTGTCTCTTACGAATGGATCGTATTCCTTCAGTGGTAAGATCAATATACCTTTCATCGATCACGCTGGCACGTTCATGTTGATATTCTATACTGTGTTGCTCTTGTCACGCACTATTATTCTGTGTCGCAGTATCCTATCGTGCAGGATGGCCATTTTTCCAGAGTACTGATTTCGAATCTGCCTGGCAAGATCCGGACTAGTCACCATGTCAAACTCCATGTTGTCGATTTCGTAACTGCCCTCATCATTTGGTGTACAAACGACTTTGCTGTACTCATTGAGCGTGAGTTCATATTCCAGCCTGTCACCTAATGCGGCTTGGTAAAATGGTGCATGCCCAGGTAGCAACTCAAAGTCAAGCAGGTTACAAAACCTGTTCCCATACGCTTTGGCGATTGCTTTTTCTCTATCCGGTATTTTGGATGTCTCTTAGAGGCATACCCGATACCCGTTCGGCGTACAAACGACTTTGCTGTAATCATTGAACGTCAGCCTGTCACCCAATGTGGCTTAGTAAAACGGCGCATGCTCAGTTAGCAACTCAAAGGCAAGCGGGATAACAAAACCTGTTTCTGCTTTTTCTCTATCCGGTATTTTGGATGCTTCTTCTGGCGTGAGGGTGTACCCGATACGCAACTTAATCGATTTTCTGTTGACGATTCTGTTGCTACAGATGCGTCTGTCAGTATTGAGAAACTGTTGAGTAGTTACTGGGACAAACCATTGTCTGGGTTTAAATTCCCAATAAGGGAACTATACGGCCTAGAAGAAGCCTTGAAAAGCGTACGGTGGGAACTTGTGAACATGGGAAACAGAACGAAATCAATAAGCACATAGCTCGTGAAAAAACCAAACTCAACGAAACGGATGATGAGGATATGAAGCCTTGTAAACCAAAAGTTACTGTGTTCTGTAATCTGATTGGTTGAAAAACATGATCAAATGGTATTAGATTCCCCGGAAACTGAAAGACTATTCACCGCGTATTGACACGCAAACAATTGTTTTGTTGTGTCATCAACGGTGGTGACGTCATTCAAATCATATTGTGACGTAAAGTTAGAATGACGTCACAAATGAGCAACTCCAGATGCTACCATGGGAACCAGCTGATACGGCCAGCTGATGACACTTTACTGCTGTACCCCTACTCGATGTAAACGAGTGCAGACAGTAAAACCCCTTTGGTTTACTTTTGTGTTTACAATGTCGATAAACATCATGTGTTGGCCAATTTCCGGGTGTTATTGAGTATTTGAAGCACGGGAATATTTCATTTGAAACCTCCGGCTGAACTAGAAAAATACAACAAAATGAAAGACGAGATTCAGTCGAAGGTTCATGAGACATCTTCTATAAGCGAGAAAATAAGTATATAAAACAAGGGATACAACAAGAACAACAGGCATTTATTACGAAAACCAACGGCATAATAGAAGATATGCATTAAACTGTTCCACTGAAGCCAGTATCTTAGATTGATATTGGGCTTGCCCCAAATTTATGCTGTATAACAACCCACGTTGACCGTTTGTGGAAAGCAGACCAGAATAAGACTTAGTGCTTGCTTTTTCAACTCATACACTGTAGTCATGTTACAGTGTACTTACCCGGCACAGATTTTATCGATCATCTACCACCATTGCCATAGAGCTGTCGCGTGATCACAGTGTTAATAATACAGGCTAGACCTGTTCCCTATTAGATATTTGTTCTCACCTATGTATAATAATGGACTTGTGGTGGGCTGAAAATATATCTTTGACTGATACCGAGCCTCTGATTGTTAACAAACCCAAAGAATTAGGGCACGGCACCTATCAATTGACTATTATTAAAGAAGATGTCTTCAAAGAGTATTTTCTGACTGAATTCATTGTTGATAGTTTACATATATGAATAGCCAGCTACCTAAACGGCATGATAAGACAAGAATACGACACTGAGCACATAATGGATGTAGTCACTCTAAATATACTGAGTAAATACAATACATATATACTTGTACAATGTCTACTGTCAGAGAGCTCAGACAGGTTGCAGGGTGTGGGATGTTGAAACGATTTTTTAGACCTTATGTGAACATTATGTGAATGAAGACGGGTACTGTCTGTTTTTTCAGAGTTTGTGAAAAAGGGGGTCCAAATTCGAGTTATTGATAATTATATGGCTTGTATTGGGTGTGGCCCCAAACCACCATTACTTATACTACTGAATGTTAAAAGCAAACATAATCCCTTGGAGTAAGCCACTTACACTACCCCAAAACCCATTGAGGGAAGAGCCAACAATAATCTTTGAAAGAAATACCTGGGTAAATGAATTTGCCTTTTATCTTTAGTTTCCCCTTGATTGCTGTCTCCTTTTCTCTGGAGTCAATCTTGACCAGCGACCCTCCTTCAGACTGACACACCTGCAAAGCTGCATCCCAAGACAGTGGGGTCACGTGTCTCTTGACGTTGATCTTCACCTTCCCAACCTTGAACGACTGATAGCCTGGTTTTACTGTTGCATAAAAATCATGATCATGTTATCAACTGTTAAAACCTAAGTAATGTTTCACAGAAAGTATCTTTTTTTAACCTCTGGACAACCTGTATATGATAAACCATTTTCTGAAAAAAAGATTCAGTTTAACCAAAAACCTACCTCTGACACATTATGACACAGGAAATATACCATACAAAAAAGAAACCCATAGACGAGAAATCTGTTGCGAAAATGTATTTTCAAACATGTATAACTCATCCACAATTAGACTTCAGTGCATGTAATTGTACACCTGCATAGGAAAAGGTCATGTCTAGAAAAACAAATGGAAACTTTTAGATGACAAAGACGTTGAGAGATGAGGACGACGGAGCACGACCCCGACATTGAATTTCTTGGCTCCCATACCAATCTCTTTCAAACTGTTCCGTACAGTTTGACCAGATATACTCTGCTATGCTGTCACCCGTTTCAGTACGATCACGCAACTGTAGTACCCAGATATACCATTTTGGGGCTGCAGTGGTAAGCCGAGGTGTGACTGTACGGGTACGGTCATTTGTTATACCCGTGTGGTTGCAACCAGCTGCAAGCCATGATATCTTGCTCAGGCTAACATTCAGACGACTGGCAATAGAAGATCTGTTAATCTTCAGCATGCATTCTTTCAATGGTGATGATCCATCTCGTCACGAATTTGACTTGGAAATGATTTTTGAAACTAATCTGACTTTTTGTTGCCAGACAGTGACTGCTCTTTGCTCCACAGTTTCAACTGGAAAGTGATTTCTGTTGCGTAGTGGCAATGCGTCTCTAATCCTTGTAAACAAATCTCATCAAAATCAACGTTTTCAGGTAAATTCGATTTTTTACTTATGTAGTTGTGTAAAATCATGTTATCTACATTTTTGTTACATATCTTGACAATTGTTTGAACACTGTAGGTAAAGTTCTTTTTATTAAATGTATATTTTCCAGTACGACCGATTCAGGACCAACAGTCTAATGTCATATCTTTAAATATACCGGGAACAAGAAGTTAAGCACCAGCCTATTCAAAACTAAGATGTGAAAGTGTGGAACTGTTAGGCAGAACTTACTGGGAAGACCAATCTATATTTAGAGAAGGTTCATCTGGTATCTGTTTTAGGGATGTCATAATCATTTGTATTTACAATTAAAGGAAATGTTGTTAGATATATGATGGCACTGCTTTTTAAATCAAAATAACTATTCGTGTTGTGCTTGAAGAAGATGTTACGGTTTATAATTGCCTTGACAAAAGAATCTGAATCAAAGATGGCGGATGAAAGAGGTCACTAGTGAGACAGCTCCGTAGTTAGTGTGGTGTTTTTGCAAGTTAATATACATTCACGCATGTTAGCTAATGCAAGTGGCTCTCTGATGCTTTAATGTATATACTGCAGAACATTCAGAACTAATATCAGTCTCTCGTAGCCAACTCTACATTCACACATTCACACATTCACGCATGTTAGCTCATGCAAGTGGTTCTCTGACGCTTTAATGTATATACTGCAGAGCATTCAGAACTAATATGAGTCTCTCTTAGCAAACTGTATCTAAAATGTCTTCACAAAACAATGTACGGAAGGGAAATGGACGAGGATTAACATCAGCAAGCGAAAAAAGGAAACTATCAGGTTCACCTTTAGACTCACTAGCACCAAACTCCTCAAAACAGCTAGTACAGTCAACTATCACACCTGGAGTATTCACTTTTGGGGAGAGCACACCTGCCCCAGAGCAAGTGACCAGCCTAGATCGCCCCTCAGATCACCTGAACATGAGGGATCACCTAAGTGTGAAGCAACACCAATGACAACTGCCACCAACACTGCAGTGAATGCATCAGAGAGATCGTTTCCGTCTACAGTGTTTGACTTCATAAACCAGGCGTCGATGGATGTTCTTACTACGAAGCTGGCAAACGTATTGATGATGCCTGATCTCCAGGATAAATTCAAGAAATCCTTTACGAGTGCGGCCAGAGCTTTAATGTATGGCATGTTGAATGATATTGTTGCTCCACTTAAAAATGAGATTGATGAACTTCGCCACGAGTCACAAATGAAGACAGATGAGCTGGAACAATATAGTGGTCTGAACTCTGTCAGAATAAGTGGTGTTCCAGAAACAAGTGATGAAAATACTGGTGAAGTCGTTATGGAAATATTGAAGGACGTTCACCCTAACATCAACTTCTCTGACATCAACAGGTGTCATCGAACGGGGAGGAGATCACAGGGGAAAAAACAGACAGATACTTGTAAACTTTGTCAGCTACTGGGATCGACACAAGGTCATCAGCAACAAGAGAAACCTACGACACAAACGATGTTCCGTGTATATTCACAAGGACTTAACCCAGCACAGAAGCAAACTTTTTAAAACAGCAAGAGATCTGAAAACTAAACGGAAAATCGATTCAACCTGGTCATACGATGGGAGAATGCACATACGTGAACTCCGAGACGGTAACAAGGATGGTACAGTTCAAGTAATTACATGTGAAACTGACCTGGATAAGTAAGATCTGCATTGCCGGTTAAAATATAGAAGACATGAATCATGTAAAGAAAAATGTAATTATTCTGTTTATGTCCAATCTTCCTATCATGTGTGCCACGTGGATACAATTACTACAGTGTTTTCAACATTTGCCATATGGGTAATGATCTAATACAATACCGTGTGGCGATAGGCAGTTTCACTTGTATTGTTTCATGTAATTCTTGTAATCACTTAAGCAATCCGCTCCTGTCAATGTATCATGCAAAGTTTTTTCCATGGATTATTTGTAACGAATTTGGAAAGTTGTTCAGCTTGTTCGAAACTGAGTGCAATGCGTGCTGTGTGTATCTGTTTCTTTGCTTTCTACAATGTCAGTTACATAACGCCAACATAGTTGTGGTCCTCCTATTGTTGCTACTGCTTGCAGATATAGAGACAAATCCAGGCCCACTGAACCATGACACTGAACAAGCACTTGATGTATTTCACTTAAATACACAAAGTGTTCTCCACAAGTTAAATTACTTGTGTGAAGTTCTCTCTGACTATCACATTGTCTGTTTCACCGAAACACACCTGGATGAGACTTTAAACAACACTTAATTCTTATGGGATAACCTTCACGAACCGGTCAGAAAAGAAATACTTTTGGGGGAGGAGTCATGATATATGTAAGTAAACAACTAGTCTTTAAAAGGATGATAGATTTAGAAAATATTCATGACGAAACGATTTGGATCAAGCTATTTCTTTCACAAAAACCTTGAATATTATCCGTTGTATATAGACCTGAGTATAACTATACATTGCAACGTTTAAATGAAAGTGTAGAAACAGCCTTAGATGGAATGAGTAAGATAATGATTTGCTGTCAAGTAAACAATTAAATAGTGTGAACTTAATGGAACGAAAATAACTATATAATGTTATTAAAGAACCTACTAGAGTGACTAGAACCACTGCTACGCTAAAAGACCCTGTGACAGTAAGTGGGGACATATCTGTTAGAGACAGCGGTGTTGCTGAATTTGATAAGAAAGTCAATGTCACCACCAAGTATGGTGTTACAAAACTGGCTTAACAATCTTAATCAATCGAAAATACCAATTGGTTTGATATTTTCAAGAACTGTAAATGTGTTGATGATGCATGTAAAGTCTTTCACGTTATTTTCTCGGGATATGTTAGATCATGTGTACAATCTAAAATTGTAACGATTCGTCCCGATGATAAGCCCTGGTTCGATTCTGAGTTGAGACGGGAATGCAGAAAACGAGATAGAATGAGAAAGAGAGCAAAAAGAACAGGCAGTGAAAGAGACATTCGATTGTATAAGAAACAGAGAAATAAGATCAACAACATGAAATACCATGCAAAAGAGAACTTTCATTCCAATCTTGATGGTTTTATCCCTGAACTGCACTCTAAAACTAAACCCACTTACTGGAAAATGCTGCGATATGGTGTAAAGCATTCAGGTACTAGGAACTTGCATTCCTGCTCTCAAACAGCGTCCCACTGATGATGTGACGTCGCTATTCTCAGATATTGATAAAGGTGAATATTTAAACGACTACTTTGCCTCCTGGGTAAATGACGAGAATATATCTCCTCCTCAGTTTGACAGACGTA
This sequence comes from Haliotis asinina, assembly GCF_037392515.1. Taxonomy (NCBI): domain Eukaryota; kingdom Metazoa; phylum Mollusca; class Gastropoda; order Lepetellida; family Haliotidae; genus Haliotis; species Haliotis asinina. The sequence goes on from NC_090292.1 coordinate 28,976,609, forward strand.
CAAAATCCACTTTAGAATTTATAACAGTGACTAAACAGGAAATTACAGATATAATTAAATGTTTGCCTCTGACTAAAGAAACAGAGGAAGTCATACGCATTTAAAAGAAACTGCTCATTCAATAACTGTGCCATTATGCTTGCTTTTTAAATTTTCATTACGAAAAGGTGTGTATCCATCAGAATAGAAACTAGCACATGTAATGCCTGTATTCAAGAAAGGTGACTGAAGCATCAAACTATAGACCGATATCTCTTATAAGTTGTGTCGGTAAACCGTTTGAGAGAGTAGTATTCAAGCATATATCTAATTATTTCAACGAGAACAAGTTATTGTACAAATACCAAGCTGGTTTTCAAGCTGGAAGTTCAACTGTACATCAATTAATTGAAATATGTCATCAAATATGCCAAGCTCAAGATGATAAAGACCAGTATTGTATGGTGTTTTGTGATGTATCGAAGGCTTTTGATCATGTTTGGCACAGAGTGCTTATACATAAACTGGAAACGTATGGTATTAAAGGTAGACTGTTAGAGTAGTTATATAATTACACAAGTAAGCGCTATCAAAAGGTCTTTGTTAATGGAGCCCTGTCTAAACCAAGGTTACTCCAAGCTGGCGTCCCACAGGGATCAGTGTTGGGTCCGTTTTTATTCATTGTTTATGCGAACGATATTGCTGGAAATCTTAATATAATAGAAACCCCACTAAACGTAAATCTCAGACGGTTAAACGACTGGGCAAACAAGTGGTTGATAGCATACAACCCAGATAAGACAGAATCGGTACTGTTCTCACTTACAGATAATACTCGCTTGATTAAATTATTATTTGACGATGCAATTGTTAAACCTGTAGAAATTCATAAGCATTTGGGGATAATACTTCTGTCCAAGAGCGGTCGTCGTGGTCACTCTCGGGTGGTAATTTAGGATGGTGGACAAGAGACAGGGAGGACATGAGTCGGTGTTAGAGATGAAGACAGCAGCAGCCATGTTTTATTGTCGAAGGATGGTCAAAATGGTAAATACAGTGGTAAACATGTGACAGAACGCACATCGGGACTGAGTGGCCAATGATCCCGATGTGGAGACCCGCTCTGTCACTTACACACATTCAGAAGTCCGACGGCGATTCTTCATCGTCGACGTAGTCGCAGATGGGGCGACGGCCTTGACCGACACCCCGACTAGACGCACAATCCGTCCACTTCTGTCGATGATCTAGTCTCCATGGTTGGTCTTGCTGGTTGGTCTCACTGCATGCTCTCACTGGATGGTCTCACTGGATGGTCTGTGCGACTGACCACCTTAGTCAGGTTTTTATACACAGGGCCATTACGCCACATTGTGCAAGGTCACTGGCCCATGCACATGTACATACGTAAGATTCGCCGACGTAGGGAGGTGTTAATTGACATGTATTGACAGCGTTTGAGAATTAAAGGTCCTGCCCGGAGGGGGGGTTTCTGATAAGAGGGGATACACCGAATGTTTGCGGAATACATTACATAGACAAAGGGGATAGAATTTCGGTGCACTTCGGACTTATATTGAAACAAATAGATTGTTTGAATAAATGAAGTTTTAAGGAAACTTATTGAAATGATTTAGTCTATGACACTTCCATTGAACGGCAAATGATCCTCCCATGTATCTAATACTGTTTGCAAAACCTCTAAAATAATTTACTCAACGAGAAAACGTAAATATAGTCGTAACAGAAATACATTTCTAAATATTTACACAGTTTTTGTATGACCTCACTTTGAGTACGCATGTGAAGTTTGGGATGGCTGCGGAAAAGATCTAAGCTTGAAATTGGAAAGACTGCAGATGGAGGCTGCGAGAATTATTACAGGACTTCCTAAATACACTTCTTTTAATTCACTTTATTATGAAACAAGCTTGGTAGCACTATCAGAGCGTAGAAGAAGACAAAAGTTGTCCTTGTTCTATAATATTCAAAACAACAAAAGTCCAGTCTACCTAAACGAAATAATTCCTCAATGCGTGGGCTCCAGGAGTCAATATAATCTAAGAAATTCAAACAATATCTGTGGCCAACAGCAAGAATAACAAAGTCTCCCGAGTCGTTCTTCCCATCGATTAAAAGACTGTGGAACAATTTATCCACAGACGTTAGGAATTGTACTTCTCTACCAAAGCTTAAATCAAGCATAATAACATCATCATCATGTGAAAATGTTCATCACTATTTCTTAGATTGTTCTTTATACAGTCAACATAGAAGGGTCATGCTAAAAGATTTTTTAGGTAACTTTGTGATTACATTATCTGTTGTTTTTGATGGCATTGCTGATCTGACAAATCATAAAAATGAAATTATATTCAAAAATGTCCATCAATACATATGCAAATCAAAGCGATTCCTGTAATCTTCCCTCTATACACCTTTTGTATTATAACATTTCCCTCTGTTATCCTTCAGTCTTTCCCTGTTTCTAATCATTTCTTGTGATGTAATAAGTGATTATAAATATCTTTGGAGAGGGGTTTTATACGTTGAAAGAACTTGTCCCCAATCATTTTCATATTGTGAATAAAATATGTTTAAACTAAACTAACAAAAGGTGTAAGAATTCCCCTCAGAACCGACAAAATATGTAAGACTGAGAAGTTTGAAATTTTCTATAATTTGTATTCAGCAGAAAAGGCAAGATACAAAGCAAAATACAGACATTCAGAATAGAGGTTTCATGTACAATACAGCTGAGTGAAATATAAAGTAATGGGTCACAAATATAATGTCAACTCACCGAAGTCTTAGTGTGAGAGTGAGAAACTGTTATGCAGAATGCAACACAGCGAGTGGTCAAGCAACGGTTATGTAGGTCAATCGTTGACGGAGAGGCTGGCAGATATGTACTCCAGTATGTCTGTGTATATCGACAACACGGCAACTAGCCTTTATATATACAGTCAACATTTCCTGAAAGTTCGAGCACATGCGAACATCGCCATCAACGTAGAATTCTCTAGTAGTAGAGAGTAGTAGTCTCCCGGGAGTAAACAATCAAGGGAGGCAACTCTAGAGCACTTCCTTATAGCTTGCTGACTACATACGAAAAGCACTGAACACTAAGCGTTGTGACCCAAAATAATAATTATTACTTCATTAATAATACAATTTACAGAAAGTACTCTCACAACAAAGACTATTAAATTCAGGTTTCACTTGTTAAACGTCACAATCATGTGACCATTTCCGATTTTCACTTTTCAAAGGAAAGTAACCTTTTTGAGGAAAACAAAATGCGTGTTTTCCAAAAGTGTTTTCTTTTTAAACTAAATGTACTAAACCAAATAATGATAGGAACTATGTGCCAGCCTATATTTTTGCAAAATATACTGAGTGGCACTCAACTTTCACGGTACACTCATATAACACTTGCAAAAACACTTTCCGAGGCAAAGGGACTGTGATTCGTAATTTTGGGTTGAATTTTTAGTGACAGTTATGTGTTTGTTGTGAGCGACTACGCCTTGAATGTAATTCTCACACTTGTGAAGATTCGGGTTAGAACCGATCTATTTGTTGATTAACTTACACCACACTCAGGACAGACAGAGAGACAGACAGAGACACAGACAGACAGATTAGTGGGGCAGTTAAAGCCAGGAAATTGTGCACTTTGGGTTAAAAGCACCAGACTTAGCATACTTATATATTGAACCATTTCGATCAATTCTGGATATGGATCCACCTCAGCAGCGCCACCTGGTGGCAGAAAATCCAAGATAGTCGCCAATTTGACTGAAATCTCTAATGCTGTCAGTCTATGCTCAATATATCATAAATTATCTTGTCACATTCATTGTTTTCTTTCAGGAGTATAATTAACAGTGTCCTATATATTTCTAATATGCAGTGCCACCTGGTGGTGATAAAAATCCAAGATGGCTGCCAAAATTGCATTTTAAAGAATTATTCCTGTTTTTGCAACTGAATATCAGTAGTGTTTGTTTAGTTCATATCAACTGTTATTTAATTATCTCCCTTGAGCAATGTAAGATGGCTGCTTGTAGCAAACGATACATTTTTAGAGAGCATTCTTGTGATGTATATACCATAAAGGTATGTATGAAAAAAGCAACAGACATCATCAAATAAGATATATGAACACAGAAGCAAAATCTAAGCACAAGGAAGGTGTTCCGTGCTGCATATTTCTTTTAAAATAACACACGTTTTCATACTCAAGAGTCTCTCACCATACTGTAGCAGTTTATCGAAATACCATGCAAATAATACGTATTGAGTGTTTGATTTAGTCAAATGAAGGCATTTTGATAAAACTGTGATCTACATATCTTATAAAAAGTCATAATAATTTAGAATTTGCTGTCACAAATATTTTTCTCCTATATGCTACTTTCCTGACCACTCATTTTATTAGACTATAGAGACCTGAAATGTAAACATTAATGTAAGGACTTCTATTTAATGCTTTTTTACCAAATCATTGCTATTCCATAAAAAGATTAACAATCTCTGTTTGTGTTTATTAAAGTCTTGACACAGAATAAATTCTGAGCAGTCAGACAACTGTACAGACTGGAAGTAATGAATCTTTTTCCAGGATATTAGTAAGGAACCATTACAACGTCCTGCTAAATCCAAAGGAAAAGATGTTGGTGCTGGGTACAAATATGTTGCAGAACATCTGCTCAAATTCAGAAAGATTAATGCATTAACGTTAAATTTTAGCATTGAGTACCTCGATGATGGCAGTGGAATTGAGAATACATTAAGCATTTTTCATGCAGTGTGGCACAAATCATGCTGAAACAAAGTGTGCAATTTGAGATTTGAAAGCGCAAGTACACAAAAGAATGAAGACACTTATGAAGCATTTCCAGTGAAGACCAGGAGTTCGTTTTTTATCAGTCACTGACACAGGACCACATTGTATCTTTTGTGATGACATGGGTGGAACTGCAGGACTTTATAGGGCATGTACGTTTCATGTTGATTTCAAAGTAAGAAAATGTGCAACCAAACTTCAAGGTTACAAAACTCCTCGGAAAACTGTTGGCTGGAGATATGGTGGCAGTAGATGCTCAGTATCATGCAAGGTGTTTGGCTATGCTGTACAAACGTGCACAGCTCAGGGACAGACATGAATCTCGGAATTAAAATGAAAATAATTCTCTACATGGTATAGCCTTTGCTGAACTAATCTCGAACATTTAGAAATTCATTTGAAGTAAGGTCTGTATTCCACCTGGCAAATGTGCAAGATGTATACTCAAGTAGACTGCGTGAACTTGGTTTGAATTCTGCAACCGTACACACCACAAGATTAAAGAATCAAATATTGTCAGCATCTGAGACCACACAATCAAGGCAAAGAGGCCTTACTAGCAGTAGTAATAGCAATGCTGGTTCGAAATCATGTCCAATATATACGTTATATAATATCAATAACATGATCTAGACCCCCATTTTCACAAACTCCACATCAAAAACACCACCCACCTGCTTTCACACTGCAGGGGTTGCCTCCGCTATGAGCCGGCTTATTTCCTAGACTAAACAAGTGTTTAAATGTGAATCGATCGATACCGTGGGGTGACAGTGCGCACGCGATTGATAAAGTGACTAGCAATTACAGAAATGATTCGCATGTAGTATAAACCCAGTGACATGGCTTCAGTGCGTCAGTTATCTCTTAATGGGAAGCATCCATCTTTTATAATGTTATGTCTTACAGATTAGGATAGAATGCAGCGGAAAGGGTTCGGGTGATCCTGTCACAGTCAGGCTGGTAAAGCTCATCATCAGCTCAGGGCCCTCGCCCCCTCTACATGCAGCCCAGACAGTGAATGGGACTTCTCCTAGGAAACACTGCCCAGTCAAACCCACCAGGAACTGTTTAATCAGCGAAAACTGACCTCTGTAAAGTACCTTGCGTATCAAGCGTTTGTATTACCATTTTATCTTGTTATAACACACATAATTGCAAAGACTGTGACATATCACAGATCCTGTCGGAAATCATAAAGCCACAAAGACTCCACCCTCACCGTAACCAAGCTCCCACCAGTGAACATATACATTGATAAGAAATTACGAGGCAAACTATATTGTCTTTGCCAGTGCATTAGGTGAGTATACATTCATATTTGAGTATTGGATAGTATTTATTAATATTATTCTTATTATGTTTTACAGATTAGGACAGAATGCAACAGAAAGGGTTCGGGTGATCCGAACAGGCTGGTAAATCTCATCATCAGCTCGGGGCCCTCGCCCCCTCTACACGCAGCCCAGACAGCGAATGGGACTTCTCCCAGGAAACACCCTGGTCGAACCCACCAAGAACTTGAAGAGAATATGAAGGCTCCCCAACACTGCAGCATTACCCAGATTGTCAGAAGGGCTGTGCTCCCGGTGGAGAACCCGGGCACTCTCCTGATCTCTGCCAAGAGATCAGGAGGTACCAAACCAAGGGCACCGAGGACAATGGGGAGCCTGACGACAGTGTACTTGGGATGCGAGCGAGACATTTCAAAGGCGAGGTCCGCATATTTTTCATGCTTATCCTGAATCTTGCCATTTACATTGCTGTTAAAAGGGACGAAAAATTCAATGATATAAATAATTTCTTTGGCTTTATCAAAATGGACAAGATCAGGTTTGTTGACTGGAATTCGAATTGATTTTTTCTTTAAGAATCACATTTTGGCGATTGTGTGTGGGAAGCGACTGGTCCTGAGCAGCAAAAAGGAAGCCCTCAGTTTCACATTTGAGACCAGCCGACTTCATCCAGGCGAAGGAGTCGGTTTGATTGCTGTTCTGGTCATTTTCGTTGCGGCGCCCACTACCGTGTAGATTGTTATCATCCGTCGATCTCATATAAATCGGTACTTTGGTGTTAAGTACTGTAACGGAACGGCCAAGGACCAGTCAAAAATACTAGTACACAAACTACACAAATATAATGGATGCTGCCACCAGGCACAAAATGTGACAAAATAAATACCATAGTTCGAAGTTCTGTGAACATATATCACAAGGACCTAACAAACAAAGAATGAAGAAACTGGCGATATGCAGAAAGATCACACAACAAGTAGATAAAATTCCAATAACGATTTTTATTTAATGAGCACTAAACTGAAAATACACGATCTCGAAACTGTCAGCTGGACTGTCATCAGGACTGGGTATCTTGCTTGTCAAACCGTGTCTTCGTGGGTGTAGAAGTCTTGCAATGCTGTACTGCAGTTTTGATTGAGACCCCTGGCTAGCTGTTAAATGAATTTAACTGTACAATAAACTTTGAAACTGAAAAGTGTATGAACTTGCAGCAACCGGAACGTGATCCAGATAATGTAAACAACGTATTCTGGAAATCATGTGACCCGGAATGAATGACAAGGAGGCCACACCTCCGACAGCAGTCAAAATGTGTTGCAAGTAAGAATGATGCTAAATCACAATTAAAACGTGGACTGAAAAACGTATGTCTAGGCTTTAGATGATTCAAATAATCCCCAGTGTAAGAAACCCTCAGCAGAGACTGTAACTTGATATGGTCAACGTAGCATGTCGGAATGACCTTGGACCTCCCGCATCACGAAGACAATCAGCGACTGTCAGTAGTAATATATCCTACTGGCGATAAATCATACTTGACTTGTGATGGACAACTGTGACTGTGAGTGTATCTGTATCTGTAATCTATAAACTTGATTCCCATAAGCCAAGGATAATCTATCGGAATGAATCTGTCGGAATGAATCTGCCGGAAAGAATCCGCTGGAATGAATCCGGATCTCAACAAGGTTGAAAATACAACCATAATAATCACTACAACTAGATACTTAGAGAGCAAACCAGTTGTTAACAATATCCTTGTTAATTAAAAGTTATACAATAAAGATGTCCCATAATGCGAAAATGAGAATTAACCTGTGAAGTAACCCTGGAACCCTACCTTGCTTGAGAAAGTCAGATCTGCCGCACCGACGCTAACCTTGACAGCTCTATTTATAAATACGTTGTCGACTATTGAGTTTCGTCTGATAGCTTCTTTATATCATCCTAATGCTGGTACGCACTCATTCCATGGCTAAATAATGATTAGGCACTCCCTGTATGGTCACTCCTACTTCAGTGATTTCTGGATTGAAACATTTCTCGCTGTCTCCGTCGAAAGTGATGTATTCCTTCACAGGTATGATTAAAATACCTTTCATCTATCGCGCAGGCATGTTCATGTTGATATTCCATATGGTGTCGCTCTTGTCACACATTACCATTCACGACCAACACGTAACTTATTCAATTTTCTGCTGCCGATTCCCTGGTATGCGCTGTTGTCACGTTCTCCCTCACTTTTCCATAGGTCTGTGTAACAGTAATATACATCACTGTCATCTATGCTAAGAACCTCGCTGTCGCTAATTTTTATAGTGACCTTCTTGACAATGGAACGACCCACATTATTCACGATATCATTTTTATCGCCATCTATAGTGGCTCCTCCTGATGTTGATTACGATGAAGATACTTAGTTCTCTATAATGACCATAGATCATTATGGTCTTAAGGATACCCCGGATGTTGAACTATTTAATAAGATCGCTAGAGAACCATTCGCCTTGTCATCAACTCTAGCTAGTAAACACCGTACCTAGTTTATCCATGAAAAACTAAATATACCTATAGTGACATGGTACTGCGTGCTAAAGATGCATCAGGCATCCTCGAAAGACTGATACTGGAGTTACTGGTGCGATTGTGCACCCCGAATAGCCCACACGTATGTTCTAACAGAACTGTTTAAATGGATAATACCGGTGCGAGTGAATCCTTTTGATGTATCCAGCATCATAATTGTTTTCCAGTCATCACCTGGTCCTTGTTTAAACCTCCAAACGCGGTAATCCTTGCTGTCGTCAAAAGCCAAGTAACGGTTATCCCACTCATTTGTTTTACAGTAGTGATACGACTTATGTCCCCATTTTTTAACCACAACGCAGCTGGCTTCCGAGAGAGACTGATTGTGAACGACAGGAATCCCCAATCCATGATTTGGAACAGGTAAACGCCAGTCCGTCTTCGTATCCACACCGAATTCGTTACAAACTCGTTTGTATACCCGTCTATCGTACGGATTGTTTATTGCATTCCATGCCTGACCCTGAGGTACTGGTGCGCTTATTTCTTTGACAATACGTCTGGTATGGTAGTACACGTGAACACAGATTTACTCAGTTCATCACGTCTAGTATCTGTCAACGTCAAGCCACATCCAGTCGTTGCACACCACACAGCGAAATTGAATTGATTCTGTCAGAACTACATCGGGTTGTTAAACCATGCGTGCACCGTTTTCACATTCGTGACAGAAAACCCATCGTGTTTAAACACATCCATGATCGGGTTTTGAAATACGAACCATCCACATCAAGCAAGATTTTCATGTGTGTGAAGTCGGAGGCGTTTATGTTGTTTTTTGTATAACGTACTTCAGGTTTATGCATGTAATTATTATCATATAATTAAACACACCATTGATAACACATCTGACCAACTTGAAATAGCAATATGTGATAACCTACTACCCTCGATGGATAAACGTCAACCACGAAAATGATGAGTTGTTCGTCAATGGAGTGCGAAACAAAATAACTGATGGTTACTACAGTGTGTGTTCTCTCAACGATGAACTTTTCAAACAATTAAGAGCTGAATTATATATGACGCAAACGGAAGATTGGCGTTAGACAACCGCAAACACACTACAACTCGGTGCTAAGCTGGTCGAGATGCTAGGGTATACACCAGAAGTTGAAATATCCCGTGGTGATTATGTCATTAGTTTATTCCCGCTCAATCTAATTCCATGCTACGAGCTATGTGTTCATCTCGATCAGCTTAGCACAACGGATGATATACAAAATGAACGTCCTTCCACGTTGTTAAGGGCTGTCCCAGTTAAAACAGAAATATACAGTGAGGGTCGCACAGAGTCTTTTTCATCGCGTCAGTATAAACCATTAACAAATGGTAATATTTCTGAATTAAAAGTATCAATTTTAGATACAAAAAACAGAACTATAAATGTAGGATACCTAAGCATAACACTACATATACAAAATGGCTAGTAATCAAGGGCCAGGAATGCGTTAAAAAAAGATGTGTTAATACAAGTTTATCAGAGCTAGGTGATACTAGAGGGTTTGATGACACAGGAATCGATGGTAAATATACGCTTTTAAGCTTGTAAACAACATTTACAGACGTGTTGAATTTCGGGTCGTCGGTGGATCTGGTAGTACTTCTAACCTAAATACATCAGCATCTGACAGCAGCACACGATACGATATAGTTTGCAACGTTCGATTTAGAAGATCTTGATAGGCCAACAGAGACTTATCAAAACACACCGTACTATCTAATACGCACTAGCAGCAACAAGTGGACGATGTTACCAGCTCCACTAAACTGGTTTCTCAGCATAACAGTATATACGATTACCAACGTGATAATTTTCTGGATTCATATGGTATGAAACCACACACAACACTATTTACAGATGTATATCTTGCAGAGAATTCCAGGCAAACAATACTTTTAGTCGGCTTTATAATATTTTGGGATAAAATAATACTTTTAGTCGGCTTTATAATATTTTGGGATAAAATAATACTTTTAGTCGGCTTTATAATATTTTGGGATAAAAGAATTGAGAATAATCGTTGTCGAATCATAATAAAACAATAATAAAACACCATCAGCAAGCCTCATATTATGGTTGACGCACGTTAGTATCTCACCCATTCACCTGTATGATAATGTAAACCTTATAGACTTAAAATATATCCACCATCAACAAGCCTCATATTATGGTTGACGCACGTTAGTATCTCACCCATTCACCTGCATGATAATGTAAACCTTATAGACTTAAAATATATCCACCATCAACAAGCCTCATATTATGGTTGACGCACGTTAGTATCTCACCCATTCACCTGTATGATAATGTAAACCTTATAGACTTAAAATATATCCACCATCAACAAGCCTCATATTATGGTTGACGCACGTTAGTATCTCACCCATTCACCTGCATGATAATGTAAACCTTATAGACTTAAAATATATCCACCATCAACAAGCCTCATATTATGGTTGACGCACGTTAGTATCTCACCCATTCACCTGTATGATAATGTAAACCTTATAGACTTAAAATATATCCACCATCAACAAGCCTCATATTATGGTTGACGCACGTTAGTATCTCACCCATTCACCTGTATGATAATGTAAACCTTATAGACTTAAAATATATCCACCATCAACAAGCCTCATATTATGGTTGACGCACGTTAGTATCTCACCCATTCACCTGCATGATAATGTAAACCTTATAGACTTAAAATATATCCACCATCAACAAGCCTCATATTACGGTTGACGCACGTTAGTATCTCACCCATTCACCTGTATGATAATGTAAACCTTATAGACTTAAAATATATCCACCATCAACAAGCCTCATATTATGGTTGACGCACGTTAGTATCTCACCCATTCACCTGTATGATAATGTAAACCTTATAGACTTAAAATATATCCACCATCAACAAGCCTCATATTACGGTTGACGCACGTTAGTATCTCACCCATTCACCTGTATGATAATGTAAACCTTATAGACTTAAAATATATCCACCATCAACAAGCCTCATATTATGGTTGACGCACGTTAGTATCTCACCCATTCACCTGTATGATAATGTAAACCTTATAGACTTAAAATATATCCACCATCAACAAGCCTCATATTATGGTTGACGCACGTTAGTATCTCACCCATTCACCTGTATGATAATGTAAACCTTATAGACTTAAAATATATCAATCAAAAATTAAATATAATTAAAAACTAATCTATAAACTATATTATAGACAAACAGAATGGGGCTGTATCCAGCCGTAGATGAAGAAGGAAATATAAAGGGAAGTGCAGACGGATTTCAACTGAAACAGATATGTGAAATAAAACATCAGCTAGAACAAGAGCGCGATACTCGGGCATCACTACATAAAAAGTACAATTGAGCTTTAAACTACATAGATGACGCTGATACCACCCTAATGGCAACTAGCATGGGGTTAGGAGCAGTAGGAGTCAGGCTGTCAGGACAACAGTCGTAGCCGCACCGGTGGTGATAGGACTTGAATTAGCAGGTGTAGTGACAGGAACAGTTGGGTCGGTGTTTAAATTGTATCCCACAAATTGAATTGTAAAGCGAAGAAACAAAATGAAATTAGTATACTTGCTGTATTAAAATTAAACACGAAAACGTATGTTTCAACCACACTCAATGACAATAAAATCTCAGAAGAGGAGCTTCGTTTGATCGTAAGCGAACTAGAAAAATACAATAAAATGAAAAATGAGATTAGATCAAAGGTTCATAAAACATATTCTATAAGCGAGAACAAGAAAAAAAAGTATGTATAACAAAGGATACAAGCCCAACAAGCATTTATCACGAAAACCAACGATATAATAGAAGATACACATTAAACTGTTTTGCTGAAATTAATATAGGGGATCAAGTGGTTCAGACACCCTACACCCCTGTGGACAGCTGACTGCAAGCCTCCGCACCACCACATGTTTCTAGAGAGTAGTTGAAATAATTTTTAGACTCACACTATTAGAGATTTATTCACACCTATATTAATACTGGATCTGTGGTTGGTTGACAATGTATCAGTGACTGATATCGAGCCTATGATCGTTAACAAACTCTAAGAATTAGGGTACGACATCTATCAACTGACTATTGTCATTAATGAAAATGTCTTCAAAGCGGTTTTAATGACTGAATTCATTGTTGATAGTTTAGATATGTGTCTATCCGGCTACCTAAAAGACTGCATAAGACATGAATGCGACACTGAGCCCATAATCGATATAGTTACTCTGAATATCGCACCTGATAACTGATAAGGTTCACAGCCAGCGCAGACTTTTTTTAAGTCGTCTGCACTGTGTGACCCAGCTCTCTTCAGCCAGTTTTTTTCAGAGTTTTTGAATAAGGGGGTCTAGATCACGTTATTGATATTATATAACTTATCTATTTGGTGTGGTCCAGAAGCCCAATTAATAATACTACTATAGCATTTGTTAACGACATTGCTCTGGCACTTAAACATGCTTGAAGTCATGATTATGTCAGCATGATTTTGGATGAACCAGGTATAAAGGAACAATCCTCAACAAGAGATAAGCAGTCCTTAGCATCCCAAATTATCTCGCAGCTTCTTGTCTTCAACAGTGTGAAAAAGAGGAGCACCAACGAATCGTCTGCAACAAGACACAGCAGTGATCGAAAACACCAGTACCAGTTTACCTTGGATTAAAGATCTATGGTGAAACAAGAAAACGTGATCTTGTTGACTCATTTCTCAATATGAGACATAGCCAACAAAGTCTGTGATATGTACGAGGACGGAGGTTTGGTGTGCCTACCACAACTCTCAAGAGATCTCTTCACAACAGCAAGTTTTGATAACACTGATCATATCCCCAGCTCTACAACAGCAACAGATTCCTTTCATGGTACCAGCATTTCATTAATGCCCCACCCATCAACTGGATGGAAAGGGACATCAAATGCAGTTCTGCTGACTGGAGAAAGTAGTGAAAACAGGAAGACCATTGCTAAGCTGTCGTTAGTCTAAACCAATGTACCCCTAGCATGTGCTACCAAGACAGATCACTTTGTGCCTCCCTTAAACGGACCCTTCACTCAAGATGTACAGGAGTTTAACACAATACTTGATCATGAGTGTGAATGGTTGGACCAGTGTGAAGGAAGTACTCGGAAAAGAAGATTTTGGAAATGATGATTTCATCTCACGGGCCACATTCAATGCATCATTACAGTCCCCACTAACAGATCCTCCAACCACAATTGTGCTTATGCCCTTGTTTTCAGAATGTGCACACTCTGTTTCTGTGATACAGCATTCAAGGAATGTGGTAAAGAAGGCTTATTGAGCACGTAAATCCAGACCAGATGCTTGTAATTACCATGGATCAACCATTGTATGCAATTGCTAAAACAACCCAAAGGAACTTTCCTGAATCACATGGAGAATCCAATTTCCTTATTATGTTTGGTGGATTACATATTGAAATACCTGCATTCAAGATCCTTGGCGACTCGCTTGAAGGAAGTTGATAGACGACTGGAATCTGTGGTGCTGGTATTGCCTCAAGTGGTGTTGGTGATTCCTTTATCAAATGTACCCACCAAGACATGCCCATCAAATTACAGCAGCTGCACTATTCTTACTACAACACCAGGATTATGCCCACTATAAGGAAGCAGAATCAAACAAAGAAGACTTTTTGTTGTTTAGAACGTGGTGTGATGCAAAGTCGGCTTCTCAACCACAGTTCCAGTATTGGTCCCTTGTTTTTGAACTTGAACTTTGCATATTGTGTATGGTTGGATAGACCATGTTAGACCATGTCATCTATGCACAGTGGCTTTCTGTTCACATCAGAGACATGTTATCTTTGTCAGTCCAACATCCAGCGCTGTACCACAAATTTTGTTCTGGTGGATTTGTAGCACATAAAACTAAACGACCATTCTCTGCTATTGCATTAGATCAGGCTCATGAACAAGTCAATGCTCTCGTATGGAGGTGCTGTTGGACTGACAGAAAACCCATCAGCACTAGGCGATGGATAGTTGCAGCAACAGAAGTGTCAAAATTTTATGCTTCAAGAATTTGAACACATCAGAAGGAATGAAGAAAATGCCAAACATGATGAACAAGCAGCGGCTTTACAGATATTTGCAAAGGAAGTTTCAACACTTGTAGCTGTCATGAACATCATGGGAAATCCTTTTGAGCGAGGACAGTAATCTCTTTACACTAGACACCAGGGACATCATGGACAACGATGTAGTGGAGACAGTCAGAAACGGACTCAAAACAGGCAAGGTGCAGTATCTACAATGTGTAAAAGAAAGGTTTGCTGACAGATCAAAACCAATAAAGGGCCCAATAAAGAAGAACAAGTTGCCAATATTTTCAAGACGGAAGACTCTTCCTGAAAAGAAGACCCATGTGGCAGAACTCAAGGTCGACTGTTTTCTAGGTTGCACATAGCATGTCGGTCAAGAGAATGAAACCGTGACCACGGTTCTTCAAGCAAGAAAATCAACCGTGGCCACCTTCATTGTCCATGATTGGAGAAATTAGATCGGAAAACAAAGCAAGTAACTGGCAAAGCTTCTTGGGAGTTGATGAGAACAAAACTGAGCTTTTTGCGTCACTAGCTGACGAGGTTATTGCAACAACATTAGAAGGGAAACAAATGCACAGCACCTTTGAGACAAGAATTGTAACCTCTCTAGAAATAGCTGACAGAAGACTTCTGGAGGAGTGCTCACATGAAGAAGCTGACACTCGCCTGGTATTGCACCTAGCTGCTGTTTCACATAGTGGTCAGAAGGTAGTGATTAGGACTTCCGACACAGATGTTGTCATTAACAAACATCCAGAAGATACCAGTTGATGTAGTATGGATATAATTTGGCGTCCACACGCACAACAGATATATAGCTGCACATGAAATAGCAAGTACCCTTGGTCCATTGAAATCAAAGGCACTGTCAGTATTTCATGCCTTCACTGGTTGTGAAGTCACTTCATTTGTTGCTGGGATAGGGAAGAAAACTGCTTAGGATACTTGGAATGGATAAGGCCAACATTGCATTCCTTTCACGTGCAGATGCCCCAGTAGATATTTCTGACAACACAATGCGGATCCTTGAGCGGCTTGTCATTCTTATGTATTACAGAACCAGTGTGGCTTGGTTCATCAAAAAAGCCAGGCAGCATCTCTTTTCAAGACGGTCTAGCCCACTGAAAACATTCTACCTACACAGGCAGCCCTAAAACAACATACAATGTGTGCAACCTTCCAGGGGTGACATGTAATGGGTGAGGTGCTTAAGTCCTTCGGACTGGGGTTGGAAGAAGGCATGTAATAATACATGGAAACTAAAGAAGATAACACTTGGTCAGGCACATGAACAAATACACTGCACCTGCAAGAAGTCTTGCACATGCCTTTGTAAATGTTACAAAGCAAGTCTGAAGTGCACTGATTTGTGCCAGCGTGAAGGAAAGTGTTTCAAGTGACTTATCATGAATTATGGAACTGTAGAAAGAAGCTGGTCAGATCTCAAAGAATGTAAGATGGCCCTCTTGGGTTCATACATAAAAGTACACTGGTATATGCATTCATTAGTTGCTGTTTGAAAGGCCTCCTCTGCAATATTGGATTTATCTAAATCAACCTATCTAAAGCACAAAGTTAATAACTTACAAATTGATACCTACATATGCAGTATAAGGCAAATTCTGTAAATTTAGACATTTTGGCGGTCATCTTCGATTTTTATCACCACCAGGTGGCACTGCATATTAGCTTAGGAATATATAGAGCAGTGTTAATTATAATCCTGAAAGAAAACAATGAATGTGACAAGATAATTTATGATTTTTTTAGCATAGACTGACATCAGTAGAGATTTCAGTCAAATTGGCGACCATCTTGGATTTTCTGCCACATGGGGAAGCTGCTGAGGTGGATACATATCCAGAATTGTTTGGAATACTTCAATATATAAGTGTGCCAACTTTGGTGTTTTTAATCAAAGGTGCACAATTTTAGCAAAATCCTGGCCTTAACCACACCCTAGATAGATAGATTCCAGCTATATGGTGAATGTCTACAAATAATCGAGTCCAGACAACGCAGTGATCAACAGTTTTATGCGAAACATCATAACATATATCAAAACAGAATAACAAAGCAGAGTCCCACAGGGACAAAAGTGGTTAAAATTATATAAGCGAATCACTGAAAATCCACATTGGCTGTTTTCCATCTACAGGTAAGTATCCTTGGCGGATAATGTAGACATTTCATCCTCTAAAAGTACGAGTTAGAACAGGCCCGTTAAGTTGCCACCCGCAATAACTTGGTCAACAACACACCAAAGGTCAGGCCGCCGTCAGAAAGGCAACAAGCATATAAGCTAAAACTTCTAACTAAACCATTCACGCCCTCATTTCAAATATACACATGTTGACTGCATATACCCATTCAGACTTTATCACCAGTAGCAAGGTAAGAAACCAATCAACCAAGGAGACGTATTGTGACGCTACCTGCAACGATTCAATTCTTGCACAAACCTGGAGGCCTGCCTTTCGACTTTCTTCTCAATTTGAGCCCTTCCGGGCCACAACGGAGATCCCATCTGATTGCATGAGAACAGCGGGACACTCGTTGCTGAGTACATGCAATCTGCATCTTGCTGAAAGATTCTCGGCCATGGACCTCATTACAAACACTGTGAAGACCAAACACTAGCATCAGCAGGGCAAGTATCATCCTGTGACTATATCAGTGGACAACGTTGAGGATGCATACATGCATTACACACTAACAGAACTCAGTGCCTGAAATGTCAACTATAGGTTAACAGATACGTGATATATCCAGCATGAATTACACTAGTGTGGATAATTAATTGATTATATGCATATTATTGTAGTCGCTTTATGTTTGACAAACAACCCCTGACATTCTCAAATATCTCTTTTCAAATGGCTTCTCAAGTCTACTTGAAGCAGTTTACTGGAATCACCCGAGCAGTATTGCCAATAATCCCAGTTAAGTAGACGGCACATCGGGAAAATACGTTTCACCATTGTAATCAAATCCATTGGGTGTGGTAGGGTGGGTGGATTGTGGGAGTGTGACACTAAATGTGCAGTGCTTTCAACAGGCTGTCACTACATACGTGCCCTTTCATTCAAAGTATAGTTATATCTACCAATATTTTTTTATAGTAGAATATTTGTCCATTTCATTTTCTAAATATCACCCTCACCTGAGAGAATGGTATAAATTCAGCTGGGTCCCATGTAGGAAGCAAAAGTACTTTACATTCCCATGGTCTACCTTCAGTTACTGGCGGTCAGCGGCCTGTTTTTATTTTGTATTGCTTTCTGAAGTAACAGATTTCAGTTACAAAAACCAATTCTGCGATATTCTTGTACTTTTATTGTCACAGGTTTATTTGGTATATATGTAGTTTGGTTTAATTTATAAATTGATCTCCTCACGATATTCCTGAAATACTGCCGGTGTGACGTTACATGTCGACTCACTCACTCACCAGAGAGTAAAGGATGCCGCCATTGTTCCACATTTTCATTTCCATCCTCTTGGATCACCCTCAGTTCACAAGATGTGAAAGTCAGCAATGTTGTTCCAAACTGATCACTCCCACATCGGTCATCATGGCCAAGCCATTCAAATTCATTAGGCAAGGTTAAATTGATGAGTGGTAGATATAGGGCAGTATATGTTCCATTAGCTGGTTGTAGATAAGTGTTGTCATTCATTGTTAAATTTACAGAGTAAAAACTCTGAAAGATTCCTTAAGTATTTCACCTTTATTGTTAGCATGAACATTTTCCCAAAGCAGGCTGTGTCCGTTCAGATCGTCCATGATCATGCATTGTCTTGGAGGTTGATCATACAGATCCTAACCAGTTGCCTAAAATAAGCACACTTAGCTGCAAATTGTCCCTTTTCCGGCACGGCATCATTTTCATATTTGGCGGAGGGTTGAGTATGCCAAAAATGCAAGTCATTTTCATTTTTTTTCTCTTTTTGAATAATGAATAAAACACCTTTTCATGTAACCCAGAAAAAAATGAAATGACATCACACTTTGCCAAACTGGCAAGGGAGCTGCCTTGCTGCTGGAGGTCGCCATGCTTAAAGGGACGGTGACTTTACAAGTAACGTGAATGGTTTAAACGCTAAAGAATTTACTCACCTTCATTCACTTCTATACTTCAAGTCTCTATCTTGAACAGTAACAGAGAAATGATTTTTCGAAGTATCCTGCCAATAAATATTATTGTTAAGACGGGTCAAGGTGAGAGATTTCTGTTTTACCGCATTTTCGGCATTCCTGTTATTTATGTCGAAAACTAAATGTATTTCTAATGAAAAAAAGAATTGATGACAAAAATTATGAAAACAACAATGCAATGCGTGCAACCTTTCAGGGGTGACATGTAATCGGGTCAGGTGCTTGACAAGTGTCCAGCCCTGCCGATTCCTTCAGACTAGGGTTGGAAGAAGGCATGTCTTATAACCGTATAACCGTAAAAGGTACATCCTATCTCACAGTATAATTCTCTTCAAATGCGCTAAAAGCCAGCCATCAGAAACTGTATTGAAACGGTAGAATTACACTCATCAAAAATAAAGGAAAAAAGGACACACGCGAGTGTTATCACCAGTGCATTTCGATATGACGTGATAGCAATCATCATTAAGAGAATTCCTATGTTTGAATCCCATCAGTCATGTCTTGGATGTCAGTGAGTGAACTGCATTTATTCTGAAAACGACAACTATACATATATTCATCCGCGTTTGGAAGTCCATCTATGTTCAAGCTTAGTTGGCTATGCATACTTAAATACATTATATTGTATATTGTACGCCTAATGGATTTCCCTGTTTTGAAGAGTTTAGTTTGAAGAATGTTAACGGATCAGCACAAAATGAACTCATTTCAACAAAAAAGTGGTTGAATCTAAGGAAGAGAAAATCTTCACTCTTAAAGAGAAAAATATATGGCTTCCCTGTATTTCGTTTTAAAACAGAACTGAGCAACACTTAGTATTTCTTTGCTTCTTTGTAAGTGAGTTTTGATTCCCCACATTTGTACAATGCGTGAGTCACATCATAGTGTCCCCCATCGTGATATTGCTGGAGTAAAATGGAGTAAACTTGTCCAGCATTTGAACGACAAATTTAACATCCCATAATGTCGTTAAACCAGGACTTAATATAAATGGTTCGCGGTATTACCTGTATATGGGTATATTGGTATATCAGGGTATTGGTTTATTGGTATATTGGTATATCGGTGTATTGATACGTAAGTGTATTGGTATATTGGTATATCGGTATATTTATTTATCGGTATATCGATGTATTGGTATATCGATATATTGGTATATCAGTAATTCCTAATTCCAATCTGCCCCTTAGTTATTGACAAGTCGTGCAAAGAATCGACCTCTGACCGTGAAACGTTGGAAAACATCACGAACTGCACGTGCCGTTGGACCAGCCAAGGCAGTTGGCAAGTCACGTGTCACATATATGACCACCAATATGGCCGCACAAGCCCTCGTCGCGTGGTGCATGTCAGACACTCCCCAATTCCAAACAAATCTGCCTCAAGAGACCCCCTGCATAAGTGAAACAATAGATACAAGACCATCAGGTACAGATAAATCTATTATGGTTAATTTCCCAAGCTGCCATTCCCAAATTACTCCTCTGTTAACTGTTACATTATACACGTTCTATCCTCCCCGCTAAAAGAAAAAAATTATTTCACCAAATATTTTGTCCCCATATTATATTAACCAAGCTTTCATACATAACAGGATCAATTATAATATACACTTCTATTATTGCTGTATTAATCGTCGGAGGGAAATCGTCCATAGCCTCCTGGTATTCACGTTCTTGTTCCTCCCGGATAAGTCTCCTGGGCTGTCTGACTCGCTGTCGTACTGCCTTGTCCCAGGCAGCCTGACGATGAGGAGGTAATCCATCAAAGGCTCGTCAATACAGCAGCACCACTCCAGGGTCCCGGTAATGCCGATTAAGTTGGCTATCCTCCAGTTATTGACTGGTTTGGCGTCTGTCCTCCTATGCCCAAGAGCTTGGTCCTTCTTGTCGCAGACCTTCCCACAACAGGAACACCAAATTAAACGAATCGTTCTCTTGTGAACATGGATCCAATGATCCAGGAACTTTCCATATTTAAGGAAAGATCTTGTCACACAACCCTGAACCGGACAACCGGTAATGCCAGCTGGAGGCTATACTGGCCGTTCCCCTTCAAAGAATTCTGCTAGTTCCTGTTCTCACGCATGGATTTCCATGACAATAAACTAAAAAGAAATGCGAAAACATAAGCCAAGGAAAGATTTCTGAACGACATATACAGATACAACTGAAATTCAAAATGAAAACTAGTCAAATATTATGCTACGGTGAGTACTGAGGGTTTTGTTCAGACCACTGTCCCTGTATGCGTTGTCACTAGAGGCGGAGTGCTGCTGGAAAGATCATCCCCATCCATGTCATCAAAACCGTCCATGTCATTACAACCATTGTCCTCTCCATCCGAAGTTAACTGGGTAGTCCTGTTTATTGGAGCAGAGGAGTCCTCATATGGTTTCAAGTGATCAACATGAACCGTGATGATTGGACTACCTTCCGGTCTCTGTAACCGCTAAGTCCAGTCTGACAACCTCTCCTTCACCAAATAAGGCCAAACTTATGACTGGCCTTTGGGGGATACCAGCGCCACACAAAGGTTGCTTCTTCAAACAACCTACATTTTAGTTTTTGCTCATAGTTCCATCTTTGCAGTTCTGTCGTAGCCCCTAGTTGTTTACTGGCAAACAGGCATAAATGTATCTTTTGCATTGTGTTTTTCAACCAACTGACACACGCAACAGGTCATTCCTGAACTACTGAACCATGTGGATCACCAACCATGAGATCCAAAGACAAACTGATTTCCCTACCTAACATCAAAAGATTTGGGGAGCAATGAGTACTCTTATGTTCAGTTGCCTTATATGCCATTAACAAATAGGGAAGGTGATCATCCCAATCCAGAGGCTCTTGATGAATGTAGATCGAAAACATCTGCTTGAGGGTCCTATTAAACCTCACCACAAGACCATCTGACTGCTTGTGTTACGGAGTAGTCCTACTCTTGTCAATGCCAAGTAATCGACAGACTTCTCCGAAGAGGTTTGATTCAAATTGCCGACCCTGATCAGTATGAATCTGTTTTGGACAACCAAATCTGCAGATCCTTTCTAACACTTATTTATCTGCCACTGTCAAAGCTGTATGATCCCTAATGGCGAATGCCTCCTTCCACTTGGTGTAATAATCTCCTACAACCATGATATACTCATTACCATGACGACAGACAGACAAAAGTCCAGCTATATCAGTCGCTAAGCACTCCATAGGGGACCTAATTTGGGTCTGTCTTACTACGTGCACAAAAATCACAAGCTTTGCACCATCATTTGACATCTTTAGACATCTCAGGCCAATAAAATCTAAGCTGAATGGCCTTCAAAGTTCTATCCCATCCAAAATGTCCTGCTGTACGATTCATGCGCAAATGTTCAAAAATGCTATTCCGAATGAAAGATGAAGCAGCCAGCCGGTGCCTACTTCCATGAAAATCAGATTTAATTTTCCGTTAAAGAAGTCCATTGACAATTTCCAAAGAGTCCCATTGACCCCATAGTGTTCTTAACTCAAGTCCAGGATTTTCCACTTGGATGGTCTTTCTTCCATAACTCTAGTATCGGCCCTATGCCAGTATCCACTTTCTGTCCCTCCAACAATTCATCCCTTGTCCATACGGATAACCAGTTTGCAGCAGATTCATCTGACTTAGTCGAATCAGATCCTACAAGAACCATGGACGCATGTTCACTGACTGTTTCATCTCCTACAGACAAACTATGTATATGTTTTGGGTATTCCAAAACTGGCAGACGATTTGTAGGTTGAGGCAGCTCATGACTACAATCCAGCATTTTCCCTTCCATGACGCCAAAAGATTGATGACAATCAGGACCTTCTGAATTTGAAAAACAATCTGCACAATCCCGAAATTGACATTTCCGAACCAACTTGTGGGAAAGAGCATCAGCATTGCGGTGCTTAGTTCCTGGTCGGTTCTTTAAGTCCAGATCATAAGTCTCAATGACGCTAAGCCATCCAGCCAACATTCCTTCCAGATCTTTAAAGTTTTTCAACCAAATCAAAGGTGCATGATCAGTCCGTAGGAGATCCCTACGGCCAAACAAGAAATGACAACTGTTTCAGAAAGGTCACCACAGCCAGTAACTCGCGTTTGGTGGTACAATAATTTCGTTGTGTCGCACTCAAGGTCTTACTAGCGTATGGGACAACCTTCTCTTCTCCATCCTGTATTTGAGACAGGACTGCACCTAAGCCAAAAGCACTTGTATATCTGTATTAAGCACATACATTCCATCAAGACACTTTTGCTGAAATGATTTGTCACACTTTTCAGACCAAACATAGGGTACTTTTTTCTGGTAAGACGGATCAGTGGAGCAGCAACTTCTGAAAAATTTGGAACGGAATGTCGGTAATATCCAACCAGTCCTAGAAAGCTACGGACGTCACTTCGATTGTCTGGAATTGCCCATGATTGTACACTTTCAACCTTCTCTGGATTACACTGAATTCCTGCGCTAGAGACAATGTGACCTAAAAATGTGACCCTGGTCTGGAATGATGTACACTTCTTCGGCTTCAGTTTCAAGTTAGCTAACCTCAACTGCATCAAAACCAACCGCAATTGCTCGGAGCAGCCTCAAAACTAGAACCAAAAACTATCACATCATCCAGATAACAGAGACACCTTTTCCTCTTCAACCTTCCCAAAACCTGGTCCATCAACCTCTCAAATGTAGTTATCACTAATGACTATCACTTGGCTCGATAATGTTTTGTTTCAACATCTTTTCGACCTCCTGTTCTGCCACCTCCTTCATAGCTGGTATCTTGATAGGGGTAGCCACACCTGTGTTTATGTTGTGTGTTATCAAATCTGTTTGTCCTAACACTCTATTCTCGCCAACAAATACATCTCCAAATTCCATCACTACTCTTTGGACATCGCACTTTTGTTCACCTGATGGTTCATCAGAACATTGATCTACAAGGGTTTTAAGATGTGAAGGCACTCCTATCACTTGGTCCCATGGCAACAACTTTATCAGCTATGCTAACTATACCTACAACTGACGACCCTGGTAAGGTAATCCCCTTGTTACTTATGTTTAGCACTGATACCACCACCCTGTCCTGGTTAGCCTGAACCAAACTACGAGCCACAAAGGGCTCCTTTTGTCTCCAAAACGCATTCGGTTCAACTACTCCTAACCCAGGCAACACAGGAGTGTCTAACTGGCATTCCATGATCCTCTCAGGAAGCTCTAGCACAACTAACTCCTCAGACACTTTAAACCTAGCACAACGTGATGCTTTTTGTAAGGAAATTTTCACTTTTGATATGCCCAGAATTCTTTTTTTCACATACACTACCCCATCATAATGGGAGTTTCTTTCAGGGTCTTTGTGAAACTCCCATGTCAACTAAACCAGAACCTTCCCCCATCAGAATTAACATACCATACCATGGCCAGATAAGTCATCGCATCACCCGTCTCATCAAGAAAACAACAGGAATAGACGTCACCTTCCGTAGCGACACCAACCTGAAAACTCTACTTTCAGCTAATGGATGCTGGCCAACAACACCTAAATGCAACAATCCAGCAGGATGCATCTACCAGATCCAATGCAGTTGTAAAGAGGCATATATTGGTGAAACTGGTTGACCACTGGCTATCAGGTTAAAAGAACACAAAACATCAGTTCAAAATTTGAATCAGAAGTCTGTCATATGTGAACACATCATGCACAACCCCAATCACAAGATTGTTTGGGACAACACCAGGACATTAGTTAGGAACACCAATGACTTAAAAAAAACGGAAGCTCCTAGAAGCCATTGCAATCAAGCGGAACAAGCCCTCAATCAACAGAGACGGAGGTGTTTACTTGCCCAATGCATGGAACCACCTTATCCACAGTGACTAATCTTTCCCCAAACATCTTTACCTGTAACCCCTTAACCTAATCAACACAAGCCTGCACACCAATCAGTTGAAGCAGCCTGTACATAAGTGGAAGCCTGTACATCAATCAATCGAAGCCTGTGCATCAATTAATAGAAACCTGTATATCTTGTTATCGGTCTACTGTTGTGTGTGTATATACTACAACCCTTTCGTTTACCCTCACTTCACCTGAAGAAGAGACTAGAATCTGTCTCGAAACGTTGTGACCTTGTATAATAAAGAAGTTGAACCATAAAACACTTTTACTTTGATTCCTCCAACTTCTAAATGCCTTTGAAACAACCAATTGATGAAGGAGTTTTTGAAGATGACGTTTTGGAAATGGTGCCAGAGGACTGTTCGGACCAATTAGAAATAAAGAAACTTGAAATTCCATTTCAAATTCAAAAAGAAGAAAATAGGAAACTGGAAGATCTGAAAAAGTTGGAAATAGAAAAAGGAAAAGAAATGAAAACGTTTGAGACGGAGAAGGAAATAGAAAAAGAAAGGGAAAGAGATAGAAAGGAAATAGAATTGAAAAATTAGAAATTGACAAAGAAATTGCTTTGAAAAAAATTGAAAACCCTTCTCAGACCTCAGATTCTTCTTCATTTGACATTGCAAGGCATGCTACGCTTGTACCCCCTTTTTAATGAGAAAGAAGTTGACAAATATTTTCTACATTTTGAGAAAGTTGCTGAAAATCTCAAGTGGCCTAGGGAGTCATCGACTATGCTATTGCAAACGATTTTGAAAGGTAAAGCTCAGGATGCTTATTCAGCCTTGTCAGTACAGCAAAGCTCAGATTATGATCTTGTCAAGAGTACACTTTTGAAAGCTTATGAGGTAATGCCTGAGGCTTATCGTCAGAAATTCAGAAATGCTCACAAAAGGGATAATCGTCAGAAATTCAGAAATGCTCACAAAAGAGACAATGAGACTTTTGTAGAGTTTGCTAGAGAAAAGGAAACGTTGTTTGATAGGTGGTGTGGCTCTAAGGAAGTCACAGATTTTGATGGTTTGAGACGGTTAGTGTCGATGAAAGATTTCAAGCAGAGTGTTCATTCTGACCTTAAGACTTATTTGGATGCACAAAAGGTTGATGACCTACATAAGGCAGCAATGTTGGCAGATGATTAGTGTTTGGTTCACAAGAGTTCTTTTAAGTCTCCAGGTAATGTAAAGTTTTCTGGCCAAAAGGGCCTTTCCCCGGTTAAGACTTCAGGACATGCAGGTTACAGTGGTGTTGGAGCAGGTTCAAATTCTAGTGGCAAGCAGTCACATACTTTTCAGTCTAAGCCTAAGACTACCAGTGGTTCTGATCCTGTTTGTGCGTATTGTAAGAAGCCAGGTCATTTGGTGTCTGCGTGTTACAAACTCCAGTTTAAAAATCAGTCTACAAGTTCCACAAATGCTTTTGTGTCCTAAGCCTTTCTTTCCAGGTGTTTCTGAGGAGAGTTTTGTCTGTGAGAGTAAGTCTCCAGATTCTGTAAGAGTTTTTGCCCTTTGTGTATAAGGGTTCTGTGCCACTTAAGGGAGATAATTCTACCCAACAGCCAGTTATTATCTTGAGGGATACTTGAGCTCTTCAATCTCTGATTTTGAAGGATATTTTGCCTTTTTCTGATGAGTCTTCATCTAACTCAGATGTTTTGCTTCAGGGTATTTTCAATTCTTCTGCTCCTCTTCATTTTGGGAATTTGACTTCAGACCTGGTTTCAGGTGAGGTGAAAGCTGGTGTTCTTGACTCTCTCCCAGTTCCGGGTGTCAATTTGTTGATTGTTAATGATATAATGGGGGCTAAAGTTGGCGCTGATCCAATTGTCACTGTTTTTTGCTGGAGAGTTCAGTTAGTACAGAAAAAGTTGGAGGATGAATTTCCGGGTATTTTTCCTTCTTGTGCAGTGACTCATTCAATGTCGAAAGACATATCTTCCTAGGCTTCTTTGCAGAATGATACTATTTATGATTTGTCAGGTACATTCATGGATCATTCTTTGTGTGAGGTGGAGATGGATGACTTATCTTCAAAGATTAGTCGCTCTTCAGGACTTCTTGATAAGTCAGGTAGTTTGACAGGTTGTGAACACATTCTTTCCAGACAGCAGCTTATTAGTGCACAGGGTGAGGATGTTGAAGTGCAGAAGTTGGCTAGTAATCAGTATCTGCTCACTATCATGTGTGCTTCTACCAGATTTCCTGAAGCAATTCGGCTTCGTAGGATTGTTGCTCCTGTGACTGTCAAGGCTTTGATTAAGTTTTTCACCTTAGTTGGTTTGCCAGATGCTGTTCAGTCTGATCAGGGCTCAAACTGTATGTCTATGGTGTTTCAGCAAGCTATGTACCAGTTAGGTATTAAGCAAGTTAAGTCTAGTGCTTATCATCCAGAGTTACAGGGAGCTTTAGAAAGATTTCATGAAACTTTGAAGAATGTGATCAAGACTTATTGTTTTGAGACAGAGAAAGATTGGGATGAGGGTGTGCATTTGTTGTTTGCTGTCAGAGAGTCAGTTCAGGAAAGTTTAGGGTTTAGCCCCTTTGAGTTTGTGTTTGGTCACAGTGTGCATGGGCCACTAAAACACTTAAAAGAACAATGGCTCAATGATAGACTTGAGATCAGTCTCTTAGACTATGTGTCCACATTTAGGGACAGACTATTAAAAGCAAGTGAATTGGCCAGAAGGAACTTGAAAGTTTCACAAGAAAAAATGAAGCTAAACTATGACAGAACATCAAAAGAGTGAAATTTTACTTGTGGTTGGAAAGTGTTAGTTTTGACACTGAGAGCAAGTTATCAAGATCCATATGTTGTTGAGAAAAAGGTTAGTGACACAGACTATGTTGTCTTGATGGCTGGTCGTCGTAAACAAAAGAGATTGTGTCATGTAAACATGATTAAGAAATATCATGACAGGTTAGAAACCAAACATGTCCATTGTATTGCTACACTCTCCTCACTTACTGACTGTACTAAAAACAATTATGAAAATGTTGACAACATTGATGATTGTGTTAGCAATGTGATGTTTGATGATCTTGATGATAATGTTTCACCAAGGTTGAGAAATTCTGATGTGTAAGCTCACCTTGATGAGAAACTATCACATTTATCCCCTGAGCAGAGAGTTCTGATGTGAGATTTGATTTATGAGTTCTCTCACTTATTTCCTGATGTGCCTGGTCGAATTGATGATGTTAGCCATGATATAGATGTAGGTGATGCTGTGCCTGTAAAACAGTACCCTTGTCGGATGAATCCAGTGAAGCGTGAAATTCTGCTGAAAGAGGTGAAATACATGCTGGACAATGACATTATTGAACCCAGTGACAGTCCGTGGAGTTCACCATGTGTTCTTGTGCCGAAGAATGGAGGTGGTTGGCACTGCTATGCTGATATAAAAGCTGTCAATGCACTCTCACGAACTGACTCATATTCTATTCCAAGAGTGGATGATTGCATTGATCATATTGGTCAAGCTAAGTATATAGGTAAGTTTGACTTACTGAATCGATTACAGATTCTACTTACAGAACGTGCAAAGAAAATATCGGCATTCGGTACGGCAGATGGATTGTATCAATACAAGGTGATACCGTTTGGTCTGAAGAATGCTCCAGCGACAATCCAGAGACTCGTCAACAATGTCACATCAGGCTTTGATCGTGTTGAGTCTTACAGGATGATGTGATTGATTGCGACATGGAGTGGGATGACCATCTTAAAAGGACTCGTGCTTTCTTCGAAAGACTGTCTGATGTGAAGTTAACTGGGAATCTCGCCAAGTGTGAATTTGGGAAGGCACAAGTGGAATTTTTAGGGCATGTTGTAGGGCAGGTACAATCAGTTTATGCTTAAGTTGAAGCAACTGTACATTTTCCAGTACCTCGATCTAAGAGAAAACTCATGAGATTCTTGGGTATGGCTGGCTATTACAGAAAGTTTTGTCAAAACTTCTCGGATGTTGTATTTCGACTTACCAACCTTTTGGGGAAAAGGGTAACATTCAAGTGGGATAGCAGTTGTCAGACTGCATTAGAAAAAGTCAAAGCCATACTCATGAATTCTCCAGTATTGCAGGCACCAAATTTTGAGAAACCATTTAAGTTGCAAACAGATGCAAGTGATGTTGGTGCAGGTGCTGTCCTTATTCAATAGGATGATTTAAGGGACTGAACATCCAGTTTGTTATTTTTCAAAGAAATCTGACAAGCACCAAAAAAATTATTCTACCATTGAGAAAGAGGCATTAGGTCTTTTGTCAGCTTTACAGCATTTTGAAGTGTACCTTGGTACCACCACTTTGCCAATTGAAGTTTTTACTGATCACAATCCCTTCACTTTTCTTCACAAAATGAAGAACGTGCATCACAGACTTATCAAAAACACATTAAAGGCAAAGACAATGTTTGTGCTGATGCACTTTCCAGGCTATAAATGTTTGATGACTTGATGATGCTGTATGTATGTATCTGCGTTTTGTCTTACTAATTCTGCAGGAAGTTTTTCATATTGCTCATATTATTACACGTCAAGTTATTATGTTATTATTGCTATGATTGTAACAGAAAGTTTTCTGCGAAACATTCTTTTCTCAAGGGGAGAGTGTATTTTCTGTATATTTTGTTATTAATTAAGTAATAATTATTATTTGGTCTCAACATTTAGTGTTTGGAATAATAATTATGATGGATCACATCGTTAATAAATGGTCAGCACTTTTAGGATTCTGGTTTTCTGGAATTTATCTGCTCTCAGTTTCCTATGTGTTTACTTCCAGGAGACTAATTCGAGGGCATTCGACAATGTTGACGATTGTCCTAAGAGCCCAAACTTTCGGGAAATGACTGTATATATATAAAGGCAAAGCCTTATCTACATCATCCGCTGTCAGATCGATCGCTGTGTTTACATTCTGCATAGTTGACTCTCTATCGCAGTAAGAATTTGGTGTGTTTACTACTAAATATATTTTGTGACCCATTGCCTTAGATTTTGTCTCACTTATATTGTATTTGAAATCTGTATTCGGAAATTGACTTGTGACTTTGTATACCTTGCTCTCGTTGCATAATAATACAATTTGAACGTGTATAACTTGTCTTTGCTCTGTTTTGCTGGTTCACAAGGGGATTTCTTACACAGTTTATCGCAGTAAATTCTTAACCGTAACAACATACAAACATTTACTTGTGGGCAAACTCTGCAAAATTACTTTCTCCCGAGATGTAGATTTGTTTGTTCAGTTATCAACTTTTGATGGTGAAAACGTCTTCACACTGGATGAGGAATTTCAACCTGACAAGGATTCCCTCAACTGTTTGTCAAAGAATGTGGGCCTTTCAACTTTGTCAACAGAGCTGAAATCTAGGCCGCAGTTTCAGCCTGTCCTAGTTTCCATGACCAGATAACTCAGAGCTTCGAGGTTTGGTAAGTCCTAACTTTTCTAAAAGTGGACAATCATTTCGCCTGTGCCCTGGTTTTAGGCAAACAAAACAAGTAGACTTTCTCCTTTCAGTTCGCAACTTCCCTAACCGATCATTAATTAGTCTCGTCATGGCTTCCAGTGTAAGAGGACTCTCTGGAGATGCTCTAGAGACGCTTCTGATGAGGAATCATGTACTACCGAAGCTAACCAATACCACCAGTTTCAGGGGTCCTACCACGACTACCATCAACATTCCACATGGCTACTTGTTGAAAGTGGACTACAAAATCTTGCCAATCACAAGCTTTGCCATGAAAATGATCAGGCCAGACATCCCTACGTGTGACAGGAGTTTGTGAAACAAAGTACTGTCACCAGGACCATTCCAATAAGTTTGTGATGCAGAAGACTGCATGCCTGGAAACTGAATTAAATTTCTGTTCATTCGAGCCAACATGGCGAACAGGTGGGTCCTAGTCAAAATGGCCACATGTCAAAATGGCCACAAATCTTCCAAGTCAAAATGGCCACAAACCCCTAGTCAAAATGGCCGCACCAAAAAGTCACATAAGAAGTAAAAAGAGACATAAGAAGTTATATCAGGCAAAACTTGATGATTATTACACATGTGTTATTAAATTGTTTTCAACAAATAACAAATATATATATGTATGTTTTTCAAGTACAAACACCTTTTTAGTGTTTGTTTTTACATGTCATTCGTGAGACCATTTTAATTCTAGTGAATTAACAAATATATATGTGTATGTTCTATATTCATGTACAGCATTACTTATTATTTATTTATACTTACCTTCCACATGATTGTATGAGAACAATTACAATAAATACAGCGATGAACAATGAATCAGTCAATTAAGGCTTAATTAGTTAACGAGGCATCTTAATTATGGATGTAATCACATGCTAAACAATAATTAACTAACCGCCTTAGTCATGAATTACAGTTATAAGGCATTTCATCACATGCAAATGCATTTGCATGCTGGTTTTTCCGGACGATCTTGGTACACTTAACACACTTTGCAGCCATGACAGAGGTAAGTGATATCATGTTCATATCTGTCCAGCATCATATAGTAATGTATCATGACACTGAGTTGAGTCAACTGAGTCAAGTAAGTAAGTTGTATTGTTATCATAACACTACCAAATGATTAACAGGTCTTGAAATAACACCTCTAAGTATCAAGGAGGAAAACATTGAGAGATTAATTAAACATCTCCAAGTTTTAAGAAAGAAAATATTGCAATGTTTCAATTAAACATCTACAAGTTGTAGATTAGAAAACATTGCTAGAGTACCTTTTGGACATAGGTTTATCCATCAGTAGAGGTTTTCCCTTCTGTGAGCCAGTCTCAAGAAGGGTGAACTTCTCATCCACCTCAGTCTGAAAGTATCCATTAGGAAAGTACCTCATACACATCACTCCCTATCACTGACCCATCTGAAGGAGGTGCAAATCGGGACAAATCATATACTGTGCATGATTCAACCTGACATCACTCATTCTGACCAAACTTTGAGGAACACTAAACTGAACAGACCTGTTGGTAACTAAGTATCAAATACTGCATAGTGACCCACGTGACTGGTGTCAGATTGTCTTCTAAACGCACCATCAACTATTCTTGCACCCTGTAAACCATCTGACACAACATCTTCCCCACTTACCCTATCCCAAAACTCTGCCTGAGGGATTCTGGGCGTGGAAGTATCACCCTGTGCCCGATTAGGTTTAGCAAATGTAGTAGAAATCATCCGAGCCTGATATAAATGATTCCGGCAACTCCGAATATTCTGTGGGTGAGGACCCAACATTCTGTAATGCAAACAGGTCAAAGTTATTCATTGCATCAATCTAATCTCCTCAAATAAACTCCCCTAATTAACCTGCCAACCGTTTTGTTGTTATTTAGTGTTTAACTTTTATGTCCAAAATCCAGGTCACGGCACCAAATCTGTAATAGGCGCTCTCCTGGGAGCGTCCAGTGACAGCTGAATTAGTTTTAACCGGATTGGGAAGATGACAACAAACTGCTCTGGACTTTGCTTTGTGTGGTTTTGTTTGATTGTATACATTTTGTTGTGCGTCCCCATCGTATGTAATCCAGTTTCCAGTTCTTTTATTGGACTATAAACACATGGAAAACAAGACCAAATTCTTGACAGAAGAAGTGTTTATTGAAACAAAAAACAACGTATCAAAATATCATTCGTACTCAATCACACCTAACCTACTATATTAACTTCTGTGTGCATCCTCCCTACCAAACCCCTTGTAATTCCTAATTCTAATCTGCCCTTTTTAATCCCTGTCTTCTATCCTATTTAGTCCTGCACTGATTGTCCCCCTTTCCAACCCTCAAGAAAACGCTGTACATATTCCCCAACCTACTCTCTACAAATGATCTTAACTAAGAAAAGGATGGAGTCTTGAAAACACCTGCTTGCATGACCGCAACAAGACACCTGACAAAGTCAGGTCACTTATATTGTCGTGCAAGGAATCGACCTCTGACCGTTAAACGATGGAAAACATCATGAAATGCACGTGCCGTTGGACCAGCCAAGGCAGTTGGCAAGTCACGTGTCACATATATGACCACCAGTATGGCCGCACAAGCCCTCGTCGCGTGGTGCATGTCAGACACTCCCCAATTCCAAACAAATCAGCCGCAAAAGGCCCCCGCATAAGTGATAAATCTATTTCGGTTAATTTCCCAAGCTATCATCCCGAAATTACTCCTATGTTAGCTGTTACATTATACACGTTCTATCACATTTGTTTAAGGGTTTACAACAAATTAAAAATTATTAAAATTAAAATTATTAAATTTGGTTACAGTCATAAACATTTACTGTGAAAGGAGAGTAAATGATGCGTATGGAATTGTTACGATTGTCACAGTCATATCATTGTGAAATATTCACATCTGAACCAGGACTTGTATAAACGGTTCGCGGTATATCGGTGTATTGGTGTATCAGTGTGTTGATATACTGCCTGGTATATTGGTATATCCGTATATCGGTATATCGGTATATTGGTTTATTGGTATATCGGTGTATTGTAAACTCACGTGCAAAAGAAACGTCCCCTTGTGTTTTCAACTCATAAATAAAATAGAACAAAACACTTTAATATTATGAACATAGTGTATAATTAACTTGTTAACAGAACTCGTAAAACACAAAAGCAGTTTTGGACAGATTTACAGATGGATTTCTTGACTAGGAGTCTATTGTCCTGTATTCGATCAGCTGCCATTACATGAATCGCATTGCTCGATCACTAAAACGTCGTAATATCGGGCGTGTCCCCCTCGTGATGCAACAAGTGACACAACACGACGTCGCATAGAGTTGCTAAGTCGCCTGATCACGTGAATAGCGATCTGTCGCCATTCGTCCTGCAAAGCACGACCCAAATCCTGTAGTGTCACTGGAGGCTGTTGACGTTGACGGATACGGCGCCCGAGGTGGCCCCACAGTGTTCGATCGGGGACATATCCGGTGATCTCGCTGGCCAAGGCAGAAGATGCACATTGTTGGTGTTGAGGAAGTTCCTTGTGATGACAGCAGTGTGGGGTGTGGCGTTGTCATGCTGGAACAAGGTTCTTGGGTTCTTTTGGAGCCATGGAACAACGACTGGCTGTAGAACCTCATCAATATACCGGCGTGCTGTCAGGTTACCACGAATGATAACCGTCTTCCTGTCCCCACAGATGCTGTCCCATACCATACAACCCCCGCCGCCATAAGGCTCCACCTCCGTGACGCAACAACGTGCCGTTCTCTCACCCCGCCGCCTGTATACACGCACACGACCGTCTGCTTTGTTGAGCTGGAACCTGCTCTCGTCGGTGAAGAGCACACGGCTCTAATGTCGTTGCTGCCATTGACGAACGGTCCTCGCCCAAGCCAGTCTGCGACGTCGAATTTGATCCGTTAACGTCATCCCTCTGAACGACCGATAGGGTCGAATGCCATGTCGACTCAGTCGTCTGGTCACTGTCCATCTGCTGATTGGGTGGTTCAGGCCGTGGGCAGCAGATGACGTCATGGTGAGGAATCTGTTCCTCAGGTGAAGCACCCGTAAATACCTGTCTTCGTTTGGGGTGGTCACCCTTGGTCTGCCGCTTCTGGGCCGGTCTGCTGTCCTGCCTGTTTGGCTGTATCGTGACAGCAGTCTCGCGATTGTTTTCTTGGAGCAGTTCATGATTCTGGCGACGTGGTCGTGGGTAGCGCCAAGAATCATACGGGTACTTTTTTGTACATACGGGAAATTTTACTGATGAAAATCATTTTTCTTGCCAAGCACGTGCATTCCGTGCACTGTTTGTGTCATGTCGTCGAGTTCAGTGTTCAGGTGATCTGTTCCTGATTCTGATTTATGTTCATGGTCATAGAATAGAAAATGACACATAAAAATATGTTGGGGACGTTTCTTTTGCACGTGAGGTTATATCGGTATATCGGAGTATTGGTTACATCTGTATATTGATATATTGATATATTTGTATATAGGTAAATTGGTCTATTGGTATATTGGTATATAAGTGTATTGGTCTCTTGGTATGCCGGTATATTGGTGCATTGGTATGTCGGTGAATTGGTATATCGGTATATTGGTGTATCAGTATATTGGTGTATCGGTACATTAGTATATATCGGTGTATTGATACATTGGTATATACGTACATAGGTGTATTGATCTATTGGTATATCAGTCTAATGGTATGTTGGTATGTTGGTATATCGGTATATTGGTATGTTGGCAGATTGGTTTTTTGGTAGATTGGTATGTTGGTATATCGGACTATCAGTGTATTGGTGTATTGATCATATTGATATATTGGTTTATCGGTATATGGATATATTGGTGTATTGGTATGTTGGTATATTGGTATTTTGGTATATCAGTATATTAGTATATTGATGTATTGGTAGATAAATATATTGGTTTATCAGTATATTGCAACACAGAGGTAACACGACACATACCGGCACACTCTTCTGAACATATTTGACATTATAAAATTAACAATTTCCATCTAAAGTTGCATTTTGGTGACTTGGCTGGATACATGTGAATGGTGACTGGCTTACTTGGAAGAATGCATGCATGTGAGTGAGTGACTGCATGTGGGTGAGTGACTGAGTGACTGCATAAGGGTGAGAGACTGCATGTGGGTGAGTGACTACATGTGGGTGAGTGACTACATCTGGGTGAGTGACTGCATCTGGGTGAGTGACTACATGTGGGTCAGTGACTACATGTGGGTGATTTTGATGGCTGGATACACATGGATGCGTCACTGGCGTTATGGCTGGATGCATGTGGGTTGGTGACTGGCGTACTTGGCAGAATGCATGTGGGTGACATAGTCGCTTGACTTGGCTTGTTGCCCGTCGAAACTACACATAACAGAGGCTTAATTTGGTGTCCCAGTGTTTGAAGCTGTACAGGCTGTATAAATATTAATATATCTGAATTCCCGATACTCAGATAACAACTGGCATTCTTCAGAGGGCACCGCAAGGAACCTGAGACAGTTACCTGCTAATAGCATATTCGTATAAATTGGTGAAGTTAACGACTTTGTATTCCATGAGAGTATTTATAAATCGGTCGATCGGTATCAGAACAGCATTGTCAGCTAATGCCTCATGTGACTCAATAAAAACAATGTTTCCTCTTTTCAAGCAAGTTGGGGTATGTTACTATATATGAAAATATGGTGTGGTGGTGTGGGTATGTTTGCTTGTTGCTGTTTTTTGTGGGGGTTTTTTTGTTATTGTTTTCTCACGCTGTGCCATTCCAGCTACCTGACAGTGGTCTGTACATAATTCCGTCTGGATCAGACAATCCGATGACAGACAACATGAACATATGGTGTGATCCGATGATGTGTCAACCTGGTCAGCGAAATTGACAGCCCAATCTATGCGTATTGTTGAGTTACAGGGCACATATCAACTCCAGCCCTTTGGAGGTTCCACTACACTAAATTAGAATCACGTGTTCCCTGGGCGAGTACAATATGTAAACATCTGAAGAGACCTGTGACAAATGTGATTGGATGAAACAGCCTTGGATATGATCTCCTTAAGACGTCCATGTCACCTGCAGAAATGAGAACATAATAATACTCTATATGTTAAACGATGACGAATATGTTTACCTTTATATCATTGTTGACACGTCCGTGGTCATGTACACCAGGTGTGGGATAGAATAGGCCTTCAGCAACCCATGCTTGCCATAAAAGGTGACTATGCTTGTCGCAAGAGGCGACTAACGGGATCGGGTGGTCAGGTTAGCTGACTTGGTTGACACCGACACATGTCATGGGTTCCCAATTGCGCAGATCGATGTTCATGTTGTTGATCACTGGATTGTCTGGTCCAGACTCGATTATTTACAGACCGTCGCCACATAGCTGGAATATTGCTGGGTGCTGCTTAAAACTAACTCACTCACTCATGTACGCCAGAGTGCTTGATCACTATATCCTCGACAGTTGAGGCAGCGGAGTTTCGGGTCCTCTCTACTCCAAGATGCAGGATTTATCTTACGGTTCGTTCTGTACATGTACCCTTCTATATAGAGGATACTAAACGACCGTCCGTGAAATACCATTTATATTAACAGAATTAATGATATATTATCAAAAGAGCGAGTTGAAGCTGAACTGGACTTTGATACCTTTATCGTTAATATAAATGGTATTTCACGGAAGCGAGTTTAGTATTCTGTTTATTACTCGCCCACATAAACTGACAGCATATGGCCAAATGAAGGCTTTGTGAAAAAGTTATCTCCCCTGAATCTACGAAGGTTGCATATCCCTATTGAAATTTGCTTGATTTTTCAATGAATATCATTAAGAAATAATCTCAAACCTTCAGACAACTACTTATCACATTCAATAGCATCAGTATGTCTGCTATACTTGGAAACTGCTTAATTTTTTTTTTTAAAATTGTCAATGTTTTGCGTACGTAATTAGGACTTATTTTAATTAGGAATATCAAACTTTTCCCAATGCACTGATAGTCATTACCGCTTGTCACATAACATCATGCAAAACGCAAAAAGACGTAATGATTCTCCAATAAAGTGTGAAGGGTAATATGATTTGTTGGTGCAATTTGTTTTTAATCATAATTGCTTTGGAAGATATAAAACACTGACTCCACATTTTACAAAAATATGTTTAATGACAATCGATGTCAGCGCAAAGCAAATGTCATTCTCAGCCTCCATGTAATGTATCTGAAAAAACTTTGAAGTGAATTACTTTTACGTCATGATAATGTGTGACCTTTTAAGATAACATTCACGATAAGAGTTTATTAAGAAGTCTGGTTCTGTCAGTTCTTTCATTAGAGTCGCTTTTTGTGCGCTCGTTGCTGATTGTCTAGCTGAACAACTCTATTATGCTTTTCCATCACCTGTTGCCATGCCCGTAATCCTGTTGTTATGGTTAAGAATTTTGCCGTGACAAAAGGTGTATGAAATCCCCTGTGAACTAGCAAAACAGAACAAAGACAAGTCTAAAACATTGAAATAATGTATTATTAATTAAGCAAAGAGAGTAAGTTATGCAAAGTCACAAGTCAATTTGAGCCAAAATCTAAGGCAATGGGTCACAAAATATATAGCAAACTCAACAAAGTCTTAGTGCAAGAGTGAAACAGTTATGCAGAATGTAACACAGCGAGTGGTCTGACGGCGGTTATGAAGATAAAGCGTTGGCAGCCATTGATGATGTATACTCCAGTAATGTGTGTCCGTGTCCCAACACGGCAACTAACCTTTTTGTATATATATTCAGTCATAGTTTCAAGAACTTTCGAGCACTTACGGCCATCGTCAGCGCCTTTTGAAAGCTCCGGAACTCGTGTTTACGTGTTTTTCAAAAGGAGGTAACTCTAAAGTACTGCCTCAGAGGACCACTCTAGAATAGTCTCCCGGAAGTCAGCAAATAGAAAGCCAAGGGCAGATAACTCCAAAGTACTGCCTCAGAGGCATGCCACTTAAATAATTCTATGTAGGAAATGTGACCCATAATAACTAACACTAACACCTCAAATACTGTGACCCAATTACAACTACAGCAATAATAATTAATAACAATTCCAATCACGGAAAATACATTCTCGTAACACAGTGAAGAAGTGCTTTGTGACATGGTCACTGAATTTTTCCAAGCCCTGCTGGCTAAACTTGATAATATTGCCATGACGTTTTACCAGTTCGGATACATGGTATCTAAGGCTGTGACTATACGGTGTTATATCTCGACACTGGTATACGTCGACAAAGTCCTGACACCATATCTGAGCCTTGTGCACATTATGAAGCGGCGAAGGTGGTCAACAATTTGTTGAGGTCCCTAAACCCGTCCTAAACACTATGTATTTCAGACGCACGATCAATATCATCAAACAATAAATGCGCTTGGAACTTGTCAAGGAATGTAAGTTTCTCTGGACCTTGTAAGTCTCTGAATTCAAGTCGTTTTGAGTCTCTGTTAAGGGTAAGTTCAAATGGAATCCCACACTTCTGCAAAACATGTTCTAACCCGGCAATATGCTTCAACTCTGTTTTGTCAAGGCAATTAAAGAAGTTACGCTGTGCAATATTGTCAAGCCATCAAAGTTCTGCAATCAAGAAATTGAAAAGTTTATCTGTGACTCTAAGGAAAAGGTGCAAATAATCTATCACTACATGAGATGGTGGAATGCACGGGAAGAAAGGTTGGTTAGTTTTGTTTCAAGTCCATCATATCCTTCTTTTTGCATTTACAATACACACAAACATGCATAGCTGCAATCGACGAGATTCCCACAGCTGTCAGTAGAAGCGAATAATCTCCTCCCAGAAATATTTCAGTTTTATTGTTACACCCCACAACATCTAATGTACTGTCATGCAGTTCATGTATTTCTGCTACAAGATTGGCTAACGTAGCTTTGATTTCGGTGTGTTTTCCTTTATTCTAGAAATGTTCAACAGATAAGTAGTATGGTTTGAAAAGCCCTTGCTCACAAAATTGAAAGCAAAATCAAAAACATCCATCCCACTTTAATTTTCATCGTGTTTTCAGGCAATAGAGTTGGTCATTTGGACAAATTCTGAGCCAAGACACGCTTTGATGTTTCTCTAAGTGACTGCTGCATACCCTTCCCGTTGGAGTGACGGTGATATTGTAAGTGGAGTTCATCTTAGAAATCACATCTGTGACAGTGTAACTGCGGGACAGGGTTGGGAAGAACACCGACAACTCATGGTATGCACTCTGGGATATTTTAAAGGAGTCCAGGATGGATATCAATGTGTTTAAAACATGAATTTCACTCTCTGTGATGCTACTGGTATCCCCAGTTTGATCTTGTTCGAGGGTATGAATTACTTCTTTCTTCCCGAATCTTTCTACAGTAACAGCTACAACCCTACATCCCTGAACCTATAAATCACTGGTTCCTAATTTTATACCTTCGTCACATTTCCGCTTCTTTCTGTTGTACGAATTAGAATGTTCGTTCAATGATACTTAGCAATAACTGATTGACAGTGTTCTTCGTTCTTCCTGCTGGTTTCCAATTTCTTTTTAAGGATCAATTCATCTTTGTCCCTTTTCTTTACATAATCAACAAAGTTTTCTTCAACAGTCTTTAACTGATTTTCTACATTTTTAAAGACTGGTGTTTTTCTGTCATAACAAGCCAAGAATACTCTGATGATGACAATATTGTCTTATCCCTCTGAAACTGAGAAACACCTTTTACTCTGACAGAAAGTCGACCTTTCCTTAATCTAAACAATTCATTCCGTAAACTGTTTAAATCTTTGTCAGAAGCTCCGAAGATTAAACCAAGCTTAGCTTTAAGAACTATTTTGAACTCTATTACAGTATCTAAGGTCAAAGACTTTGACCAAAATTACTCTATTAGAGGAATTTCACACTGTGTTAACTTAGACATAACCACCATACTGACACGTGTGTCCTAAGAGAAAACTTTCACAGAAACAAGAGGAAACACCCGTCCAAACAAAACCTACCGAGATATCTCATCTATGAATAAAATCTCTTCCTCAGGACAGAACCAATAATGTTATCTCAAGACCAACCTCTTGCCTAAATATGAACACAGCCTAAAACTGACCTGTATCTCAGATATTTCACAAACAAAAACTACCAAGGTATGTCATCTCTGTATAAAATCTCCTCAAGACAGAAGCAATAATGTTATCTCAAGACAGTAGCCAACCTCTAGCCTAAATGACCCATATCACAGATACTGGTACTTTACTACTTTACAAACAAAACTACCAATGCATATCATCCTGGAACAGATGAATGATCTGAACTGCAGTAGTGTCTCTAGAATATAAACCATCTCTAGTTTATAATACATCATCATTCAGGAGATTCTGGAAGACGCCTTAGTTCCAGGCAACTTTTACAATTGTAAAAAACATGACTTGTGGTTTGGTTATGAAATTTGGTTCCACATGATCTGGAAACAATATGTAATCCTTTATGGATTTTTGTTAAACCGCACGGTTTGCGACGTAATGAACACGTTGTCACCGGCTTCGTTAAGGATCCGATAGTCCCATCGTACGCCTAGTATGCGTCTGATCTACGCCTGTTTTCATGTTTTGTAATCTTTGTATCTCAAAATTAATAATAGGTTAACGCACCATCATTTACAGTTTCGGGGGTATGGTAGTTATTTCCTATTATTGAATTTATTAATTAGTGATTTAACACCCACCTACCCCGTCGGCGACATTAGTGTCAGCCAGAACCGGACGGTAAACCCCCAAACCGACTGACTGACGCATTTATTGCTCTGTTTTTCATCACCATGATTTTTGCGTTTGTGTTCAGCTTTTGCAGTCGGTGCTAACTGGGGATCACATGTTCAGCTTCCTGTGCTCGGAAAATCAAATCAGCAGGATAGGTTGGCCTGAATTTGTAGTTTAAAGGCTGTACCATGTGTACATGAAATGGCTGCTATATAGCACTATTATAAAAGTCTATAGGAAGTCTGTATAACCTGGAAGAACTACTTCAAACAGGAACGATAACTCTGTTGATGTTTATGTTTACAGTAATAAAAATTAAACATGACTTAAACACTCGACACTTTCTAGTTGAAATTTTAAGATAAACTACTCAAAAGAAGAAACGCATAGGTAGTATTTTTCCATGTAACTTTTCGAATTTGAATTATTAGTGTGTGTGTGTAATCAGTATATCTATGGTGAACGCTGTCTGCAAACAATTCCGACTTGATTCTATTGTCATGGATGACCCATCTCATCGGGATGTAGACGTCTGTTGTGAGTGGGGTACCTATCTCATCTGGATGTAGACGTCTGTTGTGAGTGGGGTACCTATCTAATCTGGATGTAGATGTCAGTTGTGAGAGGGATACCTATCTCATCTGGATGTAGATGTCAGTTGTGAGAGGGATACCTATCTCATCTGGATGTAGACGTCTGTTGTGAGTGGGTTACCCATCTCATCTGGATGTAGATGTCAGTAGTAAGTGGGGTACCCGCCTCATCTGGGTGTAGATGTCAGTTGTGACTGGGGTACCCATCTCATCTGGTTGTAGACGTCTGTTGGGAGTGGGGTACCCATCTCATCTGGATGTAGATGTCAGTAGTGAGTGGGGTACCCATCTCATCTGGATGTAGATGTCAGTAGTAAGTGGGGTACCCGCCTCATCTGGGTGTAGATGTCAGTTGTGACTGGGGTACCCATCTCATCTGGTTGTAGACGTCTGTTGGGAGTGGGGTACTTTTCCCATCTTGATCTACAAGTGTACAGCTCAACTGCAATTGTTATTGCTGGTACAAGACAGGTGTTTCTAATACATCTACCTGCTTGTCAGTGTCAACAAACTGATGAGGTTGTTCTCAGAGCTGATTACTTCTGTTTCAGGCAACCACAATGGCCATCACAAGAATATCATGTATAACTTCAGCAAATGGACACATTCCCTGCAACCAATCTCTCACCCGCAAAGAGTCAGAAGGAATTATCACTGGTTACCAAGTGCAGGCTAGATGGCAGATAACTTTAGTGTGAGACCTACTGTGTCCAGCAAGCAATACCAGAAACAAGATTCAAGCAGGATGACTTGAAGAGTATGTTACTCCTCAGTTTTAATCTGTCCAAAGCATGGAATACATCCTGGTGGAGCGTGGCTCCGTGCAAGAAGTTAAGAAATTGTTGGGTGTGCAGAGTCCTAATGGATGGGTGACTGTATCAGAACTTGACTCTTGGGAGTTTCTAGGACTTCAGGTCTGCCCCACAACAAAGCACATGTGATGCATTTAATCTCACCTTAGCCAAGTTAGATTGTTCAAAATTATCTGTTCACCCAGGACAAAATGCGTACCCAATGAAATATGTCATGTGACTATTAATCTTCTAGCGCAAAACAGGCAGCTTAGGTTATCCAGGGTAAAAATAACTGAATTGTACGTTATCGCTTGAGAGTGCCCCTTCATGGCGTGGAATTCAGCAAATTACAAATGTCCTTATCATTGTTATCATTATTATCATTATTACAGATCTGTGCCTGCACTGATCAACATCTCATGACTGTGACCAACCCAAGCTTCTGATTTCAGTGCTACAGCGATGACTGCCACCTAGATTGCTAGCGGTAACCCTCAAGTGTTACAACGATGACTGCCACCTACACTGCCAGCAGCTAATGTGAACCTATTCATAATTACTGATCCAAAAGTATTTCAAGATCTCGAGGAACACGAGGGGGAGGGCTTCTCTGTCTATTCATAGGCTCAACTACAGGAACCATAATCTACAAGTGTCCAAATTCTGGAGTGAAACTATCAAGTTGTGTTGTGCTGTCACTTAAGGGACAAGGAGGCAGCCTATCACAAACAGTATGACACAAGTACCAGTCATGTGCTAGTTACCTACTTATGGCTGACAGTTTAATGGCCTTTTATGGCAAGCATGGGTTGCTGAAGGCCTATTCTACCCCGTGACCTTCACGGGTCCCTCTTACAAGAAACACAGGTTACTTAATATCAATATTCTAACCTGGACCTTCACAGGTACTGTCTGCATCAGTGCTATTCTGTCTGCATCGGGTTTAGTCTGCATGAATGCTGTTCAGAGGACAGGTGCATTTTGACCTATACTGAACACATTGCCTGTGTTCAACTCACCTGTTATGGCAGTGTTCACGAATAGCGTCTGACCCTCTGACAAATCTGGCAGATCTGGCAATTTGAAATATATGTAACGTTACACTCATGTCTGTAGTGAATTGCTCAAATTTAAGGCGGGTTCCGGAGATTCTTTTCATCCTTTTCTATAGATAAGATTTTAGGTTTTACCGGGGCTGTCACTTCTTCTCGAGTACTCAATAACAACGACTTCGATAAACAGGCCAACTCGCCACTGCCAATTCACTTCTTGAGCGAGAGACTGGTTGTGTTTGCACAAACGTTTTAAATTTGCAATTGTCATGAAACCATCACCGTATACATTCGAAAATACGTATTTAAAGACAGATAATTGAGGATTAATTCGTTACAGAAAGTTGTCCCCTATAGCATTGCTTATAAATATCGGTCAAACTATATATTTCATGCTTCTATGTTGACAACACATTTACTTTCCATTCTCATCCAGCTCTTGTAACACATCGCACACACCCACAGAAGTCCTGGCTAGCAGTCAGGTGATCACGTTCACTCACAAATTCAAAGAAACCAGTCGGAACATTTGACATTGAACATAGATACCTCATTACATGATAGCTCTGTTAATTGTTTGGGTTTTTTTCTATTCTGAACCAATCGCCATTTTGCGTAAATTGTTTCGGTAATACACTGGCACTAACAGTGATGCCTGCCCGCCTCCTCGCCTCAGTACGTGTTTCTGACATACATATACTGAGAGAAAGAAAAAAGGGATCGCAAAATATTTCAGATTTTAGTCACGTCAAACATAATGACTTGATATATTCTTTTCAGTTTAAGAAAGAAAAGCAGTATCGAGTATATCCCCGGTGTGCTCTTTCAACTTCCAGTGAGTGTCCTCATTGTATATATGTTGTTCTGGGAATAGGTGGGATACTTTATTTCTTTCTGAACCCTCTGAAATGTGATCGTTATGCGAGATGTACAATCGTGCGGCACTGGATTTACCTACGCCCTTGCAATTACACGGAAACGTGGACCACCTCATATCCTACCTGATGGTGTAAGTTAAATTACATATAATCATGCGGTTTGAAAAAAATAGTCACTCATAAGTATATTTTCCGACATTCATGTTAGATGGTACTGCTGTTAAAATTTTGGAGGAAGCTAAAATCAAGGGTAATATTTTCCATTATCACTTTGCTTTTCGTCCTCACATAACATACTCAATGAGCAAAGAGGGCTGTCTATATCTTACAATTTGTTTCAAATCTAAAGTATTTAGAGGGTATAAAAGAAAAACAAACACCTCCAGCTTTACAGAGTGTTTCAGTTTGGCACATCTGGGTGAAAATCCAGTCCATTTCGACACTCAACGTAGACATACAGTTGCTCACTCACAAA
Source organism: Haliotis asinina (assembly GCF_037392515.1). Classification (NCBI taxonomy): domain Eukaryota; kingdom Metazoa; phylum Mollusca; class Gastropoda; order Lepetellida; family Haliotidae; genus Haliotis; species Haliotis asinina. Next base: position 29,021,580 of record NC_090292.1, read on the forward strand.
TGGGTACCCAAACTGTAACTGATAGAACTGTAACCTGGGCAACCACAGACAAGCCAAACGCTACAACCTAAGAACTGTCAACCATTGCTATTTGAGGGAATATCTCAATGGAATACCTTGAGTGGGTACCTCATTCTGTGAGTATCGATTCTTCCCCACATTTTTTTTATTTCACTTAGCCTTATTCTTAAATATGTTCTTACATAAGCAGAAGGCCAAAGTATGAGGTGGTAGCTAACGAAAAGATGTTTATTTCTTCTGATCTTTACGCATTATATCCGTATCTTCATGTCCAAACCGTTCATGCAACAACACACACATATAATACACAAAACACTCGTGCATACATTTGTTTCTGTGAGAGGTTTCCAACTCAAAATGAATTTGAATTCCAGTCCGACTCGCGACCAACTGCGCCACAGTCCACATTACCCTAAACATTTTTATTTAGCATTTATATACAAAATTTTCGGAAGGACTCCAACATGTTTATAACATGTAATATTTCTTTATATTGTAGGATATTTATATAGCGCACCTGTCGCTCAAGGTGCCGATATTCGATTCCGTCGGTCAAATTGTATTATCAATCTCATTTCCTTGGGGAATATGCAACCGTTGCAGCCTTAAGCTGCATCGAGTTTTTTGTGGCTATCACATCCTAACGAGGTACCCATTCACAACTGGATGGACCGGGACACATAATCACAGTACTTTGTCCATGTTCACTGGACGTTGCTGTACCCTCAACTAAATGTCTACACATAATCATGTGGCCATCATTTGGTCATTACCAAGGGATTCGTGAGTTCATTTAAGTGCACAGGGGGTTGTGACAACACGGAAAGAGTCTGCACACAAAAGTTGGATCACTATCCTGGCCCACCGCGCTTTCACCCATATTCCTGCAATATCAAGGCACAGGTCACCAGAAACTCCATTTGCACACTGCACCAATGTGTGCAACGGAACCCGGATCTTCGGCCGAAGGGGCGAATGCTTTAACCACTAGACTAACCCACTAGACTAACCCACTGCTCCGGCAATGTTTTGAAGCCAATGTCACGTGTTGAAGTCACCGTGCTGTACCACAGTGCATTCAAACTACAGGAACATGACTAGATGAGGAACAAATATCACATGCATTCATGCATTACAGCAGAGGCTAAGACACGAAAGGTTCCTGTTGGGTGTTCACGTGAAGAATGGACGATATGCGGGAAGATGTGTTTGACATTATTTCCAGTTTGTGGTGGCCAGGTTCCAGTTTTCTTGAACAGTTTAAACTGACTGAAGCACCACACAAACATCCGAACATGATTGAAAAACACATGGTTTCATGTAATTGGGTCCGACCTTAAAGCCCCATGCTGTCAAGAGACGGGCTCGCTACCCACAGCGCCCGTCAACTGTGAGGGTTCTCTTATTTATAATGAATACTGTGTCGTCTGGTCCAAACTCGATACTTACAAATCGCCGCCATATAGCTGTATTATTACTGGAGTGTGGCGTAAAACTGTACTCACTCTTGTTTGTACTTAAAATCTTATGGATGATCGCGAGGAAAATGCCACGTGTTACGTTTAATATTGTGGCTGTGAGCACGAACAAATGATTGATGGTCTGTATCTTCGTTGACCTGTGAAGGTCCCGGGGTAGAATAGGCCTTCTACAACCCATGCTTGCCACAAAAGGCGACTATGCTTGTCGTAAGAGGCGACGAACGGGATCGGGTGGTCAGACTAGCTGACTTGGTTGACACGTCATCGGTTCCTAATTGCGTAGATCGATGCTCACGTTGCTGATCACTGGATTGTCTGGTCCAGGCTCAATTATTTACAGACCGCCGCCATATAGCTGGAATATTGCTGAGTGCGGCGTAAAACTGAGCCCACTCAATGTATGTTCGTGTATTTTGTAATGTGGATTAGTGAAGTGGCGCCGAGAATGTTTTGAAATGTCGGTGGTATTGTGATGGCTAAGGAAGTCAGGAGGTGTACGAGACAGGTAATCAGGTTGTGATCTCAATGCTGGCAGAATATGGGAATATCTTCAGAAGCAAGACCTTGTATTTTATTATCAAAATTCAAATGGGGTCACCTGTACTGTCCTTACTGCATTACACATCTCGGTATGTTACATACTGCTAGTGGATTAAGTTACGATCAGTACAGAGTTGCCTTTTTAGTGATCGATCAGGTGAGGAGGTAACTCGAGCACAACTGCTCGTTGTTTCGTAGAGTGTTCATTATACAGTCAGCAATTGAATAATCATGTTTAAACCCTTCAAGACGTTTGTGGTAGTAATTTTTTACTACGTTATCTATTCTCTAAATTAAACGTTACTTCAGACCTTGCATCGGAAAGACCATGAAGGTGCAAGCCATTTCCTTCCCGGTTCCTTTTGTATTATCAATACTATTATTGTACAGTCCCTTTTTATAAACTGAGGGCTGTTGGTGGGGTCTGTGGGTTGGGTGGTGGTACTATGAATCAGGGCCTAGATTTTCGAAGCTCTCTTAGTGCTAAGATAGTCGTAAGTTAATGTCAGTGAATGGAAGTTAGTGCTAAGAGAGCTTCGAAAATCTAGGCCCAGGATTACAAGACGGGTTGCATTCAGAGCTTGTCTCATTACGCCTAAACCCTTGCTGGGCGGACCATGGGGGTAGCCTAGTGGACAGACCTTTCACTCGTCATGCCGATGACTTGGCATGTCGAATCCCTTTAGCAAAATATGTTTTCTGGATGAAAACATAACTGGCTCTCCTTTCAAGAAATGTTTTCTTTCAGGAAAACACTGATGCACGAGTGAGATGAAAATTTTGACAATGTAAAACACAATTAACATATCACGTAGGAGTTATCATATATATGAGTAGTTGTGAGACATTCACACCTTATTTGTACAATTTGGTAGTGTCCAGAATGTTTTTGTTAAACATGAAAAAAAAGTAATTAGAATTTCTTCATAACATTTCAATAACATTTTAACAGTTGTGAAACATATATAAAAGGCAACAAGAAGAAATCATAGACATTTAAAAGAATAAAGAAAAAAACTGTTACGAAATGTCGTGAAAATGTTGCCCAAATATTATGTTATATGGCGATTTATTTACAATATAATGATTAATTGTAAATAAAAGTGTTGAGTAAAAAATAGCGATACTTGGGACGCTCCGAAACCAAGCTTACAGCATCGACTTGGGCACGCCCGCATCGCTGCGCCAGAATAATCAAAATAAGCCCTCAGCCGACTGGAACCTCGTGACGTCAGATCAGGCGATGATGACGTCATGACCACTGTACCTGAACCTTGGTGCAGTGGCCGGTAAGAGCGTCACTCAGTGTGACCTAAATTCCAGACGACGTCTGCCACAAAACTTGTAAACTTTGCAAGGCGTTTTCTGCCTAGCGTGTTTGGGTTATCACATTTGGAGTTGGACATCTGCCACAATTTTTCGCCTAATTTTCACGTATTAATATAGACACGGGTTATTTTTTCAAAGGGAGCTACATACTGAAAAAGAGATATTACGTTGACCGTTCGAGCTTCCAAGGCACGTGATTAGCGCCATACTTGAGAACCGGCGAGGGGGCCAACCAAAGACGTATATTCACGTGAATATACGTCTTTGGATGATACCAAGTGGGGCATCTCATTTCACATTTCGAACATTGTTACAATGTATACTGGGGCATCTGTTTTTGTTGCAATAAGCAATATTGACAAGGACAAATTATAGACTCGTGTTCCACCATAATTTCAGCGTTGTCGTATTTTCACCAAGTCTTTGTTTACAAATAAAAAAATATAGCCTAGGTGTCAGTGCTGGCAAGTGGAACAAATACGTGTAATTTCCCACGTTAACGGCAGACTTGAGGAGTAGATACACAGAGGAATACGTGTTTATAGCCATATTCTTCAAGTAAACTGGGGCATGATTTGTGAGCAGACTATTTCCAGTGTTGGCACAGTCACCGCAGTAAGTGTGCGCGCTTATTGTCCCAACTCAAGGGATTAACTTTAACGGTCAATATTTTAACGTTTGTATTTCTGAGCTCCACTCCACCAATATGTAGTGTTACTAACATCATTTCCCTTGTTGAGAACTGTATCCATACCACAGATTCCATATATTTCCCTAACAGAACATACGAATGTCAAACACACCTCATTCTGGCTGGTGTTTCCCTGTCTGTCATGACAATGTTTACAGTAAAGGCTGGAACAATGACGACATTATGTGTTATCTGCCAGTGTGAATTTAACGGAGGCGTAGTGTTACCCACACGTGTAGCTAACATGGAAAAAACAAACAACCCATATTACCAATACATATGTGAAATCAGAAAATATATCATAATGTTAGTAAACAGCAATTTTCATTATAGATTCAGTTTACCTGCACTATGCTTAGGTTGCAACACATTTACTCATTGGCTACTAAAGGGGTACCGCATACCCTGGTTCCCTAAACCCTGGTTCCTTAACCCTCAGAAATTATGCAACACCTTACCTTATATCATCAACCCTCTAATTCTATTTAGGTGCCACACTCACATCCTGGTTCCTGAACTCAAACCTGCTGAAAGAGTGCCTTGAGTAGACCATCCACCCCATGTAGACCATACTCCCTCTTGTAAGCATTACACTATGTCTCTACAGTGACCATTCACCCCACATAGACCATCCACCATGCACAGAACCACACACAACTCCCCTTGAAGCTACACAACCCACCTTGAAGACATGGGAGCCCTTAAGAAACTCTGTATTACCAATTCACTATATTGATAGCCCATGATCATTCTGAAGACTATATGACCACCGGACCATTTACAGAAAATGATTATCTTGTAACTTCTTAAAACCTGTTCAGACAGGCTGTCATCTAGATCTACCCACACTAGGATATATCTGGCAATTTTCCACAGTCAACTTCACCACTTGACCATTTGAACAAAATGCACATTCAATATATATCTTCCATGTCAGTGGTGTGACTGTCTTGAAGTTATCCAGCATCACTTGCTGGTTATAAGAACAAACTGAAATAGGTTTGTTTCTGTGTTATGCAAGCCATTATGTCTACCTTGAGTAGATTAGCTCATGATCTCAGTCACTGAACTGTCTGGTCCAGACTCACATACTTACTATCATGGTATGGCTGGACACATTACCGAGTGCAGAAAACAAACAACCATACAGACAAACAAGCATTTATTGTTATTCCAATCTGAACTAACTTAAAAGAAGTTTTAAGGTAACTGAATAGTGGTTGAAATTTCAGTCTTCAGTGTTTTGAATGCAATATCTTTTCTCTATATAGTTAAGTTAAACCTGCAGATCAAATCGACATCAAGCTTCACTTATGATTATTTTGTGAAATCATAAACGTTTGGTTATTTACAGTCATAAATAATCAGGGTGTGGACTAGACACCTTGTAATCCAAAACTGCACATACAGTTTGTTGAAGTAGAATCACCACCAAAAAGTGATGTCTGTCATACATATGTGACATAATGAGGCAGCATCCCACATCTTTCATTCAGCCTCACCAAACTGTATGTCATCATTTCCGATACCATGTCTCTTCAAGGTTAAGTTCTGAAATTAAACATACACAGCATGAAAAAAACAACTGTTTTCTGTGATAAAAGAAGGAAAGTCAATTACATCTTTTGTAGCTGACCTAGACATATCAAGTGAGTGTGTGAGTTTACGCCACTTTAGCAATATTCCAGCAATATCATGGCGGTGGACACCAGAAAATGGGCTTCGCACATTGTACCCATGTGGGGAATCGAACCCCGGTCTTCGGCGTGACGAGCGCTTTAACCACTAGACTATCCCACCGCCTGAGACATATCCAGCAGTATATGAAGTTGTAAATAACATTATACATGAAAAACACCCATCCCCATCCCATCAATTGTTAATACGACCCGTGAAGGTCCCGGGGTAGAATAGGCCTTCAGCAACCCATGCTTGCCATGAAAGGCGACTCAGCTTGTCGTAAGAGGCGACTAAAGGGATCGGGTGGTCAGGCTCGCTGACTTGGTTGACTCATGTCATCGGTTCCCAATTGCGCAGATCGATGCTCATGTTGTTGATCACTGGATTGTCTGGTCCAGACTCGATTATTTACAGACCGCCGCCATATAGCTGGAATATTGCTGAGTGCGGCGTAAAGCTAAACTCACTCACTCAATTGTTAATACTATATGCCTATCAACAATGATCCTGCCTTCTTGGTATAGCAGTGAGCTAGCTGGCCTTTAAATAGTTTAGACCAACACTCTGAGAACCTGCATACTGACAACTCATCAAGGGAGCAAACTCTTCAACCGAAGTGGTTCATTTTCAAAAAAGATATCTCCTCTTTGTCAACTGGTAAGCCACAAGAGACCGGAAGTACCACCTTATTGTATTACTGGAGTAAACCCGTCTGCTGAAACAGACCAGCTGTTGGATGCAACGTACTTCTTAGATGACTGTGCTGCACTGGGACACCAGGTGTTCCTGGACACCCTACACAACTGATGAAGGAACAAGCAGTCCAGATGTGACAATTTTGCTGTAAGAAGAAGCCAGTTTTGAGAGTAAAATGTTATTTATACACATTTATGCAAATGTCAGACAGCTAATACATAAAACCTGGAATGGATCAACTGTTGCTCATTTGTTTCTGTACATTGTATATACACATGAAAAAAGGTATCTCAAAAACCCATGTTCTTTGAACAGTATTAATGCTGCTGTTCACTAGAGCAAATTAAATAATCCAAAACTCAAGTTAGCTTACTATCTGAATGCACTTAATGTACAGAAAATAGAAATATTAAAGTAAAGAAAAAATGGAAACTTGTAGTTTAATTTGAGAAGCAAGTGTGGTTGTTTTAATATTCAGGCACTCAATAATCAAATGATATTTGAATCAATTATATGCACTCAGTAAGTAAACTGCAAAATAGCATGTCAAGTTTCCTTTTCTCTGTTTTTTAAGAGTATGTGTTACACCTTTATTAATTATCTTATTAATCTGTATACAATGACTTTACTAGAATATAATTTGGGGGTGTGAAGAGAGATAGTATGGGCACCACTCTTTCCCATCATCGCCTGATGTTCCACAATGAAGGCTAGAGAGAAGAGGTAATATCCTAGCGCAACTAAATGGCATTTGAAGATGTTGGATCCTTGCTTTCAGTTTTAGTATCTACCTGCTAAGAACATTTCCCCTCGCAATGTTTCTGCGATTCTTTTCATCCCTTGAATAAGATTTTAAGTTTTACCGGGGCTGTCACTTCTTCACTGGAGTGAGTGAGAGTGATTTTAGTTTTTTACGCCGCACTCAGCAATATTCCAGCTATATGGCGGCGGTCTGTAAATAATCGAGTCTGGACCAGACAATCCAGTGATCAACAACATGAGCATCGATATGTGCGATTGGGAACCGATGACATGTGTCAACCAAGTCAGTGAGCCTGACCACCCGATCCCTTTAGTCCCCTCTTATATAATTACGACAAGCTGAGTTGCCTTTTATGGCAAGCATGGGTTGCTGAAGGCCTATTCTACCCCGGGACCTTCACGGGTCTCTTCACTGGAACTCAATAACAACACCTTCACTATATAATAAACGCACCTCTTAAAGTTCACTTCCTTTTGAGAGAGACAGGTTGTGTTTGCATGAACCAACGTTGTGCACATTCGAAAATACATATCTAATCAAAGATAATTGAGGATTGATTCGTAGAGGAATGCTTTCCTCTACAGTATTGCTTATAAATATCGGCCAAACTTCATACTTCAGACTTCTACATTTAGTACATATTTACTTTTCTGTTCTTAAACAGGTTTTGTAACGTCGCACGCACCCATAGCAGTCCTGGCAATGGCAGTCACGTGATCACGTTCACTCACAAATTCCAAGAAAGCAATCGGAACATTTGCCTCTGATTATAGACATCTCATGTACGGATAGCACTCTCCATTGTGTTTGCATTCTGAACCAATCGCCCCCTTCCGTAAACTGTTGCGACAACACATTATCAATTTGATAATAGTGCTGCCTGCTCGCCTCAATGTTCCTGACAAACATATACTGAGAGAAAGAAAAAAGGGACTGCATAATATTTCAGATTTCAATCACGTCAAACATACAGACTTGATTTATTGTTTTCAGTTTAAATAAAGTAAAGTAGTTTCGAGTCCCCGATGTGCTCTCGCAAATTCCAATCAGTATAATCATTGTATATATACTCTGGTCGGGGAATAGATGGGATCCTGTATTTCGTATTTCCTTCAGTGTAGTTACATCTGAATTCTCTGAAAAGTGATTGTTGTGCGAGATATGCACTGGATTTACCTACGTCCTTGAAATTACACAGAAACGTAGACCATTTCATATACTAACTCATGGTGTAAGTTTAATTACATGTAATTAAAGGAATGATCACTCACAAGTATATTTACCAACATTCATGTTAGATGGTACCGCTGATAAAATTTTAAAGGAAGCCAAAATCAAGGGTATTGTTTTCCATCGTCGCTTTGCTTTTCGTCCTCACATAACATACTCAAAGAGCAAATGCCACAGGCTGTTTACATCTTACAAGTTCATCAAATTTAAAGTCTATAGAGGGGATTAAAAAATACCTATGCATATAGATCCCAATTTTAATAGAATTTGAACAAAATCTAGCAAGTACTCTAAAAGTGACTTTGGACTGTTGAAGACCAAACTTGTAGCATTTCTGGATAGAACGGGTCAAATTGCAAGGCTGCGTACTGTGCTTGTCATAGATTTTCAAACCAGAATTGATTGAATTCAGATGATCTACTGTTTGTACAGCTTTGCTATGCAAATAAATTCCAATTTTAATAAAATTTGAACAAAATCCAGCTAGTTCCCTAAAAGTGACCTTTCACCATCGAAAACCAAAATTGTAGCATTTCAGGAGAGAATGGGTCAACTTCGTAGCTGGGTACTGTCGTTGTCTTGGATTTCCACACCAGAATGGATTGAATTTAGATGGGCTACTGTCTATGTAGCTCATTTATAAAGATACATTCCAGTTTCATTAGAATTATATCAAAAACCTAGCAACTACCCTGACAGTGACTTCTGCCTGTCAAAGACCAAAATTGTAGCATTTCAAGACAGAATGTGTCAACTTGCAAGGCCATGTACTGTGCTTCTCATGGATTTTCACACTAGTGTTATGGTTAAGAATTTACCGTGACAAAACGATGTAAGAAATCCCCTTGTGAACCAGCAAAGCAGAACAAAGACAAGTCATACACGTTCAAATTGTATTATTATGCAACGAGAGCAAGGTACACAAAGTCAGAAGTCAATATAACAATGCTAATTACGAATACAATTCAAAGAGAGACAAAATCTGAGTCAGTGGGTCACAAAAATATAATATATCAATCTCACCAAAGTCTCAGTACGAGAGGCAATCAACTTTGCAGAATGCCAACACAGCGATCAGTTCGACAGCAGATAATGTAGGTCAGACGTTGAAGGGTTTTCAAGCGTTGGTAGTGATGTAACGCCAGCAAATATAAATGAGTGTGAGTGTCACTGTCAACACGGCAACCAGCCTTTTTATATATACTAAGTCATTTCCCGAAAGTTCGGGCATTTATGACAATTGTCAACACTGTAGAATGCCCTCGAACAAGTCTCCCGGAAGAAAACACATAGAAAACTAGGAGCAGATAAAATCCGGAAAACCAGAATCCTAAAAGTGTTGACCATCTATTAAAACGAAATGTGACCCAACATAATTATTATTCACGAACACGAAATGTTGTGACCCAATAATAATTATTACTGAATTAATAACAAAAACGCAGTTAATACATACTCGTAACACTAGAATTGATTTACCTTAGCTGGACTACTGTCCATTATGCACATGCATTCCAATTTTATTAGAATTTGAACAAAAGCCAGCGATTACTCTGACCAGAGACCATATATAACCGGAAGGTAGCAGCAGGGTGTCGATGTGTATCAGTTACATGCCAGACCATAGCGCTGATGTTTAATGATGAACTGTTGGAGAGGGCCGTCCCTCTATTATATGGTCTCTGCTCTGACAGTGACGTCTGCCTGTCGAGGACCAAAATTGCAGCATTTCAAGACGAAATGGGTCAACTTGCAAGGCCGGGTACTGTGATTGTCATAGTGTTTCACATCAGAATTGAGTCAATTTAGATGAAGCATTATCTATATGGATACACCGTGCAAAAACAATTCCAATTCTATTTGAATTTGAACAAAACCAGCAACTGCCCTAACAGTGACTTCAGCCTGTCAAAGACCAGTGTTCATTTTGACTTACTGGTCACTAACCGAGAGCCGCGATGCGGTCATGTCTTGACTGTATAGGACCACATGGCGGCTCTCGGCTAACTGGTCACATGACATGTGTTATGGTACCGTCACTTATGATGTAGTTTTGTGGATGGCAAAAGTACTTGCATTCAATAATACTGGTCAAGACAGACATGACAAATATGAAATTGAGCATTACATGTCACAGTATGGTACACCTACTGCATCATTGGAGGTAAGAAAGAACCATGTTTTGATACAGACAGACAGCAAACACACACACCCCCACCCCCCACCCCGACATCAGATCAAAACAATCACAACAGAGCTCTTGACATTCAAATTCAGGCACATCTAGTAAATGATAAGACTTACACCCGGAAGGCCCCTGAACTTTTACCATAGGGACAATTTCTTTGAATGGCATTTTTGGAAGTTGAATACATTTAGTTATGTTCAGGTACAATTGAAGACACATCTTAAAACTCATCCAAATGTGGGATATAGATATTCCAGTCATATGATTTAACTAGAATGAAGTCTGTTGGATACAGGAGGAAGTCTTTCCTACATTTATACTCACTGTGGCATTTTAGCCATTTCCATTGAAGCACATGCAGTTGATATTAAATTTTCCAAGTGGCTGGACGATTTTAAGTTTAGCGGGGCTGTCACTTCACCAAAACTTAATAATAACATCTTCGATAAACATGCCAAGCTGCTCGGCACTTAGAATTTACTTCCTTGAGCGAGATACTGGCTGCGTTTTCACAAATATTTTTGTTTTGTTTTTGTTTTTTGTAATTGTCATGGAACCATCACCGTGTACATTCGAAATGCGATATCTAATCCAAGATAACAAAGATTTATCGGAAACAGAATGATTACCCCCATAGCATTGCTTATAATTATCGGTCAAACTATGTACTTCATACTTCTAAAATCACATCATATCTACTTTCTGTTCTCAACCAGCTTTTGGAACACATCGCACACACCAACATCTTCCAAGGCAAGGCAGTCACGTGATCACGTTTCACTCACAAATTTCAGGAAAGCAATCGGAACGTTTGACGTTGTTCATAGATGCCTCATGATATGATAACGCTTTTCATTGTTTTCGCATTCTGAACCAATCGCCCCTTTCCGTAAACCGTTGCGGCAACACACTGTCACTAACAGTACTGCCTGCCCGCCTCCTCGCCACAGTGTTTCGGACACACATATATTGTGAGAAAAAAATAAGGGATCGCATAAAAAACTTTTCAAAATGTTACGATTGTTTACAGAATATGACTTACATGTCAACAACTAATCCATGTCGGTGTTTCTTGTGCCAGTTTGGGTCGGAGCACAACCACGTTCCAGCAGCACAATTCAGTTCATATGCATATCTAGATGTCAAAATCTATATCGATTTATTTATCCACGAAACTATCCAAATAAAAGAATCAAAATTGTAATTTACACCAATAAAATACGAACTATAGTCTAGCAGCAAAACCTCATTAAATGTCTTTGTGTGGAGTGACGAACAACTTGCGCCTGTTTTAATGTATAGTTAATCAGCGCACCCTAATATAGCTGTGGCTGCATGAATAGTTTTAATAAAGTATGATATAAATACGTATATAGAATATGACCTGAAGACAATGAACTAGCATGGATACAATACGAGTTTATGAGTTTATTATTTAACGCCAAACTTAGTAATATTCCAATTATATGAAGGCGTATGTAAATATTCTATAATCCGATTGACTCAAAAGCAGGTGATGAATTGCAGTCCGACTTTAAAATTAATAAACATATAATACTCAAAGAAACGCTGACCATAATAAAAAAAAAATCAGACAACTCGGTGAGTTTTTAGCAGAATTTATGTCCTTAAAGTTAAAAAGTTGTTCAACAAACTACCATTAAAATACTGACACAGTTCACTATTTCTACAAGGAAGGAGTTCACACAGAGGGATATCTAGAGAAGAGGATCTATTCTGACATAACAACATTCAGAAATGTTATTTCATCCAAGTGAAGTTACCGCTCGCTGACCTTGCAAATCTGGAAAAGTCTGACTGCTGTGGCCTTTTAAATCTTGTACAAACAATCCACATTGATTAAGATGACAAAGATGGTTAATCAGGGCATTTGATAATTAGGATGGTTGAAAAGACATCTCATGAGTCTGTATTCGTAGGGTTTCTTTCTACATATACTTCCTTTAAATAACGTTATTATATGTGTATTAGAACAGAAACTGATACTCAGATGAACGCATACATTGATTATTGTGTACGTGAAGCAACGGGGCTACACAATCATGGATACCTATTTTGCCCCGTGTACAAAACTTTGTACATTGCAGTATGGTGTGTAAAAAGGGATTGCAATAGAACCAATTGACCTTCTTATAAGTGGACCCCCACGTAATAGTGGCGTACACGTCATAACATTATTAATACGAGTTTTAGTATCGACATCAATATGCAAATTTCAAAACAGTCCTTTAGTGATTGAGAACAGTAACCTCGTAAAAGACACGTGACGTTTGTGAGTGACTGAGTGTTTTCCCACCTTATGCCTTATAAGTGGACCCCCACGTATGTGTGGCGTATACGTCATAATATATTGGTAATACGAGTTTTAGTATCGAAAACAATATTCAAATTTTAAAATAGCCCGTTAATGAAAGAGAAAAATAACCTTGTTTGCTGGCGTTTATGGGCCGTTCTGGTTAATACCTAGAGGTGGGACAATAAGCTAGCACACTCACTACCATGACTCTAACAGGCAACAAACAGGACTGGAAAAAGACAAAGTGGACAATAAGACTATGTTTTATCTTTTACACCCTGTAGGCAGGCAGTGGCCTAGTATCCACAGCAAATAGGAACATTATCAGCAATTACATCGAGCTTCCACAAACCAGTGGTTGACAGAGTGAGCATATTGTCCACTTGATACACTATGTTTCACCTTTGACGCCCTGTCGCCAGATGTGAGATACCAGATGTATTCATGCTTTACAGTAAGTGCTAATACACACACAACAGGGTGCTTGTTTGGGATTCTACCACACAATGGACGAAATTTCGGCAAAATGGCCGAAAATATCTCAGATGACAGATTGCTTGGAGACTACGGATCCGTTGCTATTGAACGTGTGCTGCTACAAACCAACCAGATGTGGCACAAATATCACTTGCATTCATGCATTACAGCAAACACTAACGTCCCTTCTATCTTCACTTTAAGTTTAATAAATAGATTTCGGTTTGTTTTAAACTGGTAATATTAGCTATCTACCTGTTCATAACACTAGATTATGAGACTACAACTCTCTAAATTTCCCAATGCGGTTGAGGTGAGTTGGATGTTTCGTCACACTGGCATTGTTCTAGCCATATAGTGACGAGATCAAATCTGATTTTACACTCATTATAAGTACCACATTATTGCCAAAAACAGAAATTCGGAACAGCAAATTCAAAATTAGTCAATCCGCCTTTCACATTGGGCATGCGCAGTTACAATTTTGCAGGTCAACTTGCCTCAGGTAGCTAAGGGACCGTTCATATTTTGTCACCAGGGTGAGCGATGAAGATTTTCAGGGGGTGTCATTCGTTTTGACCACAGAATACAGCTGGGATCAGCTGTTTTGTACAGATGTTTTAGGTGGGGTCAGCTATTGTGTATATGGACAAAAGCTGTTTTGTGTGTGTGTGTGTGTGTGGGGGGGGGGGGGGGGGGGTCATGTGTTTTGAACACAGAACGCGTGGGGGGCTGTTTGTTTTGTCCCAAGTCATCTATATATTGCTGATTGTTTTCATTTGTCACAATAACAAAACGTGTTACCGTCAGACATAAATTGCTCAGCGTGCAGCCAAAGCGAGTTATGTCCCTTCCTTTGAGCTTCCGCATACTCTTCGCTGTCCTCTTTTGGGAACTTGGTGAAAACTCGCTTTCTGTCGCTTGGTTAACATACATTCCATTTGGAATACCAAACCGGTTTTTGATAGTGTGAGTGAGTGAGTGATTTGTTTTCTTTTAATAAGGCGTCTGTCTTCAGTATCATTTATGTCTTTTCTGCGATGAGAGTGAGATTGAGTATGGTTTTACGCCGCTTTTAGCAGCGGAGGGCCGCCAGGGGGACGTCAGAAATGGACACATTGTACCCATGTGGGGAATCGAACCCGGGTCTTCGGCTTGACGAGCGAACGCTTTAACCACCAGGCTACCCCTACCGCTCCAGATGACAAAGATCGTTATTCAGGACATTTGATTGCCAGTATGGTTGAAAGTTCATCACATCATTCTGTATTAGTGGGGTTCTTACTAAATATATACTTCCTTAATGCAACGGTGTTCATATGTGTGTGTTTCATATGTGGGGGCACGCCAGAAATAATCACTTAGTACCCATGTGGGGAATCGAACCCTTGTCTTCGGCTTTTAAACCTTGTACTGAACTTACAGTATATTACAGTATAGTGAGTAAGTAGAACACGTCACAATTTAATTCTGGACTCACAATAGTCCAGAAACTTTCAGCACTGTGGCCACTCTCCTGCAAGGGATTTAGCCAAAATAAACATGCAGCTGGTATGTATATGTGCTAAGGATGAAAAAATGAAATATGTTCTATGTTCATATAGATATAATATCTTTCATCTCAAAACGAAACACACCTTTCTGACATTTTTTTACATGGTTATCTTTCTCCTTCACGAATGGGTCATTTTGATATTTACATATTTGCTTGGATACTTAAACTCGTATTATGTATATTATTTTAGGTATCTGACCTTCTTATAAGATGACCCCCACGTACACGTGGAATATACATAATACGAGTTTAAGTATCCAAGCAAATATGTAAATTTGTCAGCAATGTTATAGGCGATGCTTTGCAACAGAACCTTGTTCAAACAACCCAGTGGTTGATATAATGAGCGAGTGTTTTTCACCTAATCACTAAGATTGCGTGTACTGTAAGAGTTTATGGATCAAACCAGATATTAGTCGCTATCTTTCTTCTCTCGTGTAAACAGCCTCCGTGCTGTAATGGTGAGAGCGTCCGCCTGGTGAATGAAAGTTCACGTGTTTTATCCACGACCGCGTCCTACCAAAACACCTTAAAATATGGTACATGTTGTTCCCTATCTGGTGAGCACTGCTTTTTCCACAGTATTAAAGTTATTCTTCCATAGAAACATTCAAAATGTGATTTGAACATGGCGGTAAGTACACGCCAAATAACTGAAATCACATTTCTACTTGAATAGCCAATCAAAACATTGATCTGGAGACGAACATGTGTCCATTATGTGTATTTACCAATGTACAGGTGTGATAATGAAATACATATCGAAATATATATTCAACAACTATTAAAACGTGTTTAGACAATACCAGGCTATCATAAACTACATTTATCTCGAAGTCAATATATACTTTCTACGTAAATGGACTCAGGGGGAAATTGTCTGGTGTCATTCATGTGTTTGTATGGCATCAGATGATCAGATCATAGCATGAACTGCTTGCCGGCTGGCCGTAGCAAGTACATTTCATGTTGGGCTTGTACTTTCAAGATTGTATGAGTTCTCATGTCCTGCAGTAAATTAAAATGTTGCAGTATCCTCAATAAGTTTTAACCGTTGGCTCTTTTGTTGTATTTTAAATGTGTTCTGGGAGAGTTTAGTCAGGGCCAGCAGCTTCTAAAATATGTAGGTCCTCGCAGTTGCTGGTCAGTTTTTGTATTATTTCAAATAGTGCCGCTTCCTTTTCTCACAGTGGATTCTGGGTTCTGTCTCTATGGGTCGTCAGGAGGGATATACACTGTGAAAGTAATATCATAATTGGCAGTATATAAAACGTTTAAAAATAATAATACTGTTGGGAACACATTTCCGTTACACTTAAAAAGAGAACCGTGCGAACAATGTCGACAAAATGCCAGAGAATGTCTCTTTATATATGGTTTGAAGACTGCGGATACGTTGATATAGAGCATACGAACTTAAGAAACATGTGCTGGTACCATCCAACCAGATGTGGCACAAATATCACAGGTATTCAGACAGGGTCATTTATGCATTGCTGATTGTTTTTCATTTGTCAAAATAACAAAACACGTCACCGCTGAACACAAATGGCTCCGTGTTAAGCTAAGCGGAGTTACGCGCCCTTCTTTGTGCTTCTCTGCCGTCTTTTCAGAACTTGGTGACGCTTTCACCTGGTGCCACCTGGTCTTTTTCATTACCAAACCTGTGTTTCATAGCGTGAGTGAATGAGTGAGTGATTAATTAACAAGGGGTCTGTCTTCAGTATGCTTTCTGTCTTTTATGCGATGCGGGTGAGTGAGTGAATATGGTGCTACACTGCTTCAGCAATATTCCATGAATATCACGACGTGGGACACCAGAGATGGACTTCACACATTGTACCCATGTGGGGAATCGAACCCGGGTATTGACCGCGACGAGCGAACGCTTTAACCACGAGGCTACCCCACCGCTAACCACGACACCACTGAGCTCCACAACATTGTAGAATGTTGAAAATGCCGACCTGTCGTACTATGATCCGTCTTCTCAGTGGGTTTATACAGCATGATATTTATATGCATACATAAAGAGATTCAAGTCCTTTCATTTGGAAACAGAAGTTATCATGTACACACATTGCCCGTTACAGGTTCGTTATATGTGTAACTCAGGGAAAATGCTGATTATGGAAATCAACCATAACCTATTTATATGAGTCCAAGTGAAAACAAAACCAAAGCGAATATTACTAATTAATTAATTCACACGTTGCAGAATGTCCCGTTATACTGAGACACCTTGCAGTTTCAAAGGAATTTATAGTCAGGTGAAATGAGAATATTTAGCTCAAATGTCAACGTACATGAGTGTGTAAGTGTAGCTGCTTGTACTAACCAGATTTATACTGGTTTTATCGTGTCAGCATACTGAGATAACATGAATACTCCACTCATTAAACTGATTCCGAGCTGACCAGTCCTTGTTGTACCCGTTAATGCCGAGCGCCAGGAAGGCACCAACAATTTCCATGTTTTAACGTCTTTTGGTATGACACGGTCGGGATTTGAACCCGCGACCTTCCGCTCTACGGCTCTTAAAGCTCAAAGGCAAAGTATACTCCTTTGTGATGGACTGAAACTAGCAGTTCAAACCTGCTTTCACAAGCTCCATCATAAGTGATTGATGACTGAATCGTAATCCAGTTCAACTGCACAAATGGATGACTGTTTTTAGACCCCGTCTAAACTAGACTAGACTTTGAGTTTGAAACACCTTTCTACATGTATATACCGTGTCCTCAAGTATTTATTTATTACATGAGGTCGAAAGGTGGTGATCGAATGGTGATGGAAAATGAGTAATTCACACTCATGTGGCGTCTTTCAAAACATATATTTACTGTTTATAAATCATGCGCATTTGCAAATGTGGAAACGTGAACTCCATGATGAAGCTACAGGATCTCAAAAACAGTAAAATAGTATCTCTGATCATGAGCTTCTCCACACCAATAGAGATAAAGGTAGGTGTCTGTTAACTATCAATTATACATGTATATGTAGCATTGGCATGTTTGAACTATCAGTTTCTCGCATTAAGTGGAATTACAGTAAAAATTTCAAAGAAGATTTAGATGTTGTTCAGAAATAAGTTTCGGTTATAGTTGCGGGGGTTATAATTGCAGGGGACAGAAGGGTTTTGTCATGGCTTTTCTCGTCGTGTTGCTGACTGTTTTGGTTTGCGTGTGTGCCGTGTGTGAGGGACATATAGATACTTATAATATGAAACTCTGCACCCACAATGCTTTAACTTCAACGTGGAGAAAAAGAGAGGGTATCTCCAGAATCCATTGTTTCACCATGTGCGTTCGTGATTTTCAATGCATGTTTGTCAGGATATCTGGAAATAACTGCAGGACGGCATCTGTTGGGGACGGATCAAACACCACCATCGTCGATGAAGCTGCTCAGATGGGACGTATCTATAGAGTGGATAGGGGTGAGTTTGTGAGGTGAGGTGAGGTGAGGTGAGGTGAGGTGAGGTGAGGTGAGTTTGTGTCACTAGTCAGAATGACTAACTGACATGTTTACCATTTCCGGAAGTGTCTGTCTGATTGAGTTAACATTGAACGTCACATCAGCAATATCTGAGCCATATCGTGACGAGAACATTTAACATAGGATATATGCATATTGCAAAAATCTGTCAACGAAGGACAGTAAAACAACTAGAATATCACAATGTGAATAAAAACTAGCATGGAAAGAAAATACAAAATAAAAACAGGCTATGGATTGCCAACAACAGAAGGTAGATCACCATACTAGGGTAGGTCTCTTTACCCATGGTATGAGACTGATGACACGTTGATATAGGGCATGCGGACTTGACAAACATGTGCTGGTACCATCCGACCAGGTGTGGCACAAATATTACATGTATTCGTGCATTACAGCAAACACTAACCCCTTCAGTCTTCACTTCACAAAGCTAGAATCAAACTTCACGTGTCTTCATACTCAGCCCCTGGAACCACTGTCCTGCAGAGTGCAGTGATGGGGTGGCTGTCCGCCTGCGTTGTCAGTGATCGCGTGCTTTTTTTGGTAGTGAATGTGTGATCGGTGTAAAAAATGTAACAATTTGTGAAACATGAACAGTATGGTTGAAATATTAGCATTTCACGAATGCACTGGATGTAGAGCTTATAAATACAAAGTTTCAAGTTGCTAGGTTAAACACGAAAGAAGCAATCGTCGATTATCGGCAGATGATATCTTTACAGTCGTGTGGGTTTATACCACCTAACACGGATTACAACCTATAGAGCGACACCAAGTGATTTTGACTGAATCGTCTATGAAAACAAGTGTTGTAACTCGAAAACAAGGTAAAGCAGGAGACAAAACTAAGTCACAGTACATTGTGAGAACATATAACTTTCATTTTTCACAACAGCTTTCGCGATTTCAGGTTTGTACAAACCTGTAAAAGAAATAATTTACCCCCTGAAATGTAGATGAATTCTGCACAGACCCTTATTTCAATCAGACGCGCTGCTCTGATTGGTTGAAATTTCGTTTGCGGCTCAGAATTGTGCACTGTTGACAAAACGGTCGATTTAAGGTAATTAAAGATCGAAATAAGCATTTTTAATGACGGGGTTTCATTCATAACGATGTCAGCAAGTGATTTTGCATTTGTACCCTATTAGAGTATATGTGACCTTTAAGAGTTATGTTCCTTGGTGATTCAGAGACAGAACCATCTTAGCTGCTTTTTACACTATCACATCAGATTCGTTGTTCCGTATTTCAGAACTGGAGTCTTCAGAAAGATTTAACATGAGATGATCATAAAATTCAACAATTAAAAGACAACGTTATAGTATTTGGTCGGGATGAAGCACTCGTTACGAAAAATATTCCAATTTTAAACGTAGACCATAACTACACTGCTCTTTCTGTGTTTCAAAAATGAAGCTCATTCTGTATTTAAAAAAATGAAGTTTAAACCGGAAGTCTGTGCTATTCTTCACCGTGTCTCCAGCAGAATATAAAGCCTACGTTAACTTCGATTGGACCTCCATGGTACAAAACTGACAAACTGAGGTTTTTGTATCGTCGTCAAGCAGGTATGTAACACGCATTCTCGTCATACTGCTATCATGACCGGGTGTAAATGCCTTATTTCGGGTGTTCCAGTTCTGCTCGGTGCTATAAATGCCATATTTCGGGTGTTCCAGTTCTGCTCGGTGCCGTAAATGCTATATTTCCACCATGAACATGTGTCCCTTGATGACTTTTAACACCAGAATTGTATATTTATATAAGCTCCTGCTTATTGTACCGTGTTTTAGCGTATTGTGTGGAGGACAAAAATAACAAAGAAACAATATAAAGCCATGTTTGTTGACAAGGTAGCTGTTTATATTAACTGCCAGCGAGATAACGAGGGATGTCCCAAATGATATTTTTTTGTAACTACCTTTCTAAACTGATATATTTAGCAGTTCATGGGGACACTTTCTAGTCAAACAGACCGTATGTAGAGTTCATTTCATTCAAAGAACTTCACATATGAAGGTGTTTGTTTGTCTGCATGAACAGTCATTCCAGTATATGCCGAGAAACAAGTTACTCGCCAATGCCACACAGTCCACCGTGATTACGGTGCCATCACCGTCCTTCCAGACGTGGCTTGGTTCACCGGTGCCCCAGTTTTCGTACTCTAGGGGAGTCTTGTCTGTCCACAGAAACCCATGCTTTACCTTGAAATATCTGAGGCCCATCCAAACATAAACTGCAAGAGAGGAGTAACGAATTACTATAGGGTGATTTATAACGCAGAAAGCAAAATGAAATAAGTGGACGTGCCCATGATGATAACATCGATATAAGATTATCTTTCAATAATATACCTGGGTTACAGCTTTAAACGATCGTAAATCTGCCCTAATGCATCCCCTGTCATTCCCCAGCCCATCGTTGTTAGTGGTTGTATCCTCAAAGGTTGTTAAAGTACTGTATAATTATTATCTTCCCGACATGGTAAGTAAGTCCACAAACATTTAAAGTAAATTAAGACTTTCCACATTTGTATTCGTCGGTGGGGAGGTGGGGGAGGGTTCACAGTAACAGCATTCGGTTAATACATATTGAAACGGAGATATAAACAGCTGTTCACGTATGAATGGGAACTGTTTAATGAATTTGCTGTTATTTTTAGCTACATTAAAACCCGAAACAAATCATCAACTGTGACTTTAAATTATTTGTGATCACTCGTGTAATTTTATAATAAAAACTCTCAAAAACATATGAATGTCCCTAGAAACGTCAGAC
Organism: Haliotis asinina; assembly: GCF_037392515.1. Classification (NCBI taxonomy): domain Eukaryota; kingdom Metazoa; phylum Mollusca; class Gastropoda; order Lepetellida; family Haliotidae; genus Haliotis; species Haliotis asinina. Next base: position 29,042,833 of record NC_090292.1, read on the forward strand.
TAAAATAAATAACTAATAAATAAATAAAATATTGTAAATGTTGATTAGTTGTACATGGATAGGTTGTTTTGAAACTCGTAGCGATTCATAAAACGTACAAAGGCCAGAACATGCACGTACAATCACCATATTCGTCAGAAAAAGACTCACTTGGGCCCATGGGATTCGTTATGCAAACCAATCACATGTGCTTGTACTTAATGACGTCACCTTTTTTCAAACAATTGACATTAGCAATGCAACTTTGTTGGCACATTAACAATGATGATGTATGTTTTGCTTATTTGCTTCCGTCCGATGTTGCAGAATCTGTGAGAAATTTCTAAATGATTGTGTGGTTCCATGGTTCCTGCTGGAATTACCCAGAACCGTGTCATACATAAGGGATGGATGTCGAAATATGGGAAGATTACTTTGCATTTAGGCTCATCTGTCTGCTATCATAGGTGGTTCATCAACGACTTACCACTCTTCTACATTAAACTTAATACATCCGTCAACAATCTTCAATGAATACATCTGTTAATGCTGGAAATATTGTAGTCATAATAGTTGTCTTTCTGTTATTGTGAAATATTCTGTGATACTCTTTCTTTTCCTTAAAGGGGAGAGTGTACTGAGGATGTGTTTGGGTTAATTATCGTGTCACATAATTTAACTGCTAGGTATCATGGATCACAAACGATTAGATGGCTGAACATGGATTTGAACTACAAGCTTGTGGTGTGTTGAAGCTATGTATTTTCACCTGTTAAGAGTAAGCTGAGAGATTATCTCCCTTTGTGTTTCGCTCCTGGTGTCACTTGTGGTATTCTAAAAAATCTGAGGTGACGGTAGTGTGGCATTGCGTTTGTCAGAACATTCTAGAACAGTCTAATATGTTTCATGACCAACAACTCAAGAGGCTTCGTCAACATTGGAATTTCAATAGCTGTCAACAAACGTCAATCAGTATATATACACGGATCAAGGCTTTGGTGAGTGTAGAAATTTTGTAACTATTTCAGATCTGTGGCTCAAGGGTATTGTATTACAATTCTGTACTGTCATTCATACTAACCTTGCTTCTTCATCATATTACTGAACATCACAGGCATGTATGGGGTATATGTTGCGGGTTTAAAGAAGACTCACAGGCCTATTAATTATCTCAGTAATTTCCAGACAAACCGTTAAACATTACCTCCAGCTGGGTTTAGAGGTTATTTACAAAAATGTAGCTGAGCATTCAAACCGAACACAATCTCTTGACGTAAGTCATTTATACTGCCACAAAACCCGTTGAGAGCACAGCCACCAATATTCTTTGAAAAACAAAAATACCTGGAGAGACTGATCGGCTTTGAAAGTAAAATTTCTTTATGATTGCAGTCTGCTTTTCTTTGGTGTCAATCTTGACAAGCGATCCTCCTTCTGACTGACACACAGACAAAGCTGCATCCCAAGACATTGGTGTCACGTGTCTCTTGACGTTCATCTTCACCTTCCCAGCTTTCAACGACAGATAGCCTGGTTTCACTGCTGCATTAAGAAAATATTGTCAATTCTATATCAACTCTTTAAACACAAGTGTTATTTCATAGTAAGTATCTATTGTTTAAATGTGCACAAAGTGTATGATAAAGGACTTTCAAAAACAAAAATTACGATGATATGTCTCTGAGACATTATGACGCACGAACTGTTTTGAACCACCGACCAGGTCCCATAGCCCCAAAAATGTCAATATTTACAATGCAATATTTACCTTCAGAGAAAACCAAAGTAAATGAACTGCGATTTGTGATTGTGTCGTTGGAATCGTTCTTTGACTGTGATAAAAAAAAACTGTGACAAGATATAGAAAAGACAAAAGTTGCCACAGACCATTGTTTGTGTCTTTCAATTGTGCATATACTAGCCACATAAAGCAACTGTGCGGATACGAGTGAGTGAGTGAGTTAATGTTTAACGTCACATCGGCAATATTTCAGCCATATCGTGACGAGAACATTTCACAATGAAAAGGACTACATGTATATTCTAAAATCTGTGGACGAAGGACAGTAAAACAACTAGAATATCACGATTAGAATTAAAACTAGGGTGGTATGTTAAAACTAATATTACCCATTCGGGCAGTACAATACAAAACACGGGCTACAGATCGCCAACAACTGAAGGTAGATCACCGTACTAAGGATCGTGGGGACTTACAGTACCTTTGCTTCCTGCATGGACCCTAGCTGGATTCACACCATCCCTTCAGATGTTAGCAATTTAGTCACATCTGGCCACAAATTAAAAATATGCATATACTATGTTACGAGTGTGTATTTGCTGTATATTTTGTTATTAATTCAGTAATAATTCTGATCCTTTTTGTGCGTATTGTAAGAAGCCAGGTTATTTGGTATCTGCATGTTACAAACTCCAGTTTAAAAATCAGGCTACAGGTTCCCCAAATGCTTTTGTGTCCTTCGCACCCAAGGCTTTCTTTCCAGGTGGTTCTGAGAAGAGTTTTGTCTGTGAGAGTACGTCATCAGTTTCTGTAGTTCGGAAGGAGTTTTTGCCCTATGTGTATAAGGGTTCTGTGTCACGTATGGGAGATAATTCTACCCCACAGCCAGTTAGTATCTTGAGGGATACTTGAGCTCTTCAATCTCTGATTTTGAAGGATATTTTGCCTTTTTCTGATAAGTCTTCAGCTAACTCAGATGTTTTGCTTCAGGGTATAGGTGGCAATTCTTCTGCTCCTCTCCATTTTGTGAATTTGACTACAGATCTGATTTCAGGTGAGGTGAACGTTGGTGTTCCTGACTCTCTCCCAGTTCCGGGTGTCGATTTGTTGATCGGTAATGATTTCATGGGGGCAAAAGTTGGCGCTGATCTTATTGTCACTGTTTCGCCGGAGAGTTCAGTTAGTACTGAAAAGTTGGAGGATGAATTTCCGGGTATTTTTCCCTCTTGTGCAGTGACTCGTTCAATGTCGAAAGGCATATCTTCCTAGGCTTCTTTGCAGAATGATACTATTTATGATTTGTGAGGTACTTTTATGGACCATTCTTTGTGTGAGGTGGAGACAGAGGACTTATCTTCAGAGAGTAGTAGCTCTTCAGGACTTCTTGATAAGTCAGATAGTTTGTCAGGTGGTGAACATGTTCTTTCCAGAGAGCAGCCTTATTAGTGCACGGGGTGAGGATATTGAAGTGCGGAAGTTGGCTAGTAAGGCTGTTTCTTTTGAGGAGGTTAGCAAGGTTCCAGTTTGTTATTTTTCAAAGAAATTTGACAAGCACCAAAGGAATTATTCTACCATTGAGAAAAAGACATTAGGTCCTTTGTTAGCTTTACAGCATTTTGAAGTGTACCTTGGTACCACCACTTTGCCAATTGAAGTTTTTACTGATCACAATCCTTTGACTTTTCTTCATAAAAAGAAGAACAAGAATCAGACAGTGAGAGAGTTGATATTTAACGTCACATCGGCAGTGTCTCAGCCATATCGTGACGAGAACATTTAACTTCGAAATGAAATGTATGTATAGTATAAAACCTGTCAATGAAGGACAGTGAAACAACTAGAATATCACAGTTTGAATTAAAACTAGCGTGGAAAGTTAAAACTAATATGACTATTCGGACAATACAATATAAAAACAGGCTATAGATTGCAAACAACTGAAGGTAGATGACCACACTAGGGACCATGGGGATTTACAGTGCCTTTGCTACCTGCATGGACCCTAGTTGCATTTACATCATCCCCTCAGCTGTTTACAATTTAGACATCTAACCACAGATGAAAACTACACATATACTACAACTAAGAAGAGTGGAAAATTTAAATTGACTGTGAATGCTTTTGGACTTACGTGGAGGATCTTCACCTTTCAATAGGTATGCATGAGTATATCTAGTATGGCCAATACGACACCGTCTTAAAATAACCTCTTCAAATCTGGACTGACAGCCCAAGTATGTGTAACCAATATACGGTTTTATTTCATGTAATTTATTTATACCTACTTGGGTGTCCCACCTCTTCTGCTTCAGATGACTAATGTAGGTTCTAGTGCTCGCTTTGTAATCAGAGTGTGGAATGAGAAGTGGTGTCACAGATTTGTTGAGTGCTGCCTTAGCAACAGGATCAGCCATTGTGTTACCAGAAATGCCTACGTGGCTTGGTAACCAACTGAAGACGATGTATTGGCCAGTAGCAAGATTATTATACAATTCAATAATATCAATTAAAAGTGGATGTTTACATCATAAGAAGACAAGAAAGAGAGATTATATATTGTTTACGTTTAGGGTGTCTTTGAATATATATAAGAGCTGTTAATATGGCGTTAGCTTCAGCTGGAAAAATAGAACTATTATCTGGTAATCTAGAAGGTATTGTTCTGGATCCAATGACAGTGGCACAAGGCACTGCGCCACCATCCTTGGACCCATCTGTAAATAAGGATTTATAATTGCTATATTTATGTTTCAATTGATGATATTCTTGTTTGTATTGTAATTCATTAGTTTCTGATTTTTTAAATGTAGTTAATGTTAGGTCCACTTGGGGCCTAACCAATTGCCAAGGAGGAGAAGAAAGAAGACGGGAAGGAGCTATATATTCCAGCCCAATGCCGGCTGAAGAAAGAAATGGTTTAATTCTTAAACCAAGAGGCGGAACAAGAGAAGATTTGTTTTTGTATAAATCCTCATATAGAGAACTGAAAACACAGTTATATGCAGGGTTTGACTCACTGGAATATGATTTTGTTACATACTGTAAAGCTAGTTTTATACGTCGCTGCTCAAGAGATGGCTCATCAGCCTCAACGTACAGGCTGCCAACAGGTGAAGTTCGAAAGGCGCCAAGGCAAAGCGTAAGACCTTGATTGTGAACAGAATCTAAAAGTTTTAGGTTCCTTTTACAGGCTCCACCATATACGATGGAGCCATAATCAAGTCAGTGATCGATAAAGCTGCAGGAGGGTAGCTTGATCCCCACCCCACTTAGAATTTGAAACGACTTTCAACAAGTCAAGTGCCTTCAGGCATTTAGTTTTGAGGGATTTGATATGTGGTAGAAACATTATTCCCAAGAACATGGCCTCCTTTACAACTTTTATGGGAGATCCATTTAGAAACAGTTCAGGTTCTTTATGCGGTTTATATTTTCTACAAAAGTGTAGACAATTAGTTTTTGGATTTAGACAATTTAAAGCCGATTTCATGACACCGTTTATTTATTTTGTTTCAACACATTTGCAGTTGCCGTTCAATAGTATGCATATTTTTACCACGACAAGAAATATTAAAATCATGCACAAATAACGATCTATCAATTGAATCGTTTAAAACTTTTGACAAACTATTTATCTTTATACTGAAAAGTGTGAGAGACAAAATCCTGCCTTGTGGAACACTCTCATCCTGATTGTAATGATCAGACAGGGTAAAACCCACGCGGACTTGAAACTGTCTGTCATTTAAAAAGTTTGCTATGAATTCAGGCAAACGACCTCGCAAACCAAAATCATTTAAATCTCTTAAAATGCCATATTTCCAGGTCGTGTCATAAGCTTTCTCAAAATCAAAGAAAATCGTCACAGCATGTTGTTTATTTACTATAGCATTTTTAACGAAGGATTCTAAACTTACCAAATGATCAGTGGTACTTCTATTCTTCCGAAAACCACATTGAATATTTGTAATGAGGTTATTGGCTTCCAGATACCAAATTAATCTGTTATTTACCATTCGCTCCATGGTTTTACAGACTCAGCTGGTTAAAGATATCGGTCTGTAATTAGAAGGATCAGTATGATCCTTACCTGGTTTAAGTATAGGGACTACAATGGCATTACGCCATGAAGGAGGAAAGTTTCCAGATGTCCATATTTTGTCAACTTCGTGTGAACAGGAGATGTACTCGCCTGCAAAAATATCCGCTCTGTCTGAGTGTCTTAGATATAAGGGCGTTTAATTCAGTGTTCAGCACAATCTTCATAAGAACAACAGTTTCTGATCACTGATGACTCGCTGAATGAACATGATGTCACTGATATTTATAGGCTCCTCCAGCTGAGTCATGTGTGTAGTGACTGCCACTCACAACACAGTCCATGGGTATCGTACTCCTACCTCTCCATGTCAGGGTCAGTGTGTATCACAGGGACTTGTATCGCTTACAAACGGCATTCGACAGACATATAGGTGTATAGATCCTACCCTAGTACTATATAAAAGGAAAGGGATGTAACGAAGAAACCACCCCCTCCTCGATCAAAGTTACATGTTACCGCGTAAAATATTTAAGGCCCCGTCAAGGCCAACGGATCGAAAGCCAGATGATTTCCCTACAACATGAGTTATAACTGGTCACAATCGGATCATTATTTCAAAAGTTATACGCTACGAATCATCGAAAACAGCTACCTCCGCAATTTCACGCCAAAATCATGGATCACCAAATGCGGCGAAAACTCACCTTTTAAATTCGTTTATTAATTCCAGCCACTAATTGACAGCACCAGCGTTGGGCTGGATTCGATCGGCCGCGACTCGGGCCATCCAATTGGCCATTTCCACTGTATATTTTGTTTACAACCAATTGGAGTCTGCTTGTGCGGATCTGCTCAGTTCACTTGAATGTCAAGGTCACTTATGGCCGACATGTGCGTAGGATTGCCGGCTATTTTGGTGAAAATGCTTGCTTACTGTCGAGAAAACGAATGCCGCGGCCGATCGAATCCAGCCCAACGCTGGTGCTGTCAACGTGGCTGGAATTAATAAACGAATTTAAAAGGTGAGTTTTCGCCACATTATACACCACAGAGGGATAATAACACGTTTCAGTACAGGGGGTAGTTCCACTTTGGTTGTTGCAGGGATATTCAGAGACACACGACAGTCCTCAGCTTGAGACTTCATGTCTACAAATGATAAGGTCTCTCCTAATGTCGACTGTTTATACTCTTGGCATCATATACAATGGGATCTTCCCCTGGAAAAATACTGGTTCTGAGTCTCAGTTTATCTTCTGCACGTGGACATATGTCCAACACCAGATAACCATAGGGTTGTTTCATAGCATCAGTGTATGCTTCCACGAGAATCCCTAAACGTCCAGGAAATAAGTGTTTTCCATGGGTCAACATTTCTGATGCATCACGCACATTCTTGAACAAGACAAGGTACCACGTGTTCAGGGCTATAGTTCGTGCTGACTTGCCTTGACAATACAAGTTCTGAGTTAGAAAGATAACACTCAGACATCGATGATGACAGCCTAGTGTAAATAACAGTTCCATGTCTTCAGAACTTAAAACACGATGTAACAGATCATACATGATAATACGTCCATGTTGTCCTTCAGAAGAAAACTGTTCAGTGTCTGCGTCCGTTGGTAATCCCTGTTGGAACACAATGTTTTTGCACGGTTCTTTCCATGTCATCAAACAGAGATTGATAAACACCATACAGTACAAGATTTTCTGGGGTGGGTCCTTCACATAGATGCCATTCATATGTTGCAACAGCCTAAACACCCACTGCGTCTTTCCTGCCACTGTGGGTCCAGACACACAAATAGTGGAGCAAGGTTCAAAAGATGTTAAACTTTTCCCACCAAGGTTTAGTCGGATCAATCACAGTGTCAAGTAATGGCTGCCTTGGGTGTAGTGGATTCAACTTCTTCTCAGTGATTTGGTGAGTTTTAGTATCCTTGATAAGATATGTCTTTGTACTGACAGACAATAATTACTGTCGAAAAGTCATGAGAGCTTCCCTCAAGATCTGGACGTCTGACCGACAACAGTCTTCCATTTCTTGAGCAAAGTCAAAGATTTTGTCCTTTCGTTCTGCATGCCATTGTAGAAAGTCACTCCTACCCTTGGTGGACAAAATGTTCACTCCATAGAAAGAAGCATCAGGACAAGATCCAACATACTGTTGATTGGCGTGGGTATTAAAATAATGTGGGAAATAGCCTTTCTCCATCTCTTCCAGATGAGGCATCTTGGGAAGGATGGCCAATTTGGCAGTGACATAGGACAGACTGTCCAAGAGTCGAATGTTCGAGCCCCGAGGGACATGCAGGGACATGAGTTTGGACCCACTATACTCACTCAGGTAGGATACTATTTTGGATCAGATAATCCAAAATAAAATAACCGTCATGACCCTTGAAACTGTGGGCAAACACCGAAAAGTTTTGTGAGCTTTTGTGAAAAGCCATGGACAGAATAGCGCAGCTGTGTATGGGCCTTTGAACTTGACTTCTCGATGACCACCAGTGTCTGGACATGGAGGCATCTTGAAACATTTGAATTCCTTGTGGCATTTACAACAATGATCACAACGGGATCCACTACATGTACACTTCGCGTCAGGTGTGAAAGGTTCATCCTTACACACATCATAGACAGACTGGGCGATGACAAAGTTAGGTTTGTGTTCCTGACGCCCACACCACGACTGATGACAATTGTCACACATGGTATGGTGAGAGCAATCATCTTCAGGTCCACATTGTGAACAAGGGGAGGGTAGATAACCTTCTGCACAGGTAGACACCTCATCTTGTGAGCTCTCGAAATGAAACATGATGAACTTTTTGACTTCCTGTTTGTCATTCACAGCTAGGGGTGTATGATAACAATAATGATCCATGGGCACCCTCTTACCACAAGGTTGACACATGTAAGTGTCACAATCGTGCTGACCATTTTTGTTTTGCCAAATGTTTATGACTTTAAAACACTGTGGACAGCACCAGTAGGTTTCACACTCTGGTGGGAGGTCACCCTTTTTGGACGTTTTGGGTTGTTTGTGAGCCACAAAACACTCTCTCGATCGACATTGCATGATGCAGTCAGGGCAGGTGTTTGCAGTATCATTGGCTTGCAGACCCGACAATAATTTGGACATTCATGTTTGTGTTTGTTTTGAAATGGGATGAGACAGTGGTCACAAAAATCACTTTGGCTGAAAAAGCCAGAAATGTTCGTGATGGCATGAAAATGGTTGTCCACTAAATAGAGAAACAATTGTTTTCTGTCATCTTTGATTCTTTAGTCATGAATTTATTCCCTAGTGATGCACTGACCACCACAAATTTGCATCCTAAAACAGCTTCAAATTTGGGAATATCTGCCAAATTGGCCATTCTCTCTTTGGACACACCTGCTTTATCACACATGGTTTTGGCAAAAAGGGTTTGCTGTGTTTTTGTGGAAGCTTGCAAGTTGGTGTACAAGGTGGGCGTACATTTCTTGTGCTCCTGAGCCAAATGAGTGGTAGACATGACTAGAAACCTTTTGGTTATGTGTCTGTTTTAAAAGGACCTTTTGCGAACCGGTTTGACACAGAACCGATTTTAGACAGGTTCCCTGGGTCTGTTGACCCTCCGCTAGGGGTAGGGGACATAACTCTAGTTTACGACTAAAGCCATGCAAACATATCTTTGTCGGAGTGAGAGCACAAACGCAAAGACTGATGCGGCGTGTGTGTTACTCTGTGCCTTCATGGATTGTAATACCCAGATGTGATGGATGTATTGTGGATTTTTAACACCGGGCTGGTAAGTCGATCTATACAACGTCTAACAGTATTTCAAGCACGTTGTTTTAATGGTCTGGATGCCTTTATTATAAAGCACCAGGTCCAGATGTGACTCCTTCTACAGGGATTCTGATATTCTCCATGCACAATAACTATGATTTTCACAATTTTCATTTTTACAATATCAATAGTGTGATTTTGCTTCAACATGGCGGCGGGGGACGCGATCTATGACCTAGTTTCACGAATGCTTGGGCGCGATGGCCGTCATGCTTCTCGGTTCATCGTGCGTAGGGAGAGGCATTGTAATGGCAGAATGAACATAGCGCACATCACTCGGAAGCTGTCACACATTAAAAGAAAGAAAGCAGGATTAACACGGACACCCGGGAACATCCCTTCAGTGGATCGTAAACATAGCTTTGAATGGTTGTAGATCGGTCTCACGGGTGGGCAAATGACTTGTTCATTGTTGGAGTACAGTATGAATCAATCCGTTCCTACATATAAATGGGTTACTTGTCCAAGCCCATCTAAACATCTAGACATGCTGGATATGCTCTTGATATTGGACCTACCTGGATATTTCATGGATATATGTGTGAATCGACATGTTCATGGAACTAAACTCCCGTTCAAAAGAAAGTACACAGGCAAGAAAACTTGAAATAGCAGACAAACAACACAACGCAGAGACATAATTGAAAATGTGTACTGAAGCGCAATTTCAAACAGACACAATGACATAAGAATAAACCATTTAGAACCGAAATTGTTCCAGTGACGTCAAAAGTCAAACAAGCATGGGGTCAAAATTACACTTTTCAAAACTGCTGATGAGAAAGTCATTGTCAACAAAACAGACGACATGAAGTCCTAAGAATAGGCAACACACTCAATATCTTGTGTGGCTCAATATCTTGTGTTCAGGTGAACGAGATGCCCATGGCAAAACATCGACACTTTGGCAGTTGAGAAAGTCTGTGGTAAGCCTGGCGGTGTGTGGTCGCGCGTTGTCATATTGGTATAGCGCTCCTTGGTGCTGTTGTACGAAGGGCAATACCACAGGTCGCAACACTTCATTCCTGTATCTCTGCGCTGTCAAATTTCCACGAATAGTCACTAGACGAGTCTTCTGGTCGTTGCAAATGGCTTCCAAAACCACCACACATCCATCACCAAACGGATGAACTTGTTGTATGCAGTTTGGCGCCAAACGTTCCCCTCTACGCCTGTAGACCCTCATCCTGCCATCCAAATGAAACATGTTGAACTTGCTTTCATCACTGAAGAGTACACCAGCCTATTTGCGTACCGTCCTGGTCCACTGTAACCGGTTCCTGCGATGTTGGAAGCTCAAGGCCATCCTGCGGAAAGGTCGATATGCCCGGATGCCAGCTGCGCGAAGTCTCCTCATCACCATGAACCTGCTGATGCGGTGCCCCAATGCTGTTGCAGCTGATGACGTCACAGTCAACATCCGGTTCCGGAGATGCAAAACCCGTAGGTCTGGCCTGTCTGCTGAACCCGTCTAGACAGTCTGATGATGGTCTGTCTTGTGCAGCCGAAGGTCCTGGCAATATGACTGTTAGAAGCTCCCAATTGTGACATTCCGATGGCTCTCCCTCTCTCTGTCCCCGCGTTAGTCTCGGCATTTTCTTAGTGTCCTTTTTGTCGTATGCCTCCTTGACAATACGACAACGTCTTTTATACCCATTTTTCTTGTTGATTGCACGTGCAAGAGTAAAAAAACACGATTTACGTAAAATTTCGTGCAAAATGGTTGAGGGTGCGTTTCGGAGAATGTATCCCGCTAGTAGTTTTCTTTGGACATGTTTTTTTGTGACAATAGGTATCAATTAGAAAGAAGTAAATGTATAATGACCAAATATATGGGTGTGTAGTTTGTTTTGAACGGGAGTTTATTCTAAGTGACATTGTGCTGCTGGATACAATGGATATATGTGCTCATGGACATATGTGTGCTGAGCAATTTCTTATGGATGTCATGAGGTAAACTGTTCTCCCTCAGATGCTGTTTGCACCAATGTGTGAAGGTACACTTACCTTGATGTTCTGTTGATGTATAGTTGAGGGGTTGATGAAAATATATAGCCAGTGAATTGCACACAGTATAATCCAGAGAGGGTTGTAATCCAATGAGAAACAATGTGTGAAATCACTGCAGTGTATATACACTAGTGACTTCAGAGGTTGAACTGAGCATGACATGGGGCTGTTTGGTGGGACTTGTATACCCCACCTAGTCTAAAAATACGTTGTGGGAAAATCCATGTAGAACATGAGTCATGGTCTAAATATAGACACACCAGGTGTTGACACAATAGATCTCAATATACAATAGAGAGGAGTGACTCATGGTCTAAACATAGACACACCAGGTGTCCAGGTCTCTCATTATAGATTGTTTTATACATATGTTTTCTTGACGCGGCATGGACGCCTTGTAACATCACTTTGATTATGATCCACAAACACAAGCTCATGATATGGTCGGGATCATGTCATGGTTTTTAGGTAGGTGGCATGAAACTCGCTTTTACAAATGCATATAAGTCCGATCACAATACATTTCATTTTACAGCTTCTTTTCTCTTAACATGATCACGTCAAACCTGATTTAAATTCAAATCGCAGATTAAAGAATAAGACAATCTTTGTGATCTTTCACAATAATCTCTCTGACAATCCGAATAAGGGTACTTTTTAAACATAACTGATTTTTCTATTATTGTATTTAAACAATAACATTCTATACGTCCGTCAGATACATACACCCCTTTATCGCGATGTCTCAAAGGACTGTTACAAGTTTTAAGAATCCTGTTCAAAGTAGAAAAGCCTTCAGACCATTCACTGCAATGTGACATACACATTGTACTATATATGGGTAGAGCTAGGAAATATCAGAAGGACAACGGTACAGGTATCTCCAATGTTGTAGAAAGCACTCCACTTACTTATGAAAACAAGAAGACAAAGTCATCAATATCCACCCCAACGGCCAAATACTTTTCATGAAAATGCCCACTAATTATTATGACAATATGTCGATGTTTCGGTGTGCAGAGTAAAATGATAGTATTGTAAGATTTTACAGTTCTGCTCCGGAAAAGAACACTACCACCATATTCAGTCGAGGTCGACCATGGAAACGCAAAACTATATTTTATTCAGAAATCCAAACCTACCAAAAGATACCAGTATACCACCAGACCTTTCTATATGCCACGTTTGGTGAAGGAATAGTAAATGGTTTTAAAGTTAGGCTCAACCTCCAATTTCTGTCAGTCAAACCTGTTGTCATGGAAACCGCCGAAAAAAAATTACAAATCACTCACTGGTGTAACCCCCAAAAGGATCATGGTGAACATGGCAAACATGTACAATAAAAACTATTGTCACGTGTAATACTGTTTTCTTTCTGACTCTTTTGGTGACAAGAATAATGAGGACACGCAAATGTTGATTTCGAACATACCAAAGAGTGTGAAAATGAAATTACATGAACCAAGTAAGTCACATGATGGAAACATATGCTTGCTTGCTTGAGCACAAGCAACATTAAGACGTATGCACCATTCATATCCATGTCACTGAAACCCGGTATGATACATAAATATCAAAGGTGTGTAAACATTTGCTAATTTCAAAATTTACATGCATTTCTTCAGCTAATTAATTTTTTTGTTTCCAACCCAAGTAAACTCGGAATGAAATCGGAAATTTCAGCACCACTGAAATTCAGAGGAAATGCTGTGGAATAATCATGTATTAAGTGGAATTTATGTTCGGAAATAACTGACAGTCAGGTCATGGCATACTTGAACGAGATGCTTGTGCGTACGAAAATGTACGACGAGCATATGTTTCAAAGGTATAGAAATCTCTGGGAAATCTCTGGAAACATACGTAAATCCGGTCATAGCATGTATTTCCTACTGCATTTACGTTTATTTCAATGGTGTATTGTCCGGCTTTTAGTCCTGTTGATCCTGGAACCCATAACTGATCTCATCACGCCCTTATTTTATTTATACACATATTGACTGTGTACACCCACTCAATTTTAAAACCCCTGAACCAGACATGAAATCAACCAGGCACGAGTACTTACTGCAAACTCTGGTGTTGCGTGCAACGATTCAATTTGGTCACAATATCGGGGGCATGCCTTTCGACTTTCTCGTCACTTTGAGCCAATGTTCAAACTATCCTCGAGCCTCTTATGGGATGTAAATGGACACATATACCAACTGCTTACTGTAAAGAACATGTACAAATTTGAAACATCTGTCCTGACATGAATTGCTTCCTCCATGATCTCTTTTCTTAAACGAGTGAATGAGTGAGTTTAGTGTTACGCCGCACTCAGCAATATTCCAGTCTGTAAACAATCGAGTCTGGACCAGACAATCCAGTGATCAGCAACATGAGCATCGATCTGCGCAATTGGGAACCGATGACATGTGCCAACCAAGTCAGCGAGTCTGACCACCCGATCCCGTTAGCCGCCGCTTACGACAAGCTGAGTCGCCTTTTATGGCAAGCATGGGTTGCTGAAGGCCTGTTCTACCCCGGGACCTTCACGGGGCCTTTTCTTAAACGACTCAATTCTGGTGTAAACCTAGAGGCCTACCTTTTGACTTTGCAGTCACTCTGAGCCCCACCGGAGCACACCGGAGATCCCATTCGAATGCATAAGAACAGCGGGACGGCTGTAGCTGAGCACATGCAATCTGCGTTTTGTTGGAGGTTGACAGTCCTCGGCCACGGATCGCATAACAAAGATTGCAGTGAAAAAACACCATCATTATCAGAGCAAGTATCATCCTGTAACTTTCGAAGTATCTCTCTTTCTGGAAGTACGCGTGTATTATACAGTAACAGATCTGATTGCCTGAAATATCAACCGTAGGAGATACATATCCAACATAAAGTACACAAGTATGGATAATTAATTGATTGTAATCATACTGTCTTCCTCGCTCAATGTTAGAAGAGATCAGCAATCAGTGAAATTTCATGAGAACTAACGTTGGCATTCTCCACGTTCTTCATTTCAGCTAGCTTCCTGCGTCCCAATGACAGTAACTCAACCAGTAATGCTATTAAAGCCATTAGCGCATTACTTGTCGGATGTGAAAATCGCATGATAGTACTTCTCATGTACAAGACACTCAATGCACCACATTGTGTGTTACTTGCTTGTGCTCTGTTAACACCTAAGCAAAAGAAATACAACTATTAGATGTGAATTTGAAGTCCTGGCACAAACTATCTGGTGTAATTATGACATATTGGTTGATAACAAAAATATATACTGGTTTAGCAACGGAGGTGTTTGTACCTGGCATCGCAAAAGAGAAAGGTTTTCTGACTTGATAGATTTATATTAACACAAAAAAAAAATTTTCTGACTTTTGAAGGAGTAAAAAATCAGTTATTACATATACTACAAACAAAAATTATGGAAACAAACTAAAATTTGATAGTCACTTATGAATTTAGACGTAGTCGTGTACTTTACCTGTGACATACATACATTCTTTTTCTATGTCAAGTATGTTTTCCTCTCCTTTTCTAAGTCTCGTTTTCTGTGTCAAGTGTGTTCTCGTCACGATATGGCGGCACTATTGTCGATGCGACGTTAAATATTAATTCACTCACTCTACCTGTGGCCTGGAACCTGTTCATCAGTCTGTGAATGACAGAGGGAGACACCTTATGACGGCGAGCAACACCTCTTTTGGATTCATCATCTTGTAACCATGCAATGGCCCTGCATCTGTCGTGTGTGCTTAACGGTCTGCACTGTGGAATGGTGAAGACGTTGTCAGGCGTCAAAACTGTCTCCAGCTTGTTTTAAAATAACCATTGCCAAACACTGCTTGAACACGCACTAGTCTGTCGAGTCTTGCCCTTTGAATCAAACACGGTGCTGGTATGTTTGAGCATACCCGTTTTTCGATGATTTTGACAATGTTTCATTTCTTTCAAACTCCACATATATGGAATCAACTGCTTCACTCCAAGTTCTAACATGTAGTTTAAAGAGCCCATTAAGCACACAAAAAGTTGCATTTACCATAGGGTATAAGCGACAACACCATAATCAAAATTATATGTGACTTTAAAATTTTAGCAAGTTCCCACACTTTTTGTTTGTATTTTACATATTAGAGGCAAATGTTTCAGATTTTACAATTGCGAGCACTTAATTTGTCCAAACTAAAATTAGATACAAATGGCAGCAAATACTTCTGTGAAACACTCCTGTGTTAAAAATGTAAATCAGAACACTATAATAAAGACTGGCCCTACAAGACAGTTTTTGTTCAAGATCAAGTATATGGACTATCCCATTTGTAGTTTTTGTAAATGCAGCATTGAATCAATTACCGATCTATTCTGAAACTGAAATTGTTACAGATATCTGGAAAGAAATCCATGAATGGCTCTTAACCGACTCGATTATTCCGTTACATTTCACACAGCAGAATGGCTTACTTGAAATCAAAGGAAAAATAATGTCATAATTCTTGTTGTGCACAATGATAGTTTTGACACAGGACAAATTCAACTGACCCTTTATCAGTCATGCGAAAATGGAGGTAATTAAAAAGAAAATATGTTTATTCCTTTGTGATATTAATTCTCAACATGCACAAGCACAACAAGGAGAGGGAAGAGTTTTGTCAGTGCCAACCTTCTTTCATATAGATACAATGTGTGCTTCCCCCTCCACACACATGTACACCCCTCCACACACGCAATCCTTGTGTGCATCGTTTTTGCTGTGTTTGCATGAATCGCCCTCCCCGAATCAAGCCGGGCGAACCTAATCACTGCGCATGCGCTATAGGCGCTTTATTCTGTTGTATATGATTAATGGCCCGCTAAGGTTTATCGATCTGTACTTACTTTCTATGTTTTTGACATTTCTACTCTTCAACTCTTGAAACATTATGCAGCATCATCATGAGTTAAGCGACAGTAAATATTTTGAGAATTTCTTTGCGTTTCTTTCAGAAGCCCACACAGACGCAGGAAAAGACTGATGTCAAAGATGACCAGTTTTCCATATGTATTGATGAAATGATGGATTCATTAAAACATATCATAGTAATAACAATGATGGCATGATTGACAAATTTACCCATGAGTATATATTTATTGGACGGGATTCTTAGTGCTGGTAAACTAGCCTGGCAATGATATCAGAAGATGCTATCATCTTGATATCTCTACAATCACAGGAAGGTTCAACCCCAAAGTTTCTGAAACGTGTTTGAAACCCCCTTGAAAAACGTTTACAAAATGTTTTCAGAAGTGTTCCAATATTTCACGCCAACGTTTGGGCACAACCTTTATAAGAACGTTTTTGAATTTTTCTAAAACCACGCGCAAACGTTTTCAAACAGTTTCTGTGTTAGCTGAGTTATAAACCAGCAAAATTGTACCAATCGACGTCACACATTGAATACACGTGCTGTACCTGTAAATAAGTGATAAATAATGTTTATAAAAAAAAGAAAGAAATATTTTGAAAACCATCATTTTGGGTTGCCACCAGTTCTTGAATGACGCGTTAAACCTCACCGTAATACCAAGGACCAACGAGGATATCGAAACAGTACTGTGGCAAGGAAGATGCAGCGAAAGGCATTAAAAATGCTGGGGACTATCTTGGATGCAATGTTCAAGCTAAACATCCTCCTGTTCAAAATCTGAAGGAACTGAAATTCATGAAAATTGGAAGAGAATTTCGATGCTCAGAATTTAACGCTTGATTGCCAGTATGAGGAGACCTTTCCTCTGAGAGGGTTGTCTAGACCAAGTGATGACAGTTCATACAATCAAACAAGCATTGTCTGAGACCTGTGTGATATCATGTTGGAGACCTTTCTACTGAGAGGGTTGTCTAGACAAAGTGCTGACAGTTCATACAATCAAACAGGCATTGTCTGAGACCTGTGTGATATCATGTTGGAGACCTTTCTACTGAGAGGGTTGTCTAGACAAAGTGCTGACAGTTCATACCATCAAACAAGCATTGTCTGAGACCTGTGTGATATCATGTTGGAGACCTTTCTACTGAGAGGGTTGTCTAGACAAAGTGCTGACAGTTCATACAATCAAACAAGCATTGTCTGAGACCTGTGTGATATCATGTTGGAGACCTTTCTACTGAGAGGGTTGTCTACACAAAGTGCTGACAGTTCATACAATCAAACAGGCATTGTCTGAGACCTGTGTGATATCATGTTGGAGACCTTTCTACTGAGAGGGTTGTCTAGACAAAGTGCTGACAGTTCATACAATCAAACAAGCATTGTCTGAGACCTGTGTGATATCATGTTGGAGACCTTTCTACTGAGAGGGTTGTCTAGACAAAGTGCTGACAGTTCATACAATCAAACAAGCATTGTCTGAGACCTGTGTGATATCATGTTGGAGACCTTTCTACTGAGAGGGTTGTCTAGACAAAGTGCTGACAGTTCATACAATCAAACAAGCATTGTCTGAGACCTGTGTGAGATCATGTTGGAGACCTTTCTACTGAGAGGGTTGTCTAGACAAAGTGCTGACAGTTCATACAATCAAACAAGCATTGTCTGAGACCTGTGTGATATCATGTTGGAGACCTTTCTACTGAGAGGGTTGTCTAGACAAAGTGCTGACAGTTCATACCATCAAACAAGCATTGTCTGAGACCTGTGTGATATCATGTTGGAGACCTTTCTACTGAGAGGGTTGTCTAGACAAAGTGCTGACAGTTCATACAATCAAACAAGCATTGTCTGAGACCTGTGTGAGATCATGTTGGAGACCTTTCTACTGAGAGGGTTGTCTAGACAAAGTGCTGACAGTTCATACAATCAAACAAGCATTGTCTGAGACCTGTGTGGTATCATGTTGGAGACCTTTCTACTGAGAGGGTTGTCTAGACAAAGTGCTGACAGTTCATACAATCAAACAAGCATTGTCTGAGACCTGTGTGATATCATGTTGGAGACCTTTCTACTGAGAGGGGTGTCTAGACAAAGTGCTGACAGTTCATACCATCAAACAAGCATTGTCTGAGACCTGTGTGATATCATGTTGGAGACCTTTCTACTGAGAGGGTTGTCTAGACAAAGTGCTGACAGTTCATACCATCAAACAAGCATTGTCTGAGACCTGTGTGATATCATGTTGGAGACCTTTCTACTGAGAGGGTTGTCTAGACAAAGTGCTGACAGTTCATACAATCAAACAAGCATTGTCTGAGACCTGTGTGATATCATGTTGGAGACCTTTCTACTGAGAGGGTTGTCTAGACAAAGTGCTGACAGTTCATACCATCAAACAAGCATTGTCTGAGACCTGTGTGATATCATGTTGGAGACCTTTCTACTGAGAGGGTTGTCTAGACAAAGTGCTGACAGTTCATACAATCAAACAAGCATTGTCTGAGACCTGTGTGGTATCATATTCGCGTTGTCATGACAACCATGAACTCTGGTGTTTAGAAGTTCAAGTCTTCCCGCATTCCTTTCAGGTTGCTAGTCGATACCAAATTAAAGTTTTCAGTTCTGTTTCTGTTTTAATGAGAGCAAAATAGGTTACCGTTGTCATTTGAATACCAGATTCTACCACAGGTAGTGTTTCGTACTTCTATAAGGAAATGGGTGGAGACGCTTATTTGGTTACAATCTTGTGCCCCTGACCAAACTGAAGGTATAATATAAATATCCTTCAGCTATTTTAACTGAGAGCAAAATAGGCTACCCTTACCATTTTAATATCATATATAACCACAGGTAGTGTTTCGCACTTTGATAATATCATATGTAACAACAGGTAGTGTTTCGCACTTTGATAAGAAAGTGGGCTGAGCTGCTTATTTTGTAGGAATCTTGTGCCTCCGACTAAACTGAATCCCCCATTTTAATATACTGCTCCTATCTATTAAAAATGATATTAAACATATATCCTGACTGCTTGCTGTAGAAACTTGTACACATTTGAAAAATCTGTCCTGCACTTTGTAATACTGAACGCTATTCGTGCCACAAACCTAGCATATACCATCCATTAAACATTCATTGCCAGCGAAATATTCTGCGAAACTGAGCTAAGGGAGCATACTTATCATGTAACCAGACATGACAACTATAAATTTCCCTCCTTTGAAAGATTTTAAGTTTACTCTGACATTCTCATTACTTAGCTATATATTTGCCACACATGATATGATACATGGTTGTAAGGAAGCTAAGAAATAGCACATACACACTAAATATGAGGACAAATACACAATGCAAATATACACTAACCTGTTAAAAGCTGTTGGAAATGACCAGTGACTGAAGTAAAAATGTGAACTGACCCACAAAACACCCTGGTCTTGAATATAAGGGGCTTTGGGGCTGAGGCAAGACAATAGAGCCTATAAGCAATGTAAGCGCAAAGGTGGCTGTGCTATTGTGTAATGGGGAAATAGTTTATAATTGATTAACTGGAAGGTGGTGTTTATATGAAACTAGAAACGCTGGACGAGGATGGTATACTGTCAGTGTTTTCTATGTGAAGATCTACCTCATTTTTCAGATTGTCATTTTGCACATATATAACTTTATGGACACATTGTATATTAAGCAGATTTCCGTATTTGTATGACAAATGATCTTCAGATCTCCCTTTCTTTATTCGTCACAAGCCACACTATCTACTCCTCTCAGAGTGTATCTTTTAGCTATTATACACGTGTCTTTAATCTTTGACTTTGCTCTCAGAAGTATCCCTACCATAAAACAGTGATTTGTAGACGACTGACACCATGTCAGCAACACTGACCCTCTCAGACCCTTTGCTGTTTTAAGCAACACCATGCAATATATGTCATATTTGGGATTTCACTTTCTTAGTAAAGTACAAATTCTAGTACTTTTTCTGTTGAGTCCCATTCGGGATTCGAACCCGCACCCTCAGAGTCAGGCACCTAATCGCCAGCCACCTAATCGCCAGCACACAAAGTCAGCCGCCTAGCCCGCTCAGCCACCGCGACTTCCACTGAGCGGTCTAGGCGGCTGACTTTGTGTGCTGGCGATTAGGTGCCTGACTCTGAGGGTGCGGGTTCGAATCCCGAATGGGACTCAACAGAAAAAGTACTAGAATTTGTACTTTACTAAGAAAGTGAAATCCCAAATATGACATATGTTGCATTTGACCACTTTCTAAATGGCATCGTGTAATCATACCATGCAATAGTCCAGCATTAAATTAAGGTTTAAAGATAAATTGTTCCGATATTCCCCTCTTAGATACCTTGACAATAAATTCAAGTACAGTGCACTGTCCAATGTGTTCAGTACTTTATGGACACATCACGTAGTTTCTTAGGTACATTAGTATGGTTTTTGGTATTTGTATGATCTTCTGGTATACGTGTCTGTGTCAGATTTCCCTTTGTTCATTCATTGCCAACCAGTGCATCTTCCAGTTACTATACTCGTCTGTTTGTTTTTTGACGCTGCACTCAGAAGTATCCCTACCATAAAACTGTGGTTTGTAAATGACTGAATCCGAGTCAGCAACACTGACCCTCTCAGACGCTTTGCTGTTTAAAACAACACTATGTAATAGTCCAGCACTATATTAAGGTTTAGATAACTTGACAATGAATTCAAGTACAGTGCACTGTCTAATTCAGGCCGTCTTAGGACCGACTAAAAAGCACCGCATTGTATAGGACATGCACCCATCGAAACGATTCAGCTTCTAATCCAGGATCAGAGTCTGCTGCTTCGTGAACCATAAAGGTTGGTTTGTGTCTGAAGCCGAACTCAGCAATATTTCAGCAAATATTGAACGGTCTGTAAATAATCAAGTCTGGAATAGACAATAATCAAGTCAGTCCATTGAATAACAACGTGAGTATCGATCTACGCAAAAGGGATATGATGACATATGCCGACCACGTCAGCACGTGACCACCTCATCTCTTTAGCCGCCTTTACTGAAGACCAATTCTAACCTGGCTCGTCACAGGTCCTGAGGAACTATGTAGGGTTCATTTCAATCATATTATTTCACATATGAAGCCGCTTGTTTTAATACAATAAGAACTAAAACTTGCCAGCCCTGACCAAAATTGACCAGTCGACAAATAGGAATTCATCATTCATTTTCATGTGTGAGTTGGTAATGATTTATATCCTGAAATCTAATGAATGCATGTCTAAATTTCAGCCTCTGTGCGCGTGCACAAATACCGACAAAGGTATTGATTCATTAACATGTGGTGGGCCGTCGCCATCCTTTCTTCCATGGTTGTCCCTTTTTGTCACAGGCGCCCACCGCCGGTCCCAAAATCGATAAACTAAGCCCCAGTTTACCATCCAACCCCTTTACTATATGTTATAAATTGGGCGCCTGTGTTTTCTGTGTACTGTTCCCTCGTAACAAACTGGGAACTGTGTCAATATTTTAATGACATTTTGTTTAATAACACTGCATGACTATTTCTCACAGGTGAAGAAGTGTTTTGGTATAGATTATGCATCTTGCCCTGTAATTTTTATTGACTACCTTTTTAAACTGATATATTTAGCAATTCATGGGCACAGATTCTACTAAAACTGACTGTATGTAGGGTTCATTTTTTTCTTTGATACATGAATCAACTTTTATTTCAACTTTTTTTCTGTGATACATGACTGTTGGGTATGACATGGGCACACATTCTAGTCACACCGCCTGTAGGGTTCATTTCAGTCAAAGGATTTCACATATGAAGCCGCTTGTTCTACTACATGGACGGTCATTCCAGTAGATGATGCCAAGCAACGGAACCGCCAGTGCCACACAGTCCTCCATGACTACAGTGCCATCAAGCTTCTTCAAGGTGTGACTTGGTTCACCGGTGCCCCAGCTTTCGTGCTCTACGGTAGTATTGTCTGTCCACAGAAACCTCCTCTGCACCTTGAAATATCTAAGGCCCATCCAAAGATAACCTGCAAGTGAAGCAAGAAAGAAATACCGTATTATTATTTTCTTTTTATGGGATACTTGTATTGTGCACATATCCACGTAACTAGTGTATGCTCAAGGCACTGGAACGTTTCTGTCATGGTTTCGGGGGGTTCCTTTGTTTTTGTCTTTTTCTTTGTTTGTTTGTTTGTTTGATTTTTGTGTACCAACTCAACTCCAAGGGGAATATTCAACTCAGTATGCTACATTACAAGCAGCGAGTTATCACACAGCCTCATCCACACAAGATACCCACTTGCAGCTGGGTTTACTGGAACACTTAGTCACTGTATTTTGTCAAGTGGTGTCGCATGCTTCTTCACCCACGACTGGGTGTCTGCATGTCATTCCGGACAAGCCCAATAGGGAATCACCTATAAACAGAAACGATAAGTCTATTCCTGTTTGATTCCAGTGGTACTTAATATCACCGAAAGTCCCATACACTGTCTTGTTGTTTTTGTTTTCGTTTATCTATTTTAGAGCGTTCAACCTCCTTGATACTACTAAAAGAGGGAAAAGCACATATGTTAAAAACATAATCTGAGGCAATTATTACCAAATGTTCACCTCATATTTCCAGTTATATTTCTGAAAAAGGTTTAATAATCACAAATGTGATTTGGTTTATTAAACTTGCAAATAAAATGTATAATTTAATTTATAACAGATACATTAATTCCCTAAGCAGAAACGAATATTTTCTCAAAATGGACATTTTCGTGTAAACTTGCTGCCATATCCCAAGTGGACATTTTATTGAATTCGCGGAAAAGTATATGAATGACCAAAGAAAGTCAGACAAACATATTCCCAGTGGTGTGAAATATCTGTACTATGTTAAACATAAACGTTATTAGTTACATTCAGATATATTATTATTCTTTTGAAACTCGTGGCGATTTATAATTTCATTTCGTAAAACTCCCGGGAGCGCATCAAGTGATATAGCATCAGAAATACACCAGTGAAAGCCGTTATGTCAAGAAAAGTGTGTTTGAATCTCTCGCCGATTCTTATGAAAACAAACTTACGTTAGACAGCACTTTTCTGTTAGCTACGTCCTTAATGTTTGTAATATGACGATATATATTTATTTTTTAAACAATAACATAATACCATACACGATTTAAGTAGGTGGTACTATGTTTATCAAAGCACTGCAGTGACTACGCGCGTTCGGATGGTTTGTTGTATTTTGCACGTAACAAACATCGAGAGTTGTACGAATCATCTTCGAAGATACGGAGAAGATCGAGAGGTGACAAATGTCTGCTTGTGTTCGTGTGTTCATCATCTGGTCATCTACCTTCGTTAGGGTGATATATTTAAGTGCACGGTGTTGTTTACTGCACACGTAAAGATAAAGAAGTATGTTCGCGAAATTTCCGGGGTTCATCGTAATTCAGCACATCAAATTTAGTTTAAAACTGACGGCATCAGGACGGTCACAATTAGGTCAGTAAAGCACGCGCTGGAAATCTTTGACCTTACAAGGAGAACTGATGGGATAAAAATTGTTCTCGTCACGATATAGCTGCAATATCAAGCTAAATATTAAAGGTCGAATAAACTCATTTTTTGTACTCTTTTTACCATTACATACGAAGAACTTGTGGTTAGTCTTAAGCGGAGCACCAAACTTTTCTTAAAAAAACTTGTGCTTAATTCATACCGAGAGATTTAAAGATGCCCAAAAGCCGTCTGCTTGACTCTCGCCCGACAATGAAACCACAGACAGGTTACGTAACTCTGTCGCCAGAGCCATGTAGTGACGTGATAGAAGGAACGATTTTCAGTTAGTTGTATAGAAAATGTGTAAGAAGCTCGTCGTTTTGTTGATTTCTCGACGTCAACAAAGACAAGCCAAATTGTTGTGTTGCCGTCAATTGCTCCTTCGGGTCAGGTGATAGTGTCACTATGCATTTCCACCATTTGTGCTAAATGGATTGTTTGTGTGTGCGAATCGAGCGTTGTGGAAGCCTGTGGTATATACTAAATCGGATGGTTCGCCCCCTACCACGCTTGGAGGATAGAAAATGCTGTTGAGATTTGTTTTCATCGAGTTATAAAATCAAGACTACTTACTACACATTCCTGATCTAAAGGATTTTGCATGAACATAACAATGTCTTCCTCGGAAGCGAGGTTGCGGTCTAAGTGACAATATTATTGTAAGTAGTATTAAATTGACCTCCGCCTCGCTTCCAAGTGTGAAATTGTTATGTTAAAAGCAATGTCATGCAAAATCCTATTGTCCATCAATCAAATACATGTACATATGTTACTATCAGAAGAAAGGATACTGATTTTGTAAGTCAGTGAAAACAAACTTAAACAGCATTTATCCTCAGACAGGGAGCCGCCATTTTTTGAAAATCGTGAAGTCACGGGCTAAAGATGTTTGAATTAATGAGATTATGGTTTGTTTTCATCAAGTTAGAAAATCAAAACTACTTTCTGCTAGTAGTAAAATATGTATTTGAAGCATGAGCAAAAGGATTTTGCATGACACTCACCGTGTAACATAATAACTTCTTCTACGGAAACGAGGTGGCGGTCGCAGTGAAAATACTTCGCAATAAATTTCTTCACTTGCTAAATTCTCTTGGTTTGTAAACGTATGCATTTTGAAACTTAATAAAAATAAGCGATCTGCTGATATTTATGGCGATTGTATAACAGGAACGTATCGCACGCACGCCGTACGGTATGTTGTCTGTACCATTACACTTCACGACAAAATAATGATTCTGTTGACTGCTACGACAGCTTAATAAACACAAATTGCAAATATTAAAATTAAAACAAATTAAAGTTATAGGAGCAATGTCTTTCTGTTATTACCTTGTTCGAGGAATGCATACACCAATATCCACAAATATGAGTAATATACCATTCATTTCCCATATATACCGCAGATTTCCCAAGTGATGTGTCTTTTAACAGTCTAATATACGAAAACGTGATGTATCGTTTCAAGTTTTTCACATTGCTGTATAGTATCATTGGTCACCCAAGACAGTTCATCTGGCGACTAATTGCATAATGTCCGTCATTCTTTTAAAAAGTAATTTAGTGAGCAATCAATCATTGTATGGGCGGTTAATTATTTTAAAGAAGGGTGTTTTTTTACACAGACATATACACAGACACGACAGAGTGTATTCAATATTGACTGGGATGTAAATACACAAACACTACCTTTTGGCAAATCCGCATGAAGTAATTAATCAATCATCCTGTTATCAGTTAATCCTTTGATCGACCCAGGCACAAGAAATGCCAAATGGGTAATCTAAATTGCGTTACCACTAATTATGTCTGTTACAAATTCATGAACTGAACATAAAGTGAATGATGACAAATAACGTGTAGGTTTATACCACCTAACACGGAATACAACCTGGCGACAACAAGTGATTTTGACTGAATCGTCTATTAAAAAAGGGTTTTAACTCGGAAACTGAGCGAAGCAGGAGACAAAACTAAATGATAGTAGATTGTGGGAACATATAGCTTTCATTTTTCACAACAGCTGTCGCGATTTCAGGTTTGTACAAACCTGTAAACGAAATAGTTTA
This sequence comes from Haliotis asinina, assembly GCF_037392515.1. NCBI lineage: Eukaryota > Metazoa > Mollusca > Gastropoda > Lepetellida > Haliotidae > Haliotis > Haliotis asinina. The sequence goes on from NC_090292.1 coordinate 29,068,995, forward strand.
CCTCCTGAAATATATATGAATCCTGCAGAGGCCGTCATATGTATACCTCATATTGTGTAACGAAGACGCTTCTCTCTGATTGGTTGATATTTCGTTCGCGGGAGAGAATTCTGCACTGCTGTGAAAAAGGTCGATTTAAGTTAATTAAAGGTCGAAAGGAGCAGTTTTAATGGCGGGGTTTCATTTATAACGATGTAAGCAAGTGATTACGTATTTGTACCCTTCTAGAGTATATGTGATCTTTAACACTCACTCAATCCATCACTCACTAAAAGCTTCACTTGGAACCAGTCTGTAAAATACCAATGTATGATATCAACAACAAAGAAATGTGATATAACTAGCATTATATAATTAGATTTTGTTCTCACTCTAATTTAACCAGTTAATACAAATCAATACAAACATATCATCATGGCAGTACAGGATAGAGTGGCTGTACAAAGTCAAAGGTTCTAAAGTAGTGGTTGTACCAACGTACCATCTACTAATGTTAGTTATGTTACTATGATTGTTATTCAAGGTTTCTATGAAAAGCGGGCACGTTTTTGCTAATAGTAATGTCACAAGAATTAACTGTTAGTCATCGTGGGTCACACATTTTTAGAGTGCTGAATGTGGATTTGAATATCAGCTTGTATTGAGCTTAGACTATGTATTTTCAGATACATTTCAGAGAAAGCTGAGGAATTACCTCCCATTGTGTTTCGCTCCGGGTGTCTTTGGTAGAGTGCTAGAAATTCTGAGAAGATGCACGTGGGGCATAGCTTTTTGTCAGAACTCTCAAGAACTGTATAATAGGTTTCAAGACTGAACGCTCAAGAGACCTCGTCTACACTGATCTTTCAATAACTGTCAACAAACGCCAATCAGTATATCTACAAGGACCAAGACTTTGGTGACTGTAGATATTTTGTTCATTTTAGATTTGTGACTCAGTAGTGTGTCCGCAGTATGGCAATCTACTTTTTTGTCTTGTTCTCTTATAATGATATCGTTTTATGATTACCTGCTAGTTTTACTCTCTCTGTGATACTTCAGGCCTTTTTCTGTTCTTCGTCAACAGGTAATTGTTTTTAAATTATAAACGTACTGATGATAATTAATTGTTCTAGTCACGATATGGCCGAAATATTGCCGATGTGACGATAAATATTAACTCACTCACTCATTCACTCGACAGTATCATGTTAGAAGTCTGTACTGCCATTCATTGACATATTTGAACATTATAGACTTGTCCGTGCCATTTTCCCCAGGATTAAAGGAGACCCACAAGCCTTTTAGCTAAACAGTTTCTAAACAATCGTTAAACATTACCTCCATCTGGGTTTAAAGATTATTCACAATGATAGCTCACCATTAAAATCGAGGACTGTCTCTTGGAGTAAGTCATTTACACTACCCCAAAACCCTTTGAGGGAAGAGCCGACAAAATATTCTTTGAAAGAAATACCTGGAGAGAATAAATGGCCTTTTATCTTAAATTTCTTCTTGATTGCTATCTCCTTTTCTTTGGAGTCAATCTTGACAAGCGACCCTCCTTCAGACCGACACACAGACAAAGCTGCATCCCAAGACACCGGTGTCATGTGTCTCTTGACGTTGATCTTCACCTTCCCAGCCTTCAACGACCGATAGCCTGGTCTCTTGACTGCATAAAATAACATCGCCACTGATGTTTCATCTATTAAAACAATTATTATTACATAGAATGTATCAAAGTTTAAGTAAGGATAAACCACGAATCATTATCATTAACTATTTTCTGAAAATAACATACTTTTACCTAAAATCTATCTCTGAGTCACAATGATACACGAAATGTTTCCCTGACTGACGGACCCGTCGTATGTATAGTATTACATGAATGTTTAGGTAAAAAAACAAAGTAAAGGCAGACACAGACAGACAGACAGACAGACAGGCAGGCAGGCAGGCAGGCAGGCAGATTTTGTGAGTTATTCTCGTAATCGGGATGATGGAGAATCTATCAGTATTTAAACGCCGTTAATCAACAAACAAGCTAATCACGAACTTTTTATTTGTTCCTTCAGGCAAATCAAGATCTTCCAACATCATTGAAAACAAAAGAGAATAACATAACTGATTCCCCAAAAGGGCAAAAGATATCACAGAATTACTGACCTGCTGAAAATACTCGTTTCCTTGACAGATAGTGCAGATATTGCATCCTCTAGAGGCAAGTTGAGGTTGTAAGCTTTTGAGTGAGTTAAAAATTGGCAGTAATTCTGACTAAGTGACTTATAAAGCTATACATTTACATATGAATAGTAAGACATTTAGAAAATGCATATACTTGTCTGCAAAGGACAATAAATTAACTGGAATATTACAGTTCTAAATGTAAGTATAGTATGAAAATATAAAACATGCTAATTATGTTTAATCCCGACTAATGGAAAAGACGCCAAAGGTCAGGCTACCGTCAGAACTGAGTGCCAAAGTTTATGCCCCTAACTGACCTCTTCCCTCCAACGTTGCAAACGTGCACTGTGTACACACATTCAAAGTTGAAACTACTAACCAGAAACATCTGCTCCGTACCTACTACGAGTGTTTTATCGAACGCTGATGTAACGTGCAAGTGATTCATTCTTGATGCAAATCATGAGGCCTACCTTTTGACTCTTTAGACACTCTGGGCCCTACTGGAGCACACTGGAGATTCCATCCTATTGCTTGAGAACAGCGGGATGTCCGTAGCTGAGCACATGCAATCTGCGTCTTGTTGGATGTTGTTAGTCCTCGGCCATGGTTCTCATTAAAAAGATTGCAGTGACAAAACACCAGCATCACCAATGCAAAGGCTGTCATCCTGCAGTTTTCGAAGTGCGCTTCTTTCTGCACAGTAGCAGTAATGGAACTGTTGACGTCAAACATCAGTAAAGGACACATTATGTATTGAAATACACCTTCAACATGGATCATCAATCATGGAGACGTGTCTGCCTTTCCTTGTTTCAGGCAAACGGATAGATCATTTATTAAACATACATTGCCAACTGAATCTTCTGCAAAACATATATAGATGAAGAATATTATCATATTATCATGTAAGCGAAGCAGAGTGTTACACATTATGCACAAGCTGACAGCAATACATCAGCCGACACACACACCTTTTAAAGTTCAAAGTTGTGTTCACAGTAACGTTAACATCTACGAAGAGGATCATATTTTATGGATTCTCAACTTTCTCATTGCAATTATGGGTCGATGTCTACACTGAAACGTGGCATCTTATGTGCAATAAAGATCTCGTCAATCCACAAAATGATGAGTCTTACCTACTGATGGGACCAGAACAAGCCCTGAAATGTACATGTATGGATGAAGTACCTCCCTATTACAGTGAAAGCGACGTAATGGTGTAAGTTCTAACACCGTTATCAGTCACTCTGTAAAACAATTACTCATCTACATATTGTTTTCCTTCCGTAGTTCTCAACTTCTAAATGCCTCTCAAACAAGGTTTCTTTACTGGGGCTAATGGTAGCATATTGCTACAATGAAACCTAGAGGTTTGTTTCAATGTTTTTGAACCCTATCATATGTGGTGCCAACTTTAATCGATAAGATCATTTAAAACCCCTAAGTGACTTGTGATTTGTACACTCAACTTCATAGCACCTGACTCGAAAAAAAGCCAACCAAAGGAGGTAATAAATTATCGGGCTGAGCCGTAGTGCATTGAGTGTATAGTGGAGATATCGAGGATGCCGCTAGTGAGGCACTGTGAAAAGTGAGTAAGTGAGTGAGTTTAGTTGTACGCCGCACTCAGCAATATTCCAGCTATATGGCGGTGGTCTGTAAATAATCGAGTCTGGACCAGACAATCCAGTGATCAACAACATGAGCATCGATCTGCGCAAATTGATACCGATGACATGTGTCAACCAAGTCAGCGAGCCTGACCACCCGATCCCGTTAATCGCCTCTTACGACAAGCTGTGTCGCCTTTTATGGCAAGCATGGGTTGCTGAAGGCCTATTCTACCCCGGGACCTTCACGGGTCCACTGTAAAAAGCATCGAAAGTGCACGTCAGTTCTGCGCACATTTTACGATTTGGACAATCAACAGTAAACAGCAACTCAGCATTTACCACTGTGCTATTGAAAATATACAATTTGTTTATAATCTTTCAACAATACACGCACAAAGGATCTTTTAAATTGAATGAGCAGGATTTATAGATACATGTACATTTAAATGCATATCCTGTGCAACCTTACTTCATTTTGAAATGTTTAAGTCTGAAAGAAAAACATTTTTATCGTTTTTAATTGATAAACAGGAACTAGTGTATATATATACAACTAAAACCATTGGAAGATGATGATGGTATGTTGCCAGTGTTTTCTCCTTTCAGATGTACTTGTTTTTTTAATGCTGTTGACTGGAATGTGTGGGGAAATAGGGTGATTCCTTGGATACATATAACAATCAGCCAATACAAATGTTTTCTGCCAACAGGGACGATTTTATGTTTTCTATAAAATGTGTTCAGTACTTTATGGACACATCAAGTAGTTTCTTAGGTACATTGGTATGGTTTTTGGTATTTGTATGATCTTCTGGTATACGTGTCTGTATCAGAATTCCCTTTGTTCATTCATTGTCAACCAGTGCATCTTCCAGTTACTATACTCGTCTGTTTGTTGTTTGACGCTGCACTCAGAAGTATCCCTACCATAAAACGGTGGTTTGTAAATGACTGAATCCGAGTCAGCAACACTGACCCTCTCAGACGCTTTGCTGTTTAAAACAACACTATGTAATAGTCCAGCACTGTATTACGGTTTAGATACCTTGACAATGAAATCAAGCACAGTGCACTGTCTAATTCAGGCCGTCTTAGGACCAACTAAAAGGACTGCTTTGTATAGGACATGCACCCATCCGAACAATTCAGCCAGCTTCTCCTCACAAGCAGAGGATGTCGTGGAGTAGAACTGCGGATAACCAAGCCTTATTTCTTTCTCACTTGATATTTGCAAGTGTAACAGCCATACAATTCAGCAGTATTCCAGCTATATCAGGTGGTCTCTAAATAATCACGTCTGGGACAGACAATCCAGTGATCAACAACATAGCCATTGATCTATGAAACTGGGACATGATGACATGCGTCCACCTCATCTCATCAGTCACCTTTTACGACAAGCACAGGTTACTGGTGATCAAATATGACATGGAACGTCACAGGTCTTGATGAACTATGTATGGTTAGTATCAATCAACAGACTTCACATATGAAACCACTTGTTTTACTGCACTGACGGTCATTCCTGTGGATGTAGCAAATCAAGGGAACAGCCAGTGCCACACAGTCCTCTGTTAATAGAGTGCCATCAATGTCCCTCCCGGTGTGGCTTGCTTGACCCATGTCCCAGTTTTTTAACTCTAAGGGAGACTTGTCTGTCCACAGAAACCTCCACTTTACCCTGAAATATCTGAGGCCCATCAAAAGATTAACTGTAATAGAAACGAGCAAGAAAAGTCATTAGTACCTCAGCGGATACAATGTTTTTCTAAACTAGAATGTATAACAGAATTAGCAACATAAGTCCATACTGATAAAAATTATTGATTGAGACTAATAAACATGTGTTCTTTGAAGACCAGGTGATCTTTATCTATGTTGTATCCCTGCTACTTCAAGCATTTATCCGCCATTTTGAATTTATAATGAGACACCTGGACACCTGGACTCCCAGCTTGAACATACACATACATAGGTACATGAGATACACTATTCATGCGAAAATTATGCTCTAAACTAATACTTTTCTTGATAACTTAACAAAGGAAACAACCACAAAAAATATACAATCATATGCGGTGAAGAGATTTTAAAATATTGATTTTATTTCTTGTTATTTCAGTTACAGAAAGATTAGTTGTTGAAAACAAATAAATAAGTATTGTTAACCTTGACTGATTACTAATAAACATGAATCATAGTAAAAACTAATACTGCAAAAACAAACACTATTTATTGCACGTAGCGTGTATGGTAAAAGTACTATGTACATCTTGTACTACGTGCGGAGATATTAAACATACCAAAGTAAATGTAGATGGGATTAAAATCATCATCAGTTCACACATACCAGGGTGTGTGATGATATTAAAATGAGTGAGTTAAAAACAATCGTCACATCGACAATATTGCAACCATAGCGTGACGAGAACTAATTATTTTATACCAATATTAAATAATGAAAATGCAAAAACCTGTCAAATAGCACTCAAAGCTAAAACATTACAAGGACAATACGATATAAAACACGGGCTATAGATCGCCAATAGCTGAAGGTAGATCACCATACTAGGAACCATGTGGGTCTTGGTCACAAGTTGGTGATATTAATATGTAAACATACCTGATGATCGGCATGAAAATCATGAACGGTATACTCACAAACAAGGTCCTCTCCATCAGAATAAACAATATTCCATCAGAAGAAAGAATATCCTGTCTAAATATTGCATATCACACAAATTCCATACACTTGTACAATCCATGAAAATCAAGTCACAGTAAAACACTTACTTTGTACATTCACATTGCATATGCTTCTCCTCTAACTTTCTACTACAATCATAGGTAACATAATTAGTTGACGAACACGAAGAGCATCTTGCAGAATTACCATAATATAATGTACAAACATACAAACAAACATACAAACATACAGAGTCATTATGCATTTACAGTTTGGTGAGAGCACCAGCACAACTATTGTTTTTGAATGTGCCTAATCACAAGACTTATTCCTTTCCAAAGTCAAATGTTATCATTTCGTGAAGAAAAGTTAAGTTATTGTGATCAGTAAAAACTTCATTTTGAGAAGTTGTGGTATAAAGGTACTCTTGAAAACGATCCAAAGCAAGCAAAAGACCCAGTGTTTCTTTCGGGGTTTTTTTGTGTGTACCAACTCAACTCAAAGGGGAGTATTCAACTCAGTCTTTTACATAACAAACAACGAGTTATCACACAGCTTCGTCCACACAAGATACCCATTTGCAGCTGGGTGTACTGGGACACGTCGTCACTGTATTTTGTCAAGTGATGTTGCATGTTACTGTACCCACAACTGGGTGTCTGCACCATTCGTGGCCAACGCATGTTATTCCAGACAAGCCAAATAGCGACTCATGTCCCTCTCGAATGATCTTATTATGACCTAAGAACCAATATAAACAGGAAGGATTAGTCTATTCCTGTTTGATTCCAGTGGTACTTAATATATCAAAAGGTCTCATAGATTGTCTTGCTGTTTTGGATTTCGCAGATTTACTTTAAACAATATTATACCTTCTTGACACAACTAAAAGAAGGAAAAAAGCAAGCGTTTAAGACATATTCTGACGTATTAATTAACAAATAACATTTATAAAAAAGAACATACCTACATTTAATCCCAAAGCAGAAAGTCAAAAATTACAAATATTTTCCCAAACTGAACATTCTTGTAAGCTTGCTGTCATATCCCAAGTGGACAGTTTAATGAATTCGCTGAAAAGTGTATTAACGACCCATAAAAGTCTGACAAAAATATTCCCAGAGATGTGAAATGTTTGTACTATGTTAAAGGTTAAGGTTGATTTGTTATATTCATAGATAATATTATTGTTCAGAAACTCGCAGCGATATATAATTACATTTCCTAACACTGATAGAAGCGTTTGTACAATCCCCACAAGTCAGAAATAGCGTCAGAAATACACCAGTGAGAGCCGTTATGTCAATTAATGTAAATTTAAATCTGTCGCCGATTCTTATGAAACAAAACTCACATTAGACAGCACAATTCTAGTAGCTACGTTCTTACTGCTTTCAATATGACGATATATATTTTTATCATGATTTTTTAGACAATAACATAATACCATAAACGATTTAAGTGGTCGGAATTATGCTTGTCAAGGCACTGCATCCATTACGCGCGTTCTGATTGGTTTGTCGTATTTTCACACACAACAACCATGGAGAGGGGGACAAGTCTTCTTGGAGATTACAAAAAGGTGCGAGAGGTTATATGTGTATCTGTATGTGTTCGTGTGTCCAACATTTGGTCATCTACCATCGGATGAGTGGTATATTTTAAGTGCACAGGGATGTTTACTGTACACGTAGATAAAGAATTATGATTGCCATCGTAATACGACACCTGCCAAGTTTGTTTACAACTGGCGGTATCAGGATTTTGTTTTATTGCTAGTTCAACGGTCACAATTAGGTCAGTAAAGCACGCGCTGGAATTCTTTGACCGGACAAGGGGAACTGGCTGGATTTGGCATTCCTCCAAGAGGGAGATGGGCTACCTGGTCAGGATAAAATATAAACAAATAACAGATTTCCTTTCAAGATACTTTAATGGCATGACAGCGTAAATCTTCGGTATATCACAAATATGAATATGTACGTTAAGAAAATATAAGATATACAGTGTTCCATAGATTGTTTATTCATAGTACCAATGGAACTCGAATAATGGACCACTCCAAACAAGCTTTCCAGGGGGTCAGTCCCCGTATTTGTTAGCCATACTGTGTGTTTACGAAATTTACATTGGTTGTGGAACGAGAGCTCATATTAAGATACTTCGGCTTAAAAACTCTGGAGGAGATCGTTGAGATGAACAACTGACAGATGATCAAAATCTGTACGATGACCAAATTATATATGCACGAATACTTGAGGTGTGTGAATGAACATCTTTGAAAGATATTATTGTATGACTCTTCAATCGCTTTATTATCATGCAATAACATTTGTGCCATATGATTGTACTTACCATCATCTCTGAATATTACTTCCAAGAATTTGTTGTCTTCAAAGATTGTATTAATATCCCCGAGAAAGAAATTGAGGTGGTAATGTTCTTCCATTATGTAAATTCATGCGGAGAAAGAAGTACGGTATTAGTGATAGCATATTTATTAGCCAGCATTTCCAGGCATGGCGAACACTAATGATAAGGGTAATTAGCCTTGTGTATAGCTAGCCTGGTTTCTGCGAGTAAAGGCCGATGCGCGAGAGGACTATTTTTGTTATGGTTCATAAATTACTGGCTTGTGGGTCCCCTTTAAACAATCAAAATAAAACACAAACGCGTCTTTAAAATTCAATTATATATGGAATATATTAAACTAGGTTGCAATGAATATCCTTAGCACGGTTCCGCAATCCACCTTGCAGAGTTACCTCCCTTGTCGATGCCAAAAACCTGTGATTGGCACTAGTTCTCCCAGATAATGTTCCCGTGTTTGTATGCAGAAAACGTGCTTCAAAAGGTTCACCCACTTACAAGAATGTGTCTTGACGTTGATCTTCACCTTCCCAGCCTTGAAAGAATGATAGCCTGGTTTTGCTGTTTCCATAAAAATCATTATCATGTTATCAACTGTTAAAAGCGAGAGAGTGAGTTTTAATTCTATGTCGCAATCAGCAATATTCCAGCTATATGGCGGCAGTCTATAAATTATCGAGTCTGGACCAGACAACCCAGCGATCAACAGCATGAGCATCTATCTGCACAAATGGGAACCGATGGGATGTGTCAACCAAGTCAGCGAGCCTGACCACCCGATCTCGTTAGTCGCCTCTTAAGACAAGCATAGTCAGCTTTTATGGCAAGCGGGTTGCTGAAGGCTTTTTCTACCCCGGGACCTTCACGGGTCCCAACTGCTAAAACATATGTTATGTTTCACAGAAAGTATCTTTATTTAACTTGTGGATAAATTGTATACGACAAGCCATTTTCTTATAAAAAGATTCGGTTTAACCAAAAACCTACCTCTGGCACATTATGACACAGGAAACATAGTATCAAAAAAGAAACGCATAGACGAGAAATTTGTTGCGAAAATGTTGTATTTTTAAACATGTATATTTCATGCACAATTAGACTTTAGTGCCTGAAATGTTTGCACCTGCCTATAATGTCTAGACAACCAAATGGACACTTTTACATAACGGAGGCATGAGGGGTTATGACAACGCAGCACGACCACGACGTCGGGTTTGTCGACGTCACAGAGTCAAGACGTGACGAATTTGACTTGGAGACACCTTCAAAACGATTTCTGTAAGTAATCTGGACTTTTGTTGCCAGACAATGAAAGCTCATTGCTGCACAGTTTCAACTGGAAAGTGATTTCTGTTGCATTGTGGCGATGCCTCTCTTAATCCTTGTGAGGAATCTCATCAAAATCAACGTTTGCAGGTAAAATCGATTTTTCACTTGTGCAGTTGTGCAACATCATGTTACCAACATTTTTGTTACATATTTTGACAATCGTTTAAACACTGTAGGTTATGAATAGATTTGTAAAAATACAAATCGTCTATGCGTTTCTTTTTGGGGGTAGTATATATCCCAGTATGACAGATTCCACATCGACAGTCTGGTATCATATTTTTAAAAATACCGAGAACAAGAAGTTAAGCGCCAGTCTATTTCAAGGCTAAGATGCGAAACTGGAAATGTTACACTGAACTTATTGGGAAGACCAATCCATATTTAGAAAGAAGGTTCGTCTGGTAACCTTTCAGGGATGTCATAATCATTTGGATTTATAATGAAAGGAAATATTGCTACAGTAATGATGACACTGCTTTTTAAACCAAAATAACTATTCCTCTTGTGCTTATAGAAGAGCATTAAATTCAGGTTTCACTTGTTAAAAGTGCCAATCATGTGACCATTTCTGATTTTCACTTTGGAAAAGGTAACCCTTTTGAGGAAAACCCTTTTGTTTCCAAAAGTGCATGCATCTAGTTGAAAGTAAAAGATCATTTCCATTACGGTTTTGTTTGTCAACTAAATGTACCAAACGAAATTATGATAGGTCGTTTTTTTCTGACAGATTTCCTATATGCCAGCCTATGTTTTTGCAAATATACTGAGGGGCGCTTTTCATTCACTGTCTACTAATGTCAAAATTGCAAAATATACTGAGTGGCGCTTAACTTTTTATCCACGATATTCTAATTTCAAAATTGCAAAATGATTTTCCAAATTTGTCATTAAGACAAATCCTGTTTGAATTATCCCATCAATCATGTCTTGGAAGTCAGTGCGTGAACTGCATTTATGCTGCAAATGACAACATATATTCATCCGTGTTTGGAAGTTCATCTGTGTTCAAGCTTATTTGGCTATGCATACTTAAATGCATTATATATTGTACGCGTAATGCATTTCCCTGTTTTGAAGAGTTTAGTTTGATGAATGTTAACGGATCAGCACAAAATTAATGGTTCAAACACTAAACAGTTTACTCAGCCTCATTTACTTCTATACTTCAAGTCTCTATCTTGAACAGTAGCTTATTCGAAGTATCCGCCCCAAAGAATGGACAATGTACATAAATGGTTTAAACACCAATGTTTGGAGCACGTGTACCAAAGTACATATCATTTTCTAGGACAAATACCTATGCGAGAGAAATAATATTTTTATCTTGTTAAGACGGGTCGAGAGATTGCTGTTTCACCGCATTATCGGTATTGCTGCTATTTATGTCGAAAACTTAATGCATTTCTAATGAAAAAACAACTGAAGACAAAGATTATCAAAACAAGAAATGCATTGTCTTGTGAATCTACTTGCTACTTCCTTTCTCACAGTAGAATTCTCCTTAAAGGCGCTAAAAGTAAGCCATCAGAAACGGTATTGAAACGTTAGAATTGGACTCTTCAAAAATGAAGAAGGAAAAAGAAACGCACGAGCGTTTTCATGAGTACATTTTGATATAACTTGATAGCAATCATCATTAAGACAATTCCTATGTTTGAATCCCATCAATCATGTCTTGGATGTCAGTGAGAGAACTGCATTTATTCTGAAAACGACAACTATACATATATTCATCCCTGTTTGGAAGTTCATCTATGCATACTTTAGTTGGCTGTGCATACTTAAATACATTATATTGTATATTGTACGTTTAATGCATTTCCCTGTTTTGAAGAGTTTAGTTTGAAGAATGTTAACGGATCGGCGCAAAATGAACTCATTTCAGCATAAAAAGTGGTAGAATGCAAGAAACAGAAAACCTTCACTCTAAAAGAGAAAAATACATGGCTTCCCTGTATTTTGTTTTGAAACAGAACTGAGCAAGACTTAGTGTTTCTTTGCTTCTTTGTAAGTGAGTTTAGATTCCCCACATGTGTGGAACATCATGACGTCCCCCATCGTGATATTGCTGGACTATTGCTCAAAATGGAGCAAACTTGTCCAGCGTTTGGACGACAAATTTATCATCCCGTAAATGTCACTAAACCAAGACTTTGTATAAACGGTTCGCGGTATTACAGGTATATCAGTATATTGCTATATTGGTCTATCGGTATATTGGTGTATTAGCATATCGGTGTATTGATATATTGGCATGTTGGTATATCTGTATATCGGTATATATCTGTATATTGGTGTATCGGTATATCGGTATAATCAACATGAAGTTAGAAACGGATTCGGGATTCGGGATTCGAATCCCGAATCTGAATATTTTTCTCACATTCTAGACTCAAATCCTGGATTTGAATTTCTGTTCACATTCCAGATTTCACTTTTCTAGATCCAGCACTGCGTTCAGTATGTATGTATGTATGTATGTATGTATGTATGTATGTATGTATGTATGTATGTATGTATGTACGTACGTACGTATGCATGACTGCATGCATGCATCTCTGTATGTATGTATCTCTGTGTGTATGTATGCATGTATGTATCTCTGTATGTATGCCTGTATCTCTGTATGTATGTATGTATGTATGTATGTATGTGTGTGTGTATGTGTGTGTATCTCTGTATGTAGGTCTGTAAGTATGTCTGTATGTATGTCTGTATGTATCTCTGTATGTATCTACGCATGCTTCTATGCATGTATCTATCTATCTATGTATGCATGCATGCATATATGTATGTATGTATCTCTGTATGTATGTCTGTATCTCTGTATGTCTATGTCTGTATGTATCTCTGTATGTATGTCTGTATGTATCTATGCATGCATCTCTGTATGTATGTATGTATGTATGTATGTGTGTATGTCTGTCTGTCTGTATGTATGTCTGTATGTATGTATGTATGTATGTATGTATCCCTGTATGTATGTATGTATGTATGTATGTATGTATGTATGTATGTATGTATGTATGTATGTATGTATGTATGTATGTGTGTGTGTGTGTATGTAGGTCTGTAAGTATGCCTGTATGTATCTCTGTATGTATCCCTGTATGTATCTGTGTATCTATGCTTCTATGCATGTATCTATGTATCTGTGTTTGTATGTATCTATATATCTATATGTATCTGTGTATCTATATATCTATATGTATCTGTGTATCGATATATCTATGTATCTATGAATATGTTTTCAGATTCGGGATTCAAATCGTAAGAATATGAAGACTAAAACTAAGTTTTTCCATATTTCAACCTTAAGTTAGACTTTTCTTCATATTCATGTTTCGGCATTTGACTCCCGAATCCGAATATTTTGTGCACATTCGGAGTTATGACCAACAGTGGCAATATACATTATCTCACCCCTTCTAGGGTACTGGGGGCCGCTAGTAAACCTGCGTATCGTGAAAACATGAACACCCAAACCATATTTCAGCCTCCCGAATTTTTTTTCGGATTCGGGATTCGAATCCCGAAACTGAATATTTTGTTTAGATTCGGAGTTATGACCAGCAGTGTCAATATACATTATCTCACCCCTTCCAATGTAGTAGGTGCTCCTTTGAGCCTGGGTATCTTAAAAACATAAACAACCAATGTACAATTTTTATATGTTTGAACCTCATTCAAATCATTCAAAATTGTCTGGTTCATTTGCCGATACACTGATGGTTCATTGCGTGTGTAGATAGAGGTGATCTGTTTGATAGGCACTTTAGAAGTATGGTGAGTTATAAGATAGTATGATTCATATGGGTGACAAATTCTTTTATTGTTTTCGATGTGACGTCTCGATGTGGAATCTTGTACCGTTGCCAAGAAAGAGTTATGTTAGGATTTGTAAATACATGATGTCTTCATTTGCGTTCAAACCAGTTAACAAATACCAAGATGGTGAAGTACTGCGTGGCTGGAAACTGTCGTTCGTCCAGGTCAAAAGCAGGACTTGAAACGGACAATCTGAGTTTGCACCGTTTTCCACTTGATACAGTCATCCGAGAAAAATGGATGCAGTTCGTTTGCAAACAACAAACATCATAACATATCATATGTACAGGTATTACACCTGCTTGTCTGTGTAACTGCATAATATGACAGAGGCAGACAGAAAGCAATGTGTTTTGTTTATGGTGTATAGCCTGATGGGTGTTAAGTACTCCGTCGGGTATTTTACCGATGGTGCGTTTTGTTTCAAGACATAAACACCATAGGACTCACAAACAGAGCAAACCCTTTTGTAAAATGAATCACGTTTAATTCATTGCTACATGACATTGCAATTTTGCGTTTCTTTTTGGGAGAGTATATATGTCGTAACATGCACAGGCTGTAATGAATGGTATTTTGCTCATTCAGAAGATTTGCGAGCCCGGGTTCATAGACAACATGTAAAGTGACTTGAAACCCGATGTATCCCACTGAGTGAGCATCTAGATGTCTGTGCCAAAGGAAATGATATGAAATTCATAACATTTCCTTTTTCATCAAGTTCAAAATTCAGACAAACTAAAACGAACTTTAAAATAACAATACTTCACAGATAAGTTCGAACAAAAGTTAAACCATTGTAAGGTTTTGAACTTGTCACACTAGAACTGTAAAAATGTAGGTTTGGGTATTCATGTTTTTACGATACCCAGGTTTACTAGCGGCCCCTAGTACCTTTGAAGGGTGAGATAATGTATATTGACACTGTTGGTCATAACTCCGAATGATTTGAATCCCGAATCTGAAAGAAATATTCAGATTCGGGATTCAAATGCCGAAACCCGAATATGAAGAGAAGTCTAACTTGAGGCTGAAATATGGAAACATGTAGGTTTGGGTGTTCATGTTTTTACGATACTCAGGTTTACTAGCGGCCCCCAGTACCCTAGAAGGGGTGAGATAATGTATATTGACACTGTTGGTCATAACTCCGAATGATTTGAATCCCGAATCTGAAAGAAATATTCAGATTCGGGATTCAAATGCCGAAACCCGAATATGAAGAGAAGTCTAACTTGAGGTTGAACTATGGAAGACTTTTGTCTTCATGTTTTTAAGATGGGGAAGAAGTTTTATCAATACCAAGGGAAAAATAATAGAAGATTTTATTTCTGACAATAGTCTCTACATATTGAATGATGTTACCCATACATATTTGCACCCTGCTATAGGTAGCTATTCTGCCTTGAACGTTACACTCACAGATGCAGATCTTCTGAATGAATTTTCATGGTCGGTCCATGATGATTTATGTGGAAGTGACCATTTTCCTACACTTCGCTCAGTCAATAACCGTCTGATGTTCCACCCTCATCAAGGTGGAGTTTTTCAAAGGTTCTCTGGTCTAAATACCACATCACTATGTACTGAGAAACTCAAACATGAAACGTTTCAGAATATTGCTGACCACATTCAATTGTTTTCTGATACACTGAATGCGAAAGCTACCAAAACAATTCCTAAGTCCTCTGTAAATCCACATGTTCGTAAGCCATGGTTCGATGGCGATTGCAAACAGGTTAGGAAAAACAGGAAGAAAGCGGTTAAATATTTTCGCAAACATCCAACTGTACATGATTTGAATAATGTTAAAGTAACCAGAGCTAAAGCTCGACGTACTTTCAAGCAAAATAAACTTCAGTCATGCAGAACCTATGTCTCCAAGATTAACTCCCGCACACCTATATCAAAGGTGTGGAATATGGTACAAAGGATCAGGGGCAAGGGTTCCAAAACAAGCGTTAAACACCTTAAAGACGGAGATCATATTTTGGAAGATGCTTCAGATATTGCAAACAAATTTGGGGAAACATTAGCTAAACATTCGTCTTCATCAAACTATCTTCCCGAATTCCAGAGATACCAGAAGTTAGAGGAAAAGAAAGCATTAATTTCAACTCTGACAATGGTGTACTACAACGAATGATTTTCCCTACATGAACTACAAACTGCTCTCGTGCAAGCTCATGATACAGCGACAGGGGCAGATAATATTCACTATCAGCTCATGTCTTGAAGTACTTTTAGAATTTTTTTTATGAAATTTGGACTTCAGGAACATTCCCTCAGTCTTGGCGGAATGCTATTGTGGTTCCTATACCTAAGCCTGGTAAAGACCATTCAGATGCATCTAATTATCGACCTATATCATTAACTAGCTGCGTTTGCAAAACTATGGAACGAATGGTAAAGGATCGTTTAGTGTGGTATTTGGAGACCAATAATCTGATTCTAACATTCAGTGTGGTTTCCGTCAAAATGGAAGCACCATTGACCATTTGGTTCGACTGGAATCATTCATTAAGAATTCTATTGTCAATGACCAGCCTGATGTATCTATATTTTTTTACCCAGAAAAGGCTTGTGATACCACGTGGAAACATGGTATTTAAAAAAATTCACATGAATTTGGTTTGAGAGGTTGTTTATCTCATTTCATATCAGTTTTTAACGGGCAGACAATTTCAAGTCTGAGTGGGGTCTACCCTCTCTGATCATTACAACAAACAGGATCAGGGCGTTCCACAAGGCAGTATTTTGTCTGTGACTTTATTTAGTATTAAAATAAGTAGTCTTTCAAAAGTTTTAACAGATTCAATCAATGATTCCCTATTCATGGATGACTTTAATATTTCTTGTCGTGGCAAAAACATGCGAACCACTGAGAAGTACTGTACAAATCTGTCTCAACAAAATTCATAAATGGTGCCTAAGAACGGGTTTAAATTTTTTCAATCTAAAACAAACTGCATTCACTTCTGCCGAAACTACAAACCTCATAAAGACCCTGACTTATATTTAAGTGGTGCACCCATCACAGTTGTCGAAGAAGCTAAGTTCCTTGGTCTCATCTTTGACTCACACTTAACCTTTCTGCCACATATTAAATACCTAAAAAAAACCAAATGCCTGAAGGAGCTCGATTTGTTGAATGTCGTTTCAAATACAAAGTGGGGAGGAGACCAAACAACCCTCCTACAGTTACATACAGGTCACTCATCAGATCTAAACTGGATTACTGCTCCATTGTCTATGGTGGAGCCTGTAAAAGCAACCTCAAAATACTTGATTCTATCCATCACCAAGGTCTAAGACTTTGTCTTTGATCATTCCGAACTTCTCCTGTTGACAGTCTGTACATTGAAGCAGACGAACCTACTCTTCACCACCGTCGTATCAAATTATCTTTACGGTGTCTCACTAAACTGTATCCAAGAAATCCGACCCTGCATATAACTGTGTTTTCAATAAGAAGTCTTCTCTTGTTCCGCCTCTTGGACTAAGAATGAAACCTTTTCTCTCTGCTGCTGGCATTGATCTAGAAAATATAGTTCCTTCTTCTTCTTTTCTTCCCTTCCTTGGCAACTGTTTAGACCACAAGTTGACCTTACATTAAGTAAATGTAGAAATCCGAAACTAATGACTTACAATACAAACAAGAATATAATCAATTAAAATTTAAGTATAGTACGTATAAATCGTCATTTACAGATGGGTCCAAGGACGTTGGCGCAGCTGCTTTTGCCACTGTCATTGGATCCAGAACAATATCTTCTAGATTACCTAACAGCACTTCCATTTTTACAGGAGAAGCACATGTCATATTAACAGCCCTAAACTATATTGATAAACACCCTAGATATAAACAATATATCCTTTGTTCAGAATCTCTTCCATGCCTTCAGGCTATTAAAAATGTATTTTCTCAACATCCACTTTTAGCTGACATCGTTGAATTGTATAATGATCTTGCTACTGGCCAATGCGACGTCGTCTTCTGTTGGTTACCCAGCCATGTTGGAATCTATGGTAACACAATGGCCGATCTTGCTGTCAAGGAGGCACTCAACAAATCTGTGACACCTCTTCTCATCCCTTATTCTGATTATAAAGCCGTCATAAGATCATATATCTGAGATCTAATGCAAAGAAGTGGGACACCCAAGTATTTATCAATAAATTATAATAATATAGCCGTATATCGGTTATACCTACTTGGGTTGTCAATCCAGATTTGAAGAAGTCGTTATCATTATAATGTTAATCATCTTTTAAAGGAAATAGAATTGCTACATAAATTTTGAATATATTTTGTACATAGATGAGATGTGTTTTAAGCATGGTGTTGTAAATTAGCAAGTGCGATCGTTAGTAGCTGTATCCCCAAAGGGGGCTGAAGTAGCGTAACATTATTGTCCTCCCGAGGGGGAACAGAAGTCCCAACAACTTTCAAAGTCAATTTTGCTCATCCACACTTTTTTAGTAGTAGTAGTTTAGTTCTTTCAATTGTGACGTTGATATTAACTCACTCACTATTTACGATCACCTTCGCGCTACGACTGTCGTAAATCTCTCTTATATGAGGTATTGGAGGTACAATCATCTTAGCGCTACGATATTTTTGTGAAATACGACCAAGGTCGATCTTTAGGGCCTCGTTTCGCTTACATTTTTAGTTGCACTCAGCTGTATTCCAGCTAAATGACGGTGGTTTGGAAATAACTGAGTTTGGACCAGACAATCAAGAGACGGAAATAAAGATCATGAACAAACGCAACTGGGATACGATGACGTATGAGCCATGCCATCAAGCCTGGCCACTTGACATCAATCATGGGTGGCTGATGAACTATTCTAATCTGGATCTTCAAATTATGAAAGACGAATAAGTAAGACAGAGAACAAACCGGTTTTAAACAGAAAGCTAACCCGTTCTAAACAGAGAGCAAACCGGTTCTACACACAGAGCAAACCGATTTTACACTGAGAACAAACCGGTTTTACACACCTCAAACCGGTTCTCCACATAGGGCAAAGCAGTGCCTCCGCTGCTGAAAATCAATGGGCAAACGTCTTTCCAAATATATTTTATTCTTTCGTCGACCATTTATACAGCATTTGCACACCAGTCCTACATTTCTACAAACGAAAATGTCATATCTAATATTGGTTTGAAAGATACTGAAATGGAGCACAAACACAATGTATCACGTGGTGTACTTCGCTGCACAGACTCGCAGCAAATATCTTTGGTGCAGCTAGAAAGCTAAAACTTCAAATAACATTATAAATAAATGATTTCTAAACATTTGACAGACGTGAATCTTTGAAGGTAGTTTATTTATTTGTTTGGAATTTTATTCTCCTCCTGAACTTCTCGAATATGTTCAACGAAACGAAATACAGAAGTATCATCTGAGCACATCAATGAAACATGCAACTATAGAAAAGGCTGAACATGAAAGAGAAGGGAAACTCGTCTAGCTTTAGCTCACGGTTTACTTTGAACTAAAATAGCATAGTTTTTCTAACAGTAGCTCCGCTACTTTCCCATAAAATATAACCAAGGATTATTGCGACTCCACGTATTTCAGGGCACAATCTTGTGTTTGGTGCCGACAGACATAAAAATACAATCAAGTACACGTCGTTACGATCAGTAACTAAACGTGATCATTTTGACTCCATGAATTCAAACAGATAGTTTGTAGCTGACAAACTTAGAAATATAATCAGGGGTATGTTGTAACTAGTCAAGAATAGAACGTCCTGGTGCTTCGGATCCTCGGTCCTGGGTCCCAGGGTCCAAGAAATCCAGGATAGCCTTTGTGCATCTGTGTCCACTCATACAGCACTTCTTCACAACACTAACAACAAAACTACATAACAACTTTGTAAGGCGTTTAGAGCTTGTAGCTGCCTATCTCCTCTCTCAGCTTCTCCAGTTCTGGGATAGGGAGGTACTTCTGGTTCAAGGTCACCATCTGTAATAGAGGGAGGGAGTGTGGTTTAACATCGCTTGGAAAACTCAGTGAGTGAGTGAGTGAGTGAGTGAGTGAGTGAGTGAGTGAGTGAGTGAACATTTGAACCTTGTGTCCGGTATAACAGCGAGTCAGTGAGTCGGGTTAAGGACTTAATGACGGTTTATAGGAAGGTTCAGTTGTGTCAGTGAGTGAGTGGGTGACTTAGGTTTTATGTCGCTTTGGCCGATATTTCAGTGATTTTGGTTTCATGCCGCTTTGGCCAGTGTTTCAGCTGTATCAGGGAGTGATTTTGGTTTTATGCCGCTTTGACAGATGTTTCAGTTACATCGCTGTGTGAGTAAGTTGGGTTTTATGCCGATTTGACAGATGTTTCAGTTATTTCAATGAGTGAGTGAGCGGGGTTTTGTGCCGCTTTGATCGATGTTTCAGATTTGTATCAGAAAGTCGGGTTTCATGTCGCTTTAACCGATGTTTCAATCATATATCGGTGAGTGACTTTGATTTTTGCCGATTTGGCCGATGTTTAACACACATCACTGAGTGAATGATTGAGTGTACTTCAATGTCGCACTGGAAACTGTTTCAGTTATATTTGTGTGACCGAGTGTCGTTCAACTTTGGGCAGTACTTCTGTAACTGGCATAGTGTGGTCAGAACAGACCGATCCAGTCAGGGCCGATAAGCCCCGCCCACTTCGTTTTTTGACGTTTGGGGGACAGCCTCTGACAATGGCGTCACCGCCGGCGAAACGTATGTACATTGAGAACGGTGTTGATGAATTCTGCTTGTGGTACTTTGGTATCCGTAGTTTATGGATGATATTTAAAGCGGAAAGTTTGAGTGGTATAATTCGAAGCACATCGCTTCGGAGGCTTCGTTTGACCCCGGAAATAAGTGCGGATGGCCGAAATCGACGCATGCGCCAGCTTTGATTGACAGACTGGATCGGTCTACTGTGACTACATTAAGAATAACAGCCATCAAGTGAACGTACATTACACGTCCTTCCTCTGTTCTGGTTAACTACTAATGTGAAAGGGTTCTTCAAATGTGTTGTGTCGTCTTGTCCTGTTGTCATTTATCAATTGTCATGTTGTCCTGTTGTCAGTTGTCATGTCCTATTGTCAGTTGTCATGTTATCCTATGGTCATGCTGTCCTGTTGTCATTTGCCAGTTGTCATGTTGGTCAGTTGGTACGTTGTCCTATTTGTCATGCGTCATGCTGTCCTGGTACCGTGTTGTCATGCTGTCCCGATGTCATGTTGTCAAGTTGTCCTGTTGTTAGTTGCCATGCTACCATGTCCTGTTGCCATGTTGTTTTGATGTCATGTTACCATTTTGATCTGGTTCCATGTTGTCATTGTGTGATGGTGTCCTGCATGTTGCTCTGTTTCGGTGTTGCCCTGTTGCCATGATGTCCTGTTGTCCTGGTGCCATGATGTCCTGTTGTCCTGTTGCTATAAGTGTGCGAAATAGCCACTGGCCCATTAGCCCATGGCTGGTAAAAATAGAGTCGGGACAGTTATCTCTGGCCTGGCTGGCGAGTTTAGTAATTTACAGTCATACCTAGCCCGGCTAGGAAAATTTGGAAAGTATTCTGCACACTGGTTGCTGTAATGGAATGGCGTCATGTTGTCACTCACCTTCCTACACTCGGTAGCTTTGACTTTCTCCCATGGTGGAACAGCGTCGCTTTTGTTAACTCTGCAATAAACACACAACCACCATCATCATCATCATCATCATCATCATCATCATCATCGTCATGAACAACAACGTCGCCATTGTCATCATCATCATCAACACCATCATCACCACTACCATCATCATCGTCATCATTATCATCATTAGCATTATCATTAATTCATCTCTTAATCCCGCACTCAGCAATCTTCCAACTGTATGGCGGCCTGTAAATAATCGACTTAATCCATCAAGTTTATCTGACTAAAACGTGTGGCACTGAATCACTTTTACTACTGGCAGCTTTTTTATTTTTTGTGTTTCTCATCGCCTGACGGACCCTTCTAACTTTATTGCCGACCGCCTAAATAACATTCTTGTTATTATAATAACCTTGACCTTATAGTAACCTTTTTAGGGTTTATATGTGGCCTAGGATAATTATAATACCTAGAATTGTTGTCGGGGAATTAGCTTGGGACCGCACACCTTCAAAATAACCAAGAGAAGCATCAATTAGTGGCCAGTCTTTATTCGGTGCATTTCATGAGTCATCACATAATAAAGCATTCGCAATATTTCAAGCTTGTACAAAAACTGCAAATAATATTAACCGTGTGAATTAACAGTTACACACCTTACTGACAAAATACCTTACAATAAACAATTGCAAGGATTACACAGAAGTGAGGACAGTGCAGCTGAGAAATAAGCGTCGAGACTGATAACGTCGATGACGTTACGCTACAGTAAGACGTCGTACACGTGTTATCAATCACTAAAATGATCTTCTGTTTGTGGAGGTCGTAAATGTTACGTCCCAACTGAATACAACTTAAAGGGAGTAATAAGAATACACAAAACATATACACGTCAGTGAGCTAGTTGAATCATATGACCACACCTAGACTATCGTGAGATGCTAAAGATCATATGTCGAACAGCATCTTATTGAAAGTGTTCAACGTATACTTAATTAGAGCTTAACAATACTGAAAACGTAGCAATATTGAGCAGCAGAATGAAACAACAAGGTTTATGCGTGCTACCTAGTTTTTCGTATACAGCATAGTTATCTTTGAATTTGAATTAAACGCACACAATAACCATTTAGAAATACATTCACTGGTATATTGATTGCAAACACGCAATAAAATATACAAGACCTGCACAAGGATTTCTCTGCTTCCACAAGCCCGATTATATGTAAATGTGATCTACTTAAGTTAGATTATGCCTGACGCTACTGGATTATACTCTAAACTATTTTGATGGAGACTGAATATTTAGGCTGTTGCTACATGGTCTGACCTAACTAAAATAGTCCCTGGTGTACTTAGCCTATACTGCATAGTTTAAGTGACAGTATATCGTATAAACTAACAGTATGGGACGCAACATAAAACAGAAAACATGAACATAATTTAGGAACATACATTGAATGAGATGAACATGGCTTACCTTCAAAATAACCAAGAGAAGCATCAGTTAGTGGCCAGTCTTTATTCGGTGCATTTCTCGAGTGAAGTACCCCGAATAAAGGCCGTTATATATACCACCGATGCTCTCCAAGTTCGTGACATGGACGCACGTTCAACTGACTAATCCTACAAATGTTACTAATCTACACTGCCGCCTACCTGAATTTTGAGATTACCAGCGTTGCTTCAAAGACTTGACAATGCCGAAATGACTAAACTTATCTAACGGTTTTCTCGGCGAGTGTGTTATAATAGAGTAATCTTTACTTTTCTCTCTGGACATGTAGTCTTGACGATTAGTGCATAACGCTTATCAAGTAACTTAGTAATTAAGACGAGCGCATATCTGACTGACGGATTAATATAACTTGAAACGGACCATGCATGTAATCTTAAAGCTTAACAAACAATGCTAATTATCTTATAAGTTGGAAAATGAAGATCACCAATAACAGACACAGCGTTCAGGATGCTCGTTTTTTAGTAAAATAGACAAACTGGGTCGTTTAGTTCTACTCTATAAACTCAGAAATATTTACGTAAGACCGAGGAAAATATGGGGTATTTTAGAACTATGATATTATCATTCCAACACCGCCGATCTGTATTGCACCGACTCATCATATAAAAAGTTCATCTATGAAAACTTTTGTAACCAGTTGCCGCCACAAGTCCAAAGAATATATACCCCAACTGCATAATGCTTACCTTAAGCTCTGATACCTATACGGGAAATAGAACTCGGGTCTTCGCTTTAACCACTAGGTTACGGTACTGCCCGACAAATGGTGGTGAGAAAGACACAATGAACAACAAATACAATTTATTTTTCAAACTTGCTGATATTTATTTTCGTTTATTTCGCCAATATTTTCGTGTTTCATAGCACACTCACCTGACGTCTGGCTTGGTCGTAAGAGCGTAGCCCATAAACGTACACGCCCCGACGCACGCCCCGCCGATGATAACACACAGAGGAATGAGCTGAAAGGAGACAAAAAGAACGAATAAAGACAGGAAAATACGAAAGTTAAGTTTTTAAGGGTCATCCAATTTTGTTTGTTTCTTTATTTGTTTTTGTTTGTTTGTTTTGTTTTGTTTTGTTTTGTTTTTTTGTTTTTTGTTTTGTTTTTGTTGTTGTTTTTTTTTTTTTTTTTGGGGGGGGGGGTTGGGGTGGTGTTTGTTAGTTTTTATTTGTTTCGGGGGGTTGTTTGTTTTGTTTGTTTTGTTTTGTTTTTGGGGTTTTTTTTGGGGGGCGGGGCCCTTTTTGTGTGCTTTTTCTTCTGTTTGGTTGATATTTTTGCTGTTGATGATGCTCAGTTAAAATTTCCCGATAAAATGAAGTTGAAATGTCATGATAATAATTTTGAACTTTCCAAATGAGAAACTGAAATGTTTACGACCGTTACGTTCAACCTTCAACTTAATATCTTGACATTATCGCAGTATCGAAGTGATGTGGAGGTACCCTTCTGCAGGTCAACCTACAAACACAACACATACATAGTGGCAACATGAACTGGGTGACTCAGTTGGTATGTGATGAAACATCTTTACGGCTGTAAAAGCTGCAGATGTGGAGGAAATCAATGTCATTTGCTGACTGACGAAGCGTACATAAAATCGTTTTATCATGCAGCAGTTCCTGCGACTCCGTGACCTCGATCGTATATCGCATATCGCATAACCTGTACGTTTGTTGATTAAATTACTCTCCTCCGCTCTATACATTTTGAACACTGAATGAATCGATTAAAAGAGTCGCAATAATTAAATATTACCATTTCTGGTGGAATTTATCAATATGCAGTGCTCAATAAACGTACAATAAATTTATGCATGGAATTGATATTGATATTGTCAGATAAAGATTTGGGTTTTTCTTTTACTAACAATGCGACGTTTTTGAGCCTGAAGTTTGTTGTTCATAAGATAATACTGAATTATAGACATTCGCTGTTTTTCTTTGTTTTTTTTGGGGGGGTTTTGTTGTTGTTTTTGTTTTGTTTTGTTTGTTTGTTTTTGTTTTTTTTTTTGGGGGGGGGGTTTACCGTTCCTTTCGGAGTGAGTGAGTGGGCTGGGTTTCGAGCTGCTTCAAACAAGATAGCAGAGTATCAATGTCAGATTGACATTGAAGGGAGTGAGTTCAGTTTAGCGCCGCATTCAGCAATATTCCAGCTGTATGGCGGCCGTCTATAAATAATCGAGTCTGGACCAGACAATCTAATGATCAACGATGCAAGAATCTGTATCGAAAATCTGTATCTGCGCAATTGGGGACCGATGACATGCGTCAACCAAGTCAAAGAGCCCGACCAAACATAGTCGCCTTTTATGGCAAGCATTGGGTTGCTGAAGGTCTACTCTACCCCGAGACCTTCACGGGTCGAAATCGCATCTAAGGCCAGCTTTAGTTCTTGGGAAAATGGCCCGCGAAGATCCGGGTCAGAGTTAGTCTTCTGTAATCCATGCTTGTCATAAGAGGCGACTATGCTTGTGATAAGAGGCGACTAACGGGATCGGGTGCTGTGGCAGGGTTGACAGAAGCCATGGTATCCCATTTGCGTAGATTAATGGATAAGACTCGAATATTTATAGACCGATACGATTTCCGTTCACAGCACCCGTTTTTTATATCACTCTATGCCTTAGGATAAATTGAGACAGAGACAGAGAGACAGACTAACAACTCTAAATTTGACACAATACTAAGTCGAAACCCCAAACCCAAGATATAATGATCATAAACAAAATCCATTTCAAGCGGGGGTCACGGGCGGAATTCTTACCCGTCATATAGCTAGAATATTGTTGAGTGCGGCGTTAAACAACAAACCAACCAACAAAATTCATGTGAACTTTTTCGAGAATATGGCATTGCCTAATTTACCGTTACGCCAACATGAGACCTTCCACGTACGCCTTGTTTTAAGCCAGTGTTTATATTACTTCCATATCCCCGCCAATTGCATCACTATCCCGCACCCAAGCTGCACGTTTTTCTCGTCCGGCACATGCCCCGCTTAGTTTTTTCATTCGGAACCACTCGGGTGTGTACGGAGAATGCCGAGTGATGAGCTCGTATCGACGGACACGTACAAGGGGGGCCTGTTTAACTCAGCGGAACATATTTGTCTATGAATGGTTGTTTAGTCGCCGTGCGCTTCGGCACGTACGCGCGTTGGGTCGAAATGCTTCCCTTATAAATAATTTCAATGCGGAAGAATGCCAACCAGGATATTTATTTACGACTGTTCAGCGTTCCGTGGTTTTGCTCTGTCACTGTCGTGTATTACGAAACCGTATATACCGGAATATGTGTAGGGGTGTGGTGTGGTTTAGCGTGTCGTGTCATTTTGTGTGGTTTGGTTTGGTGTGTTGTATGATTTGGTGTCAGAAGAATAAAACAAAGTTGGTCTGTAATAGAAATAGGAAAATAATAGTATGTAATATAGAAAGAACAGAGACAGAAATAAAACAAAATGGTCTGTTGTGGAAATAGAGCAAAGTGGTCTGTGACAGAAATAAAAAAAATGGTTTGTTGTGGAAATAGAGCAAAATGGTCTGTGACAGAAATAAAACAAAAATGGTTTGTTGTGGAAATAGAGCAAAGCGGTCTGTGACAGAAATAAAACAAAAATGGTTTGTTGTGGAAATAGAGCAAAATGGTCTGTTGTGGTAATAGAGCAAAATGGTCTGTGACAGAAATAAACCCAAAATGGTCTGTTGTGGAAAGAGAGCAAAATGGTCTGGGACATTTACTCTGATTAAATGAGTGAGTGAGTTTACTTTTACGCCGCTTTTTAGCAATACTCCAGCAATATCACGGCGGGGGACACCAGAAAATTGGTTTCACACATTGTACCCATGTGGGGAATCGAACCCGGGTGTTCGGCGTGACGAGCGAACGCTTTAACCATTAGGCTACCCGACCGCACCCTGATTAAATGAAATACTTATCAGTTTCTATCTCAAAAATATATATGTCCATAGACTCAGCGTCATACTATATTCTCATCAAGTCTTAACTATCGGAGGCGGTAGACTAGTGGTTAAAGCGTTCGCTCGTCACGCCGAGGATCCAGGTTCGATTCCCCACATGGGTACAATGTGTGAGGCCCATTTTCTGGTGTCCCCCGCCGTGATATCGCTGGAATATTGCTAAAAGCGGCGTAAAACCAAACTCACTCACTCACTCTCTCACTTAACTATCGACCAGACCAGCAAGACGCCGACAAGATGGAATATTGCTGTGTGCGGCGTAAAACTAAACTCACTCTCTTTCCGACGTCTTCCCTTAGACTAATCTTAAGCGGCTGTCAAATCAAGTCTTGTGCAAGGTCAGCTCTCTGCGTCGTTGACAGTAACGTGCGATCTGCCTGATACCATAACGTACGTAGTATGACAGGGCCCAGATCTTTGAAGCTCTCTTAGCGCTAAGATAGTCGTAAGTGCCATACATTAACATTTACTTACGACTATCTTAGCGTTAAAAGACCTACGAAAATCTAGGCCCAGGCCCGTAAACCGCTTGACGCGACATCCATTGGTAGCTGCAGACTTATCATGATCCGAAATTTGATTGGAACTACATTGGGACATCGCGTGGCCGGGAAAAGGGGTCATTTGACACTAATGCCTGCTGAATGTGAAACATAAATATAATCCCGCTTTTATAGCTTTTATAGCGAGGGCTAAATGGTTTGATTACTTCACTGAGGGAGAGATGTGTGAGATGAGTTTGTAACCAAGGTTTTGAGGTCACATATGTCGGGCGGTGATGAAATCCTGACTTGCTTTATTTAGGGCTTTAGCATTCCAAGGAGGTAGAGGAAACAATGTGGTTCAGGGACTGTGAAACAGCCCAGCAAAGCAAGTACAAATGGGTATGTTTTGCTTGGATTCCATTATCTTCTTGTACCGTCAGGGCGGCGGGGCACTTACCCTAGTGGTTAAAGCTTTCGCTCGTAACGCCGAAGACTTGGGTTTGATTCCCCACATGGGTACAATGTGTGGAGCCTATTTCTGGTGTCCCCTGTCATGACTTTGCTGGAGTAATCAACACCGACGTTTATCAAAATCATCATACAATGCCGTGAAGACACAATAACTTAAATGCGAGTATGCACCTCATGGTAAGTCGGGTTAGGGAACAGGGCTAAGAATCACTCAGCGATTGGCTGTACCGAAGACTATCCATCTTCCTCAACCATCGCGTCGGCTGAAGAAGATCACACAGAATTCACTTAGCCTATCTCTAACTGCCGATGCATACAGGATACTGGTCTCAGAAGTTCGTAATCAGCGTGACCCTTGGGCGATTGAAGATTGTGAAACTGTAACATTTCCATATATCAATGTAATATACAGTCATAAAATATTCTAAAACATTGTGCGTTTTCCACATGGTAATAAAACCAGGCACCCAACCACGCTAAATGATGCAATAGCAAATAACATCTCTCTATTCCATAAACGGTCCAGTCAGTTCAAGGCAAATAATTGTTTTGTACAAATGATATCGATCCTAAGATCCTCACACCCGAAGGGAGGCAACTCTGCTCTTAATATTATCTCGGGATATAAGAACCATATTCATTCAGGGAGTGATTATAGCTTTACGCCGCTTTTAACAGTATTCCGGCAATATCACAACATCCTACACGTGTAGGGATTCCAAACCTCGTCTTGGACGGGACGAGTAAATGCTATAAGCATCGGGCTTCTCCACCACCTTCTCACCGCTCAGAGAGAAGAACGTCAACCTAAGCCAAAACTGCCAGACACTACCTGAAAGTGTCCCATCTCAAGCAGCACGGTATGCGCGTGCATAGATGCAGAGCGTCAACACCGCACGGACTGCACGTGCAGAGCAGTACGAAAGTCCGTGCTTCTCAACAAATTGCGGTAATTTAGACATGCCTGGCGTCTGGCGGTATTCTAGTTTCCGAGTCTATTTCACAGAGAACGCGAGCCCGGTAGTGCTCGCTCACATGTATGTCCGTTCGTCGTATGAATGAATACATGATTCAGTAAATGCTTAGTGGCGAGGGCCGACTAACGAGGTCATTAAGCGAACAAGTGCTTCCGCCGTTAGACTTAAGCACGTCAATTAGAACACTTGTGGACATGTCAGTTTATCAGAATGATAGAACGCATTTTAGGCAAAGTCATCTGGTCCTACGAATACCCAATGGATAGCATGACCGTTATCTGACACGCACAAAAGTAGTTGTCAAGTCAGCTCATTGTCTTTCCGTTTGGATAAAATAACTTATAATTAACTTAGGACTATGGTGAGATCGAGTAGATAGCCTCACCGTCGCCGAACAGGTTTATTTTCCCTTCCACTGAGCCCTGAATGAAACAATCATACATTTCCTAGATCCACAGATACATCTCACATTTGACTGTGGATCTTTCTTCATGCAAAAGGATTTTTTTTTTTGTTTGCTTTTATGAAAATTATATATTTTCAGAGACTAAGCGTTAGTCTCGTGGTTTAATCAAAAAGTGTTCAGCTACATGTGACAATAAGTAAATGTTTCACGTTTTAATTACTCTTACCGAACGACAATTTTCAAAAGATACTTATTGTTACCCTGTCTGGCACTCATCTTTACGGTGCTAACGTGTGGATTGGCTGGCTAGTAACTGTAGACTGGGAGATGGTCTCCATGTCAAATACAGATGCCTAGCGCCGAACACAAGCATCACCGCACACACAAGATTCATGACATGAACCTTTTCAACGTTACGAATGTGTTTTACAATATATCGGTTAATGTGTAAACAGTACCTTTAAACAGTATGGAACGTTTTTCAAAATCTAGTTTAGAATAGTTGACTGAAGAAAGTGGCTATATTTACACTTGTGAGTCTAAACTTTTGATGGGTAGTATATTAACATCCAAAATCACTCATCATTTGTTTTTAATGAAAAATGGATATCTCTGAACAGGGTACTGCCAATAAGAATTTTTGCAGAAAGGTTTGAGCAGAAAGGGCTGGGGGAAAGTGATTGAGCGGAAAAGAACATAATATGTTGTGGGTATTGGAGTGGGTATTGGAGTGAGAAAGACTGTGGGGAAGACTACACGCTACACAAGGGAAACCCATTCAACATGCTTTATCACCTCACAGTAGCGTACCTGCCAAAGGCACTTTAGGTATGTGCTTACACTTAGTTCAAGACGTACCTTCAGTCCAAAGCTGAAAGCTGTTTTGCCATTGCGTAAATATGTTATAAAATGCTTCTTACAATACTAACTTATTTAGGTATTACCTAACGCATTTGCTATGCTATGCTATTTGTGCCACCATTGTTATAAAACCACAGTTACACACTTTTGTAATTCTCCACTGAAACGAATTGCGTGATTGTATAAGTATGTTTAGGCACTACCTTCTGAATGTATTATGTGTGTCAACGCTCTCATGACATCAGGGGACGGTGGGGTAGCGTAGTGGTTAAGGCGGTTGCTGGTCATGCCGAAGGCCCAGGGTTCGATTCCCCACATGGGTACAATGTGTGAAGCCCATTTTCTGGTGTCCCCCGCCGTGATATTGCTGGAATATTTCTAAAAGCGGCGTAAAACGTAACTCACTCACTCATGCCATCAGCTTATGCTTATACTCGTTTGTAAATGATCTACTGAAATGAGAGCCTGATTTTACTTTTCTGTATAAGCGTATTAAACACTACCTACTTGTGATGCTAGTCTATTATGCTAACACTACCGTACCATCAAGATACACATATACTCGTTTGTAAATGCTCCATTGAAATGAAGGCATGGTTGTACTTATCTGCATAAGCGTATTAGACACTACCTGTCTGTAATGCTAGTCTTACATGCCAACACTGTTATGCCATTAACGCATATTTATACCCTTATGTAAATACTCTTATTGCTCGCCCGTTGAAGATACTGCAGTGTAATATTTTTACGGCAATATTGCACTAGTGTAATACCGTATGACGTCAAAATGGTTCAATGTTGTGACGTCACAATGCTAATGCCGATGTCGCAATTTTACTAGACCTTGCTTCACTCGGAAACCTGAGAGTGGTCACACCGTAGGGAATTTCGCGGCAGTTTCTGTAAATTTATGTTGGCGAGTAATAAACAGAATAAAGTAGCTTCCCTGTAATATTTGCTTTCGCTCGTTTGATACCAAATCATTAACTCGTTTAATAAAAATGGTATTACACGGAAGGTCGTTTAGTATCCTCTATCACTGAAATGAAAGCTTGATTGTACTTTCTGTAGTCTATTAGCCATTGCTTACATGTCATGCCAGTATACTATGCCAACATCGTTTATGCCATCAAGGTACAGTTATACTCGTTCATAAATGCTCCACTGAAATGGAAGTTTGATTGTACTTATTTTGTAGAGCTGTATGAAGGACTACCTACGTTTTGTGCAAATCTGTTACACCAATACTGTCATGACATTAATGTATTCCTATATTCTTGTATAACTGCTCCACTGAAATGAATAAAATATTTTTTTTAAAAAAAAAAAAGATTAAAATGAAAAAAAATATCACTTAAATTTCAGTATCTTGCCTATGAAAATGTATCTTTGATTGAAAAAGATTGAACTACATCTATTCGGGAAACTATAGCAGTAGGTGCTGTCTAGAGCGACCATTTTTTGAAAATTTTCTTGGGAAGCGGGACAAGCCCACAACCCCACTAAACGTTGAGATGTGCCTACACTTCATTTCTTTCCTCGGTGTGCCTCTGCCTCACCTCACCTTATCTGCAGCAACGTCGCAAACAATTGATGATTGTTTTATGTTCTAGTTATTTTCACAATACGATTGGCGGTGTAGTCAGCTGACATCGGGAACACCTGGCGTAATCCATCACGTTGACCTTGACCTTGTTAACTGCACGTGTATGATATGCCTAAAACGCATAAATAAAACAAGTTTTTTTCATAAGACACTGTTCACACACGTGCGAGTACCCCTCTGAAGTTTACAAGGATATTTTAATACTTGATGCACGTACAAAATTGCTGACACCCCATCCCCAACCCAAACACCCTCAGTTAATGTGTATAAAATTAATCACCCCCTTCCCAGAACAAAACAACCTTCCTTAAAATCATCGGCAATCCACTCCCAAACGCCTCCCTTACTGTCGAAGCAACTCTTATGTACGATCAGCCATCCGCGCCCTTGGCAGTGTCTCACAGTAAGCTTAATGCCACATCTTTACATGTCGTGCTTCAAATCATGCGACATCCAGAGGGCGCTACAGTTCTTTAATCCTGCGTCTCCTCGGGCATAGACAAGAACGATGCCCAGTTCTTCTAGAATGGTTTATTTTACTTTATGCCGCTTAAATTTAATGTTTGACTGTCGCGTCTTGATCTAGCTGTAATTGCGCGAGATTTGGATTCACTTTGGGGAGGAGGTTGAGATTCATGGGGAGATATGCGGCTTACTTCAGAGTGACTGAGATTGATTTGTTTGCAAGGCTTAGAACACTTTTGGCGATTGTTGCAATAGATATCTGGGCAACAGACACTGTGGCCAGATATGAGAAACACCTGGCACAATGCTTGACACTGACCAGAAACGCTACACCGGATGTCCGCTAATGTCCAGAAGGCTCTAGCCATGTGATAGAACAGTGCGTCGGGAAGTGGAGGGCGGAATTTTATCTCACCTCTGCTCAACATTTTGGTACAATATTTAGGAGCTCAGTTATCACTTCCAACATAAACAGAACCTCATTTATTCTAGTGTTTATATAAACATTACAGATAACGATTAAATGTACCTGCTGGAAATCGGCATATTATTTTATTTGCTACAGAAAGAGGCAATGTACATATACTTAATTTTCTGTGAACTCTTCTAACCGCACACAAATAAAATATCCAATGGTTATTTATTTCTGTTTTTGTTGTTGCTGTTGTTTAACGGTAAACTAAGCAATAATCTACAGTCGGATAGTGACTATGGAATGTGACTTTTAATTAATTTGTGTAATGATAACATGAAATGGAATGTGATCGAATTGTGGACAGTCAAACACCTGTTACACGAATGCTCGCTGTTCGTTTCAATATCATCACGTGGTTGTTAAAGTCGGTCAGCCTGATGTTAAATGTTGTGTTTGTTAAATACAATGATATCTGTTAACATACTTTGTCATTATACAATTACAGACTGGTGATGTAGCCAATACCTGTGTTTATGGACCCGTGAAAAGCAATGTTGACAGAGCACGAAGTCCGAGGTCAATGTTGCTTTTCGCGGGTCCATAATACAAATATTGACATAATTCACCAGTCTATATTTTTTTATTATGTAATTAATGAAACAGTTTCTAAAAAACCAAACCATGTCCATTTAACCAAGAAAAGTAATATTATTTTCACTACAACCCAGTCACGTTATGTCAACAATACTGTGACATGTAAACAATAGAATGACGTCATAGCAATTCAACTCGATATGAGTCTCGATCGGACATGGGTTGGAGTCAGTATGCTTAACTGTTGACGGCCACGTAAGATCAGTAAGGTGAGCTAAAAATGCTGTACAATATTTGTTGCAAGTTATTCAACACACGCTACTCCTTATCTTGCCATATGACATAAATTTCCGTACCGGAGTATGTGTGAAATGATAGCCTGCTGAAGGCGAGCAAATACGACCCACGAGCGTTCAGTGCTTAATCACAACTTACGTTTTGCTAGGGTACGGAAAACGAACCCACTTGCAAGGCAACGTGTAAACACTGACAACAGGCCACACATGTATTTACCCAACGTTGAATATGAGTGAGTTTAATTTTATGCCGCACTCAGCAGTATCCCATCCATATGACGGCGGTGTGTAAATAATGGAATCTGGACCAGAATCCAGTGGTCAACATCATAAGCATTGATGTACGCAACCGATATAACAAGTGTAAACCAAGTCAGCGAGACTGACATCCTGTTGCCGTTAGTGGCCTCTTACGACAAGCATGGGCTACTGAAGATCAGCATGGGTTACTGAAGATCAGTTCTAACCCTGATCTTCACGGGTTACGTGGATTATACAAGATAAGAAGGACGGCGGCGCAAGCGTTCGCTCGTTTTGACTAAAAGTGGGGTTCTGTTCCTCACATCTGATTTATCTGATTTGGCGAGGATATTGCTGCTGGTGGATTTTACCCATACTGATTCACTCAGGGATTTGGCTGACCTACCCCTTGCTCATATCATTTACCATTGGTTTGTCTGGTGCATTTGTTACATAAGATTATTTATAATCCAGATCTTCACGGGTACAACAGGCATGGGTTCCTGAAGATCAATTCTTACCCAGATCTTCACGGGTACAACAGGCATGTGTTACTGAAGATCAATTCTTACCCAGATCTTCACGGGTACAACAGGCATGTGTTATTGAAGATCAATTCTTACCCAGATCTTCACGGGTACAACAGGCATGTGTTACTGAAGATCAATTCTTACCCAGATCTTCACGGGTACAACAGGCATGTGTTATTGAAGATCAATTCTTACCCAGATCTTCACGGGTACAACAGGCATGTGTTACTGAAGATCAGTTCTTACCCAGATATTCACGGGTACAACAGGCATGTGTTACTGAAGATCAATTCTTACCCAGATCTTCACGGGTACAACAGGCATGTGTTACTGAAGATCAATTCTTACCTAGATCTTCACGGGTACAACAGGCATGTGTTACTGAAGATCAGTTCTTACCCAGATCTTCACGGGTACAACAGGCATGTGTTACTGAAGATCAATTCTTACCTAGATCTTCACGGGTACAACAGGCATGTGTTACTGAAGGTCAATTCTTACCCAGATGTTCACAAGTACAACAAGCATGGGTTCCTGAAGTTCAGATCTAGCCCAGATCTTCACGGGTACAGCAACCATGGGTTAGTATAAAACCCAGGTGTCTTAATCGGATTATTGCTGTCTGTGGCTGAGGTAGAATGAGAGATGTCACTTAAATGTATGAGTTTCCAACGTTCGAACAAGTCTCAGCCTTTGCTTATCAAGTTGCAAGTTACATGGATTCATATCATATCCACATCAGTCAATACATACATACCATGTAAAGAAAAGACATACATAAAGATTTCAGACAACCAGGTTTTGGAAAAAAAGTGTAGTCTCTAACTTAAATATATTTTACAAGAAAATAGTTCCTAAGCAATAACCATAAACTACAATGACAAGCAACCCAGAGACTCTCTTCACTCTCTGTGGTTAGCTAGACTTGTCACATTTCATAGATTTGCATGAGTTTTCATGGATAAATTGGTTCATTTGTTTTGTGAAAGGCTGCGGATTCATGCAGAGGGTCTTCCGGATAAGCAAACTGATACTCTCACTGCAATCACTGCACACGAATCCCAGACCTTGCTCGCTGTGTTCATATTATACAAAGTGATGTAGACGACGTTGGATGTGTTTGGGAGAGATGTTATAGTACAACTGAGAAACACTTCTCGTAAACGAGACATGATTACAGAACTGTCTCATTTCCTGTATACTTGGTTCCGTCCTATTGCGCAACTTTGTGCGATAACCAGTCCAGAATTTTTAGACTGTAATTTAACTGGATGCATAAATGTCAATCAGTATGATTTGATAAGTCTACACAGTTGTACATTGCAACACTAAGCTCCTAATCCTAGCAAACACATCGCACAGCGTGCTCTGTCATACAGCTAGCTCTTATAAACGGAAACCTGGAAATCATGGAAATCTCAAAACGAGGCTCTACCACTAGAAAAGTTTGTCGGTTTCTGACGGAACTGATATTACATCAACTTCATTGTGCGTGACAGAACTACGCTGAATAAGGGCAAAAAATACAAAACAGGTTTAACCAGTGAGCCAGATGCATTGCAAATCATTTTACGATCTCACCAAACAGGGGCAGTCTGTGATTCCATAGTTAAGGTATGTTGCCTGAACCTCGACATATATATAGTGTAGAAAGACGGTGTCTGAATAGGTTAATGAGACTTATGTTTCGGGATGTTGCGAAAATGACATCTGTGTACCATTTGTATCAGTAACCGGTTCGACTAGATACTTTTTGTTGAAGAAACAAAAAATATTGATGAATTTGCCGGAGTATTTATTTATTTATTTATTTATTTATCACAAAAAGGGCGATAACTCTCCTTTTCTAATGATATAAACGACGGTCCAACTTCTCGCTTCCGGACTGCTTCATCTAAAGACAGAGCCCAGCATATGCGCTGCGCTGCTGTGCTATATTGCTCTATGGAACCGGAAGTGTTCACATAGCCACCCACACAAAGGACAGCTTGGTGTGGTGATGGCTTATGGTTGTTGTGTTCTGAAATGGGCTTCACACATCGTGCTCATGGCGGGTAATCGAACCCGGGTCTTCGGCGAACGCTTTAACCACTAGGCTATACTGGGGCATCAGGTGTTAAATAAGGACAACGGAACTTCAGCCGATATGCAGTATGATTTAGAACAAACTTTATCGTTAACGACGAATTTGTGTCAGGGCGTGTGCTTAAGCCTTGGCTGATATTGCGTTGAGTAATACCGTTTTAGGGCCGTTGCATTAGCCGACATACATGAAGCGTGGGAGATGCCTGGCATGAACATGAAAGTTGTTCCTGGTTGGGATCGGATAATTCGCCAAAACACATCCATCGACTGCGAACGGGCCAGACATGGTAATTGCTTGGCACCCAAGATCAGACGAGTAACATCCTAACATCGTGTTCGATCCCACGGATTTCATATTTCAAAAACATTTCCCTGGGATGTTTTGGTAAAATCGATATCCGGTGCTGAAAATAACTTTATGTAATCCCAGTTGTGAACATGGAACTTCTGAAATGGCGGACGTGATCAACCCCGGGACAAAGCGAATATCGAGTTCTTGGAAGTTACGTAGAGAGAGGCGAGTGGTGACGAATGGTATCATTGCATTTAAGAGCAACAATTCCTGAGGAAAACCAACAGAGATTCGTGCTCTTCTCAAGGGCGTTGTTTTCAGTTCAAACGGGAATTAATATCTAATTCTAAATAATAGAAGAGCGCTTAACCAATCAGAAAACGGCATTTACCTGTGAGGTTAGATTAAATGTTTTAATATCTAAAAGTTCATGATTCCCGTGTTTCCTTACATGTATGTAAACTGTTATTTAAGTGAGTGAGTGAATTAGGTTTTCCGCCACATTCAGCAATATCACGACGGAGACATCTGAAATGGACTTCACACATTGTGAACCCGGGTCTTCGGCGAACGCTTTAACCACTACGCTATCCTGAGACATCAGATGTTATATAAGGACAACGGAAATTCAGCTGATACGCAGTATGATTTAGAACAAACTCTATCGATAACGACTTCTTTTATTTCGTAAGTGCGACGTTGTACGTTGTCAAGCGCAAAATAAAAGAAGTTTTTAACCATAAAAATAAATGTTAACATTTGAAAGATACCACATCAAGTCGAAATCACTTACAAAACGACAAACCACCAATGTGAAAAATGGGAAAGTGAATTTTAATAACACCATGTATGGACATGCATAAAATTCATTTTCCGTTTGATCTTAATGCAGAAACTTTACAGCAAGACTCGTCTTGCAATGAAATGCATATAGATTGACAAAATGATTCGATTTCTAAACATTTTAGCTACGATTTAAAAAGCTTAATAACATGACCGTAAAAAAAACCCCTGAAAATACCGCATTTCGGATTGCGGTACCATACACCCGCGGTTCTTAGTTACTAATACCGTGGTATGCTGTGGGCATGGTGGGCGAACTGCCTAAGGCGCAGGCTAGTGATCCAGCGAGGTTGAGGTTTCAGGATCGAGCCCACCTGTGTAAAAACCTTGGAGTGAACTTTGTGTGAAGACTCTTTCAGTGTTGTCACAACCCCTAGTGTACAGTACACAACCCTGTGCACTTAAAAGAACCCACGAATCCGTTGGTATATGACCAGATGGTGGCCACATGAACACGTGCATACACCTAGTTGCGGGTACGGCGACGTGCAGTAAACTTGGACAAAGTGCTGTGACTATGTGTCCCAGTCCACTAAGGTCTCAATTGGTAACTTGAAATACGATGTGCCGTTGAGATTGACATCCAGTGACTGAAGGAAAAATGCCAGCGCCTTGACCATGCTCTAGTGCGTGGATATGTGCGCTATATAAATATCCTATATCTATCTGCCACCTCCCCCACCCCCTGTTCATCACGGAGTATATTGAATATTGCGTACTTTCAAGATGGTCCCTGTTCAACCAGACATAAGACATATATTCAACAAGACGCATATTCAACCCGTTGTTTATTCAGACTGGTGTTGTTGGTCTACGCTGACTTGGATCTTGCGATTCTGCTAATCCTTAATCTGACTATGATCTTAAGCCTGTTGCTATTGGGTGTGAGTACCCTGTAATCCTATTTTACCGCCGTCTGTACCGTTTGCATCTCGATCGATCAGTTCTATCAGATAACCCATATCTGGTAAAGAGCTTGGCCTATTCTGCCCAGACCACGTCAACGTGTAATGAAGAGGGGGGTCGAATAGACCTATGTGAGTATAGAAGCTGGTGAGTATAGAAGCTGGAATTATTCATTGTATGCCAGAGTGCCAGTCCATAAATGCAATGCTGGAGTTAAGTCCCGGTCGACTGACCTCTCGCTCCTAGACGCAGCAGTCCTGAACGGACCCAATGAGTGACCTGAGCTAATGTCACCCTGGCAATGCGGAACGGTCATCTTAGTAAGTAACTGGTACTAGTGTTTACTTACACCAAAAACCTTGTTACGACAGGGATAAGACAAACATGGGTTGTTGAAGGACAGTTCGAACCAGGACCTTCACGGGATAAGACAAGCATGGGTTGTTGAAGGCCAATTCTAACCAGGACCTTCACAGGGTAAGACAAGCATGGGTTGTTGAAGGCCAATTCTAACCAGGACCTTCACAGGGTAAGACAAGGATGGGTTGTTGAAGGCCAATTCTAACCAGGACCTTCACGGGATAAGACAAGCATGGGTTGTTGAAGGCCAATTCTTACTCTGACCTTCACGGGGCAAGACAAGCATGGTTACTGACGACCAATTCTAACCCGTATCTTCACGGTTCAAAGATAACAAACCCTGGCTATTGCCCCAGCGTGAAGAAGACAATACCCCAACAGCCATATAACAATTACGGGTCGCTCGTGAGCTGTATGCTGTCGCCCATACATATATCATGTCGGCACTGTTGACGGCGATTATATTGTGCCGTGCACGGTTTAAACATTTCATGCATTTCGAACAGCTATAATATGTGGAATCCCAGAAGGGAGATTGTCGTGCAGTCACCTTTACAAGAACAAAAGCTGGTGAACCGAAAACACCCTCTAAACCAGAACCCGAGTTCCAGATCTAGTTAGAACTGGCCTTCAGCACCCATTATAGTAGGGCTTTGTACTTAAACATAAACTGTATTTATTACGAGGTTTATCAGGTACCCGCAGTACGTATTGCCATATATTGTAAACTTCAGTAGCTGACAGTAATTGAACATGTCGATCCTATTGTCTACATTATAAGTCCCTAAACATATAAGGTATGGTTTTGATGACAACAACCTCAAAATAAGGTTGTAAAGTCATGGATCTATTTATAGCATGAGAGTGTCCCGTTTTGTCAGTGAATAACGACGTTATGTTGTGAATGTGTGATGTGAATAAAAAATAGGTCTAGATATAATTTAAACCATAAATATAATAATAAAAAATTCTGATATAAAACATGGTATTGAATTTCAGTTGCATTAATCAGTCTCACTGTCCCTGAACCATATTCTTTTCCTCCCACTCCAAACCACCCACCCCCCACCACCCCTCCCACCCCTATATTACCAAAACCATAAATGAAGCAAGTCTAGTTCCAGAATGTCTCTACTTACTAGAGGTCATTTTCAATTTAAATGAATTTATTTGTTACGACAGCCTAAAATGGCATCGATTAAAAATACGATATCGTCACTGATTTGCCTAATCCATATCCGATTATTTGCCGACCACCAGATCTGGGCAGTTGAGTGAGTGAGTGAGTGAGTGAGTATGGTTTTATTCCGTAATTAGCAATACGAGGGATGTTCAATAAGTAATGACAACAAGAGTGTAAAAACATACTGCTTTAACATACAAAGTGTAAATTTTCACATTTCCTCCTCATGCGTATGATTTGAGGCTGATTAAAGGCATTACGGTATTCGTCTTTTGGCATGTCTCCGAGTTCTGAAATCACGGCTTTCGGTGGAAATTTCCTGCCAGTCACTCGTTCTGTCAATATTGTGAAGAGCCAGAAGTCACATGGTGCTATGTCGGGACTATATGGATGATTAGACCCAAGGGCCATCCCTTGCATGTCTATATACTCCGTAACATTCTTTGTCTTGTGGGGACTCACATTGTCATGGTGGAGCAGGATGCGACTTGTTCCCCGTCTCAGGTCGCTTCTTTACAAATCTTCAAATGGTCATGAAGGATCGAATGAGTGGTGCCAAGTGATATGGCCAAAAATGAACTAATTTCACGCACAGTTGAATGTGGATATTGATCAATGCATTCCTGGACAACTGCCATTCTACCATGACGTCAGTAAATACTGAATTGTGATTGGTTAATCAGTGCTATTCCGAGGTATATAACGACATTATATACCTTAGATTTAACAACACAGTATGTATTCTTTTTTAAACCGCAATAACGCGATTATGGTAGAGTGGAGATAAACATACTATGTTGGAATATCTTAGGTATATAAGGAAATTATTTTAGCTCTAAAGTTTTCGTTCGGTTTAAATATAGTTTATACCTATTATAATTTCGTTTTATAATGTAAGTATATTTTTCCGGCTAGATGATTGGTCTAGTATGATATCTACTAATTATGATTGCATCCCAATGTGACGCCATAACCACTTTTCATATTGGATATGACATCACATAATATGGTCAGGACTCATCTAACGCTTTCCATAGATGCTAAATGTGCACGGGTTATTTTTGCATATAGATATGGTAATGGTGTTGCCATTATTTGCTGAACAGCCCTCGTATTCCAGAAATGGCCGACTTATGTGGGGAATCGAACCCAGGTGTTCGGCGTGACAAACGAACGCTTTAACCACTAGGCTACCCCGATGACCACCCGTGTTAAACAACAAAGAAAAACTCAAAATGACTGAACCTGCTAACCTGAATTCTGAAAACAGTACTGTCATAATTCCACGAACTCTAAGCTGTACAAATTGCCCCTCATTTGTAGACATGGATAAATGCTTATCAGACAAGTATGTATGTAGCAAACACGCTCGTCCTTTCACCAGCATTCTACAAAATCGAATTTCTAACAGATCAGTGTACATCTTTGTACAATGCGTCTAAAAATAGCTCAGCTCGTTTCCCCGAATAGTGATAATATTCATTAAGCGATCGGCTGTCTGGTGCTGAGTGATGGATTGCGAAATGCCTGTAGTCAATCTACCACATAGAGATCAATCGCCTATTTCACACAGACTCAATGTCACCTTGAACCTTGTGTACGTGCACACGTGTAGTCAGCGCATCGATTACTTCGAACGTCACACAACACAAGGTCGTGTCATCTACCTATAGCCTCACCAGTCTGACGTTCAATAGAATGAATGGCGGTTCTTTCTACAAGGTGTCAGTGAATGAATGAGTTTAGTTTTACGCTGGTTCTAGCAATATCACGACCTGCGACACCAGAAAATATATTTCACACATTGTACCCATGGGGTCTTCGGTGTGACACGTGAATGCTTTTAACGACAATTAAAGCAGAATTATTTTAGTGAGTGAGTCTAGTTTTACGCCGCCTTTAGTAGTATTCCAGAGTATCCCCATGAGAGGAATCGAACTCTGGATTTCGGCGTAACGAGGATCTTAGATGATTGTTACGAAACAATTACTCAATCTTTATTATGGGAACGTGTAAATGATCGAGTCTGGACCAGACAAACCAGTGATTGATCTTGCTCGAATATTGTTAAACTAAACTAATCTAAACTCAGTCACTCTTATATTAATATTTTAAGCAGTGTATCAGTCTCACATCCGAACCCGGACCCTTGTGAACGAATGAACACATCACCTACAAGACTTTCATCAAATCAACACTTACACTAGTCCTTCTGGCATTAAGCATGTAAGTATAGTCTAACGTCGGTTTCAACAATATTCCAGCAATATCAAGGTAGGAGACACCAGAAATGGGATATCGCACCCTGGTCTTCGGATTGGCGATTGAACGCTTAAACCACATGACTGCCCCAGCGTTACGCATGTGTTCGAAATGTGTATCTTTCCTTAATACAAGGGATAGTTAGTCTATCACTATACGTGTTCCATGTGAAATATTCATGTTTCTTGTTTGAAAGGCTTTAGCGTGTTTACAATGCAACAGCCGCACCATGAATAATGACGAGCGGTAATCCGTGTCACCTGTTACACGGTGAGGAGTGTTGTGCACATAGACGGTGTTTAATCACCTTGATAACGTGATCGTATAAAACCTCACAAATCCGGACAGTAACCATCGGATTAACGAGGTTACAGAATCATCGGTATGGAAAAACCGTACTGTTATACAACCCAGTGATACCGTCCGGATTAACGAGGTTATAGAACCGTCGGTATGGGAAAACCGTACTGTTATACAACCCAGTGATACCGTCCGGATTAACGAGGTTATAGAACCGTCGGTATGGGAAAACCGTACTGTTATACAACCCAGTGATACCGTCCGGATTAACGAGGTTATAGAACTGTCGGTATGGGAAAACCGTACTGTTATACAACCCAGTGATACCGTCCGGATTAACGAGGCTACAGAACCATCGCTACGGAATAGCCGACCTGGGCTGTAACCCAGTGACACCGCCCGGACTGACGAGGTTACAGAATCATCGGACGACCACGTCTACAGACGACAGGTCACGTACTCGGTACTGTAAATATTGCATCTAGGTCGGAATTCAAAGGCGTATGTCGCTGATGTTTTCGAACTAATCTTGTGGATTAATAAAACAAGCTGAAGTGGTTTATCACATATACACACAAAATAAACACATGGAAACTCAATTTGAAACATACAACAAACAAATAAATTTATATTGATTAGAAATCTTATAGTACCAACCTCAGGAAATCTCTTGAATGCGCGCATTCCAAACCCGAAAGCAATATATCTCCCTTCAGACATGGTGGAAAATGCGAGGACGTGTTACTGAAATTGAAAAATATATCAAATTGCGGTAAATACGTCCAAATATTCCTAGCAGTGAATTTAAACATTGAAATGAAGTGGATCTTCCTTGCTACATTTTCCATGATCAAACTTTCACTTACTTACCCCACGATCAAACATTCACTTACTTAGTCCATGATCAAACTTTCACCTACTTTCCCCACGATCAAACTTTCACTTACTTATCCAATGATCAAACCTTCACTTACTTATCCCATGATCAAACTTTCACTTACGTTTCCCATAATCAAACCAAACACAACACGAAATATCTAGTCTGGACCAACTTAACGGAATTTCACGCTTGCCCGTTAGCACGAAACAAGCATAAATGCAACGATGATGATCATAAATGATCCCAATCACTTGCTAAGAAACGCCCTGAACAATTTCTTTATGCTTCAGTTTTAAGCCCAATTCACACTAGAGTACGACGGTACTACGATGGCATCACTAACGGATCGTACTGGAATCGTACTCAGATTGTCCCAGTGTACACGAACAACACGATTCCTGTACTACTAGTGCACAACATGAACACGATCAGAACACAAACGTGACACGATGCGTTCACGATGTCATCACGAAATGTGTGCGAATAACGCACGATGTTACTCAAAGTTGAGACCAATCAGAACTCTTCCCTCCAAAACGATGGGTAGATAATGCAGCGGTGTTGGGGGAGAGGGTACATGGCGCTTCTAAGATGACAATTAGGAGAAGAAGGTTGGAGCTGCAACTGGAACTAATTGATACGGAGTTGGAGATCACGGAGGCAGAGATGGAGAAGAGGAGGAGGATGTTGGAGGAAGGGCCATCAAAGAGGAGACGCAAAAGAGGTTACACCTCTCGAGGGGTCTCGAGATAGGTTGTATGAATGAGATTCTGCTAGCGGGGCTGAACAACAAAAGACCGGATCAGCTATAAGAACTTCCTGAGGTTGGACAAAGCCATTTCCAAGAGATGGCCGTAGTGACTACACGACCACATCACGATTTTTAACAATTTGAAACAGGTGTTTATATTTGAATAATGGTGATTTGCTAAGAACAAGATCAACAACGTCACTGCAGAATAAACAACACAATCACAACA
Source organism: Haliotis asinina (assembly GCF_037392515.1). Classification (NCBI taxonomy): domain Eukaryota; kingdom Metazoa; phylum Mollusca; class Gastropoda; order Lepetellida; family Haliotidae; genus Haliotis; species Haliotis asinina. Next base: position 29,113,586 of record NC_090292.1, read on the forward strand.
CGATGCCTGTACGATGCCTCAATTATGCATTCGTACAACGGTCGTGCTGTAGTGTAAATTGGAAGTTAGTGCAAGTTGCAACTAAATTAGACTAACAGAAAATGTAAACAGTAAATATTTTGGTGTAAGTTAACACCGAGTTTAGCAATAATTCAGCACTGCGGGACAATCAGACATGAGTTTCACGCTTTAATCCACGTGGGGTTTGAACCCCGGTCTACGACGTGACGAGCGAACGCTTTATCTACTAGGCTACCCCCTCGCCCGATAAGATGGTATGAATCCAGCTAGGGTCCATGCAGGTGGCCAAAGTACAATAGAACCCAATGGGCCCAAGAGTGGTGATCTACCCTCTCTTGCTGGCGATCCTAAGCCTTTTTGAATAGTGTATTGTCCTCATTTGAAATCATATTTGTCATATATGATATACTAGTTGGTTTTACTGTCGGTAGGTTTTTAAAATTTGCACATTTATCATGAATTTGTATCTATTTCATTTTATCTGTATAGCTGAAATGCTGCCGCTATGAATTTAAACTCATGCTCACTCAATCCAGACAAACGACTACTAATAAATACCTGCAGATAAGGATTAACTTGGGTTCAGTGCATGCTTAACCAGTATCGATCAGTTTCTAACATAATTCTGGAGCCAGCTGGTAGCCTAGTGATTTTAGCGTTCGCTCGTCACGCCGCAGACCCGTGTTCGATTCCCCACATGGGTACAATGTGTAAAGCCCATTTCTGGTGTCCCCCGTCGTGATATTGCTGGAATATTGCTAAAAGCGGAGTAACAGCAAACTGAGAAATTCGCTCACTGCCTAATTTTGATTTAAACGTTGCTAAAGTTGATTTCTATACGTCATGCCTGAACTCGATCACGAAACAAAAAGAAGATGGCTACGTCTCTTTGAACAGTGGATTTAGGGTGCTGACAATTTACGGGAATTTGTACGCAGGCAAATTTATATGTACGAAGCTAACATCATACATATAGGAAATTAGCATCATACATACACGAAACCAACATCAAACGTAGGAAAGTAAAACCTTACATGTACGAAACTAACATCATGTACGAAACAAAAAGAAAACGTAAGAAACTAACATCACACATGTACGAAACTAGCAAAAAAACGGAAGAAAGTAACAATATACACGTACAAAACTAACACAAAAGATGAACGAAACTAACACCACAGATGAACGAAACTAGCACAATAGATGAACGAAACTAACACAATAGAAGAACGAAACTAACACAATAGATGAACGAAACTAACACATTAGATGAACGAAACTAGCACCACAGATGAACGAAACTAGCACAATAGATGAACGAAACTAACACCACAGATTGGTCATACTAACACCACAAAATTTATTGGTCATAGTAATTTATTATTACGTAGTGTACGTATTGTACGTAGTTTACGCAGATACGAAGTTTTAGGCAGTTTCTCTGAAACTCCGGCTTTTCATTTTCATGAATAAACGTTGAATCACTGAGAGCAACGGACGTGAACGTCAACGGAGGTGAGATTGTTTATCAGCAAAATCGCATCAAGTGCCGGGATCGCTATGATGACTCTGTCCGTGTTTAGCTTGGTGAGTTTATCCGGTTAACTAGCCGGGTTTTATCACTTTGACAGCTCGTGCAAAACAAGCCTAGCGGTATCTTTCTTGAGAGAGTCTACCAGAGGTCGGAGGTTTATCACTGTGAGCTTAATCAGCGATGACCCTCCTGAATCCCCAACCAAAACGGAGTGAGTGAGTTTAGTTTTACGCCGCCCACAGCAATATTCCAACTATATGGCGGCGGTCTGTTCATAATCGAGTGTGGATCAGACAATCCGGTGATCAACGACATGAGCATCGATCTGCGCAAATGGAAACTGATGACAAATGTCATCCAAATCACAGAGCTTGACCACCCGACTCCGTTAGTCGCCTTGTACGACAAACATAATCGTCTTTTGTGGCAAGCAAAGTTAGCTAACGACCTTATTCTATCCCGGATCGTCACGGGTCCCATTCGTAAAGAAACGAATTTTGGAAGATTCCTTTTAATCTTTTAAACAACGTTTGTGACGAACATTCTTGCGACGAACTGTGGACATGTCTCTTTTAATCGAAATTCGTGTAACAAACTTCTGTTATGTCGAACTAAATTTAGCGATCCCGCCATCATCGTAGTTTACTATAAGTGATGGATGTCACTGAACGCTGCAGTCAGCAACATTCCATTTACTCGAAGGCCTTCTGTAAATAACTAAATCTGCAACATAATGAGGCAAGACTGACCAATCGATAGCGTTTGTCGCCTCTTGTGACAAGCATGGTTTGTTGAAGGCCAGTTCTAATTTCGTTTTTCTTCCAGAATGTAACCCTCGGAGTCTACTTATGCATAGTGAGATGACTGGGTCTAACTCAACTTTGAGAAGAGCCTCATTTAAGTCGTGTCGGAAACTAATACCAAACATGTACCAATGCACTCAGTATCTAAGAAACTAATACCACATATGTATGGAAACCAACGCTGTACACGTACGAAATTAATAAAGAGCATGCATGAAAATAACACCATGCATTGACGCAACTACAGTGAGTGAGTTTAGTTTTAAGCCGCACTCAGCAATATTCCAGCTATATGGCGGTGGTCTGTAAATAATCGAGTCTGGACCAGACAATCCAGTGATCAACAACATGAGCATCGATCTGCGCAATTGGGAACTGATGACATGTGTCAACCAAGTCAGCGAGTCTGACCACCCGATCCCGTTAGTCACCTCTTACAACAAGCAGTCACCTTTTATGGCAAGCATGGGTTGCTGAAGGCCTATTCTACCCCGGGTAGACCTTCACGGGTCCTCGCTCGTTGCTGAAGGCCTAAGACGCAACTACAAACATTTCCCACCATACATGTACGAACTTAAAATCCAAAGTAGGAAAGTAACACTATACATGTTATATACACAACACCACACGAAACTAACACTAATCGTGGGTATTTGCATCATATGTGCAGGAAGCTAACACCATCCATGCACGTAACTAATGCCATATATGTGCAAATCTAACATCAAATGTAGGAAAATAACACCATTACATATACGAAACTAACGTCATACATATAGGAAACTAGCATCATACATACACGAAACCAACATCAAACGTAGGAAAGTAAAACCTTACATGTACGAAACTAACATGTACGAAACAAAAAGAAAACGGAAGAAACTAACATCACACATGTACGAAACTAACAAAAAACGGAAGAAAGTAACAATATACACGTACAAAACTAACACAATAGATGAACGAAACTAACACCACAGATGAACGAAACTAGCACAATAGATGAACGAAACTAACACCACAGATGAACGAAACTAACACCACAGATGAACGACACCAACACATTAGATGAACGAAACTAACACCACAGATGAACGAAACTAACACAATAGATGAACGAAACTAACACCACAGATGAACGAAACTATCACCACGGATGAACGAAACTAACACAACAGACGACAATAACAGCATATGTGTATGAGCCGAACACAAGAAGGAGGAAGTAAACACAATATGTGTTCGAACCTAACCTAAAACGAAGTAAATCAACACGATACATGAACGAAACTAACACCAAACATAGGAAAGTAACACTATCCATGAATGAAAATAGCCGTATTATGTCCACATGGAGTCCTGACATCATAGAAAACAAAAATTCAACAAAGGCTAGCTTTTGTGGTTCACAACAGAATAAACATCGGCGTCCTTAATCAAGGACATACGGTAAATGCCCTCAGAGGACGGTGGTGTACAGTACTGTGCAAATAATTAATACAGAAATGTCACATCACTTCACATATTTGTAAACACTGAATTAAAGTCATAACTGTAAAAAATTATATTTGGATTTGAAAAAAAACCAAAAAAAAAAACCCGTTCAAGTACGTGCATTACTCACTGGGAGTAACGACTAGAAATGTGTAAAACACTGTATAGGTAGTTGATAAGTTAAAAAAATCACTTTAAAAATCACATAATTTATAATCTTTCGCTAGAAAACCAAATGCATGCGAAAGGACATGCATTTAATATGGCGGACGTCAATGAAACCGCCTATCGAAGTGAAAACTCATACCACGGACAAATATTAAATATTGATTTTTGCTTAATTACGTCAGAATGTACTCACATCAATTTAAACATATTTCCAACGTGAGTAATGTTATATTTTTTCAACTTACCTAGATTTGAATAATCCTTTCTTAACGATGCGGCCGTTTAAGCGAACTTCGTCCTCTGATAATGCAATCTCGAGACACAGTCCGCCTTTATCAACCCACGGATCATGCGAACTTGCACGTCGGCTAGTTCAGCGGGGAATACCCGGTATGACCTTCTGAAGGTTACCGGAGAGACTCCTCGTGTGCTGGAGACGGGATGATCGCCACTGGTCAGTAGAAACGGAACTGTGACGATGTAGTCTGGGATAAGGAGGGGGATGTCGTACTATGGGAGTGTGGATGGATGGAGGAATTCTGTTTCTGGTGATGGAGCACGTGGTGCATCTGTCATACCCGGAAGTTACTTGAACATGTAGTGTTTGTGTAATCGAGTAAATGGGAGAGAAAATGAGTGGTAGCTGTTGTTGTCATAGTAGTAGTAGTAGTAGTAGTAGTAGAAGTAGTAGTAGTAGTAGAAGTAGTAGTAGTTGTTATCGTCGACGTAGTAGTAGTAGCAGCAGTAGTAGTAGTACATGAAGTTGTTGTCGACGTCGTCATAGCAACAGCAGTTGGAGTAGTAGAACTGTTTTTGCCGTTCTCTGCATTATGTATTTTAGAACATCATCATATAAATATATTTTGAAATCATATGTTATTTCGTTTACGATCCATTGATTTTTGGTCTTTATTATTGTCAACCATTTTCTTCGGTGTTATTGTCATCATCAGCATTACCATCATCATCATCATCATCATCATCATCATCGCAGCAGCTGCGGCAGCAGTAGTAGTCATAGTAGTGGTTGAGGCTATTTCGTCATCATCAGCACTATGATTACCATTATCTAGTCAAATATTTGAGATCATCACCATCATCATCATCATCGTCGTCGTCGTCGTCGTCATCGTCATCATGGTCGTCGTCGGTAGCAAGCGGTTACAGAAAACGATTGTTCGGAGACCGCTGAATTCATTCCTTTATTAAACCTGCGCCACCCGGCGAGAACCCAGCGTACATTCTACCGCCAGAGTAGCCTGCTGTAGAACGTCTGGTTAATAGAGCTGAAGTATGGGGAAAGGAGGGCGGACACGGGCGGGCCACAAGTATCAATCTTTCCGGATCAATACTATACTGTTAGAACAACGAATTGCATTGCGATCGATTGTCAACTGTCAGTCGTGTTTGGCTAGAGCTTGCAGAGTTATGTCCTCTTTGCAGTGCAATCGATAAGATAGTAATACTGTACTTAAAATATAGACAGTGTATATCTAGGCTTACAAGAGTTGCGTCCCCTTGTACTTTTATTGGGGAGAATATTAAACAGATTATGACATGTGACTTTATCAAATGTATGCAGTGAGTGCGCTGTTCAGTGTCCATTCATCTAACGCATATATATCTGGTATATTGCTGAGTGCGGCGTAAAACTCCTCACTCATCTGGCATTAAACAGCATCTCCATCGTTGGTATAAACACGACATCGGAGTCACTGAAGAAACGTTTAATGATAACATTACAGGAGTACACAGTCTTTGTTAATAGAAAATGTCCGGTTAGAACAGGTTCCTTTATGTCACTGGACAGTTATTTGGGGGTCGCCCTGTTTAGACGATGTTGTATCGGTCAGGATCCTGCAGAGGTAGCGGAGACGTGGCGAGCACAAGCCGTCCCCGAGGCCGTCATACATGAAGGACACGCACTTGTAGATGCTGAAATCCATGGGCTCCCCACTCCCCCACCCCCCAGAAAAAGTACTGTTGGTCACCCACAGGTACTTCCCCGCCACACGCTTCCTCCCAACCCAGGCCTTCAGCATTGGAGACACTGAAATGAAGAACACTGACTGTGAGAACTAATAAAGATGATAAACATGTGTAATACGCCTGTATGCACGCACGTGGGTATGCACGCACGTATGTATGCTGTACAAACTACACATGGTGGGTTAAAGAGTTATAATTGCTCCTAAAAAATAGTTTGTTTTAGCGAGATTTAAAAAATATATGGACTGTAACATCAGCACAGGTGACAGACAAAGCCTTTGTCTTGCTTTGCTTCACATTTATTCAAAATTTCGCTAAAAGTCAATTCCATTTTGAGTCAGTTTAGTTTTGCATTGCGTAGATCGATGCTCATGCTGTTGATCACTGGACTGTGACAGCTGACAAATAGCGGTAATGCTGCTGAGTGCAGTGTAAAAACAATAAACGAACCCGACAGAGGAGAAAACGTATACATACACTGGCCAAAAAAGAAACGCATAACCAAAATACCAGTTTACCTTGACGTGTTTTATATAATCGGATTACACAATAAATAAAAATGAAAAACTACCGTATTTTACACAGGGTTAGGCACATGCTTCCTCCACTACATACAGTCATTTGCTTCTCTTAGGGACATCTGTGTCTGTGACGGCATTGTGACGGCATTGTGACCACCACGAGCATCGACCACTGCTCGGCACCGCCTGGGCACGGGCTGAATGAGTCGTTGAATCTGGAACCTTCTCTACTCATCCTGCAATGCATGGCTCAGCTGTTGGTGCGCGTCTGTGGTTGCGGCTGTCGGCGTCGTACACGTCGGTCTAGCAGATCCCACAAATGTTCAATGGGGTTGAGATCCGGTGATTTGGATTTCCATGGCGCAGTACATTCACATTTTTGTTGGCAAGATAGTCCGTGGTAACACGTGCAGTATGCAGCCTAGCGTTGCCTTGCTGGAAAATCTCTTCTGAAGTCAATGGCGGGAATAAGGTGACCTTGGAGGATCTCATCACGGTAGCGTACAGCAATTAAATTTCCTAGTACGTGCTCCAGATCTGTCCATTCAAGGACATGCCTACCCACATCATGACACTATCTATTAACTTCTCGAATAGTGTCGAGAGTAGCGTTCGTTTCTCCGTCGGTAGACACGTATCCTACTATCGTGGCGATACAGCAAGAACCGCTACTCAGCACTAAACCAGACACCCCTCCAGTGCACTAAGGTCCATGGTCGAACGTTTCTGCACCATGGCAGACCTGCACGACGATGATGATACCACAGATCAGGTGCTGTATATGGTCGCATTGGTCGTATCCTATGCTGTCGTGGGCGATTTTTGATGGTTTGCGTTGATATTCTACGAAGTCCACGAACAGGAAGTCCAGTCCATTGTTGGCTGTATATATTGCACTAACTGTCCGGTTGCGCAGATGCCACACCCGGATGAAGCGGTCCTGCGCCGGAGTTGTGACCCTTGACCTACCAGTTCTGGGTGGATCTCTTGTAGAGTTGTGGAGTCTGTAGACGAGAGATGGTACCCTGCCTCACGTTGAAGTGCCTGGCTACTGATGACTGACTTTCTCCACCTGCCAGACGTCCGGTGGCTACACTCTTCTTTCAGTCACTCTTCTTTGTCTTGGCATCTTGACGGCCGTAAATACGGAACAACTTAGAGTGATCCGCAACGGGACTGTCACATTTTTATACGCATTAATATTGCTATGAACCTTCAGTACCCGTATTTGCACGTGCAGCATGCTTACAGCTTTTTCTCCATGCGATTTCCCCACGTTTTAATTCAAGGTGCGGTATTTTGGCGACAGTTCCCCAAACGTTGCGTCCGTGTGCAACGAAGCAGTGCACAGGTAGCAATGACATTTATATTGATTTCAACCGTTCTACTTTGACAAACAGATTTTCGCTATACGGGTTTTTTTGCCCAGTATATTTAAATGCAATGGTATTTCGAAGCATTAGCACTAATCATTCATAAATATACGTGGACTATCGTTGTGATGAGTATTGACGAATAGCAGTCCCATCTTCATCAGTATGTAGTCATTGTTCAAGTAGCCAGAATGGTGACTATTTTTAGACGGCTTTTAATTTTGTACTGTACAAGATACCGCCTGTCATGAATATATACAAACCCTGAAGACTGAAAGATAAAAAGCGATACCTTTATGCAAGGTTCGCACAGCAGGTGAATTTTTCAGTAAAGACACTCGGATATTGTCAGTCTGATCGTTCATCGTCTTTCTTTCTTCGTTTAAACATTGTTTACGACTCCATCCATGCTGTCTAATTCACAAATCTATGTAAAGACTATTACCAGGTTATCCATTTTTTTAATAGAAATTCTGAAATTTTATTTATTTATTTATTTATTTATTTATTTATTTATTTATTTATTTATTTATTTTAAAAAGATTTTTTTCAAAAATTATTTAGTCAGCCCGCCCGCATTTTTTCTCTCTTGTTCGTTCTGTATGAAGTTGATATTATACACGTAAATATATTCGAATAATTTTTTTGCCTATAGCGGCAAGACAAACCATGATTGGTGTTGGGATTAACGAACCAAGCACTCAGGAAACAATGACTACCCACCGACACTGTTCATAAGGTGCAAGGGTCGTGGGGTAGCGTAGTGGGTAAAAGTGAGTATCTCAAGCCGAAGTCTCGGGTTCGATTTCCCATATGGGTACAACTTTTGAAGCTCCTCGCTGGTGTCCCCACGCGATCTTGCTAGAACATTGTTTCAAACGGCGTACAACCGAACTCACTCACTCACAGAGTGAGACCAAAGCAGTGACATAGATATCTAACCAAAGCCAACCTTTAGGAACGCTACGACACGAGTGTCGCTTGTCCATTATCCTCCTGAATTTCTAACACTCTCATCAGTAATGCTTTGAGAGAATGTGATTTTAGTCGCTTTGAGAACGAAACCGCAAATGTGACGACGAGAGACACTAGAAATGGGATTCACCTATTGTAACCATTTGGAGATTCGAACCCGAGGGTCCGACTGAGAAAAACTATCCTGTATTTCGTGTTATACAATGTCGTGTTAGACAGCAATAGGCTTCATACGTTGTACCCATGGGGGGAATCGAACCCGGCCTTCAGCTGACGAGCGAACGCTTTCGCCTCTAGGCTACCCCGCCGCCCTTTTCATGACCGAGGATGAGACAAGCTGCTAAAATTAGGCTTTATCGGGTGTACCTGAATCGTATGCTGCCTCGCCGAGGTCGTTGAGGTACCTCTTCATGGTGTCCACCTCTTGTTGACTGTAGAATGTCATCAAGTCGCCGCCATCTTTCTGACAAGACTTCCGGCCATCTTCCCATTTCCGAACATCTTTCATTGCGCTAAACCGGAAGCACAGATTGTCTTCCAGGTAGGAGTAACCCGGATGTGATAGACAGGCCTTTTCTGAAACATACTGATCCATTAGACTGACTGTATGAGTGTGAATGCGAGTCTGAATTGGTTTTATTACTTTTATTGATCTATTAATTTTATATATTTTTTACGTTTTTATTTTTAATATTTTATTTATTTATTCATTTATTGATCTATTAATTTTATATATTTTTTACGTTTTTATTTTTAACATTTTATTTATTTATTTATCTATTTATTTATTTATTTGTTTGTTATTTTTTGAGAAAAAAATCAGTTTGTCTATTAAGGACTTTCGAACAATAAAAATATCGTATATTGCATGTAAAAAAGAACAAAAATCACTGAAACACTGAATTGTCTTTCATTACGTACTGCTAGACACATATTAGATGATCCTGCGCACTAAACGCATTTGTGACAAAAGAGGCGGTACAAGGAATTAGGCGAGTACACTTGGCTGCAACAGGCAGGTTTCCGATCATGCACGTGCAATACATGCTAAACGTGACATGAAATCAACACCGCATGAAATCAACATGAAATCAACACTTCGAATGATAAGATTGCAATTTCAGGCATAAGATACTGATATTCCACGCTAACCTTTAGTTAAGACGAAGACAAATAGATTATTGGGGCATTGACAAGCATTTCAGATATTCAACAATTTTGTTAAAAAATACCCAGGAAAATGTCATTTGCTTCGTGAAATGGATCGGTGGTCCTAAACATATTTGCTCAGTATATTGTGTTGATTCAATTCGTTGGGATTGTACCTGTTCCCAAATCGAGTGTGCTATAACAATTCATGCCTGAAACGCACGGGGAAAATGAACTTCTAGATATTTATCAGACAACCTGTCTCCCTCTTGTTTCAAGTGGATCGTTCTGTGGGGCGTTCCCAAGTATGCAAATTGGGGTCATTTGTCAGGTCGCGGATCGTCTTATATATGTTTACCAGTAGTGAAAGCAAGGCATGGACTTGAAACTAAAGTCTGTTTACACCTTGGCATCTATTTACTTTCGTTAAAGGTCTTTATGGAAGAGTGACGATTTATCGACACTTACCTATCTTGAGTGAGTGAGTGAGTGAGTGACTATGGACTTAAGCCGCTTATAGCAATATTCCTATAATATCAAGGCGGTGGACAGACTAAGTGGGCTTAACACCTTCTGCCCGTGTGACAGGCGAACGCTTTAAATACCAAATAATTCGACTGTGTTTAACGTCTTTTGTTTTTTATTTCAAACTTGCTTCTGCTGAAGTTAGAGGAATCGCAAGTTTGGCTAAGACATTACGAATGGTCGCCTGCTGGGATGGGACAAAGGTGACATGGCACGGCAATCAGCTTTATATAGCCGCATCGCCTTACGCAGCTCTTACTAACAGTCCAGCAAAATCACGACGGTCCGAGAGTGCATGTGAGTGGGTTTAGGCTTACGCCGTACTCAGCAATATTCCAGCTATATGGCGGCGGTCTGTAAATAATCGAGTCTGAACAAGACAATCCAGCGATCAACAGCATGAGCATCGAATTGCGCAAATGGGAACATATGACGTGTCAACCAAGTCAAAGAGTCTGACCACCCGATCGCGTTGGCTGAGTGCGGTGTAAAACTAAACTCACTCACTCACTCCAGCACTGGTTCCACATATCGCACCCCTATGGGAATCGAACCGTTGTCTTTGACGCTTTGAACCCTCGAATAACCCGCGTTATTTGATATAACGAGGTGATGTCCTGCAGTGTGTATGTACCTGTAATGTTGATTGGACCTCTGGGTTTGTCACTATTTTTTGTTGTGTCACTCTCTACAGGTGCTCCATCCCCTCTTGGCGCGCCTCCCTCTCTTGGGGTTTCACCATCATTTGTTGATGTGTCAGTCTCTTTTATTACAGCAATCCCGGTGGCGTGGTGTGTTGACCCTGTAAAACATGCAACATTTGGGACAAAGTAATAGCAGCAATAATAGCAAGCTTTAGTAGTGCAACATTAAATAATAGCAGCTTTAGTAGTGCAGCATTAAATGATAGTAGCTTTAATAGTGCAGCATGAAATAATAGTAGCTTTAATAGTGCAGCCTTAAATAATGGCAGCTTTAGTAGTGCAGCATTAAATAATAGTAGCGTTAATAGTGCAGCATTAAATAATGGCACCTTTAGTAGTGCAGCATTAATAGTAGCTTTAGAAGTGAGGGGTTAGTTAGTAGTAGCTGTAGTAGTGAGGTGTTAAATAATAGTAGTTTTAGTAGTGAGGGGTTAAATAATAGCAGTTTTAGTGGTGTGATGTTAAATAATCGTAGCTTTGTAGTGCGGCGTTAGATATCAACACGACTGGTCACCATTCTGTGTAACGAAAGTCAAAATCGACGCACCTAATCTGTGCACGGGCTCATGACTTGCGAATGATAAATTTGCAACATATGATTTTGTAGACTTATCGAGGTTTCCGTCCAGTAACAACTTTCTAATTAAATTATTATTATTATTATTATTTATTATTTATTTAGTTTAGAATGGTTCACGTGAATGCTATACGTCATCTTGACTCGCACTCACAGAAATCGATATTTTAGAATTTGATTCGTTTAGAACTGTCGTTTAGGTACCCGTGAAAATCCGGGTTAGAATACTGATCTTCAGTAGTCCATGCTTGTCTCGTAAGAGGCGACTAACGGTATCTTGTGGTCAGGCTCGTTGACTTGGCTGACACATGTCATTGGTGCCCAATAGCGCAGTTATAATCATGCAGTTGATCACTGGATTTACAGACGGCCGCCATATAGCTGGAATGTTGCTGAGTGCGGTGTAAAACTAAACTCACCCATTCACTCTCGCTCAGGAGCCTGACTACCACCTCACAGTATGACGGCAGTCCCTATACAGACTGAAGTATGATGGATGCTTGATCTTAAATTATATCTCAAACTGCATACAGCACATTTAACAGCTTAAAAACCTTTCTCGCAATCACCTGGTGTAGATCGGTTGTATCGCTACTGCTCGCGTGATGTTGGCTGGTAGGTTCCGAATATACTCACACGCATGCGCATAGACGTTCGCTGCACACATGACTAAACAGATGCATTACCTCCCTCCTGAATCCTAGTGGCGTTATCCAGCTGTTTCTTCATTAGATTCAACTCCTCGGGTTTAACGCAGTAGCATGATGCTGAAATCATAAACTGAGCCTATTTGATGTTAATTCTCACCCTCTCCACATAAAGCAGACTCCCACATAGGAAACTTTCAAAATCAAGCTGAAAACGCTCATTTTTCCAAGCCCTATTTCTAAAATATATTTTTACATCAATTTCAATGTATACGTATTTTGCTATTCTACCCTTTTCGCCCCTATTGCCTATAAACGACATTTTTCCATTACCAACACCGAGACTCGAACGTGGAACATACCGCCTCGCCATGTAAAATGTTATGACAAGAAAGTCAGAGTTATGTCCCTTGTAAACAAGACATACCCCTGGCATAGTGAAGATGAAAACATGTCGGATGACCTATAAACGTTTCATTATTAACCATTGTGTTAACAAGTGTTATCTATGATATTTATTTTGAGTTTATCATTTAAACCTATTGTTTAACTTCTAATCAGAAACTGTCACAAGTCCAGAAAAAGCGTGAAATTGTAATAAGAACTGCAGCAAATGAGAATGAAGAACGCTAATCTTTCTTTCTTCATTTATTTATTTGTTTGTTTGTTTGTTTGTTTGTTTGTTTGTTTGTTTGTTTCCCTCACCGACCGGCCCGTGCTCAGAATTTGCAACATGAGTGACATGCCCTTTCATGTCAGTGAAGAATCAGGGGGTCGTGGAGATGGGAAACGGGAAAGACTACTGACAACCCAACAGAATGTTGTTGAGAGCGACGATATGTTCCCCCAAAAACAAAATCAGTTCATTTTGCGTTGTACACAGTCCTGATATTCTGTAATATATCTATCAGCGCCTTGAAACCATATTCATTCACTCACTAGTAATCAGCCTGAAAACGGTTCATTACCCTTTGACTCGAGCCCGGTTCCAAAAAAGTGACTTCAGTAACAGGGATGTCGTGAGTCTAAGTTAACCCTACAACAGCTTTAGAACTGGTTTTCAATAATGCTTGTCGTAAGAGGCGACTAACGGGATCGGGTGGTGAAGCTCCCTGACTTGGTTGACATATATGATTGTATTCCAATTGCGCAGATCGGTGCTCATGCTGTTGATCACATGATTGTCTGGTCCAGACTTAATTATTTAAAGACCACCGTTATATACCTGGAATATTGCCCAATACGGCGTTAAACAACAAATAAAAAACTTTATAGAGCAGGGGCATGAGTGTTAGCGATGAAAGTAACTCGACTTAATGCTAAGTTCGCTTTGTGCAAGTGGATCCAGTGACACAGAGCGATATGATTGTCGTAAGTATATCTCAAACTTGTGGACTTACCATCAAATAGTGCTAAGATCGCTTTGTGCGAGCTGACCCAGTTATACAAAGTGATACGATTGTCGTAAGTTTATCGCAAACTTACGTACTTACGATCACCTTAGTGCTAAGATCGTTCTGTAGAACTACTGTTGATCGTGTATACATGCTGTACCTTGTGCTGTTTGCTTTGATTCTAGAGAATCCAACTTCTTCATCATATCTGCCAGAGATTTTTCGAGTCTCTTCACAGCTTTATGTGTCTCGTCTGTAAAACCATCATAATAAGTTGAAATTCCAAC